>NC_092764.1:37095504-37697691 GCF_047496795.1 Chiloscyllium punctatum
GCTCTTAGCTTGAGGTGTAGTATGCAAACACTCTTCAGTTGAGATGTAGTTCTTAATAATTAAACAGTCTGTACACTGACTCTAGACAGCTTGTTCTGTCGGCATCAACAGTTCACCATCTCAATAGACACCAATTACAAAGGTGCTGCTTAAAGTGTATTAATATAGCAAGCCTTTTGAACAGCATAAGCAGAAAAATCCTTTTTGCCTGGGCTGTTCGCTTCAATTTAAAAATCGTGAGTTTCCCAATTAAAAACTTGACAATTCTTGTTGACTGCTCCAGACTGAAATTATCCATCTTTCAAGTATGCACCAACATTACTGATATCTGCAGTTTTCTCTTTGGACCCAACTCCTACAAGCCCTTCTGGAGACTCCGCTCCTTTTGAGTGAAGATAAATGAATTTTTCTTGACCCTGTCCCATGGACTGTCAGGTACAGACTCTCAATCATCATGCTTTCAGGAACACAGTCCCTATTTCACACACAGTCTTTGGACTGGCAGTACCCTCTTGGAGTTTCTCACATAAAATGTCCCCTGGAAAAAGCCGGTAAATTTTATTGATATCAATGGATCAGATATAAACAAGCAGGATTATAAACCCCCAAGAGCAATCTCATTGCATCAATTCAAAGGAGACTATAAAAAAAACAGATAATAAACTGGTCTTTTAATTTTTTTAATGCATAACCATTTATACTAAAACAATTTACCTTTTCATCATTTAGAGAGAGGTATAATTGAACTGCAAAGGTATCCCCAGTCACACTTTGTAATTTTGCTTCAGCAACATCAGATTCTGTTATAGACAATGAATAAATTCCCATATGTAAGGCAACAATCATGATTTAAACTATTTACATCATACATTGCATCGCAGCTCTAAAACCAAAAGCTTTAAAATTACGATCACACTCAGCACCTTTGGGCTTCTGACTAAGATGCTGACTATTATACATTCAAATGTTTTAAAAAAAAAAGGAAAACTTACTTTGTACCAAATCTCATGGCTTTGTGAACAAAGGACATTTTGTAGTACTACTTAAAACATGACACAAACACAAATCACCAGCTTGAGTCTGAATACTAAGTTATAATACCAGCTCCATTCTTCTAAGACTCTTCATGTACAATCAAAGTTTTAAAAATGATAAATGCCTGCCCAAGACGACCATAGGGCTGCACACATTACAGAAAGACAACTCGTGGTGATCTTGACTACAAAGTCACTGCACCTCAGGTGAGGGGAAAGGTTGAGAAGACAGGGCCTTCATGGTAATTTTTGCTGGCATGTGAATTGAACCCACATTGTGACAGTCATTCTGCATTAAAAACCAGCTGAAGTGGAAAAGGAAATAACCTTACCTCGGGACATTTTTTGGAAATACTGTATTGCGGCACTGTCCCATCTTACTGCTGGGCTGTAAAGTCGCAAAAGAAAATGCAATTTGCATACTTAGTAACAGAACAAGATTATAACTTTTTCCTTCCTCTATTTTGAATTAAGAAAATGTTTTAAACCCATTCCAAAGTTGAGTGTTATTTCATATTATGTTTTTCAGAATAAAACGTAAAATATTTGTGAAAACATTTCAATAATAAGTCTACATCAGCATATAGATTCTTGAGAAGGTTCAAAACATTTTGGAGATTATTCTAAGTATTGAAAGATACTTCATTTTAGGAATTGCTGTCTCCCAGAAATGTTAATTTTATATCATAAGAGCATTCAGCAATCAAATTATGGCAGCATGCATTTTAAAAATTGAAATTCAGTTCCACTTATATTAGATCCACTATAATCTTTTGGAAAACAAATATATTTCCTTATGTGGATTAAATTCTGGCACAAGTATTCAAACCCAGAACTCCACCTCACTTCCAAGGAGTGGAGGTGAGGTCCAGCATTAATCTTTTGCATGGAACTTGCTTTTCCACTGCTTCCCAAGTAACTAACACCATGTAGTCGACTCCTAAACTGCACAATAACCTTAGCTTTTTAATTCCATTTTCTAATGTATGAACCTATATCCCAAATAGAGATGGGATTGGGAGAGAATTCTTTTGATCGTGGACTGTCATTATTGCTATTATGTTTGCAAATTAGGAGTCCCCTCAAACACTTTTCTCCAGAGATTGTGAGCAGTGACCTTCAAGCCCCAAGCCAAGTTAATTATTAACAATTTTAACCATCTTCCAGCAGTCAAGGTCAGCCCATCAAGCAAATCACAAGCTAAATAAAATGAAGCATTAATATTATTTGCAAATTAGAAGCATCTTTTGCTATTGATCATTTGTGTTGGCTTTAAAAAAAAACTTTAAAATGCACACATTAACAGGTGATTTGCAACATGTGTAATTTTTGGGTGTGGATTTTTACTGTAATATCAAAGCTGATCTTAAACATATCTAAAGATGTGTAGGTTAATTAACATTTTGCAACCTTGACACATACCCAATTTTTGCTTTCTCTTCACAAACATCAACGTGCAAGGTCATTGGCTGTATGCCAAACAACGTAAACTTTTTAGCACGGTATGGCAGCTTCCAAAAGACATCAACTGCTCTTCTTACACTGAATAGAAACATGCATGTTGATCAGCGTTTTTTTAAGAAAATCACACAAGTAACATTAAAATGACACAAGTTAGTTAGTTTAAACTTTATGCTGGTTTCAAGGTAATGCATCAAAGAACTATGTATACACACTCAAACATGGTTCCAACTAGCTGCACAAAATTAGCGACCATCTTAAACAGCACTTCTACTCTGTCTCAAACGATCAGCTACTCATTGGTACATAAAAACTTGAAAAAGATTGCAAGAAACATATTTGCAGTTAATATAGCAATAGTTTTAGCAGCCAGAAGAAATTATAAAGTGTTCATTTATTAAAAACTGTCATACCAACATACCAATTCCCACTAATACCATACAATTTTGTCGTTTTACCTGATACATTTTGGGCAAAATACAGAACAGCAAAGTCACAAGATTAATGCTGAAAAAATGTTTTGTTCCAAGCCTAAAATTGCTCCATATACAAAAGATCACATAGTTTTCATAGTCAGTCTTACAGCATAGAAGCAGTCAAGAGTGCATTGCTGGAAAAGCACAGAGGTCAGGCAGCATCCAAGGAGCAGGAGAATTGACATTTTGGCCCAGAGCCCTTCATCAGGGATGAGCCTTGGGGGTGGAGAGATAAATGGTGGTGGTAAAGGTGCTAGGTCGGAGAGGAAGGTGGAGCGGATAGGTGGGAAGGAAGATTGGCAGGTGGGACAGGTCATGAGGACTGTGCTGAGCTAGAAGGTTGGAACTGGGGTAAGGTTGGGGGGGGGGGAGAATTGAGGAAACTGGTGAAGTACACATTGATGCCCTGGGATTGAAAGGTCCCAACGCGGAAGATTAGACATTCTTCCTCCAGCCGTCAGGTGGTGAAGGAGTGGCGATGGAGGTGGCCCAGGACGTGCATGTCCTCAGCAAAGTGGGAGGGGGCATTGAAATGTTCGGCCACGAGGTGGTGGGGTTGATTGGTGCGGGTGTCTCCCAGAAATGTTCTTTAAAGCGCTTTGCAAGAAGGTGTCCAGTCTCCCCAATGTGGAGGAGAATGCATCAGGAGCAACGGATACAATAAATGATGTGTGGAAGTGTAGGTAAAACTTTGAATGATGCAGTAGGCTCCTTTGGGACCTTGGATAGTGTGTTGTTTGGGGGGGGGGGGGGGGGGGGGTTGGAGAGGTGGACACAGGTTTTGCAATTTCTCCAGTGGCAAGGAAAGGTGCCAGGAGGGGAGTGTGGACCTCACCAGGTATCATGGAAGGAATAGATTTTGCAGAAGCAGATCCGGGTGGGGAGGGAAATCTAGCCCTGGTGATGGGGTCCATTCGTAGGTGATGGAAATCTCGGCAGGTTTATGTGGAGGTGTGGAAGGCGAGGACCGGTGGTGGTGGTGGTGGGAGGGGTTTGAGTTGGTCTTTACGGATGGAGATGAAGAGGTCCAGGAAGAGGAGGGGGAGGGAGGTGTCAGAGATGGTCTAGGTGAATTTGAGGTCAAGGTGGAATGTGTTTGTGAAAGTGATGAACTGTTCGATCTCCTCGTGGGAGCACAAGGTGGCACCAATGCAGTCATCAGCATAGCAGAGGAAGAGGTGTGGTGTGGTGCAAATCTAACTCCGGAAGATGGACTGTTTTATGTAACCAACAAAAAGACAGGCATAGCTCAGGCCCATGCTGGTGCCCATGGTACCCCTTTCGCCTGGAGGACGTGGGAGAATTGGAAGGAGAAATTGTTGAGGGTGAGGACCAATTCAGCCAAACGAATGTGTGTGTCAGTGGAAGGGTACTGGTGGGCATTTTGGGAGAGGAAGGAACTGAGGGCTTGAAGGCCCAGGTAATGGCGGATGGAGGTGCAGAGGGAACTAGATGTCCATGGTGAAGATGAGGCGTTAGGGACGAGGGAAACAGAAGTCTTGGAGGAGGTGGAGGGCTTGGGTGGTGTCCCGAATGTATATAGTGAGTTCCTGGACTCGGGGGATAGGACAGTATCGAGGTAGGTGAAGCCGAGTTCGGTGGGGCAGGAGCAGTCTGAGACAATAAGTCGGCTGGGGTAGTTAGGCTTGTGGATCTTGGGAAGAGGAGGTAGAATCAGGCGGCGTGGGGTTCCCAAACAATGAAGTTGGAAGTTGTGGGGGGAGATCCCCTGAGGTGATGAGGTTGTGTATGGTCTGGGAGATGATATCTCAGTGATGGGTGGTGAGGTCATAGTCAAGGGGCCGATAAGAGGAGGTGTCTTTGAGTTGGCGCCTGGCTTCAGTGGTGTAGAGGTCAGTGTGCCAAATTACCACTGCACCCCTTTGTCCGCTGGTTTGATGGTGAGGTTGGGGTTGGAATGGGGGGAGTGGAGGGCTGTGCATTGTGAGGACAAGAGGTTGGAATGGGTGAGGCAGTTTTACAGGTTGAGGCGGTCGATGCCACGATGGCAATTTGACATGGAGAGGTTATGGGCAGGTCACGGTGGCAGTTTGACAAGAAGAGGTCAAGGGCAGCATCACCTCCTTTGGGGACATCACGACTGACCCCACAACCATGCCCACTTGAGTCACTGTCTCCGCCCCCACCTTGAACTCCAGCCCAACTCCACATCCTAGCTCCCATTCCTACCGTGTCTTCACCATTCCCCCAAACTTTCCCCTCACTGAGGACGATCTCCACGTAGTTAAAGATGCCCTCCAATGCATCTCATCCATGTCCCGCACCTCCATCCAGGGCCCCAAAGGAGCCTACCACATCATTCAAAGTTTCACCTGCACTTCCACACGTCATTTATTGTATCCATTGCTCCCAATGCAGTCTCCTCTACATTGGGGAGATTGGATGCCTTCCTGCAGAGTGCTTTAGAGAACATCTCTGGGATACCCAAACCAATCCACCTCACCGCCTCGTGGCTGAACAGTTCAACTCCCCCTCCCAGTCTGCCGAGGACATGCCGAGGTCCTGGGCCTCCTGCATCACCACTCCCTCACCATCCGACGCCTGGAGGAAGAATGTCTCATGTTCCGTCTCGGGATCCTTCAGCCCCAGGGCATCAATGTGGACTTCACCAGTTTCCTCATTTCTCCTCTCCCCATCTTACCCCAGTTCCAACCTTCTAGCTCTGCACCGTCCTCATGACCTGTCCCAACTGTCAATCTTCCTTCCCACCTATCCGCTCCACCCTCCTCTCCAACCTATCATCTTTACCTACACCTTCATCCACCTATTGCAGTCTTGGCTACCTTCTCCCCAGCCCCACCCCACTCCCATTTATCTCTCCACTCCAGAGGCTCCCAGACATTTTCCTGGTGAAGGGCTCCGGCTGATTCTCCTACTCCTTGGATGCTGCCAGACCTGTTGTGCTTTTCGAGCAATGCACTCTCGACTGTGATCTTCAGCATCTGCAGACCTCACTTCGGTACAATAATAAGCCTAAACAGTTTCATTTTTTGGATAAAATGATTGGTGCTGATGATTCAGCAGATTTCAATGTTACACTGATAATAGGTAGAACTTCTGTGTCAATTTACAAATCACCTCCTCGATGATTCTTTTACTTGCAGAGCCACAAATGATTTGATAATGGCATGCTTTGTGTGATATAATTTAGTGAGATCTTCAGAACATTAGAAACAAGTTAGGTAAATATGTAGAAATATTCCATATTAGAATTATTAAGGCATCTGAAAATATGCAATAATGAAATGGAAAGCACAAGCTTTCAGAAAATGTGTTCAAGTGATCCTGCGTATGTTCAATGTGGACAGTTGTGGCTCTTTAAGCTTTGTGCCCATTTTTATACATACACTCCCTTCCACTTGACCCAATCAACCACTGTTATTTCCATCATTGGTATTTCACAGTTCCTTCTCCCCACCTCAGTAATGTTTCATTTCATTCTTCAGTATATGAGGGGTTTCTCATAGAGGTTTTTTAAATCATGAGGGGCATGGATAGGATAAATAGACCAAGTTTTTTCCCTTTTTGGGGGGGTGGGGGGGGGGGGCGGGGGGTGCGGTGGTGGTCTGAACTAGAGGGCATAGGTTTAGCGTTAGGAGGGAAAGATATAAAAGGGACCTAAAGGACAAGGTTTTCAAGCAAAGGGTGGTGCGTGTATAGAATCAGCGGCCAGAGGAAGTGGTGGAGGATAGTACAATTGTAACATTTAAAAGGCATCTGGATGGGTATATGAATAGGAAGGGTTTAGAGGGATATGGGCCAAGTGCTGACAAATGGGACTAGATTAGTTTGGGATATCTGGTCAGCCTGGAAGAGTTGGACCAAAGGGTCTGTGTCCATGCTGTACATCTCTGTGACTGTATACAAGTTCTTGATTTCGATGACAACTCAACATATATTCTCATCCTTCTCTCCTATCAACCCATCATAAACAATCATTAACCCGTGTATCTCTGATCATTTTCCATTAAGTCCATAATAGCACCAACTCTCCTATCCCCCCCAAGAATGGGGAGTGAGATGGTTGGCAAACTAAAATTAACCTCTGACCTGCTCTATCCATAAGACCATAAGACATAGGAGTCGAAGTAAGGCCATTCGGACCATCGAGTCCACTCCACCATTTAATCATTGCTGATGGGCATTTCAACTCCACTTACCCGCATTCTCCCTGTAGCCCTTAATTCCTTGTGACATCAAGAATTTATCAATCTCTGCTTTGAAGATATTTAGCGTCCCAGCCTCCACTGCACTCTGCGGCAATGAATTCCACAGGCCCACCACTCTCTGGCTGAAGAAATGTCTCCGCATTTCTGTTCTGAATTGAGCCCCTCTAATTCTAAGGCTGTGCCCATGGATCCTAGTCTCCTCACCGAATGGAAACAGTTTCTTAGCGTCCACCCTTTCCAAGCCATGTATTATCTTGTAAGTTTCTATTAGATCTCCCCTTAATCTTCTAAACTCCAATGAGTACAACCCCAGGATCCTCAGCCGTTCCTCGTATGTTAGACCTACCATTCCAGGGACCATCCGTGTGAATCTCCGCTGGACACGCTCCAGTGCCAGTATGTCCCTCCTGAGATGTGAGGCCCAAAACTGGACACAGTACACCAAATGGGGCCTAATCAGAGCTTTATAAAGTCTCAGTAGCACATCACTGCTTTTATATTCCAACCCTCTTGAGATAAATGACAACATTGCATTCGCTTTCTTAAATCACGGATTCAACCTGCATGTTTACCTTTAGAGAATCCTCGACGAGATCTCTTTGTACTTTGGCTTTATGAATTTTCTCACCGTTTAGAAAGTAGTCTGTGCTTTTATTCTTTTTGCCAAAGTGCAAGACCTCACATTTGCTCACATTGAACTTCATCAGCCATTTCCTGGACCACTCTCCCAAAGTGTCTAGATCCTTCTACAGCCTCCCCACTTCCTCAGTACTACCTGCCTGTCCACCTATCTTCGTATCATCGGCAAACTTCGCTAGAATGCCCCCAGTCCCTTCATCCAGATCATTAATATATAACGTGAACAGCTGCGGCCCCAACACTGAACCCTGTGGGACACTGCTTGTCACCAGCTGCGATTCTGAACAAGAACTTCTTATCCCAACTCTCTGCCTTCTGTCAGACAGCCAATCCTCAATCCATGCCAGTAGCTCACATCGAACACCATGGGCCCTCACCTTACTCAGCAGCCTCCTGTGTGGCACCTTATCAAAGGCCTTTTGCAAGTCTAGATAGACCATATCCACTGGGTTTCCCTAGTCTAACCTACTTGTCACCTCTTCAAAGAATTCTAACAGGTTTGTCAGGCACGGCCTCCCCTTACTAAATCCATGGTGACTTGTTCTAATCCGACCCTGCTCTTCCAAGAATTTAGAAACCTCATCCTTAATGATGGATTCTAGAATTTTACAAACAAGCGAAGTTAGGCTAATTGGCCTATAATTTTCCATCTTTTGAAAGATCTCAACCAATGCTTCCGCTATTTCCTCAGCCACCTCCCTCAGAACTCTAGGATGTAGCCCATAGGGGCCAGAAGATTTGTCAATTTTAAGGCCTTTTAGCTTTTCTAGCACTATCCCATTTGTAATGGCAACCATTCTCAACTCAGCCCCCTGACTCCCTTTAATTGTTAGGATATTACTCATGTGAAGACTGACGCAAAATACTTATTAAGTTCTCCAGCTATTTCCTTATCTCCCATCACTAGGCTTCCAGCAGCAGTTTTAATTGGCCCAATGTCTACTTTTGCCTGTCGTTTGTTTCTTATGTATTGAAAGAAACTTTTACTATCATTTCTAATATTACTGGCTAGCTTACCTTCATATTTGATCCTCTCCTTCCTTATTACTCTCTTTGTTATCCTCTGTTTGTTTTTGTAGCCTTCCCAATCTTCTGATTTTCCAGTGCTCTTGGCCACTTTATAGGATCTCTCTTTTTCTTTGATACATTTCCTGACTTCCTTTGTCAGCCATGGCTGTCTAATCCCTCCCCGGATAATCTTTCTTTTCTTGGGGATGAACCTCTGTACAGTGTCCTCAATTATACCCACAAACTCTTGCCATTTTTGCTCTACTGTCTTCCCTGCTAGGCTCTGCTTCCAGTCGATTTTCATCAGTTCCTCTCTCATGCGCTCATAATTACCTTTGTTTAACTGTAACACCATTACATCCGATTTTGCCTTCTCTCTTTCAAACTTTCGAACTCTACCATATTATGATCGCTGCTTCCTTAGGGTTCCCTTACTT
Organism: Chiloscyllium punctatum; assembly: GCF_047496795.1. Lineage (NCBI taxonomy): Eukaryota > Metazoa > Chordata > Chondrichthyes > Orectolobiformes > Hemiscylliidae > Chiloscyllium > Chiloscyllium punctatum. Next base: position 37,104,750 of record NC_092764.1, read on the forward strand.
TAAGATCTTTTATAAAGTCTGGTTCATTACATAGCACTAGGTCCAAAATAGCCTGCTCCCTTGTGGGCTCCTTGAGAAGCTGTTCCAAAAAGCCATCCTGGAAGCATTCCAAGAATTCCCTTTCTTTGGATGCACTGGCAACATTATTTACCCAGTCCAGCTGCATATTGAAGTCCCCCATGATCACCGTGACCTTGCCTTTCTGACATGCCTTTTCTATTTCCCGGTACATGTTGCGCCTCTGGTCCTGACCACAGTTAGGAGGTCTGTACCCAACTCCCATTATGGTTTTTTTGCCTTTGTGGTTCCTCAATTCCACCCACACAGACTCCACATCATCCGACCCTATGTCATTCAGTGCCATAGATTTAATTTTGTTCTTAACTAACAAGGCCACCCCCGCCACCTCTGCCCACCTCCCTGTCTTTTTGATAAGTTGTAAATCCTTGGATGTTTAACTGCCAGTCCTGAACCCCCTGCACCATGTCTCTGTGATGCCTACCACATCATAATCATTCACGATGATCTGTGTCATTACTTCATCTACTTTATTACGAATGCTACGAGCAGTCAGGTAAAGTGCCTTAATGCTAACATTCTTATCATTAGAGATATTGGAAGTCATAAGATGTCCTAAGTTATCCTTCCTTTTTGTTGCATTCCTAATCTGCCTCAAGGTTAAATCCACCTGCATACATGCTATCCTCCTGCTTATCTTTCCATTTAACTCCATACTCCCTGTCACTTTCACTTTCCCTTCCCCCCCAACTCAGAAGTTTAAAGTCCTACTGACCACCCTATTTATCCTCTTCGCTAGAACATTGGTACCAGATCAGTTCAGGTGGAGACCGTCCCAATGGTACAGATCCCCCCGGTTCCAAAACTGATGCTAATGCCCCATGAAATGGAATCCCTCTTTCCAACACCAATCCATTAGCCACGTGTTTACTTCCCTAATTTTCTTATTCCTATGCCAACTGGCACGTGTTTCAGGCAGTAATCCGGAGATTATGACCCTTGAGGACCTGTACTTGAATTTCCTTCCTAGTGCTTGATAATCCCCAAACAGGTCCTCCACCCTAGCTTTGCCTATGTTTTCAGTCCCAACGTGGACCACAACAACTGAATCCTCCCCCTCCCGCTCCAATATCCAACCCATCATGCTCCCCTTCTAACCTATTATTATACAATCAGATATTTCTCACCAGAATATTTACTAACTCAAATTGGACCTTTGTCGCTATAGCCTCATCATGTGTGACACTATTAGTATCCTGACAGCAACAGTGAACACATCTTACTGGCATTGCACTCCTTCTCCCTTAAACAAGTCTTCCTGGTAGATCAGGGGCTGCTTGATTTAATGTCCAGCAATATTTAAAGTATTAGCTTGATAAATACAAAAATTAACTTTAAAAATTAAAATGTTTTGTTGACAGACCATTATTTAAACAAAATGTCTTTTTCATCAAACTTAATAATACAAGCAAATTGAGCATGATTAATGCTTACTCATTTGCTTTCACCAGAATGTGTTTTGCGTAGTCAACTAGGAAACACTCTGCAAGGTAACTACTTCCACTTGATACAAGAGATTCAAGTATTGCCCTGCACCAGCAGCGTAGTTCATGGCAGTATATAGCACAAATCTGCAAAAAAGACAAATTCATTGGACAATCACAAGAGGTACAAGTCCTGTCACTGTGCATGGATTACTCACATAGCTATACATTTGGCTGCAGCTCCAACTATTATTATGAATTTTTAAACACAGGTCAAAGTTTAGGACACTTTTCAGCATTTGCTCACAAAGAGACAAAATACAGTTCGTACATTACAAAGTTCTTTTTACTATGCTCTATTATACAATCAGTTAGAATGCATGTAACTATAAAAAGGTACTTTGAAAAGTAAAGAAACAAATTGGATTTATATTGCATTTCATCACATTCTGATTCCCAAGAATTATTTTTTTCGAAGTCAGTCACCATTAAGTGGACAAGCAACAGTCAGATTATACTGCTCTACAAACAGTAAAGAAGATGAATAACTGGATAAATCAGTTTTAGTAGTAAACAGACTTTGACTAGGATGCTGTTCTTTAAATAATGCCATGAAATCTATAACATCAAGTTGAGCAGGGAAAGCCTCAACTTCATATCTAGAGATTGTCGCACCCTGTCAGAGTTTCAGTTCAATAGTTCAGCATGTCAGCACAGATTATCCAGATGAGCTTTAGAGGCTTAGTCATTGATTTTGACATGCTTAGAAATTTTCTCAGGCAGAATAGAAAATCCAAATCTACCTGCCCCTGTTCTAGAACCGCAAGTTTAATTTCTTCTGAATCTTCATCTCTTCTGTTGTAGACTTGATTCATCTTTTCCTCCAATCTTTGATACTGGTTTGCATTTTCAACCAGATCACTGAAACCATTTGTTATTCTCCCCCAGAAACAGCTAGGGTCTTCCACCTAAGCACAAACAAGTAATAAACAATATATCATTTGGCTACACAAGTATCAGATGACAACCATTGAAGTTTAACTTGAAGTTTAATTGCAGTACCACCATGAAATCCTTCACTGTTACCACACTGGAGATTGCCACTGACAATGAAATAACTGGAACAGCACATAATCACTGTTTACGAGAGCAGGTCAAGAGAATTGTGCTAAGTAACTCAACTAATTCCCCAAAGTCTGCATACTATTTTTAAAGCACAAGTCAGGAGTGTGATGGAAGACTCTTCATTTGCTGAGTTTGAATGCACTTCCAACACCAGAAAAAGCTCAACATCAAAACCAGCCTGCGTGACCAACATCCCATTCACCATGTTAAATGTTTTGGCCCTCAACTGCCACTGCACAGAGGCAACATGTACAAAATGCACTTTTGCCCTCTGATCTTAGAGGCATCCGCCTTTGGGAAGAGATTGTCACAATTTACTCTGTTTATGTCTCTAATAATTTTGTACAACTCAAATTTGATATCTATCTCCTGGGTTGCTAATACCTTCTGGGTTCTTTCGATTTGTACAACATGGTCCTTTTGTTCCTCAGTAGTCCTTTGTAAATTATCACTCATTGTGTATATCCTTCCCTTATTGCACTTAACAGGATTAAATTCCACCTGCCATCGCTCTGCCTAATTTACCAGCTGATTGATATCAGACCTGAAACCATCTGCCTCACTATCAACAAACAATCTTCATATCATCTGCAAACTTACTAAGTATACCTTGTACATTCACACCGAAGGTGTTAAGGTGCATAAACAGCAAGAGTCCCATTACCAAACCATGTGGTACAGCATTGGTCACAGGCTTCCAATCACAAAAACAAAACTCCATCATCAACCTGTGCTACCTATTTCAAAGTCAATTTTGGATTTGTTTGCAAACTTGCCTTGGATCCTATAGGCTTTTACGCTTTGGACAATCTATGTGGGACATTGTGAAGGGCTGTACTGAAATCTGTGCAACCTATATAAACTGCACTACCCTCATCAATATATTTAGTTACCTTTTCAAAACTCAATTCAATTAGTCAGACAGGGTCTGTCTCGAACAAATCCATACTGACAATTCCTGCCTTTCTAAGTATTGATTTATCCTGTGCTTAAGAATTGTTTTGAATAATTTCCCTGTGACTAACAGGTCTGTAATTACCTACCTATCCTTGCTGCCCTTCTTGAACAAAGTACAATAGCCATTCTCCAGTCAAAATGCGCTTCACCTGTGGCCAGTGAAGGATGACATATTTGGCAGGGCCCCAGTCATCTCCTCCCTTGCCTCTCATAGCACTGCAGCGATATATGCACCTACATACCTAATATCTCCTTATTAATCTTAACATGGCCCAGAACCAGACCATGCAAATTTAAATCCCAAACTACTATGTCTTTCTTCCCCGTGAAAACAGATAAGAAATATTTATTCAAGACCTCACCCACAAACATTGGCTCCTCACACAAGTTGCCTCTTTGGTTTTCTAGAAGGTCACACTGTTTCCCTGGTAATCATCTTACTCTTAATACACCTATAAAAAGATTTGGAGTTTTCCTTGATCCTGTTTTCCAAAGATATTTCATGGCTCCTCTTTTCCCTCTTAATTTTCTTTTTAAGAAACCTCTTACCTTCTCTATACTATTGAAGGGCCTCTACTTTTCTCAAAAAAGTGCTATTTTGACATATGGTTCCTCTTTTTCCTTTATCAACCTCTCCATATCCTTTGACACGCTGGGTTTTCTGGATTTACTGGCCCTGAATTCTCACTGTACTGCATTTACATAACTCTCGCTTTCCAAACATAGTTACTTGCCTAGAAGTAGCTGCTCCTGGTCTATGTTATACACTTAATTTCATCTCTTTCGATAATGGATTTTGAAATTTAGAGGGATATGACGAATATCCCAAAATGTTTACCCACTGAAATCTCAACCACTTGATCGTTCCATTTCCTAGGATTAGATCTAGCACTACTCCATTTATAGTAGGGCTACCGATATACTGGCAGAAAAAAAGCCCATCTTGGATGCACTTTAAAAATTCCAGCCATTATGTATGGCATGGACTGGTCAGACTGAAGGGTCTGTATACATGCAGTATGACTCTATGACAAGAAAGGCAGTCCAAAAACAGCATCCTTTAAAGATCTGATCACTGTAAACCAGTGAATGGGAGATTCTATTCATATAACCTGACAGCTTACTCCTGAAGCAGCTAGTCACTGCAGAACTGGGTTATAACAGAAGACTCCTAGGAGGAGAAGACCACAAAGCTGCCCTGATGAGATCAAACTTCCTTTCATTCTCATGGCAGTCCTTGGCTTGTGATTAACAAAAGTAAACAGTTATCAAGTTTTGAGAATATTTGTAGCTCAGATTAAGATTCTGGATGTAGGTTTGCTCGCTGAGCTAGAAGGTTCATTTTCAGATGTTTCGTCATTATAACTCGGTTACATCTTCAGTGAGCCTCCGGATGAGGCACTGATGGTGTAGCCTGCTTTCTATTTATGTGTTATTATTTATCTGTAAACAAGCAGACAAAACATGTCCAGAAACCCTAGCTACTGTCCTCTACATCAAAGCCATCTCAGAAATGACTGCCAGACTACTCCGACCCCTTGGCATTATGGTAGCCCACAAACCCACCAACACACTAAAAGAGTAGCTAATGAACTTGGAAGACCTTATACAGACAAGCAAAATTAATCTAATTTACAACATACCTTACAAGAACTGTAACAAACACTACACTGGACAATAGGGCAGAAAACTAGCCACCAGGATACATGAACATCAACTAGCCACAAAAAGACATGACCCACTCTCACTAGTATCTTTACATATATATGAGGTAGGACACCACTTTGACTGGGACAACACATCCATCCTAGGACAAGTCAAACACAGATATGCACGAGAATTCCTCAAAGCATGGCATTCTAACTAGAACTCTAACAACAAACAGGAGACCCCCGAGAAAATGAACAGGACATGTCATCACCATGGGAAATGACATAACTCAAATACATAGTTAGAGAGCAGGCTACACCACCAGTGCTTCATCCAGAGGCTCACTGAATACGTTACCTAGTATGGTGACAAAATGCCCAAAAATGAAGCTTCTAGCTCAGTGAGCAAACCTCCATCCAGAATGAACAGTTACGTTAAAGAGGTAAAGTTGCCCTAATCCCAGGAGAACAAGGGGCTGCTCTCACATTAGGGAGGGAGAAAGACAGACAGAAAAGAAGAAAGGGAGAGAGACACACACACACACATAGTTGGACAGAGAGATGGCTGGTGTTGGTGTATACTGGGAGCCACACAGCTCAGGCAAGAGCAAGGTCGAGAAGATAGGACCTTGATGTTGACTTCAGGCAGCACGTGAATTGAACCCATACTGTCAGCATCACAAATCAGCCATCCAAACAACTGAGCTAATAATGCAAAGTTGAGGCAGAGTGTATGCATCTCCAAACATGTCATGGCCATTCCAGCATTACTTGCTCTATATATGACAAACTCAGATAGCACTTTGAAGTTAAAAGACATTTCCAAACCTATTGACCCAAAATGAAAAGAAGGCAATCTCCATCTGACAGATGAAATGAAAAAGCAAACATAGGCCATTCAGCCTATCAAATACATGCCCCCAACTACGTCATGGCTAAACTGATCCTCTACTCCACTTTCCTCCTTTTCCTAGAACCCTTGATGCCCCTAATAGTCTGTCTATCTCAACCGTGAATATACTTAATGACTCAGCTTTGCCAGACTGGAGGGTCAAAGAATTGCACAGATTCACTATCCTCAGAGAATTAATTCATTCTTCTGAGTCCTAACCAGCCATCCATTCTGTCATGCACCCTCCAGGATTCCGATATTCACACAGAGGGTGATGGGTAGCTTCATAATCAGTCCCTTAATCAACTGTCTTTTGGAAATCCAAACATATTTCATCAACTGGTTCTCCTTTATCTATTCTGTTTACATCCTCAAAAGAATTCTGATAAGTTTGTCAGACATAATTTCCAATTCATGAAGCCATGCTGTTTAATTACATAATGTATTTCCAAACTTGTCCAATCTTTGGACTTCTTGTTGTGCACCAAACCACTAAAAATTACCACTAATTAACACCTTGTTAGTGACTATCCCCTATGCTTGATCAAACATCCTGACTGGCTTGCCAATGCATGATTAGCATATGATCAATCTCAGATTGGCTACATAGTGTGTGTCCTGTAACTTCTTTAAAAGTGCGTGTCCTGTCACTTTCTTTAAAAGTGAAAGACATCTTACTGATGATATTACTTCCTACTATCTTCTGACTTGTTCCTCAAAATGCCAATCTCCCTTTTATAACTGTGTGTCCCTGTAAGCTTAATAACTTCATAAATCTCTACCAAGATAATGTGACACTAGCACAGTAATTTGTCTGATTCAAGTATGAAGTGTGAGCTCCAACTGATTCAATATTATCCCAAACGCCCAAAGAAGAATCTCAAAGAATTCTCAAAAACTCCAAAGCTTTCCAATATCATCTGTTAAAAGAACGTGTCCACAGTAACTGGTGATTCCTAAAACAAATTGACTAAAATTACTTTCAAAACAGCACTACTAAAATAAAAGCAAATTACTGCGGATACTGGAATCTGAAACCAAAAAACAAAATGTTGGAAAATCTCAGTAGGTCTGGCAGCATCTGTAAGGAGAGAAAAGAGCTGACGTTTCGAGTCTAACTGACCCTTTGTCAAAGCTACTCAGTGTCTGCCTTCGAAATTAACAAATGTTAAAATAGAACTTAAAATACACCGCAAGATACATTAAAACACAAAGCTCAAAGTAACCTACAAGAGTAACAGTTACAAACCATCTTTGAGAAAAAGCCTTTTACATCACAGCATTTTTACATTTGCATCCTAAAGTTTACAGTAGCTTCAGACATAAAAACACATAAACCCATTATCTTACTTTGGACCTGGGCCATATAGCTTTCCTTCCTTATGAAAAGTAGTTTGTAACTAACTCTAATTACACAAAATTTGATTTAACTTCTTACTTGCTTAATCAAGTTATATTTATTTTTAAAAATCCAGCCATCTCATTCAGGACAAGAGATCATTCTAGACAGGAGAACAAAGACAATCCATTGAAATAACGTTGATCATTCAAAGGAGTTGATGAAATCAGCTTCTGTGATCGTACTGTCAAATTTCACAAATGAAGTGGAATTTCATGAAGTGCACAATTTTAAATGAACAAACTTTAAAACAAACTGCAGTCTGATCAAATCAGCTAAAACCATGTATCAGTTTTTTTATATACAAGGAGATGAAGGCACAAAAGTTAGTTTCGGTTACCTTGATGATGAAAATTTCAAACATCCTCTGTGTGATGGTACACAATTTTAAATGTGTGCAAATTCTCCTGTTTTGAAAGAAAGAAATTTGTCATATTCTTTTTCATATTTGTTTTACCCCTTGAAAAATCAGAAATGTAGTTCAACAATGCAATAAGAAACCAGATAAAGTTATACAGTCAGAGATATTTTGTTGAGTTTGAGTAAATCATCTTCTTACAGCTTTGAACTTGCCAAACAGAAATTTACAGTTGGTACACATTCAGCTTTATGGCAATTTCACTGGTGCAGCAGCCATCCGTCTGTAACCTTCTCAACAGTTACTTCATACAACAATTAACTGCATACTCTGGTGAGGTTTCCAGCTTGCATATTACTTTACTTCCACACACCCTCCCTTCACAAAATTCCAAATGACAACTGCAGCAAAATCTATTGACCTGTATTTAAATTAGCAGAACAATGGCCAACTAACTGGATACTGTCAAATGGGTAAATTGTTGTACTTAGTGGCAATCCAATGCACTTATTCCTTAAAGGTGTTCAAATTGCATAGGATGAAATTGCATTGCAGCAGGTGACCCAAATGTGAACATAATCGAAACATTAAGCTTCAGAACAGAAGTCATAATTAAACTGCATAAATTTCTGGTTGCATTACCTTTTGTTTAACAGGATCATACATTCAGACATCAGGCTTTTTGACCAATCATGACTTTTGTCAGCTCCTTCAGAGAATTATCCAATTAGTTATATTTCCTTGCTTTCCCCAAAGCCCAGTGCTAAATATTTTTTGCTTTTCTAGTATATATACAAAAACGTTACCGCTCAGTCTGCTTCCATCATTCTTTCAGACAGTACATTCCAATATTTAAAAAAATGTAGAATGTATTTTCATCTCTCTTCTGGTTCTTTTGGCAGTTATTTAAAATCTGGACTACCAATCCATCTGCTCGTAGAAATAGTCATGAGTATCACTATTAAATCTCTCTGTTATTAACCTCTGTTCCAAGGAAAAAAACTTCTTGAGTGCCTCCACATAATTGCAGCCCATCATCTCTGGTACTAATCTAGTAATTTGTGCCACTACACACAAAGGAGGCACACAAGTCTAAAAGTGCAGAGTTACGATGAAAGATTAACAAAAAAATTAGCAGAGGGAAGTCACAGTTAAATTCAGAGGGATATCTCAGATATCAATGCAGAAATATAAATCCAGAGAATTAATTTAACTTATAAATGTAGGAACCTTTTCACAAAAAAAAGTGATACAATACCATGCAATGAACTCCCAGATGGAGTGGTGGCTCGAAAATCTTGGAATACTTTAAAGGACGAATTAAATGCTAAAATCACAAGACTTCAAAACTTGATTGATCAAATGCCTTTTATGATATGATTTTCTTATGAAATTAACTTCACAACAGTCATAATGCAATACTGTATTCCTAAAAGAAGTATGCTTTGGTGAAGTATGCAACATTAATGTGAAGGCAAATTAACATTAAACAATTAAAAGCACAAAAAACAAGCTTCCAAAGAATCCATTCATTTAAGCAGCCCCATCTCTAAAAATTGCCTGTTTGCTTGTGCAATCTCATCCAAAGCTATTCTATCTACAAATATATATTAAAATTGACCCAGATTTCAGTAATAACAAATGAGAAAACCTCTTAGCTTCACCACTTTACTGCGTTATGTAAATACTGGGACAGAATATAGGCCAAAATAAGGGAGACAGAAGCATAATGGTAATGCAATTAAACTCATAATCTAGAGGCCTGACTAATGCTCCAAAGACATGAGTTCAAATGTCACCAGTGAATAAATTCAATTAATTAATAAAATAAATTTGGAATAAAAAGACAGCCTCAGTGATGACAATCATGAAACTACAGTGATATCTGCTTCACTGATGCTCTTCAGGAAGGAAAATCTGCTGTTCTTAACAAGTAAGGCCTGTGACTTGAAATTAACCAGAATGCAATTTGACTCTCAACAGCCCTCTAAAGTGGCATAGTAAGTCACTCAGCTGTATCATACTGTTTTGGCAAGGTCAAATATAAATAAAACTGAATAGACAACCCAGCCATCCACTAGAAATAAAAGGAGGTGTACTCTCTCTGGTCAACTCCAAAATCCTCTGAATATAAGGGGCTGATATGAAGATTATGAGAGCCACCCTAAAACTGAGTCAAGCAGTACCCTGACACAATTATGCAAGTATGAGGATACCTTACAACCAGTATCTCAGACAATAAATGTGGTGCTGGAAAAGCACAGCCAACCAGGGAGCATCCGAACAGCAGGACAGTCGACATTTTGAGCATAAGCTCTTCATCAGAAATATCTCATATGCATCCATCACCCCGCCACAGACAAACAGAATTGCAGCACAGTGGCATAGAGTTAGGAAGGAGTAAGACTAAGAATTCTCAACATGAACCCCATAATCAATTAAGTCTCATGGCATCAGACCCAACATGGGCAAGAAACCATGATGATTAGCAACAACCAAGCTCCCTCAGCTGATGAATCACTACTCTCCCATGTTGAACATCATTTAGAAAAAGAAAATTGAGGACACTAAGGATAAAGAAATATACTCCATGCAGGGTCTTCAATATTAAATCACTAGGAGTGGTTCTGATGAGCCAGACAAGTTCTGAAAGAAACCTGCTGGTCTGGGCTAGTGATATTGAATCAATAACACGGAAAAACTATTGCCCTCAACCTCACTAATCCGCTTATCAAAGCTGCATCTTTCCATTTGAGTACTGATAGCAATAATGACCTATGAGTTCTCGTGGAGAAGTTCCTTCTTCACAGTGGACGTCCTCCATTATTTTCAGCTGCACTAGTAGTGCTTAACGGAACAGATCTAGAACAAGCAGCTCAAACTGGACATTCATGATATGCTGTAAGCTATCAGCAACAGAACTGCATTCTCTCACATTCTGTAACTTCATGGAAATGTGTTGGTGATAGCTTCATGTGAGGCATTCTTGAGTGCACTGGGTGTTTCTTTAGACAGCAATAGTATGCATGGATATAGTGAAAAGGTAGGATATTGACATTAGACAAAGGTGTCAGATGATACAATAGAGCCAGTGGCAAGCATGATGGGCCATATGCACAGCAATATCTCAACATATCCCTCACTCCACTATTACCATTAAACCAAGTGATAATCTTGCTTCAGCATGGGAGCAGATGAGAGGCATACTTAAAATTAGATATATGCACATGAAGTTCCAGCACAGGAATTACATGCAATGTTAAACATTGGAAGCAGCATGTTAAAGAGTTAAGTGAGTTTCCAAACAACAGATCAGATCCGTGGTACTACTTTATCCAGACTTGAATACTGGAGGCCATTAAATAATTAATTGAAAAAAATGCCTCCACGAATATCCCCATTCGGAATGCTGGCGGACCTCAACTTATCAGTATGGAAGACAAACTGAAGGTGTACTAAGTGTTTCCATCTTTATGTGTTACTGGAAGATTCGTTGTGATCTTCTTAGGCTCACAACATCTCTATACCAGTTTTCAGACAATTTACTTCAGTCCACATCATATCAAGAAACAGATATACACAATGGATGCAGCAATATTTATGGGCTCTGACAATATTCTGTTGCAAAACTGAAAACTTGTGGTCCAGACTTAACCATGCTTTTCGCCAAACTGTTCTAGTACAACCACATCATGGGAACCTATCCAACAATGTTGCCCAACCCACTAAAAGAACAAGTCAAGTACAACTGAGCTGTAGTCAATGGTGATATTAAGGGATACTACAACAACAATCTGATCACCAATATGCCATTTGGAATCTGCCAAGGGCACTTGGCTCTAGACCTCAATATAGTCTTGGTCTGAAACAAGATTTAAAAAAAAAAGCAATTTCTAGATGAGAATGACTGTTTTTGACATCAAGGTAGCATTTGATCAAGAATGGCACTGTGATGGTGCTGTCACTTTATAAAGATTATTTGTCCTGGGGTTTTTTTTGAAAAGAGGTTGTAAAGGTAGAGGCACTGAAGAGGCTGGGGAGCTGCTTTTTTTTAAAAACAGTTTAACATTGGAAGGGGAGTGGTTAGTTCTCCAAGTTCAGGCTCCAGTGTTTTTTAAGCTTAACAGTCACAAGGTGAGTGAGTACCAGAAGGGTTGCAAGCTTCAGTAAATAGTTCTTGACTGAATTTCTCTGAAATCTCTCTGGATTTTGTTCCCTCCTGCCTGTAAGAATCTGTGTTTGAATTTACCTTTTATGCCAAGGGGTGTGGTTATGGGATGTTACTATATTGGAACAGTTAGTTAGTTAAGTTGCTGTATCGAGTCGGTTATGTTTTCCAATTATTCAGTTATTCTAAATCCCGCTTTTCTTTGTTCATGGTTCAACTGTAATGCTTAAATAAATTCTATTTTGGTTAAAGCAGTGATTTGACCACTTGCATCACAGCTGGAACAACTACTTCACATCTACCTTTAAACTAAGAAAAAGTTAAGGTCTAGACTACCTTCTTAAAGTATTTTGAGGGGGTCTGGCCTGGTCCATAACAGCATCAAGAAAAAAATGGACATAAAAATGGAAGTTAATTGGAACCAGACAGAAAAGCTTTCATTGGCTAGATTCATAGTCAGCACAAAGGAAATGAGGCAAAATTGAGGACTGCAGGAGATCAGAGTCGTAAGTGTGATGCTGGAAAAGCACAGCAAGTCAGGCAGCATCCAAGGAGCAGGAGAATTTAAGTTTCGGGCAAAAACCCTTTCCTGATGAAGGGCTTTCACTCGAAACATTGATTCTCTTGCTCCTCGGATGCTGCCTGACCTGCTGTGCTTTTCCAGAACCACACTCTCAACAAAGTAAAATGGTTGTGTTCGTTGGAACCCAATCATTTCAGCCCAGGACATGATTACAACAGTTCTGTGGGTTGTCTCTTTGGCCAAACAATTTTCTGTTCCTTAAATAACTTTACCTCTTTTGTATATTTAGGAATAAGATTTGCATTGATAATTACAAATAATAATTTAATTCTTTCATGGGGATGTGGGCTGCACCACCGTTTATGGTCAATCCCTAATTGCCTTTGAGAAATAGTGGTCAACCACTTTCATGAACTGCCACAGTCGATGTGCAATGTCTGGGAAGAGAGTTCCAGGATTTAAACTAAGTAATAATGAGTGAACAGCGATATGATTGCAAATCAGGATGTGTGACTTAGAGGGGAACTTGTGAATATTGGTACCAACGTAGTTTGTTTACCACTGAGAAGGACAAGGCTAAGGCTGAGAGTTTGGAAAGTTTGTTGAAGAGCTTTGATGACCTGTTGCACTACATCTGGTACATGGTAGACAAGGCTGTGACTGTGCAGTAGTGACAGTGGAAGACAATATTTAAGGAGATGTTGGAGGTGCTGATCAAGCAAGCGTCTTTGTCCTGGATTCTGTTGAGTTACTTCAGTGCTGCTGGAGCTGTACCCATCCAAACTGGAGAGTATCCCATCAATCTGACTTGTACCTTGCAGATATAGGAAACGTGAGAAACTACTCACCAAAGAACCCCCAGGCTCCAACTAGCTCTTATAGCCAAAGTACGTATGTAGCCAACTGTGTAGATTTTCGTCACTTCTGTAAATCCTCAGACACTGGGGTAGTGCATGCTTGCACATAGCAAGATCTAGACACTATTTAGGCTTGGTCAATAAGTCTAAAGTAGCATTGACACCACACAAGTGCCAGGTGGACATCAAAAGAGAGAATCCAATCCTCCCTTGACTTTCAACCATAATACCACAATTGAAAACCCCACCATTAACATCAGATATTGAACTGGACCAGCTATTCAATTATTTTGGCGAAAGAACAACGAGTAACTCACATCTTGACTAACCACAGCCTTTCAATCATTTACAATGCAGTAGTCCAAAGTGTTATAATAATCTCCACTTGTCTGCAGAAGCACAGTTCTATAATACTCAAGGCGCTCAAAAAAATGTACTATAAAGCAGCCTGATGATCCATATTTTGCTCAACACCTTAAAACATTCATTCTTCCCACCACTAGAGCAGTGGCAGCAGTTTGTACCATCTACAGACTGCAGAACATTCATTAATAAAGCCACCTTAAGAAATACCTTCAAATTTGACAAGCTTCATCACTGAGAAGAACAAGGGCAACAGCTATGGAGGAAAATCACACCTGCATGCTTTTCTCCCAATCAATTCTATCCTTACTTGTATCAATATCACCATTCCTTGCCTATCACTGGACTTAAATCTTTAAACTTCCTCCCTGGCAGTATTTATGGGTACAACTATGCCACATAAACTACAGTAGTTCAGGAAAATTCAGTGGTTAGCAGTGCTGCCTCACAGCGCCAGAGACCTGGGTTCAATTCCCGCCTCAGGCGACTGTGTGGAGTTTGCACATTCTCCCAGTGTCTGTGTGGGTTTCCTCCCACAGTCCAAAAATGTGCAGGTTAGGTGAATTGGCTATGCTAAATTGCCCGTAGTGTTAGATGTAGGGGAATGGGTCTGGGTGGGTTGCACTTCGGCGAGTTGGTTTGGACTTGTTGGGCCGAAGGGCCTGCTGCCACACAGCAAGTAATCTAATCTAAAATAACTTTCCAACACCTTTCCATGGAAATTTGCGATCACATTAAACACTGGCACACACACCCCATTAATAAAATTTAAACGTTATCGAAAGGTTAAAGTTTGAACTGGGAAGAAGGTAAAGAGATGGCTGGAAAATATGAAGCCTTCAAAAATAAGATAACTAGAATCCGGGAACAGTATGTTAGAGTGAACGGCAATGCTGGTAATTGTAGGGAATGCTGGATGACAAGAGAAATTGAGGTTTTGGTTAAGAAAAAGGAGAAGCATATGTCAGGTATAGATAGCAGAGATGGAGTGAATCCTGAGAAGAGTATAAAGGCATGTGGGTGAAGTGTTGGCAAGGTTATAATAGAAAGGATTTATAATCATCTAGAAAGGAATATGTTGATTAGGGATAGTTAACACGGCTTTGTGAAGGCTAGGTCGTTCCTCATAAGCCTTACTGAATTCTTTAAGGTTACCAAACAGGTGGATGGAGGTTGATGTGGTGTATATGGATTTCCGTCAGGCATTTGATAAGGTTCCCTATGGCAGGCTATTGCACAAAATACGGAGGCATGGCATTGAGGGTGATTTAGCGGTTTGGATCAGTAGTTGGCTAACTGAAAGAAGCCAGAGGGTGGTGGTTGATGGGAAATGTTCATCCTGGAGTTCAGTTGCTAGTGGTGTACCACAAGGATCTGTGTTGGGTCCACTGCTGTTTGTCATTTTTATAAATTACCTGGATGAGGGCATAGAAGGATGGTTTAATAAATTTGCAGATGACACTAAGGTTGGTGGAGATGTGGATAGTGATGAAGGATGTTGTACATTGCAGAGGGGCATAGAGAAGCTGCACAGCTGGACTGAGAGGTGTGTCACAAAGCTGGTCCCTTTTTTCGAAAAGCTGCTCCTTTTCTCAAAGTTACTCTGTCCTTGACTTTTTTTCAGAGGGGTCATAAAACTCTCCCGGCCCCCATTAGACTAGTTTGGTACAAAGATGAAAAGGAATTTTGAGAAGCCTTTTGTTTATATGTAAACAGATGAATCTTCAGGCCAAAGTGGTCATGTTTTAGAAGTGACCTGCAAAATGAAAGGGGAACAGTTCAGTCCAGAATTAGTTAGGTGTTCAGCTATGTGGAAACAGGCTCGCTGTCTCTCTCTCTCTTCCCCCCCCCTCTCTCTCTTTCCTTCTGCCCTTCTAACTTCAACCTGTCAGCATTTGTTCCATTTTTACTGTTTTTTTTAAGTGGGTTTGCTTATTGGGACTGTTCTGTATATTCGGAACAGCATAAATTTAATCTATACAAACTAGAGTTGAGTGGTGCTCGAAAAGCGCAGCAGGTCAGTCAGCTCTATTCCTGATGAAGAGCTTTTGCCCGAAACGTCGATTTTCCTGCTCCTCAGATGCTGTCTGACCTACTGTGCTTTTCCAGCACCACTCTAATCTCGACTCTGGTTTTCAGCATCTGCAGTCCTTGTTTTTACCTTTTTATCTAGTTTGTAAAGACAGAGTTCTGTAGGGGATCTTTGTTCTGTTCTTGGTATTTCATTATGTAATTTTGTTAATAAATTTTTGTCTGTTTAAAACCTGGTAGTCACCCTAACTAACTTACTCTGGGTAATTTTCACTGTATATTTACTGAAACAAATTGCAAAGTTATGGTCTAGGCTACCTGCTTAAGAATATTTTGAGTGGTCTGACCGAGTCCATACCAGGTGGTGAATGGAGTTCAGTGCGGACAAGTGTGAGGTGATTCACTTTGGAAGGAGTAACAGGAATGCAGAGTACTGGGATAACGGAAAGATTCTTGGGTAGTGTAGGTGAGCAAAGGGATGTCGGTGTCCATAAACATAGATCTCTCAAAGATGCCATCCAGGTTGATCGCTTTGTTAGGGCAGCATGGGGTGTGTTAGCTTTTATTGGTAGAGGTATTGAGTTTCAGAACAGAGGTCATGTTGCAGTTGTACAAAATTCTGGTGCACCTGCACTTCAAGTATTGCATATAATTCTGATCACCGCATTATAGGAAGGATGTGGAAGCTTTGGAAAGGGTTCACAGGAGATTTACTACGATGTTGCCTGGTATGGAAGGAAGATCTTACAAGGATAGGCTGAGGGATCTCAGGCTGTTTTCATTAGAGAGAAGGTTGAGAGGTGATTTAATTGAGACATGTAAGATAATCAGAGGGTTAGGTGGAGTCGACAGTGAGAGCCTTTTTCCTCAGATGGTGATGGCGAGCATGAGGGACACAGCTTTAAATTGAGGGGTGGTATATATAGGACAGATGCCAGAGGTAGTTTATATACTCAGAGCGTAGTAGGGGCGTGGAACACACTGCCTGCAACAGTAGTAGACTTGCCAACTTTAAGGGCATTTACATGGTCATTGGATAGGCATACAGATGAGAATAGAATAGCATAGCATAGGTTAGATGAGCTTCAGATTGTTTTCAACATCGAGGGCCGAAAGGCCTGTACTGTGTTGTAATGTTCTATGTTCAGGAAGGCAAACAGGGGACATGAGATAGCTTTGGCAAAGAGAATCCAAAAAGATTTAATAAATACACGAAGAACAAAAGGGTAACTACGGAGTGAATAGGACCCTTCAAAAGTCAGCAAGGCAACCTACCTGTGGAACTCCAGGAGATGGGGAAAGACAATAAACGAGTATTTTGCATGTGCTTACTATGGAGAAGGACATTGAAGATATAAAATGTGGGTAAGAAGATAGTGACATATTGAAAAATGTCCATATTATGGAGGTGGTGGTGCTGGATGTCTTAAAATGCATGAAGGTGGATAAATCCCCAGGACCTGATCAGGTATATCCGAGAATTGTGTGGGAAGCTAGAAAAGTGATTGTTGGGATATTCGGATCATCAATAGTCACAGGTGAGGTGCTGGAAGCTGGCTAACATGGTGCCACTATTTAAGAAAAGATGGCAAGGAAAAGTCAGGTAACTATAGACCGGTGAGCCTGACATCAGTGGTCAGCAAGATGTTGGAGGGAATCCTGGGGTACAGGAAATACCTATATTTGCAAAGGCAAGAACTGATTAGGTATAGTCAAAATAGCTTTGTGCATGGGAAATCATGTCTCACAAACTTGAGTTTTTTGAAAAAATAATGAAGAGGCTTGATGAGCATAGACTGGTGGACGTGATCTATATGGACTTCAGTAAGGCTTCTGTCAATGTTTCCCATGGGAGACTGGTTAGCAAGGTTAGATCGCATGGAATACAGGGAGAACTAGCCATTTGGATACAGAGCTGGTTCAAAGGTAGAAGACAGAGGGTTGATTTTTAGATTGGAAGCCTGTGATCAGTGGTGTGTCAAAAGGATCAGTGCTGGGTCTATTGCTTTTTGTTATTTATACAAATACTTTGGATGTGAACATGGGATGTATGGTTAGTAAGTTTGCAAATGACACCAAAATTGGACTTGCAGTGGACAGCGAACAAGGTTATCTCAGAGTACCACAAGATCTTAAATCAGGTGGGCCAAGGAACGGCAGATCAAGTTTAATTTAGATAAAGGTGAGGTGCTGCATTTTGGAAAGGAAATCAGGACAGGACTTATATAATTAATGGTAAGGTCCTGAGGAGTGTTGCTGAACAAAGAGACCTTCGAGTGCCAGTTCATCGTTCTTTGAAAGTGGAGGCACAAGTATATTTGGATCGTGAAAAAGGTTTTGGTATGCTTGCCTTTATTGGTTAGTACATTGAGTATAAGTGTTGGGAGGTCATGTTGCAGCTGTACAGTACATTGATTCAGTCACTTTTGGAATATCATGTGCAACTCCGGTCTCCCTGCAGTAGCAAGGATGTTGTGAAGCTTGAAAGGGTTCAGAAAAGATTTACGAGGATGTTACCAGGGCTGGAGGGTTTGAGCTGTAGGGAGAGGCTGAACAAGTTGGTGCTGTTTTACCTAGAGCTTCAGAGTTTGAGCAGTGACGTCATACAGGTTTATAAAACCGTGAGGGGCATGGATAGGATAAATAGACAATATCTTTTTCCCTGGAGTGGGGGAGTCCAGAACTAGAGGGCATAGGTTTAGGGGGAGAGGGGAAAGATATAAAAGAGATCTATGGGCAACTTTTCCACACACAGGGTGGTGCATGTATGGAATGAGCTGCCAGAGAAAGTGGTAGAGGCTGGTACAATTACAACATTTAAAAAGCATCTCAAAGGGTATATGAATAGGAACAGTTTAGATGGATATGGGCCAAATGGTGGTAAATGGGACTAGATTGATTTAGGATATCTGGTCAGCATAGACAAGTTGGACTGCATGGTCTGTTTCTGAGCTGTATATCTCTTTGACTGTGACTGACTCGGACGTTAAATTAAAATGCAAACCATGTTGAGGGATTTCAAATACAGGAATGGATTGAAAAAGCCAAGCTTGTTCTCCATTGCACAGGGAAGGCAAAAATGAAAATTTGAATAATGTGTTCAATATCATAAAGGATTTTTAAAAAAGACTTGAGAGGAATTGTTGTTATTGACAAGATGTGCAATGAACACAGGTCAGAGAGCAAAAGTGATTGGCAAAAGGGGCCAGAAAATAGAAATCGTTTCCTATACTGTGAGTGGATACAATCTGGAACGCACTGGAAGAAAAGGTGGTGCGATCAAACTGAGTTATGCCTTTCAAAAGGGAACTGGATATGCATCTAAAAAGGGTTAAATATAGGGCTATGGTGAAAGGACAGGGAACGAGACTTATTAAATTGCTCTTACAAATGGCCAAATGACCTTCTCCCGGCCATTCTATCACTGTGCATCTTGGGTCAATTATTCTCATCCTTTAAACTCAAAGACTTGCACTTATACAATGTTCCTGATCCAAAGTTTCAAAATCACAACACCAGGTTATAGCCGAACAGGTTTACTTGGAAGTCCAAGCTTTTGGAGCGCTGCTCCTTCATTAGGTGGCTAGTTACCTGGTTACTAGCTACCTGATAAAGGAGCAGCGCTCCAAAAGCTTGTTCTTCCAAATAAACTAGTTGGACTATAACGTGGTGTTGTGTGATTTTTAACTTTGTTCATCCCAGTCCAACACCAACACATCCATTTCAATGCTACTGGAGGCTCACTAGTGCCTTCTGAGCAAAATGGAAGTTTTCACATCTCACGAATTTGCATTCTTGTCCAAAAGGAAAACAGTGGCATTTTACAACATTTCACCCACAGAAGTTCATCATTTAACAGAGAATGTGAAAATACCTATTCATCAACAGGTGAACTAAAGAACAGCGCTTTTTTTTCTACATATGACAAACTCGATGAAATAATGAAACAAACACAAACTGCTGGAGAAACTCAGTCCTGTGACTTTTCTTCAGAACGCAGAGTTTCAGATTTCCGGCAGTTCTTTCTTTCACGTTATTCGCAAAAATATTATCGATTTGTCAAAAACAAAATGGTTTAATTGTGCTGTCTGCCAAATACCCGCCCTTCTCTCTTTCTTTCTACCGTCTTCGCCTATCCACCCATTACTCACTTTACAAACTCTAGCAACAGAGGTTCACAATAAAATCGCCAGAGTGCTGAAAAAAAGAAGAGTTTTTGTTTGGCACTGGCCTCAAATTTTAAATGTACACCTTCGCCTCGTCCAGTGAGACTCACCCCAAAACAGAGCGTCGGTTACTTCTCGGAGGCGGCGTGCGCGAGAGCCGCTCCCACCGCGCCTGCGCTCTTCGAGGATCTTCGACCAGATATTGAGACCTGCCAACTTTGGCCTACTTCTGAGTGACTGAGGACCTGTGACTTCATCCTAGTTGTTACCAGCTATATCATCTCCTTCCACATTTGGATGTAATAGTTGTATTAGATATGTGACAGATTTATCCATGTCCAGTTTCATATTATAGCATAAGACATAGGATCAGAAGTAGGTGGTTCGGTCATTTGAGTCTGCTGTGCCCATCAATGAGTTCAATGCTGCTCTGACAATTCTCAACATCGGTCCCCTACAGTTTCTTTATAACCTTTGATTCCCTTATTGATTAAAAATCTATGTGTCTCAGCCATAAGCATATTTAAGAATTCAACCTCAACAGTTCTTTGTGGTAAGGCGTTCTGCAGATAGATTACCCTCTGAGATCTGTTAGGAGAGAGAATATTCTCATTCTTATCAGTAAGACATGCCTTTGGAAGCAAATTCGCACCAACTACATGTTGCACTGGAAGATGATGACAGGACTACACCATAAATTAGGAGCTCATAATGACCCATGTACATTTGAAAAATCATGAACATTTAGATTTAGATTTAGATGACTTACAGTGTGGAAACAGGCCCTTCGGCCCAACAAGTCCACACCGACTCTCTGAAGAGCAACTCACCCCTACATTTACCCTTTCACCTAACACTACGGGCAATTTAGCATGGCCAATTCACCTAACCTGCACATTTTTGGATTGTGGGAGGAAACTGGAGCACCCATTTCACTGAAAGCATGTTGAATCATTTTCTCAATTCCAACAATTCACAACTACTGTATCTTTAAAAAAAAACTGAGTTCTAAAAAAGACTGAATCAGCTTGTGTATTTGATCTCTCACCAAAGAGGTGTTATTGGATCTAATCCCTCTAATTCCTATTTCCTGTAAAGACTGAAAGTTCTCAGCACCCATATGGAAATCAAACCAAAACTATGAATGTAGTGTAAAACATATTTGCCTTCCCTAATACAAGATCACCAAGCAGCATTAATACTAATCAGTACCACAGACAATGATGTCCATGATAAAATATACAAACTTTACATTATAACTATAAAATGAAAATTAAAATTCATTTTGAAAATAAATAGTTTTGTCAATTGGCAATACAGGCTCCAATTTAGCATGCGAACTTGAATTTTCTAATGCAGCGGTAGCTAATGACCAATTTGTACTAATTACAGAATTTTGTGCAAGTAAATTATGAGATATCAATTATAAAATAGAAAATGTTTGCAAAAATACAAGTTCCTTTGAAGTCCATAAATTAAGTAAAGATAGTGTTTTCATATGCATATTTTACATAATTGTAAATTATCTCTGCAAAATGTCTAGCAAAAAATGACCATCAAAGGATATTCAGTTTTTAGGAAGGACTGACAAAATTTAAAAGGAAATGATGTAGTGTTGTTGTGAAAGTAAATACAGTGCAATAGTGAAAAAGAATATTGACGAAGAAAATCAATAAGTGGAATCAATCTAGATTGAGCTAAGGGTCAACATGGGCTGGAAACCATTTGTGGAATTTGAGAATAAGCCTCTAAGTACTAGGGGTAAGGTAGGGGATAGTTTAAATAGGAAATCAGAGATGCATGTAATACGATAATTATGGGTGACTTTAATCTACATATAGACACGCTGAACCACATTGTCAATAATACTATAGTGGATGAATTCCCTGGCTCTGTACAAGATTTATTTTAGGGGCCAGGTAGACTACAGACTATCCTACATTTGATTTTGTGCATCAGAAGGGTTAATTAATAATCTTGCTGTGAGAGATCCTGTGAGAAAAAAATAACTATAACACAATAGATTTTTTTTTGGGAATAGAGTGTGAAGTCAATCCAAAACTGGTGTCTGAATTCTAAATGAGAAAACTACAAAGGTCTGAGGGGTGAATTTGTTTCCTGAAGATATTGGACAGGCATTAGGAAGTTAGGATGTGAATCAGAAGACAGGACATTTGATCTGCTTCTGTGGACACAGTGTTTATGTGGCTGGTCTAGTTCTGAGTACAATGGGATCTTGATCAGATGGGCCCATGGGCCAAGGAATGGAAGATGGAGTTTCATTTAGATAAACATGAGGTGCTGCATTTTGGAAAAACAAATCAGGGCAGGACTTACACCTAATGGTAATGTCCGGGGGAGTGTCGCTGAACAAAGAGACCTTAGAATGCGGGTTCATATTTCGTTGAAAGTGGAATCACAGGTAGATAAGATATTAAAGAAGGTGTTGGTATGCTTGCCTTTATTGGTCAGTGCATTGAGTATCGGTGTTGGGAGGTCATTTTGCAGCTGTACAGGACATTGTTTGGCCACCTTTGGAATATCATGTGCAATTCTGGTCTCCCTGCTATAGGAAGGATGTTGTGAAACTTGAAAGGGTTTAGAAAAGATTTGTGAGGATGTTATAGAGTTGGAAGGTTTCAGCTGT
Source organism: Chiloscyllium punctatum (assembly GCF_047496795.1). NCBI lineage: Eukaryota > Metazoa > Chordata > Chondrichthyes > Orectolobiformes > Hemiscylliidae > Chiloscyllium > Chiloscyllium punctatum. Next base: position 37,127,387 of record NC_092764.1, read on the forward strand.
AGGGGAAGACTGAATAAGCTGGGGCTATTTTCCCACATCGGAGGCTGAGGAATTACTTTACCGAGGTTTATAAAATTATGAGGGGCATGAATAGGGTAAACAGACAGTGTCTTTTCTCTGGAGTATGAGAGTCCAAAACTAGAGGGCATAGGTTTAGGGTGAGAGGGGAAAGGTATAAAAGGGATCAAAAGGCCAACTTTTTCATGCAATGGTATGCGTACGGAATGTGCTGCCAGAAGATGTATTCGAGGTTGTGCAGTTGCAACATTTAAAGGCATGTGGATGAGTATATAAATAGGAAGGGTTTGGTAGGGTATAGGCCAAATGCTGGCAAATGGGACTGGATTTATATAGGATATCTGGTCAGCATGGGCGAGTTGGACTGAAAGTCTGTTTCCGTGCTGTACTCCTGATGAAGGGCTTTTGCCTGAAACGTCAATTTTCCTGCTCCTCGAATGCTGCCTGACCTGCTGTGCTTTTCCAGCACCACTCTAATCTAGCCCCCAGCTAGTTCTGGAGCAAAGCATTACCACCATTATGTTGGCACATCTCATAGCTTTTGATCTATCTGCTGCAGTTAACCATTTCTTGATCTCACAAGTCAATTTGATTGTCTGGTTGTCATTCCTGAAACTAACTTTGTACTCCCGGTTTATTTAATTAACTGCATTTAAATTCCTCTATTGCCATTGTAGAATTTGACCTCATGTCTCTGGATCATTAATACAGGTATCTGTATTACAAACAAAAGCAGAAATTGCTGAAGAAACTAAGCAGGTCTGGTAACATCTGTGGAGAGAAAGCAGAGTTAACATTTCAAGCTCAGTTACCCTCCTTTAGAATTCTGAAGTTCTGAAGAAGGGTCACTGGACTGAAGCATTGTAAATTATAAATATTTCAGTATGATTTTTGCACTCAGGAGCTGGAATCTTCCATTATTAAGGATATAGTTTTTCATGGATCCTGTTCCTCCTATTAGTTGTTTGAAAGCCCATCACCATTCAAAGCTGGATGTGGCATGACTGCAGAGCACTGTTTATTGCATACAGCACCCATTGTTTAGCAAACATCAAATCTTGTAGCTTCACTAGATTGGCACTTGTTTTAAGTACACATGATGGTGCTCATGCTATGCTCATTTACAATCTTTATTGAACTAGGATTGAAAATTTTATTGATGGTAAACTGAAGAATATGCTGTGCCATGTGTAGTTATAGATTGTAACAGAATGCTATTATATTTCTGCTACAATCAGACTGCATCTCATGGATTCCTTGTATTGAGCTGCTGTATTGATCTGAATTTACTCCAAGTGACAAAATTAAAGTACATGGCAGGTGTCCTTAGTGTGAAGACTGGATTTCGTCTCCACAAAGACTTTGCAGTGATCACTCCAATTGTCATGTACTGATACATCTTCGATAGGTAAATTGTTGAGAACAAAGGTTTTTACCTTTGATTTGGTTCTCACTTTAGTTGTAGTAACTTCAATCTGGCAGATGTGTTCTGATGCTTGAGAGTACATAATATACATAAGGACTCTCAGGGCCATTTTGTCCTGACTGTATATCCCTGTACTACCAGTTCTGGCTCCTGTGTCCTTTTCTACCAGATGGCAATGGAGGAGTTTGGAACATTGCCTGGAAGATATGATTCCATGAGTATAACAGTGTAATTCTGTTGCTTGACTAATGTGTGGTACAAATCTCTGAATTTTGACACATGTCCCCAAATAAAGTAAGGAGGACTGGCAGCATGTATCTTTGTTGTGTCTGATTCCAGGTTGTTTATCTCGCTTTATTCTTGTTAGGTTTTTTTAATAAAGTTTGATACAATTGAGTATTACTGTGTTTCTTTTCAGAGGCAGTGAACAGTCAACAATATTGCTGTGGATCTAGAATCCAATATACAATGAGCTGGGTAAGACTGCCAGTTTTTTTTTCCATAAAAATTTGAAGAGATGCGTTTTTATGACACTCTGGTAGTTTCATGGTTACTGTTACAGACCTTATAGGGGCCTTTCTTTTGCTTTATTAACTGAATTCATATTCTCTATCTGTCATGGTGAGATTTGACATTTGAATGCATGTCTCAGGATATGTAGAAACATATGATATATGAAATAGGAACAGAGGTAGATCATTTAGCTTCTTGAGCTCACTCCAACCATTCAGTAAGGTCATGGCTGATTAGTTCATGTTTTGAATTTACATTCCCATTTACCCCTCAATAATCCTCAATTCTTTTGTTCAACATCAATTGATCTTAAAATATTTAACAACCCTACCTCTGCCATCTTCTGAGTAGAGTTCCAAAGTCACATGACTTTCTGAAAGAAAACAATTTCTCCTCATCTCTATTCTGAACGTATGACATCTAGTTTGGGACTGGCTCACCAGAAGAAACATCCTTTCCACATTCACCTTGTCAAGACCACTGATGGTCTTATAACTTCAATCAAATCGCCTGATGGTCTTCAAAATTCCAGTGGAACAAGTCCACCTTTCATCGTAAGACATCCAGCTCACTCCAGGTAACAAATCTAGTAAAGCTGTCCTGAACTGCCTTTAAATCCTTTAATACATAAGAAGAGACCAAAATCGTGCACAGTATTCAAGATGACATCTCATCAATGCATTGTATAACTGAAGCCAAACATCTTTACTTTTATGTTCAATTAATCTCAAAATAAAGGATAGCATCCATTAGCCTTCTTGAAGATGTACTGTGCCTGCATCATAACGTTTTGTGAATTGTGCCACAGAACACTTAAATTCATCTGCAGCTTGAAACTCAGCAGCTTTTCTCTATTTAATTAGTTTTCCACATTTTCATTTTTCCTGTCAAAGTGAAACACTTTATATGTTTCCACATTTTGCTGTAATTATTGAATAATTTGGGTCTTCATGGTAATTCATAGTCTCTTGGTCACTATTACAAAATAGCCTCAAGGTTTATGATTAATTGAAATTAAATTCCACCAGCTGCCGAGAGGGATTTAAATCTATGTCACCAGAGCATTAACCGGGTCTCTGGATTATTCATTGTAACATTACTACAAGGCCATGGCCAAATAATTCAATAAAGGAACTATTTCCTTTCACTCATGAAATTCAATGATTACTTCAAACTAATAATTTGAATACTCTTTTAAACAAGTATTTGTGTTCGAAATGAAAGTAAATACATTTATCATATAAGAGCCTTGGAATTTTTGATTCAGTTCATGACACAATTGTATGTTGTTGATATTATAATATCCCCATAATGATTCTCAGCATTATGACATCTGAGTCATAATTTATGATTTAAATGTATTATAATAAAATTATTTGTGAAATTATAGCAGTAAATTTGATTCTTTTGAAGCTTGTGAGATATGTGTTAATATCAAGATTGATCTTTATTTGCATTTGTGACTGGAAATGAAAAATGTATTTGTCCCACCTGCAGGTTTAATTTTTATTGGAGCTTGATCAGCAGTAAAGATTACTGAGAGTGTCTTCCTAAATATCGCGAATTAAATGTAACATGCTTGACTAAATTGTTAACAGCACTCTAATCATAATGATCCAGTTGTACTAACTCAAGTTAGCACAGAGTTTGTAGAATTTGTAAAAATTCCAAGCTTCCAGTATCTTGTGAATGGGAATGATACTTGTATCGAGTGGAAAAACAAACACCCAGTCAAAAGTTGAAATGCCTTGGAGGGATACTGAATCATTGCTGCTGCTTGTATGCCATCCTGTTCTGTCATGAAAAGTCAGCTTCTAATTGTATTTGGGACTTTTGTCAGTTTAATCTAAGGTTTTGGCAAGCATACTTTTATGTAAAGGACATTGGTCTGCAAAGGTTGAAACTGTTCTGCTATATTTATGGGCTGGCGCACGAGATATGTTAATAACTTCAACTTGCATGTATATAGTAAGTGTACCATAGGAAAATGACCCAGAGTTTTTCACAGAAGCTGAGGTGGATGAAAATTCCATTCAGTCATAGAAAATGAGATTAGGAGGGATTCATCAAAGACCTGAACTTTAATGAAAAGTAAAATGGTTAAGTGCAGATTAGGGAAGAAATTCCAGTACTTAGGGCTGAGATGGATTAGTGGTAGAATGGAGAAGGCAGACTCTTAGAGTCATACAGCATGGAAACATCCAACTTGTCCATGTCAACCATGTTCCCAACTAAAGTAGTCCCACCTGCCTGCATTTGGTCCATATCCCTCCTGTTCATGTACTTACCCAAATGTCTTTTAAACATTGTAACTGTATCTGCATCCACCACTTCCCCTGGCAGTTCATTCCTCACACTAACCACTCTCTGTGTAAAATGATTGCCCCTCATGTCCTTTTTAAATCTTTCTCCTCTCACCTTAAAAACATGCCACCTAATTTTGAACTCCCCTACCTTAGGGAAAAGGCCTTAGCTAATCACCTTATCTCTGCCCCTCATGATTTTATAATCCTCTATAAGTTCACCTCTCAATCTCCTATGCTCCAGTGAAAAAAAAGTCCCAGCCTATTTTTACAGTTCAAACCCTCCATTCCTGGAAACATCTTGGTCAATCTTTTCTGAACCCTCTCCAGTTTAATAATATCCTTCCTATAACAGGGCGACCAGACTGTACAAAGTACTCCAAAAGAGGCCTCACCAACATCCTGTAACACCATCAACATGACACTCAAATTCCAATACTCAAAAATCTGAGCAATGAAGGCAAGTGTGTTCAATGCCTTCTTAACCACTCTGTTTACCTTTGACGCAAATTTGAAAGAATTATGTCCCTGAACCCCAAGGTCTCTCTGTTCTACAACACTACCCAGCATGCTACCATTAATTGTATTAGTCCTGCCTTTTTTTGTTTTACCAAAATACAGCACTTCGCATTTATCTAAAATAAATTGCATGTGCCACTTCTCAGCCCATTGATCCAATTGATCAAGATTTCTTTGTAACCTTAGGTAACCTTCACTGTCCACTATACCACCAATTTTGGTATCAACTAAAATCTTACTAACCATGCCTACTATATTCTAATCCAAACCATTTATATAAATGACAAACTAATCCAAAGTGGCATATCTCTTTGACAGAGGAATGGCCACAGGAGATTTCTTCACTGTCTACAAGTCCTATTCCCCTTCTACCTGCAGAGTTTTAGCCTGCAGTGTGACTACCTTTTTGTACATTCTATCCAGCATAGTCTCAGCTTCATGGATGCTCCATGAAGTATCCCCTGCAACTGCTCCAGCTCTGAGATGCAGGCTTTCAGGAGCTGTAGCTGGAAGCAGAAGGATCTCACTATAGAGGGGCATGGAGTTCTTGGAAGGCTACAGGCCTGGAAAAGGTTACAGAAAGATGGGGAAATCAAGCGAGATGTTAGAGAGGCAAAGCTGCTTATGATCAGCCTATTTCTGGAGCCTAACAGTTTTCAATTATGTTACCACACAGGAGAGGATGAATAAAAGAAGTCTAAAAGTGGACCCTTCTCAAATGCCAAAATTCATAGAGTCCCTCGTGTGGAAGCAGACCATTTGGCCCATCGAGTCCACACTGACCCTCTGAACACATTCCCACCCCATCCCTGTAACCCTGCATTTCCCATGGATAATCCATATAACCTATACGCCTTTGGATATTATGGGCAATGTAGCATGGCCAATTCACTTAACCTGCACATCTTTAGACAGTGGGAGGAAACCAGCGCACCCAGAGAAAACCCATGCAGACATGGGGTGAGTGTGCAAGTTCCAGACAGACAATTGTCTGAGGGTCCCGAGCACTGTGAGATAGCAGTGCTAGCTGCTATGTCACCCAACAAGAAAAGGCAGGAAAAAAAAACTATTTCAGGGGATTCTCTGGTTAAGATTGAATAGGTATGAGTAAAATCAAGTAATGGTAATCCAGTTAACAACAGAAAATGTATTAAAAGAGGATGGTGTGGTCGGCAATGTCATATCATGAATACAATCAGCTAGATTTTTGGCATTGACTTTAATTGGGTCTTAAACATTGCTAAAGAGAGGCATGAAATCCAATTTTTTTTTGTCTTGCAATGATCAGAATTGAAAGACAAGCAAATTTACTTAGAAAGGAAAGGACAATTTAGGCAGAATATAAATAGGGTGCTGATTGGCTGATCTACGGTTGGTAAGGAGATGCAGCAGGAACTGTTGACTGTTCCAGGTCAAATTCAAACAAGGTAAGCTAAGCTTTGTTAGGGTGTTGCCATGGGGATGCAGTGTGATTGACTGTGTCCTTGGCACTTTTTTCATTGAGGAAAGGGTGATGTGTAGATTATTCTTTTGGCCGATAAAGAAGTTATACTCTGATGAGTGTAAGGAAAAGAGCTTAATTTTAATGTCTCTTAATTAAGATTATTCCAGTACTTTATAACAGGGCAACCCTGATTGGAAATTCAGACATGGAGTCATAGGAAAGATAGGGGTGTATTTGAGATGCGGATAATCCACAGGGAGTGAGAAGGCTGATAGCAGGGAAGAGGAATAGTAAAGAATATGAGCCATTTAAAATGCTAGATAGCATGTAGATCAGAAAGAAAAACATGCATAATAAGTAATTTAGTAGGTATAGAATTGAGAGAAAGTGTTGGATCATATGAACTTCAGAACTATTAAGGAGATATGTAAACATAATTTGCATTTATTTGAACAACTTTACACTGGAAAAAATAATTGCTGGTAAGTACTGTATAATTCTTTTGCTCTCAATCAGTAATCCTCCAACACTGTTAGAGATGCAGGGACATGTATAAAGACACTGTGACTGTGTTACAAGAGCATGAGCCTGATATGATTTGAACACTCAACCTTTTGATCTGGAGTTCAACATGTTAATGTTGTACCACAACCCCACCTGAAGTCAGGTTTCATAGAGTAGGTATTGTGTTTAGACAGACCATGACTTACGTCTGGGATAGTTGGGATTTGAACGCAGACCTTCTGGGCCAGAGGAGGTGCATTATCACAGTGCTACAAGAGCCCTAGGACATGTGAGATACTTTTAAAAAATATAGTGACTTCATGCTTGTTCCTTAAATAATTTACAGATGAAAATGAGCAGAACTTGACAATGTATCTTGTAAAATGGTGACTTAATTTTCTGTATAATTCCTTCTTAGGTAGTTGTGCTTTTTTTTGATGAGCAGAAATATAGTTTAAATCCGACATAGGGTATACAAGGTCACAAACCCTCCAGTGTAGTTGTCAATATTTTTTGACATTCTATTAGATCAATATTTACCCTGTAAGTTTTTAGGTTCCTTTTTTTTGGTGACTACCTTATTTTAGTGGTTTTGCCTTTCTCCATAAGTAGAAACAGTCTGCAATCTACTGTGTCAAAACTATTTATAATTTTACAGGGCTTGATTAGATCACAATTCAGCCCTCTTGCTTTTCACCAGAAAAGAAACTTTGCTTGTTTGTCCTTTACTGATAGACTGACAATGCAGGTGGTCCTTGATTTAGTGTGGTGTTTGGGTTCCTGAAAGTCACTATATTAAGTGAAACCATGTTATTCAGAACACATTTCCATAGAAACTCATGTAAATGTTCAGTTTTGTTCTTGGAACATCAAAAAAGTTCAGAATACAAGCACAAGGTTAATATAAAAGTTCAGATAGACATAAAAATGTACAAAAAGAACATACTTTAATTTTTTGCGTTATACACAAGATTGGTTATCTGGAGGCTGAAGGCTGTGGATCTTCGCTCAACTCGTACAGCTGTGGAGGTTAAAGGTTGAAGATTATCAGGTTGCTCTTCTGCTGCTTTGTAGGTGAAGGGCTGAATATCCTTGGGGACAGTTTTTAAACTCTTCTTCAACCTTAGTCGAAGCAGTCACTGGCCAAAATGAATTGAACAAACAGGAATTTGCCCAGGAATACTGCATTTTGACATGCATTTATTCATCTGTGCTGATGGTACTCAAATATGAACTGTGTTATTGCAAATCATAAGAACTAGGAGCAGGATTAGGCCGTTTGAGCCTGCTGACCCTTTGAGCCTGCTCCTCCATTCAATAAGATTACAGCTGATCTTTTTGTGGACTCAGCTCCATTTACCCACACTCTCACTTTATCCCACTGGGCAGGAAATTCCATAGATTTACAACTCTCTGGATAAAGAAGTTCCTTCTCAATTCAGTCCTAAATCTGCTCCTTCTAATCTTGAGGCTATGCACTCTTGTCTGAATTTCACCTGCCAATTGAAATGTCCTCCAAACTATTTTATCGCTTCCCTTCATAGTTTTATGTTTCTGTAAGATCCCCCCTCATTCTTCTGAATTCCAATGAATATAATCTCAATGTACTCAGTCTCTCCTCATAAGCCAACCCCCTCAACTCCAGAATCAATCTAGTGAACCTCCTCTGCACTCCCTCCAGTGCCAGTACATCCTTTCTCAAGTAAGGAGACCATAACTGCGCACAATACTCTAGGCATGGCCTCACAAGCACCCAGTACAACTGCAACATAACCTCCCTGCTTTTAAACTCAATCCCTTTAGCAATGAAGGACAAAATTCCATTTGCCTTCCTAATTGCTTGTTGTACCTGCAGACCAGCCCTCTGTGATTCATGCACAGGGACACCCAGGTCCCTGTGCATAGCAGTATACTGCAACTTTTCACTATTCAATTAATAATCCTTTTTACTGTTACTTCTAACAAAATGGATGACTTCACATTTATTAACATTGTATTCTATCTGCAAGACATTTGTCCACTCACTCAAGGTATCTATATTTCTTTGCAAAGTTTCACAGTCCTCTGCACACTTTGCTCTGCCACTCATCTTAGTGTCATCTGCAAACTTTGACACCCGACACGTGAGTCCCAACTCCAAATCATCTATATAGATTGAGAATACTTGCAGTACCAGCACCAATCCCTGAGGCACACCACTAGTCACTAATTGCCGGCCAGAATAGCACTCATTGATCTGGTCTTTGCTTCCTGGTAGTCAACTAATCCTCTATCCATGCTAATACTTTACCCCTAATGCCAGGCATCCTTACCTTATGCAGCAGCCTCTTGTGTGGCACCTTGTTGAAGGCCTTTTGGAAATCTAGGTACACCACATCCACTGGGTCCTGTTGTCCACCTTGCTCATAATGTCTTCATAGAATTCCAAAAGATTAGTTAAGCGTAACCTGCCCTTCATGAACCCATGCTGCATCTACCCAGTGGGACAATTTCTATCGAGATGCCTTGCTATTTCTTCACTACAGAAGCATCTTCTTCACTACAGAGTTTAAGTTAACTGGTCAATAATTATCCACCTTTTGTTTACCTCCCTTTTTAAACAGTGACGTCACATTTGCTATTTTCCAGTCTGCTGGGACTGCCCTAAGAGTCCAGCAAATTTTGGAAAATTACTGCCAGTGCACTTACTATTCTCCCGCCATCTCTTTTAGTACCCTGGGATGCATTCCATCAGGGCCAGGAGACTTATCAATTCTTACCTGTTTCATAATAATGATTGTTTCCGGGCCCTCACCTACCTTTGTCTCTTTGTCAATTTATTATGTTATTCGTGTCCTGCACTGTGAAGACCGACACAAAATATCTGTTCAATGCCTTGGCCATTTCATCATATCCCATAACTAAATGCCCCTCCTCATCCACTAAAGGGCCAACATTTACTTTAGCTACTCCTTGACATTTTATATATTTATAGAAAGTTTTGCTATCTGTCTTTATATTCTGTGCTAGTTTTTTTCTCATGTTCTATCTTACTTTTCTTTATAGTTCTTTTTGTGGCTTTCTGTTGACCTTTAAAGTTTTCCCAATCTTCTATTTCATGTTGTTTTTGGCCACTTTGTATGCGTTCTCTTTCAATTTGATAGCCTCCCTTATTTCCTTAGACACCCAAGGCCCCTTTTCTTACAGTCCTTCCTTTTCACTGGAATATAGTTTTGCTGAATACTTTGAACAATTGCTTTGAAAGTCCTCCACTACTCATCAACTGTCCCACCGTAAAATCTTTGTTTCCAATCTATTTTAGCCAAGTCCCCCCTCATTATGTTGTAGTCTCCCTTGTTTAAGCACAGGACCCTAGTACTGGATTTTATCTTCACACTCTCTCTATCTGTATTCTAAATTATTCTATATATTCTAAACTATCACAACTACACTCAATGAACTCCTCCCCAAAACCACGCTGACCAAGCTGGTTCAACCAAGCGAGATGTAGATTAAAATCCTCATGATAATTGCCATTCCATATAACTACCATTATTTATTTATTTGTTTATTGCCTGCCCCAATGTGATACTATTTGGTGGCCTATAGACTACGCCTAACAGTAACTTTTTCTTTTTAGAATTTCTAATTTCCACCCAAATGAATCCCATCTTATTCTCCATTGAATCTATATCATCTCTCAGCACCACTCTGATGTTGTCCTTCAATATCAGAGCTACACCACCTCCCTTACCTTCATGCCTGTCCTTCAGAATAGTTTGATACCCCGGGATATTTAACTCCCAGTCATGACCATCCTGTAACTATATCTCCGTAATGGCTACTAAATTGTATTCATTCACAATGATTTGTGTGGTTAACTCATCAATTTTGTTATGAATGCTACAAGCATTCAGGTAAAATGCCCTTATGGTAGCTTTCTTAAATCAGTGCTTTTTTTGATTGATGGGTAGTAAAATAAAATCAGTTATAGTAAAACTGCATTTCTTGATAACTATTGGTATCCAGTTTTGTTGTAACAGTCCCTGAAGTTATTACTTCTGACCTAGCAGTGAATTGGTGTTTGATTTATATAATGATGGCTGGGTGGGCGGGGGGGGGGGGAGGTTGCAGTTAACTCACTTGCCTACATGGCCAGTTTGTGGATCAGTTTAATGCCAACAGCACAAGGTTTAATCCTCATTCCAGCTGGAGGTGGATTTGGCTTGGCCCTGTTCTTTGTAAAATTCATGGCATTCTCCTATGATTTGGCTAAGAACGTAACTTCAGGTTGAGAACTCAAAACAAAAACGGTCAGAGCCTAGAGACTGTTTCCGATTTCTCTCAACTCCCCTGTCTTGTATCGATAAAAAAAACATATCTGACAACTAACCAGGAGTAATTCAGTATCTGTTAATAGAAAAACATATTCAGGGTCTAGCATTTCAGTTCTCTAAGTTAACATTTATCATAAATGCTGTACAATACATTTAACTTCATTTGTGCAGAATTAATTTACCCAGTTCACTACAGAATACTGGCATTAACACTTAAACATTGCTGGTCATTATGAATACACTTCAGTTGATGTACTGGACCGATTCTCCTGTCCTACTGAGGCACAATCGTAAGATATATGACTAGACACATTATTTAACCCGCAAGTAACACGTTCCTAACTCTAGGAAGCCCTAGATAGATGAATAACTAATGTGGCTGTCTCCATTTTCCCGAAAGAAAATAAACTGCGAACGTAAACATGACAGCAAGTTACGTAATTGCCTTTAACGAAGTTCTGTTCAATTTTTGATTTTGACACAACCACTTGATGAAGAAGCTGCGCTCCGAAAGCTAGTGCTTCCAAATAAACCTGTTGGACTATAACCTGGTGTTGTGTGATCTTTACCTGTGTTCAATTTAATCCTTAAATTTCAAAAACCAAAATGTAATGGCTGTTTCCTTGTGTAAATAAAAACATGTCAACATTGAAGTGTTAAGCAAATTTTACAACACAGAGAGCGAGAACAATGGCAAATACTAATACAGCGGTGAACATCGCGCCAGCAAAGACCTTATTGGTGTCGCACAACCTTTTGTCTGTACCCTCGTTCATGGGCCTCATGCCAAACGATGAAGCGCCCGCACTGGCAGCTGACTTTAGTTCAGTACCCAGTTCTTGCTTCGCCTCCACTGTCCACTGAAGTACATTCACCTTCATCTCCATCTCGTACATCATTTCCCCGATTTCATTGATATCTTGTTCCAAGTCGTTCAGATCGACAGTGTCAATGTTGTTGCCCTCTTCATATTTCATATTCTGTACACTCATGGCACGGGCAGCCACAGCAGATGTCCCCCCGATCATTCCAGTCTGGATGAGGTGTTTTGTGGGAAGGTTCAGTGGAAACTCCTGACCCAGATCCAGAGCTTTTCTCATATCGATCTCCAAGATCTCCATACATGTCGAAAACACTACCCACAGCCTTTCGAATTCAGCTCGATCATCCTTGCTTATAGTTTTGTCTTTTAAAATAGTTGTTAGCTTGGCTTTGTTGGCAATTGCCAGGTTCTGTGCTTTTTGTCTGGTTTTCTTCAGTTCTTCGCGTAAATTCTGAGAGTCTGATGACCCACCAGCACAGATAACCAAGTGTCGATAGCAAGCAGACACTTTGTTAAGGGCATCTAAAAGCGTCTTACATTCGTCCTTCACCATTGTAGTGGTACATATACTCAACACAGATCCTTCAGAATAATTTATACTGATATCACGTACGGATTTAATATCTATTGAATTGAAAACTCAACGGCACTCCACAATTACCCAACTCGGTCCACAGCTAACCATTCATCCATCATCTGGCGTTATTGTCTTCTTTCTTGTCGTCGGACGATTTTACATTAACTTTCTGAGTAATTGTATCTGACCATCCAACTCGGATTACAACATTTTGGTAAAAACAATGACTGCAGATGCTGGAAACCAGATTCTGGATTAGTGGTGCTCGAAGAGCACAGCAGTTCAGACAGCATCCAAGTAGCTTCGAAATCGACGTTTCGGGCAAAAGCCCTTCATCAGGAATCTGTTTAAAACATATTGCCTCAAGTAAATATTGAATACAATTCGTAATTGTTGTATAAATCAGTTGTCGTTAACTACATACGCTGGGGGAAGATCGCAATCTGCTCACAGACTAAATACCATGAATACACACAGCCACTCATTACATCACGTGCTCCTCACACCAGGAAGTGAAACCTGTTCTGAATGTTTCCATTTGGTTTCATTTGCCGGTAAGAGCCCGCCCTTAGGGCGGCGCCGATTGGCTGAGGGGCCATCAGTGGAATGCGATGTCGGGATCTGACTGGTCAGTAGAGTTGTCAATGACACGAATGGCGACATTGTTTCCGCTGACAGGAAAGGAACGTGAAGCTCTGCTAGGAAGTTAAGCACCAAGTGAGGGTGAAATGACCTAGTTAATGGTCATTTGGTGAGTGTTGTCTAGCCTTCCACGTTAAGGCATTAGAGGAGTCGTGCATATATTCAAGTTGGTGAACCAATGTCCCAGACAAGGGTTTATTTTGACCGAATTCGATTCTGTCAGAGAGGCCTTGCTTACGTTTCGTGTATTTATTTATGGTGGGAGCGTCACTTTTTTTATATGTTTAAAGAGGCAAGTATGTGGGATGTGGCATCATTTTGTATCTTGGGAAAAATCAGATTGCATAGTTGTATGTCATGTAGTTGAATCTTTGATAATTAGGTACCCAATTCAGAAAAAAAAGGTAGTTAATGCTCTTTAGTGGCCACATTATATCCACAGCCAAGTTACAAAGCCTAAAATAAGCTAATTTATTTTTCAAAGTGGTGAGGATGATTTCCATTTACAGTGGAGAGAGACCACGCTTAATGTAAAAAAAATGATCTATTGCGAACCCAACACGCACGGGTATGTTTATTTTCTCAACATAAGTTACTTAATATGAAAAGATACGGACAATTGCGACGGTATTTTTCTGAATTGTTCGTAAGATGTTGGCTTTGACTTAGTAATGTCACCTTGTATCAAAAAGTCGATATCACTTCAGAGATTTAAACACACGTTCTAAAGTAGTACTACAATATTTGAGGCACTAACTTTCAAATATCACCATTCCGTTGATGCCTTTCCTTCCACCAAAGTAGATCGCTGCAGTAATTCGTAGAGAGCATTCAATGTGATTATTTACCCGTTAGCTAAGATTACTGGACCTGTAGATTACCTACCTGTGTTTATCTCATCGTCCAGCGCGGCGATCTTGTTGCGTCTACTTTTGGTATTGCTTACAATGGACTGCAGCTGTAAATTTGCCTTTGAAGCCCTGTGGGATATCCGGAGGCCATAAAAGCTAGCAGGAGTTTGTATCCAAGTTTTTGAAGTAGTACTATCGTTAGAAAAGTTCTCAATTTCTTTGGTATACTTAAATAATGAGTTTAAAATAGAACATGTTTCTTAGAGCAATTTCAATTTGCACAATTAGTAATGATTTTCTGTATCCACCGATGCTTTACATGTGTTGGATACCAAGATTTATCAAAAGATGGTTATCTGAAGGATGTTTTATACCATTGCTCATTTCTGATTTCCCTAAAATCAAAAGTGAGGTGGAGAAGAAAAGGAGTTCCCCTGAAATCAAAACTGAAGTGTGTAGGTTATTTGGAACATTCTAGTTCTCTTCGTTATTTGTTGTGCAATTATTGATTTTTCTCAGGTTCCAAAACTGGCTTTTGTGTTGGATCTTGGCATCTCGGCTCAAATTTCTGTTAAGTAGCTGAATAAACAGCCTCCGCTTCAGTAATCAAGAAATTTTAAGTCATGGCATAACTTAGGTAGATTGTTGGAGGCAGTTTTGCAGTGCAGAAAGGGGCTTTGAGATTCCTTGTGCCCTGTAAAATCATCCCACAGTAATAAGATGAACTCATTGTGGAGGGACTGAGCAATTTACTTATAAGTGATTGGGCTAGAACTCATTGTCCAATCAGAATAGTCATGTTCCTGAGACATTCAGCTTTAAAAATATGCAGAACTCAAATTTAAGACTTTTAAGGTGAATGTGGGTGGTGTTGAGGATGATGAGGTTTGTGAGACCAGAAATGCTGCTTGTGATGTTGAGGAGAATGAGAGCAGAATCAGGAAAATGGCCATCTCCAATCCTTCTCTGCCCTGATTTTTAACTTGCTATGTTATATTTTCTTCTCCGTTTTCACCAAGCTCTTGCCAGGCTATTTGTTTCCTTGTGAAACACACCACTCCCCTGATTCTCCTCCTGAATCAGCACGTTGAACCTCAACTGCCCCTCCTCGAGCAGTGCTTAACTATAGTGCTCTTTCCACTCTATCATTGTTATCACATACTCCCCTCTGCCCTTTGCCATCAAAACTGTGGTAGTTGCATTTTAAAAAGAGAACTTCTGTCCCTGGCATTCACTCTGACTGAAAAACTACCAACATTTTGAGATTTACTCCACATAGAATCATAGAGATATACAACATGGAATGAAACCCTTTGGTCCAACATGTCCATGCTGACCAGATATCCTAAATTAATCTAGTCCCATTTACCAACATTTAGCCCCTATCCCTCTTAAACCCTTCCTAGACATATACCAATCCAAATGCCTTTTATATGTTTGGAGGTAAGAATGTGGTGTGCTGGAAAATACAGCAGGCCAGGCAGCATCCGAGGAGCAAAAGAATTGACGTTTCGGGCATAAGTCTGATGCTGCCTGGTCTGCTGTGCTTTTCAAGTACTGCAGTCTTGACTCTGATCTCCAGCATCTGCAGTCCTCACTTTCTCCTAACTTTTTAAAAATGTTGTCATTGTACCAGCCTCCACCGCTTCTATTGGCAGCTTATTCCATTAAAAAAAACCACCCTCTGCATTTAAAAAGTTGCCCTTTAGGTCCCTTAAACCTATGCCCTCTAGTTTTAGATTTCTCCACCTGGGGAAAATACCTTGTCTGTTTACCCTATCCATGCCCTTTATGATTTTATAAATTTCTAAGGACACCCATCACCATTCAATGCGCCAGGAAAAATAGCCCAGTCTTTTCGGCCTTTCCCTATATCTCAAACTGTCCAATCCTGGCAACATCCTTGTAAATCTTTTTTCTGAATCCTTTCAAGTTTAACAGCATCTTTCCTACAGCAGGGAGACCAGAATTGCACACACTTTTCCAATAGTGGTCTAACCAATGTCCTGTATATGACCTTCCAATTCCTATACTCAATGTACTGACCAATAAAGGCAAGCTGTCTTCACTGTCCTATCTAACTGTGACTCCACTATCAAGAAACGATGAACCCGCACTCCAAGGTCTCTTTGTTCAGCAACAGTCCCCAGGACCTTTCCATTAAGTGTATAAGTCCTGCCCTGATTTGCCTTTCCAAAATGCAGCATCTCATGTTCTGCTCGTGTAGCAATGCATTTGATACATGTCCCTATTGTACAATTCTTGCAGGCTATATCTGAAAATATACATGTGAAACTTTTTAATCCCTTTTGAGGCTACAGTGTATGATACACACAGTGCGCTAACAATACTTGTCATTGCTATTCAGAAATGTAATCTAGAAACTATGAGCAGGAGTAGGCCATTCAGCTCTGAGTCTGCTCTACAATTCCTGGCTGAACCTCTGTCTAAACATCACTTTCTTTCCATAACTCCTTGATGCCTTTAATATTGAAAAGAAAGCAATATTTTCTCGAATACACTCAATGACCCAGTCTTTCCAGACTTCTGTGGTAACAAATTCCACAGTTTGACCAGCAATGAAGAAACATATCCTCATTTCAGTCCTCGATGGTCGACGTGATATCCTGAGACTGTGACTCCCAGTTCTAGAGTCCCTAGGCAGAGGGAATCCAATCCCCACATTTATTTTTTTTTCTAGCCCTGTTAGGATGTTATATGTTTCAATCAGGTCGCCTCTTGTCCTTCTAAACTCTAGTGACTCAGGCCCAGAGATACTCGTCTCTCCTCATGGGACAGCCCTGCCATCCCCAGTATCAACCAAACTAATCTTTGATACACTCCCTCGACAGTAAGTATATCCTGTCTTGGATAGGCAGACCAAAACTGCACATCATATTCCAAGGTAAGATATTCTTACTTCTGAACTCATCCTCAAGAAATGAAGCTCAATGTACTATTTGCCTTCCTAATTGCTTGCTGCACTTGTTTATTTTCATTCAGTGGTGTACTGGTGTACACCCAGATCCCTTTGTACATCCACTGGCCTCAATATCACCATTTAACTAATACTGTTATTCGGTTTACCTCACCAAAGTGCACAACTTTATATTTAGCCATGTTATACAGCATTTGCTGTGTTTTTGTCTCCGCACTCAATTTGCCTAAATTGCCTTGAAGCCTTTTTGCATATTCGTAACAACCACAATCTCACCTTGTTTTGTCACCAGCAAACTTTTTGAAATCTTGCATTTGGTTTCCTCATCCAACTAATTTTTATATAGCGCAAACAGCTTGTATCCAAGCACTAATCCCTGCAGTGTACCATGAGGCACCGCCTGCTACTCAGAAAAGATACATTTATTCCCATTTTCTGTTGCTGGCCTGTCAACCAATTCTCAATTCATGTCAGCATATTACTGCCAAACCCGATACATTAATTTTACCCACTAGAAATTTATGTAGGTCTACATCTTGAAATCCTACTTGAAATTTGAATACTAAATACACCACAGTATGCCGGTTCTGCCTCTATCTATTCAGAGTTATAGAGATGTACAACACGGAAACAGACCCTTCGGTCCAACTTGTCCATGCCTACCAGATATCCTGACACAATCTAGTCTCACTTGCCAGCACCAAGCCCATATCCTTCTAAACCCTTCCTATTCATATACCCATCCAGATGCCTCTTAAATGTTGCAATTGTACCAGCCTCCACCACTCCCTCTGGCAGCTCCTTCCAAACATGTACCACCCTCTGCGTGAAAAAGTTGCCCCTCGGGTCTCTTTTATATCTCGCCCTCTACCCTAAACCAATGCACTCTAGTTCTAGACTGTCCCACCCCAGTGAAAAGACTTTGTCTATTTATCCTATCCATGCCCCTCATGATTTCACAAACCTCTGTAAGGTCACCCCTCAGCCTCTGCTCCAGGGAAAACAGCCCTAGTCTATTCAACCTCTCCCTGTAGCTCAAATCATCCAAACCTGGCAACATCCTTGTAAATCTTTTCTGAACCCTTTCAAGTTTCACAACATCTTTTCTGATAAGAAGCCACTTGTTACATTTTCCAAATAGAACTCCAGTAGATTAGCTAAGCATGATTTCCATTTCATAAAGCCATGCTGACTTTGTCTAATCCCATTAATGTTTGAGTGTTTTTTATCATATATTTTATAATGAACTCTAACACTACTGATAGGACAATAGGCCAGTAATCCTCTTCTTTTCTTCCTCCTTTTTTAAATAGTGGGATTACATTTGTGACTCTCTAATCTATATGAATTAATCCAGGGTCTGTCGATTTTTTTGGAAGATGACCACCAATGCGTCCATTATTTCCAGAACCACTTCCTTTAGTATTCTGGGATGTAAGCTACCGGGCCCTGGGGATTTGTAATTCTTTAACCTCATTAATTTCTCTAGTACCTTTTTTTAAATTGATTTGGATTTTCTTCAAGTCTTCCTTCTCACTAGACCCTTGGTTTCCTAACATTTCCAGTAAATTATTTGTGACCTTGTTTGTGAAGACAGAACTGTTCAAGTATTCTGTAATTTATTTATTCCCATTATAATTTCCCTGATGCACTAACCAAATTTTCTAATTTTCAGTTTAACTCTCATGAAGGGCTTTGAACTTTTTTTTTGCCAGTGGACAGTTCCATGTTTTGACCCATCTCCTGCCACTTATGTACACTTCAGGGTAATGAGATTTTCTGTTAGCTAATTGAAGTAAAGTTCTTTTTGGAAAATTGTAGCAAAATTGCAAAACAGTCTGTTTTCAGAGCAGAGAGTTTCGGAGACTTTTTGTTGATCTCTCTATTCAAAAGCGTTTCAGTGTACTGATGATGGCAAGTTCATAGCAAAGTGAAATCTGATATTTTCCTGCCTTTTTCAGTGTTTCTTCCACAGTTGAAATTTAGAGCAGGAAGTGTTTGGTGTCCATGGCTATGTATGATGAAGATATTTCAAGAAACCCTTTTTATTTAGCACTTCAGAAGCAGAAACCTGATACATCCAACTGTGTGGCAGAATTGCATGGGATTGTGAGTATCATTAGCATCTCTGTAAATAAACTTGAACTGATTTTTTTTTTGTTTATATGTACTCAAGTTCAAACTGGGATACACAGAACACTGTGTATTTGGTCACCAAGTGCTAACATATGTTGTCTGAGTGTAGCATAGATGGAGATTCAAGACCTTTTGGTCTGTGTTTTGACCTGCCCTGCTGCACTGATCTAGATTTCAAACTTTCCACTTGTAATTTGGCTTCCTTTCTCAACACTATTGATTCGATGTCAATTGGTATGAATTGGTTGTCTGATTGATTCGTTCATTATGAGAAAGAAATCAATCAAACATGGTTTTTGTTTTTATGCAACTACTAGTGTTTTTAGTTTATTATTAACCCATCGCACAATGAGTTGGGGTAGGGAGTCAGAAATTAACACATAATCAATGTGTCCTCAAGCTGCTGCATGTGCATTCACATTGGCTTCTCAGTTGTGCAAGTACATATTAGTGAGGGCCAGTGCACTGTATTAAGTACTTAATTTGGTCTCCCATAGTACAGATAAGGCCCTGATTCTAATTTAGCAGTTGCATTGCAGCTGTTCCACTGTTTGTGAATCCTGGTAGAGAGAGAAGCATGAGCTGTTGATTAGAGAAGGTAAATTCATTTTATAGCATTTGTTGAATGCAAGGGGAAGCAAGATTCATGTTCCATTCACAAAAAGTGCTTTCCCAAGCCTTGATTTCACATGTGATCATCTCTTAATTTCTGGGATATGGAGATTCTGTCCAGTCAGTTTTGCAAACAAATTGCTCAGGCTAGGTTTGTAATTGCCAGAGTTTCAAAGAGTAAGAGATGGGAAGGGGGTTGCAGTTCACTGAGTTGGCATGATAGCCTGCATGTGGATATGATTAATTGCAAATTAATCATGAGCTTTGATCCCTGTTCCAGCTGATGTAGACTCTGGGCTTGTCTCTTCACTGTAACCACAGAAAATTATCTCAGCTCCCCTTTAGCTGTGATTTAGTGAATAATTGCTCAGGACCTGCCTTTGGGTGCAGAGCTTGAAGAAGAGGATTTTCTAAGGGATTGCTGGCAATGACTATTCATATTGTACCTTTGTGTTTTAAAGTGTCAAATTTTAATTGAGTGCAATGTATGCTGAAGCCTGTAGTAGAAAAAAAACCCCAAAGTTTGTGTTAAGATTGGCTTTACAAAGTACAGTGTTCAGACTGTTTATCAAAACAAAGATTTTGCAAGAATCTCACTGAGAAGGAGGCAGTTGAAATGCTGTGATTTGAAGTAAGCTTGTAACTTCATGAAATTCCTTTTCTGTTTCCAAGTCATTTCATCTGGTAGCTTGGATTTCTGACTAGGTTGAATTCTTGAAAGGTTAATCAATTGCCCTGTTAAAAAGTCCCTTTATTTTACAAAAAATCTTCTTTGTCCATTTTAAGAGCAAATTACCTAAGATTGGAAGTTCGATCAAGTAGTATTTTTCCTTGAGCTGTACTATCCCTGTGGTCCACCTCTTGAGTTCTGCATCATTTTGAGTTGGAACTTTCAGCAAGTTTTTGCATTCCAGCAGAATAGGTAAATAATCTCTGTGGGTTACATGTCATAGCAGCAGCAATGGCTCTGTCCATATGTAGAATGTTTGGAACAACCTGCAGTGGCATTTCTGCAGGCCAGTGTGATTGCTTAGCCCATCAGTCAGTTCACAGACTTGTGTTGGAACTGACATACCTGCAAGGGGGGATAGTTTGTGTGATAAGCTGTAGCTATGCTGGTACTGAATCTGGTCCAGACTAACAACTAGAGAGGAAATTGGCAATTGAGTGAAGTGTGTTAGGGTCAGCCTTGTAGGCCCTGGAAGATTTGATTTGAAGGAACAGGAGATGGACTTCATGTAGCCTCTGTGGTACTGTTACTGGACAGCTTTGTCACACGTGGCAAGGTCCTCTCTTTGCCTTCCTCTTTTCAACCGACCTCCTGCTGGTAAAATATCAACAGCTGTGGGACATTGCCCTGAAGTAGTTACTAATTGATCACTTAAGGGTCTGAGTTGGCATGTGTGTGGGAAAGCCAACCTTAATCTATCCAATCCCTGACTAAATTTAAAGAAACTAAGACCGAATCATCTATTGCAGCCAGGATAGCACCATTTAGAAGTGGTCATAGCCGCTTGTTTCTCAAACAGGTGCTTATCTTGTGTCAGTAATGACTTAAATTCTCCCAGCTGCCACAGTATTCCTTATGCAATCCACACACCCCTGTTTCCTGTTTGTGCTAGATACTGAGATGATTACTGTATTGGGAATAGCTGGGATCAAAGCATTGCAGTAGCCCAGCCAATGAAGGCAAGTGTGCTCTATGCCTCCTTGACCACCTTATCCACCTGTGATGCCACTTTCAGGAATCTGTGGACCGGTACACCTAACTCTTTCTGTATGTCAGTACTCCTTCAGGTTTTCCCATTATTGTAAGTTTGCACCTGACTTTGATATTCCAAAATGCATCACCTCACATTTGTCCGTATTAAACTCCATCTGCTATTTCCCTGCCCAAATCTGCAAGCTATTTATATTCGGCTGTCTCCTTTGACAATCCTCCTCACTATCTATAACTTTGCCAATTGTGGTGTCATCCACAAACCTATTAATCAGACAGTTTACATTTTCCTGTAATCATTCTTGTTACCACCTCCAAAAAAAGCTCAAATCAAGTTAGTGAGACATGACCTTCCTCTCACAAACCCATGTTGCTTATCACTAACAAGTCCATTCACTTCCAAAGTGAATAAATCCAGACTCTCAGTATCTTCTCCAACAGCCTCCCCACCACTGATGTAAGGCTCACTGGCCTGTAATTACCTGGATTATCTCTGCTTTCCTTTTTGAACAGTAGAATAACTTTGGCCATTCTGCAATCCTCTAGAACCTTGCCTGAGGTCGACAAAGATGCAAACATTTCTATTAAGGCCCCTGCCAGGCTATTTTTTCCCTTGCATCCCACAGTATCCTGGATAGATCCCATGTGATCCTGGGAACCTGTCTACTTTACTGCATTTCAAGATGCACTTCCTTTACTATGCTGACCTCCCCAAGAGTGTTCACACACCTTTCCCTAACCACAACGTCCCTCATATCGTTCTCTTTGGTGAATGCTGATGTCAAGTACTCTTTAAGGATCTCACCTGTTGCTTCTGGCTCCATAGATAACCTCCCTCCATTATCCTTGAGTGGCCCTACTCTTTCCTTAGCTACCCTCTTACTCTTGATATATGTATAAAATATTTTGGGATTCTCCGTAACTCTGCTAGCCAAACTTATTTCATGACCCTTTTAGCCCTCTTAACTCCCTGTTTGCGTTCCTTCCTACTTCTTTTCTCTATATTCTTCAAAGACTTCATTGGTTTTTTTTCGTTGCCTAGAACTTGGGTATGCTTTGTTTTCTCTTTTTTGACTAAACTGATAATTTCCCCCTATCATCCAAGGTTTGTGAATCTTTCCATCCCTGTTCTTCCTTTTCATAGGAACATGCCTGCACTCTAGTCAACTAATCTTTAAAAGACACCCACATGTCAGATATGGATTTACACTCAAACACCAGCTCCCAATCCACATTCTCCAATTTTCACCTAATTTGGTCATGGTTGGCCTTCACTTCCACCCCCCCCCCCCCCCCCCCCCCCACCTCCACCACCACCACTTTAACATCTTCATCCAAGGTCCACTCTTGTCCTTATCTGTAAGTGTCTGAAAACTTACTCCCAAATGCTGCCCCGTTCAAACTTTTGATGATCTGGTGGAATTCACTTCCCAATAACATATCCAATATGACCCCCTCCCTTGTTTGACTATCAACATACTGTTTCAAAAAAAACCCTCCTGGACACACCTAACAAATTGCTTCCCATCCAAACCTAAGGGAATCCTAGTCAATATGAGGAAGGTTAAAATCACCCACCATAACAATTATTTTCACTTCTTTCCCGAATCTGATTCATATCTCTATCTCTTTCTGGCAGTTGGGCAGGCTTTAGTACAATCCCAGCATTGAGATTGCTCCCTTCCTTTTCCTGAGGTCTACCCATAATGCCTCACTGCAAGATCCCACTAGGATGTCTTCTCTTAACACAGCTGACTAGTAGTGTAGTTTCCCACCTCTTTTTGCTTCGTCCTGTCTTACCAAAACACTAATATCCCAGAATGTTAAACTGCCAATCCTCTTCCTCTTTCAGTTATTTCTCTGTGAGAGTAACAACATAATTGCATTCATTAATCCAAGCTCTAAGTTCATCTGTCTTACCTGTTGTACTACTTTCATTGAAGCAAATGCAGTCTAAGCCTCCAGTTCTGCTAAGCTCAACAACCTCTCCCTGACTGCCCTTCCTCTTAGCTATACTTGCTTTAGTCCCGAGATCTTCGCCAGTCTCTATATTTACTGACTTGCTACTCTGGTTCACACCCTGCTGCCACACTAGTTTAAACCCTCCTGAGTGGTACTATCAAATCTCCCTACCAGGATATTGGTGCTTTTGTGATTTTACTTGCAACCCATCTTTCTTGTACAGGTCCCACCTTCCCTGGAAGACATCCCAGCGATCCACATATCTGAAGCCCTCCCACCACGTGTTTTTTAGCTGTGTGTTCAATTGTTCTCTGCCTCTGTTCCTAGCCTCAACAGTACATGATATGGCGGGTAATCCTGAGATTACTATCCTGCAGGTCTTGCTTTTTAGTTTACTACCTAACTGTTGTTATAGGACCTTGTCACTATTCCCATCTATGTAATTTGTGCCGATGTAGATATGACTTCTGTCTGTTTAATCTTCTGTTTCAGGATGCCCAATACAAACTAGACATCCATGACCCTGGCACCAGGGAGGGAACATGCCACCTTAGGGTTTCTCTTGCAGCCACAGAAGCACCTATCTGTGCCCCTGACTATCCAATCTCCAATTACTATTGCTCTACTATGCTTTCTTTCCTATCTGCACATTAGCTGTGGTGTCACTGCTCTGACGGCTGCTGTTGTCACCTGATTGGCCATTCCCCTCATCAGTATCCAAAACAGAGAACTTGTTTGACAAGGGTACAGTTGCAGGGGACTCCTGCACTGACTGCCTGCCCCATCTAACAGTCATCCATCTTCCTGTAACTTGGGTGTGACCACATTTCTAGAACTTTGTAACTATGTTCTCTGCCATTCACGTGGTCTTTCGTGTCTCCAACTGCCACTCGAGCTGATCCATTTGTTCGGTAACCAGCTGAGGCTGGGTACACTTTCCGCACATGCCCTCAGCATTCCTGATAGACCACAGCTGCTCGGTGGAACACAAACCCCACCAACTGACATGGCTAACCCTCTATTGGCTATCAGGTTATAGTTTAAATTTGAATTAGCTACCTAAATAGTACAGTTATTACTTTGTCACATATAGACCCCCTAACTAACTTGCTCTTTGAACTCCCTGTACTAACCAGAAGATGAACTAACTGTACTAATGCTTTAGAAAGACTGAGACGTGCTTACCCTATACTGCAGTGAGATTCCTTCACCTTCTCTCTTTAAAAAAAAACTGTTACCATTTAGAGTAAAACTATGATTGCCTCACAAGAAGAAACATCCTCCCTACATCAATCCCATTTAGCCCAAATACCTCAATTAGATGTGTTTTCATCCTTCTAAATTCTAACAAGTATCAGTCTAAGCTGATCAATCTCTCCTCAAGTCAGTCCTTTCATCTCTGGAATTACTGTGTCCAATGCAATTACTCCCTTTTCAAGTTAAGGGACCAAAACAGTATGCAGTACTTCGGGTACCAATGCCCTGTGCAATTCCAACATCACACCCTGGAATATAAATGCAGGTAGGATATGCATGTATGATCAGTGTGTGCACTTATGCAAATGTTGGTATCTCTGAGGTTTGCTAACATGTTCTTGAAGTGCTTTTGTTTTATTGGGCGATTAAATAATCAAAGCACCAAGATATTTTTGGCAGCATATTTGCCAAATCATGAGAACACGATTTAAAATTCAGACCTGGCCTCTGAGACTCCATATTTGCACAGTTGCCCATGAAATCATAACACTCCTCTAAAACATCAAAAAAAGGGCAATATTTCTTGCCTGAAGATGTGAAGTGTGCCATTTTAATGAAATGGATGTACTACTTGGCGATACTTATCTGGGAAACATTTGTAGACGTGTGTAGCATGGAAGATAGAGCACGGTAATAGTAAAGCAGAACTATAGGTCAGGATCCATATCATGAAGATACTCATCATGTTCAGACTTATTGACACCAGTTTGTTCAGGTTTTTCATCGGCCTTATTATTTCTTGCAAGAAAACAAGCCATAGTGAGAAACCAAATCCAGCTGAGACTTTGGTGAGAAGCACACATTTTTTTTTCGCCATTTTTCATGTTAAACCAAAGTTAGGGAGATGAATATTGGACCTACCTTGGAAGGTAGCAGCTGGTGAATTCTTGGTGTGCAACTGAAATAGGAATATTTTCCAGTTATAGAATCCCAATAAATTGATTTACAAATGGGTGGAATGAGCTTCTATCTCACATGCTTCTGGCATTAAGCAGCTGGACCAGCAATCTGTAAGATCACCATTTTAACTTGTTGATTGGATTGGGTGGTGATCATGAACAAAGGTTGTCATGGGCATATTGGTCTATGAACCAGGATGAATTAAGTTGATGGCAAAGAAAACTGGCAGCAAGTTAAGTATATGGAGGTAAACACAATGAGAATTTGAAACACAGCAAAAATGGGGATCTCTTTGAGGGTGAAAGAGATATTCAAAATTTAGGCATCTTCTCCAGCTTCAGCTGGATGGAACCTTGGAAACTCAAATTGGAACCTGGAAGAAATTGATATAAAATAATTTATAGTTGTCAGTTACATATCTTTTTAGATTAGATTAGATTACTTAGTGTGGAAACAGGCCCTTCGGCCCAACAAGTTCACACTGCCCCGCCGAAGCGCAACCCACCCATACCCCATACCTAACACTACAGGCAATTTAGCATGGCCAATTCACCTGACCTGCACATCTTTGGACTGTGGGAGGAAACCGGAGCACCCGGAGGAAACCCACGCAGACACTGGGAGAATGTGCAAACTCCACACAGTCAGTCACCTGAGATGGGAATTGAACCCAGGTCTCTGGTGCTGTGAGGCAGCAGTGCTAACCACCGTGCCGTTCTTATTTGTGTGTTATGCGGATAGCATGATACAATGGAAAATAATTTAATTCCATGACCATGAGGTACTGAACATCGTGACTTGTCTGCATTTTGAAGGAAAGTTAACAGATTATTTTTAATGCGCATAGCCTGCTCTCCCTAGATATTTTTGTTCTATAAGTGATCTGTTCAAGGCTTCCTTCACTGGTATAATAGAACTTCCATATTGATTTAGGTATTGGTGCCATGCAGAGGCAGTTTGTCACAAGGCAGTATTGCTGCTGCCCACTTTGAATCTTACATTTTACAGCCTATGGATGATAGTGGGAATAGTTATCGAACATTAAATGGAAAGGTAAGTGGTTCTTTTAATATGCTGTACTCATTTTCCTTTCCTATTAACTTTTGCTATAAATAGCTTAATTCAGAATGCAAGATTGTTTTTGCAGTGTCTTATTTTCCTTGCATACTTAGGTAACAGAAAATACACCTACATGAAATTTACTGAGTAATGATAGAAACAACTATTTCCCTTGATCTGCAGTATAAATTTAGACTAATGGAAGTATGGTTGTCAAGAACAGCAATTTTTAAAAAGTTTAGTTTTTCTCTCCTGTTGGTTTTCAAATCTGTCCATGGTTAATTTCACCTTTTCTTTGCAATCTTGATACGTGCTATCCTCTATTTGTACTTCTGTAGCCCCTAATTTTCATTACTTTACAATTGGTGGCTGTGCCTTCAGGCCTTAAGCTCTAGCATACCTTCCTTACATGTCTCCACCTATTTTTATCTTGCTCTCCTCCTTTAAAATATGCTCACTAAACCTACTTCTTGGATCATGTTTCTCGTACCTGACTGAATATCCCCTAAATGGGCTCAGTGTAAACTTTTCATAAATCTTCCTGCAAAGTGCTTTGGGATGTTGCATTATATTAAAGGTATCATTTAAATACAAGTTATTGTTGTTGATATGGTTATTGTGTTCTGATGGTGCATGTGAATATTGTTGGTAACTTTGCAAGTTTCCTATTTTTTGCTATTTAAGCATCATTTTTGTTTCCCCTGCCTCCCCACGGCAACCACTAAACAATTTGCAATACCAGGAAGTAACCATCAGAGGAAACCTCATTAGTTTGGGTGTTGGATTTAGCTCACCATGTGCAATAAGAATCCTTTTTGAAGAAACTTTTTACACTGAGAAAGAACAAAGTTTCAGTATCTTGTGTATTGCCGGACCATTGGAAAAGGGTTCCAGTGCCGGTAAGTTAAGAGAATCTTATACCTTGTCTATTTTAAGTTCATAAATGATCATATTAGAGTCATAGGATCATACAACATGGAAACAGACCCTTTGGTTCAACTTGTCCGGACATCCCAATCTGACCTATTCCCATTTGCCAGCATTTAGCCCATATTACTCTTAACCTGTTGCCATGCAGAAAGGCATGCAAGTAATTTGTTTTGTCTAAAATATTGTTCGTCTCTTCCTCTATATTTCCTTTTGCAGCATAAAATTATTGCTATGTTGACTTACAAAATTTGAAAAACCATTTTTTGATTACAAATGAGTTTTTGCATGTTGATTTGACTGAGTTAAAGTACTTTCCTGATCAATACTAAGTTGTGAACATTTTAAAGTTTATTCTTTCCATTTGAAGATGCTAGCTGCAAGATAAGGAGCATAATAGGAAATAACCTGCCTTTTGAAGCGTTTCTGACAGCTATACAAATCCCACACATGCTGAATAGGACTCTGAAATTTGCAGTTTGGAAACAGTAACATACTACTTGTTGTAGCCTGAGCTGTTTCTCCGGGACAATGTTGCTTACCTCATGTAACAGTTCTTCCTCGTTTTTGGGATGAGTGGGTTGTAACCTCTGAAGAGAACTTGATTGATAGTACTATATTGATCTCAATACTTCAAGAAACTGAGAACATGTGGAAAACCTCGAAGGGTGAGGGAAGTTGTTTGCCACTTTGGCCAGATCAGATCCAAGCCAGTCAGTCTAACAGAAGCCAAGACCCCTTTCTTTGTGGATAGAGTTTAACTGCTCAGTCATACAGATTGTTTCACACAATAGTCCTACTTGTTTTCCTCCTTTTTTAAATAGTTTTTTTTATCAACTTGTTCAGATATTTTTTGACATACCTGTGGAGTGGGTGTGGCTTGAACCTAGGCTTTCTGGCTCAGAAGTAGAGGCGCTAATACTTCTCCGCAATAACCATTAGTGGTCGTGATCGTGTCCTCCTTGTGAATGAAGAGGCCTCAGTTCAACTCCCACCTGAGCTGTATAATTACATCACTGAACAAGTTGTTCAAAAAATGAGACATTTTGAACAAACAATTCTTCAACAGAATATTAAATACGTAACTTCATAATCCATGCTTTTAACTGATCAAGTTATTTTTCATTTTCCATATATTATAGTCACCAATCCATTTTCCTTTTTTTAAGAAAGGATGTTTTTAATCTCAAGAAGATACAAGCAAAATATTTACTTTTTCAATTTCTTGTTACATTTCATTGCAGGACTTCCAAGAACTTCTATATTATTTGCTTTTTTAGATTGAAACATTTCATCATGCAAAAATGCACTTTTTATGTCAAATGACTTATTCCTGGGGGTATGTTGCTAAATATCTAAGATTTAAGTTTTTTTTGCAGTTGGGGAATCCATTCTATGATCTTGATCACGAAGTTCTATTCAAAAATTTGTGATAAGGGTAATGTGTTCCCTATCTGGCAACTTCCCAGCTCTTCAACTATTTCTTTTTTTTTGGTTTGGCATCATTTTATTAATATATTTAACTTTGTGAAACCACTAAAGTCTTTATACATACCGCAGTATTCCTTGTTTGATCCATAGCCCCTGTTTGCTTTTTCCTATGGGATTTGAGGGGCCATGACAGGAAGGCCTAGGTAGATTGGCATGGAAAATGAGCAGCCATTTGGTTGGGTGCAGGGGTTTAGGTTGGTATATAGGAAGTTGGGGGGGCCATGAGGATTGGTATAACGCACGGAGATAAAGAGGAATGAGATCAAGAGGGATGTTTTATGCTTTATTCTAAACGTTGAACTTAATGCCGGAATTCACATGCAGGCCTCCATCCAGCCTGTCTGGACAAATAGCAGCTTCCTCAGCAGTTCCCAATGTTACCTGGCCTGTCTTTCAAGCCAGTTGAATGGTGTAGATGGAGATGTACATGGGGAGAAGAGAATAGGATATTATTCATTTTAAATGGAGGGAGGCAAAAAGCAATAGTGACAACTTAATTAGAAGTAAGGAATGCCAGGCTAAACCATGATGGAGGGGGTGAAGAATACTAGTTGAATTAAGGGAGAAAGTAAAAATGCCAAGATAAATCAGAAGCTTTGAATGAGGAATGACTGTTAAAAGTTGAATGGATTATTCTTTTCTTTCCCTGATTCTGATCATTTGCAGACAAATTACTTCAGTGGTATCACTGAGCACACTAATTACTATAGTCTTAACAATTGGAGGAATTTGTGGTAACTATGTCTACAACAGTATTCCACTGACGTGCCTCCACTCTCTGAAGTGGAAGCCTCTGCTTAAAGGTTATAGTAACTAAAACACTAAATCTAAATCTAAGTTCAATTAATGCACAATACTATTTATCTTTACAGTTACTGTATACATGTCTGTGCTAAAAATCTTTTTAATTTCAGATGAAAATCCATCTCCCATAGACTCTTACTGTCTGAAAAATTTTGATGATGCTAAAGAATTTTTGGGTCGGCAATTATCCAAAGTTGATAAATACATTGAGTCGTTCCGAATGTCTTTTAAGGAGCTGGAAATGAAAAGTCTGCGACATCATATAGTTAGTAACTGTTACTTTGGGTTGCATTTCCTTGATATTTGGTCTACCTTATTTTGCAGTTAAAGTAAAAAAACAAATTAATTTTGAGGCAAAGGAAATATTTTGTGTATTTTTAACTAATTTTTCTTTATTAGAATGGAGAGTGTCCCTGTCATAAGAATACCTTAAGTTCATCAAAGAAAACATTCTCTTTGTTTTTTTTTTGTTAATCTGTTTTCGGTGTTTTTGTTTTGGTAGCAGTTTGTCACACTCTTAGCTTTCTGTGCCCTACTTCCTTTATATTTTTTTATATTGCTGTGTTCTCTTCCTCTAATTGGCACCTGTGCCCCCTCTGACTCTTCAAGATTCTGGCCTTCTCCCCTGTGCAAACACCAGCTGGCTCAATATTTTGAAATGGAAGGAATTTGTGGTTGGATGTATTATGTGTGGGGTATGGGTGAGAAGGATGGAATGAACTGTGCAGAAATGACCTAAAACCCAGAAAGAATCATCTTTCCTTGAATTGACTGAGATAATGGTGCGGAAATTAAGTATACTGCACAGTCTACATTAAGCTAAAGCAACATATCCAGTTTTTATCCATACTTTAAAAAGAGGATGTAGCCTTCAAGTAAAACAAAAATGTAAATAAAATAATGAAGAGTGAAAATGAAGAATTGCAACTGATTTAAGTTTTATTCTTGGCATATTTGAGTGGGTTTTGCCATTGGGCAGTTGGAATGGGACATGACGTTGTGGATTAGCATCCCAAGTAACCATTGCCCTCATTGAAAATGGAAAAGCTTATTATCTAACATCTGACAGCAAGTTTTACCAACTGTTATCAGTTAACATTCAAATACAAAAATGAAATACTGCAAATGTTGAAAGTTGAAATTAAAAGTAGCAATGTTGGAAAATACTTAGCAGGCCAGCCAAAATCTTTAGAGAGAGAAACAGAGTTAACAGTTCACTGACTTTGTTTGATCTGGAAAGCTTTAAGAGTAAACAGGTTTGAATGTGATTGATCTCTACTTCCTCCTGAGGCCTTCAACATCAAAGATACAAGTCTTCAGCCACTTCAGCTAATTCCCCATGATATCAAAAAATGGTTGAGGGCACTAGATATGGTAAAGGCTATAGTCTTTGACAACATAATAGCAACTGCACTGAATCCTTGGGCTCCAAAACTCAGTAAGCCCTGAGCCAGTTGTTCAATGCAGCTGTAACCCAGGCACATGCCCAACTCTAGAATTTTCTAGCAATGTCCTGGACTTAAAAAAAAAGGTTAATTGTCACCCCATCGGTCTATTCTAGATCATCTGCAAAACAATGGATACTAGCTTCAATAGTTTTAGCAAGAAACATTTAAACAGTAGTAAATCTCTCACTGAAGCTCAATCTATATGCTGCTGGGATCAATACATGTCTGACCCCACTTAAAAGTGGGCAAAAGTGTTGTAATGAGAGTGACTGCCCTCTTGCGTCAAGGCTGAATTTGTCAGAGTATGGTATTTGGGATCTGGAGAAAAATTGAAATCCACAGGAATTGGGAGCAACCAATCTACGGTGGGAGTCATAGCTAGCTCAAGGCAAGATAGTTATAGTTGGGAGAGGCCAGATATTGCTTCAGGAGGTCCAACCATCTTAAGATCCTTCCCTCTGCCATAATGTCAGAATTGGGAATGGTCACTTAATGTTCAACACCATTCTTCACATAGTGGTTAATGTCCAAATGCAGCAAGACCTGGACAACATCCAGGCTTGGGCTGATAATAGGTAAGAAATATTCATGACACATAGGGGCCAGGTAATGACCATCTCCAACAAAGGACAATATAATCATCCAATAATATTCAATTGCATTTTGCTCACTGAATGCCCCACTGTCAACATCTTGAGTACATTGCACAGAAACTATTGTAGACACACCATTCGCAGACCTATGTTTGTAAAAGCAAGTCAGAAGGTTAAAAAAAATCTGCAGTGGGTAACTTACCTCCTGACTTCTCAGTTGATGTCCACTTGTGTCTACAAGGCATAAGTCAGCAATATGATAGAATACTCTCCTTACCTGGATGAATGTAACTCCAACAAATGATCAATGCCAGACCGGACAAAGCAGCTGAAGTAGTTCCAGTATGTCATTCAAATCTTAATGCATTTCAATTACTCAACTAGATTACGTTGTAAGTAATAACTATGTAATCTTGTTTACTTTTAATTTTGATCCTTCAGTTTGAAGTATTCATTTTTGTTTTTCAAATATTTTGTTGAAGGGAATATCTCTCTTTAGTGGCCATGATGACAGAAGGATAGATTTTAAATTTATTGTATTTATGATCTCAACTTTTTTACATAGCCAACTGTTGTTTTGATGTAAATTACTGGCAAAATATGATGTGTTCAGATTTATGATATTACTGCAGAACTTAGAGTAAATAACTCTATCGTAGCACATTACAATGAAACTGAATACACAACAATAATTTGACCAGTGTTTGAAATTACAATATTTTTAATTGCTTGAATGCTGTGCAAAACATTGGGAATAACCTCCTGAGAGGTTGAAAAGTATAAATTAACTGGGCTACAAGTCAGTCTTCTATCCTCCAGTATTGTGATTACAGTGGAGCATTTTCTACCACTCTTTGAGCTAAATGTTGAAAAAATATAGTGAACAGATTAAGATTACACTCATTGAGTAGTTTAATTTGATTGGGTTATGTAACTCTGTACTGTTACTTAAAACTGATGGCATCAAATAGCTGTAATAGGATGTAAACTTTGCACTTTTTTTTTGTTTTGGATTTTTTTTTTGCAATACAGGATGAAGTTAATGCACTCTATACAAAATGTCTTCAATACCTCCTGAGAGATTCACGATTAGTAAGTTGTTATTCTGTGTCTTTGCCCTGTTGAGAATGTTTTTAACAAAATGGTGTTGAACTGCTCATTAGCAACTGACAAGCATATTCTTTGTGGCTGTCTGTCCTGTATAGAAAATCCTGATCAAGCAGGAGGTGCAAATGGCATTGGTGAAACAAGCTGTTGAAGTATGTAAACAGGTTCTTCATTAGTCTTTACCAAATTATGAAAGCTAATTTCTAATGTTGAGTAAAATGCTGAGTCTGTTACATGTTTAAAATTAACCCTGCAGATGTATGTACTTCATGGTATCCATGATCAAATATTCAAAAGTGTGGGGACTATAGAGGCCAGTCAGGTATGACCCACTTGATTTTCTATTGTCCTTCTGTTATTGCAGTTAACTTGATAAATATGAAACCTTTTTTTTTGTTTCAGTACAGTTTCAAAAGCCTCTTCATATTATTGGTAAAAATTTCCTTTCAACAAACTTTCAAGCTAAAAGTGCACAGTTTATTTTTAAACTGAACAATATGTTTGTAACTGTTAGCATTCTTAATGCCTGAAGTGAAGTTAATGTTACTATTCCTTACTGATTTGTGCTGCCTGGTTATTTGAAGGATGCTGCTTTTAACAAAAAAACCCGAGGTTTGCAAGACCTTCAGCTGAAAGATTTGGGAATCCAGTCACAATTCAGGTGAGTTTATTGCTGCTCTAAATGCATACTAAAAGGATGCAAAATCTTAGTCTCTGAACATTTTTATGAATAATATTAAGGGTGAAACTGGCGATATTTTGGTGTTGCATTCTAGTCAGCTTTACTTTTGGCTCTACTTAAATACTCAGTGCAGTACAAATGTTTTTTATTTGGAAACAGTTACTTGCTATTAATAATTGTACATTTTTTGTCAACTATTTAAAAATCTAGGCTGCTTTCAGCCTTAAGAGCCCATGCTGAACGTAGCTCAAAACTGAGAATCCCTTCTTTTTATACCAGTTGAATGAATAGGTGTTAAGTTATGTTTTGACAGATGTGTTTCTGATATTAAATCATCTTCTGAAAGGGTAACCCTTTCTCTCCAGGAGAGAGTGAGGGCTAGAGATCAGAGTCAACAGTGGGGTGCAGGAAAAACACAGCAGGTCAGGCAGCATTCCAGGAGCAGGAGAATCCATGTTTTGGGCAAAAGCCCTTAATCGGGCTTTTCCCTGAAACATCAATTCTCCTGCTCCTTGGATGCTGCCTGACCAATTGTTTCTCTCTGCTCATGGTGCTGAACCTGCTGACTATTCTCAGTCCTTTGTTTGTTTGAATTTTGGCAGATATTCACCTTGTATTCCTGTGACATCCTAAAAAAAATAATTGATATTTTAACAAAAGTAAACATGGTGGTCTGCTGAATAGTGCCTGAGAGTGAATTGTCTGTGTAGCGCTCCTGTGCTTTTGATTTCTGATGTGTTGTCATGAGGCAGTGTCAGTTGCCAAAGTATTCGCCTAAACTTCAACACTAGCATTGACCAGAAAGATCTCCTATCTTAGTTGTGCAAGAAAATGGAGGTTAAAAAGAAAATTAAGTTCTGAAATAACCAATCAAATGTTTTCTATTGATGGAAGTTAGTTACCTCAGTTCCAGGACACTCTTGCAGGAATTCTTTTAGGGTAGTGTCCTAGATGCCACCATCTTGAGCAGCTTCATCAATAAGTGTGCAAGCAATGAATATTCCTAATGTTCAGCACCATTCATGACTCTTCAGGTACTGAAGCAGTCAATGTTCAAAGCAGCAAGACCTGAGCAATATCTAAACTTGAGGCAAGTAAGAACTGTTCATTAACGTTCACTCCACACAAGTGCCAGACAGTGACGATCTCCATCAACAGAGAATCCAACCATTTCTCCACAACATTGGATGACTTTATTATTGTTGAATCCTCTAGTCTCTACATCCTGTGGTTTACTCTTGATGAAAAACTGAACTGGATAGCTATATGAATATAGTGACTTGCCTTGGTAGTCAGACTTGGAATTCTGTTGTGAGCAACTTGACTCTCCAAAAACTGTCTGCCATCTGTAAACTGTAAGTCAGAACTGTGATGGGAAATCCTCCCTGTTGAACAACTGCAACAACTTAGCATCACCCAGGACAAAACATTCTGCCAATTGCTATCACTTACAAAATGTGCCAAAGTTGTTTCAATAGCACTTGCCACACCCACAATCTGGACCATCTCAAAGGATG
The DNA here is from genome assembly GCF_047496795.1 of Chiloscyllium punctatum. Lineage (NCBI taxonomy): Eukaryota > Metazoa > Chordata > Chondrichthyes > Orectolobiformes > Hemiscylliidae > Chiloscyllium > Chiloscyllium punctatum. The sequence goes on from NC_092764.1 coordinate 37,162,476, forward strand.
TAGCAGCAGATAAATGGGATCACCACCACCTGTAAGTTTCCCACCAAGCCATACACCATCCTGCTTTGTGACCATAGTCATTTTGTTTTTTCAGTCTCTGGATTTAAATCCTGGAACTCCACTTCTAACGGCACTGAGGGTGTACTTAGAACACATGGACTGCAGGAGTTCAAGAAGGTGATTGATGACTACGTTCTTCTGATGCTGTCTGACCTGCTGTGCTTTTCCAGCACCGCAGTCTCTACTCTGATCTCCACCATTTGCAGCCCTCACTGTCTCCCACTATATTCTTCAGAACAACGCACCACAACAACAAGATGGACAGTGTTTTCTCTCACTGGGTGTATCCTTGTGTTGTTTGTCTCACCACTATATGGGGTCAGGTTGACACCACAACACTCAAGATATGGCCAGCTTGGTCAGTAAAGACCGTACAAAGTTGCTCTTGATTGACATTTTAAATTTCTCCAAGCCAAAAATTTGCTCTTTGTGCTGCTTGCTTTTTTTGTTTGACACGGAAAAATAGTAATTACCATCGACCATATTTGAGCTGATTGATCACTTGGGTGGTTTCTTGGTCATGTTTCACCATAAGTCATGTGACTCTGGATCTCTCGGGTCTATGTTGAGGAATCCCCCTGTCAGTTGTGCATTTCTAGTGGGTCTGTATTGCCAGTGGAACCAGACACACTCCACAAAGTTGGAATCTGGGATTTGAATTTAGTCAAATTGTATAGTTTGCTGAGTATGACCTGTTCAGGCTGTTGTTTGACTTGAATTTCAGACAATGTTCCCAAAGGCTCCAGAAATTGATGAAAGCCTGGATGTTTCTCTGTCATATTTTGTGGATCACCTGGGTCAATGCCAGATGATCCTTCCTATTTGATTGTAGATTTTGTTTCTAACCAGTCTGTTCACTGATGTGATAACTCTGGAGCAGATGGATCTTGAATGCAGGTTTTTTTTTTGGCTTAAAAATAAATACTATCTCTGTTTTATGTCACAGTCTGATATATTGGTTGCTTTATAGGCTATTTCAAAAAGCAATTTGGAATCATTGCTGAAGGCCAAATCAGGTAACCATAGACTTCTTTCTTTGCGGGACACTAGTGAACCAGGTGATTTTTACAAGCCTAGTACTTTCATGTTGATTGGTATAGATACCTTTTGTAAAATTCCAAATTTATTTTCTCAACTGAATTTAAATCACCCAACTGCCAAATGGTGGGCTACTGAACCTGCTCCAGGTTATTTATCGTTCTGTCCAGTTGTCTCGCTGTAATCCAGTGTGTAGCCTCACTCAGGTTATCACCTGATGCATAGGTATGTTGCATGCATTGCTTGGCATATTCTGCTACACTACTCATGAAACTGTTGGTCTTTTGACTTTGAATAATAGTTGGAATCTAGGTTTGTAAATGGACCTTTGTTGGACTTGCCCAACTTTTGTTCTATTTTTGAAAAGTGGTAAGTATTTAGTGAAGAAGTTAGTTTCAGACCAGATGTAAACTGTGGCACAGTTAAGTGCTGCATAAAAGTGAAATAATTGGCACCTGGTACAGTTGGACATGGGTTGTAACTTTGATTGGAGGCCAATGGAAATATATTGTCTGTGATTGCTGTTTGCAAAGAATCATGTTTTGCAGATTAGTGCTTGAACTGGTGTTATAAAATAATAATTTTGTTACTCGTGTTCATGTAAAATTCCATTGTCCCAAGATTTTAACAGCATGTTAAAATAATGCATTAGTTATTAGTAACAATGTGTGTTTTTAGTTTGAAAGGGTAGTTTCATTACCTGTAGGAAAATTTTGTGTCCTTCGACTGCAGTATAAGATGCTGACCAGCCTATCATTGCAGTTGACTTTGCTTAAAAATGCTGGTAAGTTTTAGTTGCTTAAAGTAGCGCAGTCTTGGTTGCTTAGTTTTTGATTTGCATAATGGTACATTCACCTGTTAAGTGAATGTAGTGAGGGTGTTAATGTGAACCAAAATTGAATTTTAATATTATACTCCTTAGTGATGGTAATATTATTATTCTTCTGTGTATTTTGACCAATCTATTATTATAATATTGTGGCAATTTTGTTAACAAAACACTGTTCTAACCTGATGATGATGTTTCATATTTCAGTATTAATATACCTCGTGCCAAACGGGAGTTGAGTCAGCTGAACCAGTGTACTAGCCCACAGCTTAAGCTGATCTGCTTACGAAATGTGGTCCACGCGATCATGCAATCACCAAGCCAACGAGGTCAGTACTTAAGGAATAGTTGGAAAAAAATGATAAAGTTTAGCTTTATATTCTCTGTGTGCATATTTGGATAATCTATTATGACACTAACAGAGAATGTAGTGTTTGAAGCACAGTTAGACTTGGTTGCTCCGGTCCCATGTGGCTAATCCACCTAACCTGTGCATCCTGAGACACTAAAGGTAATTTAGCGTGGCCAATCCACTTAACCTACGCATCTTTGGAGACACAGGGCAAATGTGAAAACTCCACACACAGTTGTTCCAGGGTTGAGTTGAACTCTGATCTCAGATTAGATTAGATTCCCTGCAGTGTGTAAACAGGCCCTTTGGCCCAACCGGTCCACACTGACCCTTCAGTGAGTAACCTACCCAGACCCCTTTCTCTCTGACGCTGTGAGGCAGCAGTGCTAAGCACTGAGCCATCGTGCCAGTCACCCTCTTGGACATCCACCTTTTAAATGTGCTTAGCAAAGCCTTCTTTGGCTGGTTTGGTTCCCTCCTTCTGCTTTGTGCTATCCACTCTATTGCCATTCTGGAGGAAATGTATGCCTGGACAATGCAGGACATTGGTCAATTTTTCATCATACTGTCCTGCAGGTGCTGCTGACCTGTTCACTGCAGCATTTCCTTAGTGGTGATGCTGTCTTTCCATGCAGTACCAGAGAATGGTGAGTTTTGAAGAGCAGTTTGAGACAGGACAGCGCCTCAGTCTGTGCACCAACTGTGTACTGAGAAAAATCTAAGTGTGATGTCACAGGGAAGCGGGTCAGTGATTGTTAGCCGGGTGAATATTTTGCTCCTCTATCTTTCAAAACTCAATTTATTAGTGAATATAAAGTTTACTTGCAGGAGTACAGCTTATTGGGGCTTATTAATTATAAATTGCCATATATACTTGTGTATATGTCGATCTCATGTATAAGTTCATCCCTTTATTTTGGCCAAAAAAAATCTGGTATTTTCCATAAACCTTGTGTACGTCGACCCTAGTTTTTCAGGGGTCTCTTCCAGACCATATATGCAGCCTTAAAGTACGTGATTTGCACATTTTTGATTCAAACGCAATACCTGCGTCATCACTTGTTACGCGCACCAGTATATATTTGCCCACTGTGATTTTCAAATTTGGCTCATTTGTTCATTTTTTTTGACTTGTGGCAAGTGTGAATTTCATGTCCTCAAACAATACCTCATGTATAAGTTGATCCCCTAATTTCAGCTTTTAAAAAATGGCCTTCGAATCTTGACCGAAACGAGTAGAAAAATGAATGAATTAGTGCAGTAAAAATGGCAGGATAGACTGCACAATAAGAGAGCTGCAGGATGCCAGTGAGATTCATGACAAACACACATGCAGCTCAGAGTTTTGATCAGATTGAATGAGCCACTGACCCTCTTGTATCAGCAAGGGGGTAGAATTATCTGGTCACTTGTTCCAGGAGGCAATCCCATGATTGTCTGATTTAGGCAAGGATAGGAATGAGTGACTGCAAGTGAGGCAGATCTAGATGACTGAAATGGAGGAGATTCAGCCCTTGCCATTGTCCTGCAGGTTTGAGATTCTGGAGGTTATATGAACAAAAGTAGGGGTGCAGGATAGATGAGCAAACTGATTGTGCCACTGTGATACAGGAAACTATTTAAGTATGGGGAGTAAATGTGAATATGGTTGTAGGTGGACAAAATTATTGTCAAAAGGGTTGACTCGGTTCTCCACACCCAGCAGGGAGGCCATATTGCTTGCGTAGGACATTTTCTGGACTTTCGGACATCTGCACTGCGCTGGTGAGAAATTTGAGAGAGTGAGGTTTCATTTTGTGATTGCCCACATTGGTACCAATGATAAAATAGGGCTAGGAAAAACATTCAACTTAGACACCACTAGCAGCATGGGGCTAAATGGAAAAATCAGAATCCCTGCGGATTCTTACCTGAGTTCAGAACAATTTAGAAGAAGGTAAACAGTGTTGAAGGTAAATATAAGGCTCAAAGAATAATATGGTTTTAATTCATGTGGCATTTACACTAGTACTGGAAAAATTTGCAGCTGTGTTCCTTTTATGATCTTTCCTGGAATATGATAGGCTCTGAGTAGTACAACTAGGGTGGTAGAGTGGGTTTTAATCTAATTAATTGGAGGTGAGGCAACCTATAAGGATGAGGTAAAAATGCAGGTTGGAAAGTATGGAAAAGGAGAATCACAGCATAAGTGAAAGATGTACAACGTACAATCCAAGTGTTTGTCAGCAGATAAGGCTGGATGTTACAAAAATAACAAAGTTGGAGCTAAAGAATTTGTGTGTGGCATTCAAAACGAAGCTGGTGCACTGACAGCTCCAGTAGAAACGACTGTACTGAATGTGATATCCATTACTGAGACATGGCCTAAGGGTAGGACCGAAATATTGAAGAATACATGACATTTTGGAAAGATTGGGGAGCTTTGAAAAGGTGGAGGAACAACTCCTTTTACTGTGTATAACTAGGAAATGAACTTGGTTCTGACAGTCAAGATATATAATTAATTTGGTTGGGGATAAATCATGAAGGTAGAATGTCACTTGAGAGTAGTTTATAGGTTCCTTTATGGTAACCACACTGTAGAATGGGTATATGAGGAGCAATAATGCAGGTTTGTTAGAAAGTTACTGAGATAGACATAGGTGACTTTAATCTCCATATAGGTTGGACGAATCAGATTGGCGGAGGTAATCTGGAGTTGAGTTCATTGTACTGCTCCAAGAAATGATCTGAAAACACTTTCTGGAGCCAAGAAAGCAGGTGATTTAATCTGGTAATCATTAAATATCACAGCACCAGGTTATTGTCCAACAGGTTTATTTGGAAGTACTAGCTTTCGGAGCGCTGCTCCTTTGGGCAGATACCTGATGAAGGAACAGTGCTGAGAAAGCTAGTTAACCAAAAAATTCTGGAGAAAGATTTTACAGTTTTAACCAAGTTACTAGAAATCATTGAGACTTTGTAAGTACAATGTTGCTTTGCTGAAGCAGTGGAGGAGGATTGCTAAACTCATTAGCACCATGAATATGTTCAGAGCAGTTTTGCTCAGAGACCGCCTGTTAATTGCTTTTTCAATCAAGATCAGTTGTGGGTCAAGAATTCTCAGCATGGCAAATTCTAATTGGCTCCTGGGAGGTGTACAGCCCATGTGTGAACAATATAGGGATAGAAAACTCAGGTTCTTAAAAAAAACAGCATCATTCCCTCCTGACAGACACAGTAAAAAGAATTGGCTGATAGCTAGCTGTTCTTGTTGCTATTTGTCTGTATGCTGTGGCCTCGAACCCATGACTGACAGACTGAACAATTAGTATGACATCCCCAATTCATGCAGTGAGAAACTTAGAAGAAGCAACATGACACCTCATTGAAACCTAGTGCTATTGAACTGTGTTCTCCTAACATATTTGTCCATTCATTTGTTTGTGAGTGTAGGGGTTTAGGAAGCGATACAGTTCAAGTTAGATTTATAAAGCTGATAATTCATTTTTAAAAAATTTCCCTTAGAACTGATTTATCTGTGATGCAGTCATTGCTAGTTGAGTATAGAAACTTGGTCAGTTTTTTTATCCTGTTAATCTGAGTACACCAGCAAGAAAATTATTTCAAGTGATTTGCTTAAATCTGTAACTTTTTTTTGTGATGACTGAAGAGGTGTGGGGCTTGAGCGGAGGAACTCTTTTTTTTTTCCCAAGTGGGACCTGTCAAGGAGCTTGCAGGATTTGATTGGAGTAGTTTGTCTGCAGGTAAAGGGACCTCTGGCAAGTGGGAAGCCGTTAAGTGAGATAGCTGGAGTTCAAGGTCTGTATGTTTGTGAGGGTGAAAGGTAAGAATAGGGAACCCTGGATGACGAAAGGAGGGATGTTGAGGTTTCGACCAGTTAAAAGGTATGGCTCAAGTACAGGCAGCTGGGATCAGGGAATCCCTGAAGGTATACAGCGAATACAGGAGGTTACTGAAGAAGAAAATCAGGAGGGCAAAACGGGGTCATGAGATAGCCTTGGCTGAGAAGATTAGGGTGAATCCAAAGTGGACCTGTATATCTAGAACTGCAGGAAATGGGCAAGCTTCAATGAATATTTTTCCTCTGTGTTTACCATGGAGAAAGACGTGAAGAATTGGGAATTTAGGGAAGTTAGTCTGGGGGGGAAAGGGTGGTGGGGAGGTGATGGTGATATCTTGGGGGCAGTCCATATGACCATAGAAGTGTGGTTGGATGTATTAGAATGTATGAAGGTGGATAAATCTCCTGGTCCTTACCAGATCTGTCCAAAAAGACTACGAGACCAGAAAAGAAATTGGGTTTGGGGGATATGCTGGCTGATATTTTTGCATCATTGTTAGCCACGAGTGAGTTCCCGGAAGACTGGAAGGTAGCGAGTGTTGTGCCATTTTTCAAGAAGGGATGCAAAGGGAAGGCTGGGAATTATAGATGACTAAGTTAACATCTGTGGTGGATAAGTTATTTGGCAAGATTCTGAGGGATAAGGTAGACATGCATTTGGAAAGACAGGGATTGATTCAGAGTAATCAGCATGGCTTTGAGTGGGTGATTTTGTCTCATAAATTTACTAGAGTTCTTTGAAGTGACTAGGACAGGGCAGTAGATGTAGTCTGTATGTATTTCAGTGAGGCCTTTGATAAGGTTCCACATGGTAGGCTGCTCAGGATGGTTATATTGCATGGAATCCAGGGCGAGCTGGCAAACTACATACAAAATTCACTTGATGGCAGGAAGCAGAGGGTAATAGGATGCAATTCAGACTGGAGTTCTGTGATTAGTGGAGTGCCTCAGGTCTGTGCTGGGCCCATTACTGTTTTTATCAGTATCAATGATTTGGATAAGAATGTACAAGTTATGATTAGCAGGTTTACTAAAATAGGTGATATCGGAGACAGTGATGAAGGCTAGCAAAAATTGCAGCAGGACCTTGATCAGTTAGGGAAGTGGGCTGAGAAATAGCAAATGGAGTTTAATAAGTGTGAGATCTTGCATTTTGGAAAGTCAAATAAAAGTTTCATAGTGAATGGTAGGACCTTTTTAAAGTGTGAAGTGGAACAGGTTTTTTGGAGTTCAAGTTCCCAGTTCTGTGAAATTGGAGTCACAGGTAGACAGGGCAGTGAAGGAGGCTTTTGGTACACTGGCCTTAATGGGTCAAAGTATTGAGTACAGAAGTTGGCAAGTTAGATTGCATTTGTATAGGATGTTGCTGAGGCTGTGCTTAGAGTATTGTATTCAGTTTTGGTCACCCTATAGGAAGGATGTTATTAAATTGGAAAGAGTGCACAGGAAGTTTACAAGGATGTCGCCTGGACTCAATGGTCTGCGTTATGGGGAGAGGTTGATTGAGCTAGGACAATTTTCTTTAGAATGTAGTAGACTGATGGGGGGAATCTTATAGACATGTATAAGATCATGAGAGGCATGGATAGGGTGAATGTGCTCACACTTTTTTTTTCCCCCGGGGTTGGGGAATCCAGGACTAGAGGGAATCAGTTTTAAGGTTAGAAGGGAAAGAATAAAAAGGAACCTGAGGAGCAACTGCATTACACAGAGGGTGATAGGCATATGGAATGAGCTGCCAACGGAAGTAGTTGAGGATGGTACACGAACAACATTTTAAAAGGCATTTGGACAAATACGTGAATAGGGACTGGATTATCAGTATATAGGCCAAGAGCAGAGAAATTGGGTGAGTATGAAAGGACATTCTGGTTGGCATGGAGCAGTTTGGCCAAAGGGCCTATCTCCATGCTGTTTGATTTTATGGCAATCTGGTAATCAAGATCTCCTAGCTAGCCCTGGCCATGACACCATTTTTATTTTCAGTTTGAGGAAGTGAAGAGAGTCTAGAACTAGTGCTTTATATGTTAAAAATGGATAGTTATACAAGTATGAAACTGGAAATGGCTAAAATGAATTGGGAAATTAGTTTAATGAATAGATCAGTCATGCTGCCATGGCATACATTTTCTTTGCTTCACCACATTCAGCAAAAATACATTCCAGAGAGAAGCAAGCATTGTCTGAAGGTAACTAAGGAATTTAAAACTGGGATCAGTTTGAAAGAAAATATGTACAATTCCACAAAAGATGAATGGCTTGTCAAAAGATTAGACCTAATATTAAAAACAAGTATGATTTAAGAATAATGAAGGAGAAATGAGAGAAAGCTATTTAAAAGTTCAACAAAAGATAGTGAGAGCTTTCCCAGATATTTAAAAAGGGAAAGGGTGAGTGAGTGTTGGTCTTTTGAGAGTGAATGTCTGGAAATTAATAATGGAACATAAAGAAGTGACAAACCAGTTGTACAGATATCTTACATTGCTGTACCCTTAACAGTGAAGATCAATCATCCAGAAATGATTGCATATCAAAAGGCAAAGGGGAAGGAGGAAATTATAATTACCTGGAAAAAGTTACTGAGAACACTGTTTGAAATAAAAACTGACAAATCCACAGGACCTCATGGACTTCAGCCTATCCTGTTCAAAGAAGTGAATGCGAAGAGAGTAGATGCATTAGTTACAATTTCCCAAAATTCCTGTTTTCTTAAATATCCATTCTGATTGGAAAATCGCAAATGTAACTTTTGTGTTCAAGATAGGAAAATTAGAGAATGCAGATGTGTTAGCTTAACGTTTTGTCATAGCAAAAAAAACTATAAGGATGTTATAATAGGGAACTTACGAAAACCTCAATGAAATTAGGCAAAGTCAGTGCGGCTTTGTAAAAAGGAAATTGTAAATGACTGACTTATTAGGGTTCTGTTATTTTTGAGGAAGTAAAGAAGACCCTGTATCTGAGGTGTATGTGGATTTCCAATAGATAGTGTCACATTAATGTTTACTTTAGGAAATAGTGCTCATTGGTGTAGTGATACATATTAGCATATCTAGATGATTGCTGAACTAAGAGGTTCTTGCAGCATAATGGTTGTGACCCTACCCATGAGTCAAGAGACTTGGGTTCAAGTCCTAAGTGCTCCAGAGGTGTGTAACAACATCTGAGTAGATTTCTAAAACAAATTGCTTAACTAACAAGTGGGAGAGAATGGGAATAAACCAGTCATTACTAGGTTGATGAACTATAACTAGTAGATAGGAGAAAGTGAGGACTGCAGAGTCAGTGTTGAAATGTGTGGCACTGGAAAAGCACAACAGGTCAGGCAGCATCCAAGGATCAAGAGAGTTGATGTTTCGGGCATAAGCCCTTAATCAGGAATTCCTGACCTGCTTTGCTTTTCCAGTGTTATGCTTCTCCACTATAACTGGTACATTAATCTGAATGTCCGAGATAGGGCCTCAGCTATTTACAATCTACAGCGATGACTTGGATGAAGAACACGTATATAATTGCAAAATTTGTTAGAGACAAAGATCAGGATGTAACCTGTGAAGAGGGCATGAGGAACATAGGTAGTTTGTGATTGAATAAATATCCGGTAGATGGAGTATAATGTGGGAAAGTATAAATTTGGGAATGTGTGCAACATGTAGAATTTACATATGATGTCATATGTAAATGCTGGCACACAAGCACAGTGAAGCATGCACTTAGGAAATGGGCTTCAGTGGTGGCCAGTGAGGACATTGGCTGGGGAGAAAACCCCAGAGGGATGAGGAAGGAACAAACATGCTCAGTGGAAGCTGAGCACCTTGCAACTTGCAATTGCAAAGACCCCAGCATTGTGAATGTCTTCAGTCACAAAAACACCCGCAAAAGGACACCGTATACAGATAGCCAATCTTGTTCAGTGCTATACTACGTAATAGATTAGTTGATGGAGTGTTTTCCTACATGTGTTCAAACTTCTAAAGTTGCTGATGGAGGATAAGGCCATAACCTTGTGTCAGACAAAAATGGCAGTTGCTAGAAAAGCTCAGCCTCAAATTTCAAATCCATTGACAAAAGGGCCAGAAACTGGTCTGTAACAACCTTGTCCTACAGTTTCTCCATTGCAAGTGGCCTTTCTAACTACATCATTGTTGTTTTCTTGAGCTTCAGACAGATCTTGTCTAGTGCAAGATAAAAACTGAAGGAACTGTGGATGTTCTAAGTCAAAAACAAAAAATGGAAGTTGCTGGCAAAGCTCAGCAAGTTTGGCAGCATCTGTGAAGACAAGTCAGAGTTAACGTTTTGGGCCCGGTAACCCTTCTGAGGAAAGGTCACCGGACCCGAGACATTAACTCTGATTTCTCTGCACAGATGCTGCCAAACTTGCTGAGCTTTGCCAGCAACTTCCATTTTTTGTTTTTGACTTAGAACATCCACAGTTCCTTCAGTTTTTATCTTGCATTAGACAAGATCTGTCTGAAGCTCAAGAAAACAACAATGATGTAGTTAGAAAGGCCACTTGCAATGGAGAAACTGTAGGACAAGGTTGTTACAGACCAGTTTCTGGCCCTTTTGTCAATGGATTTGAAATTTGAGAAGTAAAGGCTCCTGAATTTTCAGCAACAATAACATTGGTGATTAATGTCATAAAACAGTCATCCTCTTCTACCGATGACACGTTTTAGCCTCTATATTTGTAAGAAAACAGATTTAGAATATGCCATAATAAATCAGAAGTGGCACAGCCACCAATTTATAACTAATAGGAGGTGGCAATCATGGGTCCCTACCAAGTATTCTTCAGAGCTAGAATCTGCACCTATTTTACACATTAGATATTTCTCCAGCTTTAATAAATACAGCATTTTGAATATGATGTATTTCAAAGACAAAGGAAGAATTGAGATCTCTGTTTAGTCAATAAAATAGTACATTGTGAGGTGTGATCCTGCACTTAACATTACTTAAAAACATTTATGGTTGCATTTGATTCACTTCTATTCAATACCAAAATAATGACCCAAAAACACTTAAATTTAGGCACTTTATAGATGGGTCATTTTTAAGATACAGAAGAACATCAATTCTAATTTGGTGTTTTATGTGCTGCATTTCATTTTAATATAAAAGTACCCCTATGGCAAAATTGATCCTTGTATAATGTGATAACTTGCAGATTTAATACAGATACCTGTAAATTTACATTTACAACAGTCTGCTGTAATGCGAGCAATAAAACATCAGAGCCATACCCATTTCAACAATATAGCCACAATGCTTGATGCATTATTATTGGTGGGGTTAAAAATAATGAATACACAAATCTATAAATGAGATGCATTTAGTTCAAGTCAAATTGTCTGGGGATGATTTAAAATTGATTAAAGGAATGCCAGTAAGTACAGTATTAGAACAAATGTGCTTTTTCCACCAATGGAAAAACTATATTAAATTGGAAAAAGAATATCAGCATGAATTATTTCAAAATTAACATTACTCTAACTTTAAGGTTTATTCCTCAGGATAATAATAGTTAAAGAAGCCATGGTTTCCAATGCTGTGTGGATATTCAGTTGACGGTAATTTATGGTGATATTTTCAAATTTTAATAATATAATTTATTCTTGTCAATATAATTAAGGGAAGCTTATTAAAAATCCAGTTTTTATTTAAATAGCATTCCAACATAGGAAGAAGTTGAGCAAATTCATGATTGCTATTGATTTTAATTCTTGGGGGTGGTTGTTGCAAAGCTGTAACAATAACGTGCTGAACGAAGATACAGTAAACAGGCACAAACGTCCAAGGAAATTAGTGAGATGGGCTGTCATTAATTACATCAAGCCATAATTTCTGGAGGCTTTTGCAACGAAAAATGAGACCTGTGATAAACCTCTACATATGCCATTATTAGAGTAGGATTTCAAAAATACAGAATTTCCTGGGACTGTCTGTGTACAGTGTATTTATTGAACATAATTGTGCAGTGTTTACCAAAAACTTGTTTTCGATTTTTCAGTTAACTTGTATTCCATGTCTGCTGATGATCTGCTGCCTGTTCTGCTTTATCTACTGGTCAAAACTGAAATTCCTAACTGGTATGTTTATGAATCTTTAAACCAAAATAATGTTCTGGGGGTATTAACAAGTTTGGGGAATAGAACATTGTACAGGTGATGATTTTTGCTAACGTGCTTGTACTTAAATTCTTTATTTTCTGGAAAAGTATTACTAAGGTACTTTTTGTTTCTCACATCCAAGATATCTCTTGTGTAGTTGGGCTTAATTTGCTTGAACTTGAAAACATTAAAATATTCAAAGAAAGTAGTTGCCAATTTATTTCCAGTTTGCAGACTCCAGCTGCCATCTCATTACCATGGACTTGCAATCCCTTGACATGTCCATCCCTCACCAGGATGGTCTTGGGGCTCTCCACTTCTTCATGGAAAAAGGTCTGAACTATTCTCATCCACCATTATTCTCCTCTGCCAGGCCAAGCTCATCCTCACTCCTAAACAACTTTTCTCTTTTAACTCCTTCCACTTTGTTCAAGTCAAAGAGGTGCACATGGTTACCTCCAAGGGCCCCAGTTACGTATATCTGTTTGTGGGGTACGTGGAACATTGCTTGTTCCAGTCCTATTCCACAACTACTCCTCCTCCAGTATATCAATGATATCCACTGCAAACCCATCAGTTACCTTGATTACGCATCCTCCAGCTCTTAATTTCTATAAATACTCCATTCCACTTTTCTTGTTCCTCTGTCTTTGCCGCATTTGTTCTGATGATGCCAACTTCAACAAAGAGGTCTCCTCTGAAATGTCCGCTTTCTTCCTCAATCAAGGATTCCTCAGCACCATGCCCTCAAGGCGCTCAGCTGGGTTTGACTCATCTCCTGCACTTTAGCCTTCACCCCCTCTCTTTCTTTCCTCCCATCAATGTTAGGGTCTTCCTTGTCCTCACCCACCATCACACCAGTATTCGTAGCCAGAGGATCATTAGCTGCCAATTCTGCCACCTCTAGTAGGATGCTGCCATCAGCCCCATACTCCTCTCCCCTTTCTTATCAGTCTTCTGCAAGGACCATTCATAGAATCATAGAGACGTACAGCATAGAAACAGACCCTTCGGTCCAACCCGTCCATGCCGACCAGATATCCCAACCCAATCTAGTCCCACCTGCCAGCACCCGGCCCATATCCCTCCAAACCCTTCCTTTTCATATACCCATCCAAATGCCTCTTAAATGTTGCAATTGTCCCAGCCTCCATCTCATCCTCTGGCAGCTCAATCCATACACGCACCACCCTCTGTGTGAAAACGTTGCCCCTTAGATCTCTTTTATATCTTTCCCCTCTCACCCTAAACTTATGCCCTCTAGTTCTGGACTCTCCAATTCCAGGGAAAAGACTTTGCATATTTATCCTATTCATGCCCCTCATAATTATGTAAACCTCTATAAGGTCACCCCTCAGCCTCTGCTGCAGTGAAAATAGCCCAGCCTGTTCAGCCTCTCCCTATAGCTCAAATCCTCCAACCCTGGCAACATCTTTGTTAAATCTTTTCTGAACCCTTTCAAGTTTCACAACTTCTTGCTAAAAGGAAGGAGACCAGAATTGCATGCAATATTCCAACAGTGGCCTAACCAATGTCCTGTACAGCTGCAACATGACCTCCCAACTCCTGTATTCCATACTCTGAGCAATAAAGGAAAGCATACCAAACGCTGCCTTCACTATCCTTCTACCTGCACTCCAAGGTGTCTCTGTTCAGCAACACTTCTGAGAACCTTGCCATTAAGTGTATAAGTCCTCCTTCTTAGATTTGTTTCCCAAAATGCAGCACCTCGCATTTATCTGAATTAAACTCCATCTGCCACTTCTCAGCCCATTGGTCCATCTGATCAAGATCATTCTGATTCACTCCAAGGATGCCCTAGTCCACTCCTTCACTTCCAACATCACCCCCAGAGCTCCATGCCACTTTGCCCTGCAATCTCAAAGTGTGACACCTGCCCACTTCCCTACTCCTTCCTCAGTATCCAAGGGCCCAAATGCACCTACCAGGTGAAGCAGCACTTGACTTGCACTTCACTCAATCTACTCTATTGCATTCACTGCTCACAATGTGGTCTCCTCCACAATTGGCTAATGAAGCATAAATTGGATGACTGTTTTGCAATACACCTGCACTGTATCTGGGGAAAAAAGACCCTAAGCTTCCAGTTGCCTGTCACTTCAATACAGTACCTTTTGTTCCCTGGCCAACTTCTGTCTCAGGCTTACTACAGTACTTCACTGAAGCTCAGTGCAAGCTGGAAGAACAGCATCTCATTTTCCTTGGGAACTGTGCACCCTTCTGGGCTCAATATCCAGTTCAACAATCTTCAGGCTTGAGGCACCTTATTCTATGTCCTTAACTCAACCCCCACAAACCAAGCCTTATTTTCACATGGTCTGCTATCTCACATCATCCACTGTTAGCCACTAATAGCCCCCATTAGCAACTATTCATTCTCCTCGGCTGACCATTATCCACTCGTTTTGTCTGTGCAACTGTTCTTCTCTCTCTTTGGGCTCTGATCTCCTGCTATCTTTTACTCCTTACCCCTCCTTCAACTGTATCTTCAGCATAAAGAGCAACCTTTTCCTAGCTACCATCCGTTCTGAAGAAGGGTCACTGGAACCAAAATGTTAACTCTGCTTTCTCTGCACTGATGTACCAGACCTGCTGAGCTTTTTTGTTTGTCGTTGATTCTATATATGTTGGCTCTGCACTAGGCTCTGAGTCAGGTTTAAGGATTCACATAATTTTGAAGTGTTTAACTTGAATTATCAGAAGCAGTATCTTTTAGATGGGGTTTGGATTCAGACTTTGGGTGAACATGTACCACAAATGTGTTGTGTTCTTGCCTAAATCAAAGTTGTCGTACCTATTTTCTTTTGTGTTTTGGATATTGTGTGCTGATTTGTGCTTGCCAAATAACAATGACCACTTTGAAAGTAATTCTGTGGTTAAAAAGTTCAGAAAATGGGAAGTTAAATATAAATTCTTGTCTTGTGGTTTTACATATTTCTTGCTGTGCTCCACTATTTGATAATCCTTTTATTAACATTTTTCTCATTACAGGATGGCCAATCTGAGTTATATCAAAAATTTTAGATTTTGCAGTGCAGTCAAGGACGAGCTGGGATATTGTCTAACTTCCTTTGAAGCTGCGGTAGAGTACATTCATCAGGGCAACTTGACTCTTGGTCAACCTGTAAGAACCATTATATATTTTTGAAATACTTTGCAGTGCTTTTTCTTTATGCACTTTGCTGTTTTACTCAGGGAGACAGTTAAAATAAAAGATGTGAATGAGTTAAATCTAATTAATCTCCCACATTTAGTGTTTTTTTTTGTTTTCAGGTTCAAATTTGTGATTGTGCATTTTGTAAATGGGAATCTCAAGTACTTAGTTTTTTTAAAAAAAGTGCCTGCATAATTAGGACTCAGTTGATTCTAAGATCTGCAAATGAGTACAGTTGGAGAGAATATTGATTAAATATCTGGAATGTTTGCAGGTTTGAGTGTATCTAGAAGGGAGAGTTGTAAATTTGGTCTTTGGAATTGTTCGGAAACTACATTATGGAAAGAATAGAGGAGTGGAGTATATTTATAACACTCTCATGCAGTATGTTGAAGCATTGGAACTTGGTGTTGAGATGATGGAAAATTAGATTTGCATATGTGTGAAATAGTTGTTGGGGGGAACAGTAACAGATCATTGCATGGAGTTACCGGATACCAGTGAAGATAAAGGTAGACGTATTCAAGCTGTTTGGGCCTATACCCATTGGGGTTGAGAAGATGAGAGATGATCTTATTGGAATATGTGACCTCTTGAAGGGATTTGACAGGGTCAGTTCTGAGATCCTATTTTCCCCCTTTAGGGAAAATCTAGAACTAGGGGCCAAAGTTTGAAGGAGGTTTACCATTTAATATTGAGATGTGCATTTCTTTTGCTGAAAATTATTAGTCTCTGAAATTTGTTCCTTGAGAGCAGTCGACGTGAGGTCATTGTATGTACTGTAGGCTCAACCTTTGATCATTGATAGAGTCAAGGGTTACGGGTTGCCAGTTAGGAAAGTGGAGTTGAGACCATGATTAGGTCAGCCATGATCTTGTTGGAGATGGAGCAGGTTGAGGGCTGAATAACCCATTATTGTTGTTGACTCCTTGTTTCTGTTTTGTGTGCCGTGTGACTAATATAGATACACGCGTTGTATTCGCCAATAACTTAAGAGGGGTAGTTTTGTCAAAATGATCTCCTAGCACTGATCATCTATTGAAATTATATTCATAAATTGCTATTGCCATTTCCATGCTCATGATTTTCTTTATTAATTTTTAAATATAAAAAGGATAGATTATTGCTAGTATGAGGTTTAGTCTGAGAAAGTTCTATATTAGGAAATCTTTTTCAAAAATATTTCCATAGTGCTGTTTTCAATAACTTACACTGGCTAAGCAAGCTAAACAAAATTACCAACTTAACTGTTCTTTCGTAAAGTATTCACCATGTTTTTTATCTATATTTTAAAGCAACTAAATTAATTTCTTGTTATAAATTTCAACACCAAGTGCACTTTTGGAAAAATATTGGCCCCAGTTTTCTGTTAGAGTTCAACTTCATCAAAACAGTGAAGCAGGCAGCCACTTCTGGTGCATGCATATGCTCAGTTAAACATGGAGTCAGAAGTTAATCCCTTGCTCCTCCACAGGGTGTGCCATTGTATTCTCTGTGAAAATGAATCTTTAGAATCACTTTAACTTCTGCATTTTAAACTGTAATGTTAGACAAAAAAGATGTGCCTACTTGATTAGAAGTGTGTTTGAGTTTTTAATAATGTGCTAAGTCATAGCCATCGCTGGAGAACCACTCTGAGGCTAATTATCTAATTGGGAAAGTGACAATTCCTTGGTTTTGTCAATGTTTACTATTGTAACTTCCATCGTATTCTTATCTGTTATGTCACCCTCGTTATAAACTGTACAGTAAGTTAATTTTTTTAAATTTTCAATCCGCAAACCAGTAAGTAAAATGCAATGATTTTTCAGTACGTTTGGCTGCTTACTACACTTGATCACCATTACCAGATATCTATAGATCCCCAGAACTAAACTAACATCCAACAAGGTGAAAAACCATGCCAGAAGTCACTGGTCTCATTTTTCTTGAGGTCATAAGTGGCCGCTGTCACTTGAATAGTGATTGCAAAACAGTCAATATGCAGAATAACTGAGCTGTAGGATATGTTTACATAATAACCAGTTGTAAATCTTTCCTTGAGGCTCTGAGGGATTTGAATATTTAAAGATATTTTGGTATTTTCAACAGATATAAGACTTTTATTGAGTGCTTGATGTCTGTTCAGTTTTTAAGTTGTGTGCATATGCCCTACATCTTATATGAATTACAGAACATAAAATGTAACTTTGTAAATTAAAATACAAATTGTCTTGTTTTAAAAATAATCCTTTTAATTTTAGGGATCAGGAGACCTAGATGATAAAGTCTTTTTTAGAGAGAGGATGAATTTGCTGTCTCAGTTGTCCGCAACGCCAATTGATTTCTTGTTTGAGGTAAATTTGAATTAATTGTTTTACAATTCTGTTATGAGCTGTTTAGTGATTGTGTAACTGCATGGTAGCAGCCTGAAACAGTTTTGCTTAGATACATGTTTTTAAAAGTTGACAAAGTTCTCATTCAAAGTGAAACTTTTGTGGTTCAAAATGCATTGCATTGTCTGCAGCATACTTGCTACTTGAAGTCTTTAATGAGAAAATCACACACTATATATTAGAGACAGAAAATAAGAGCAGGAGTAGATTATTCAAGACAGCAAACCTGCTCTGTAATCCAGTATGATCATGGCTGGTTCTCAATCTCAACAGCATATTGCTTCGCATATCCCTTGATTTTTCTAGGGTCTAGAAATCTACCATTTTCTTCCTTAAATATATTCAGTGACATAGTCTCCATCTCTTCATGGAGCAGAGAATTCCGTATTAATTACCCTCTAAATGAAGAAATTTCTCCTCATCTCAGTTCGAAATGGTCCACTCTGTATCCTGAGGCCATGACCTTTTAACCTAGATTCTCCAGCCAGGGTGAACATCCAGTTTCTCCAGCCCACAGATCAGTCTAGTGAACCTTCACTACACTCCTCTGACAGGGTATATCTTTAGTTAGGTAAGCAGACCAAACAGCATCCAGTATTCCAGAGGTAATCTTAGTAAGGCCTTGTGCAGTTGCAGAAAGGTATCCTTGCTCGTGTTTTCACATCCACTTGTACTGAAGGCTAACATATTATTTGCCTTTAACTGCTTGTTGCATTGACATGCTTTCACTAACCTGTGTACTGTACATGGAAACCCAGGTCCCTTTGTACATCTGCATGTCTCAGCTTGTCACCATTTAAATAATGTTCAGCCATTCTGTTTTTCCAACAAAGTGGACAATTTAATATGTATGCACCTTGTACTGCATTCGCCATGTGTCTGCACACTCACTCAACTTGTCTAAATTGATGACTTCTTCCTCCCCACCACTCAATTCGTGGTTGATTGTGTCACCAGCAAATTTGAAAATATAATTCCCTCATTCAGATCATTGATATATGTGCAATAACATCTCAGTTATCTGGATCACCAATATCTGGAATTCACATGCAACTAGCATCTGCGATTCAAAAGGGGAATTCTGGATACTTGGGATCTGGAGAACAGAGACTTAGCTGTTATTAGCTATTGGAAGGAATAATTGATTGGATGCTTCATAACATTGGTTGAAGACTTAAGTTATTAATAAGGACAAAATCACCTTTTGCAGTCAGGATAGCCATGTTTACAAATGGTCCCAGCTGCTCATTTCTCAAACAGGCATTCAGCTTGTCAGTATAGATTTAATGTCTCCCAGCTGCCGCAGTATTTCTTATGCAATCCACACACCCCTGTTTCTTGTTTGTGCTAGATACTGAGATGATTACTGTATTGTGAATAGCTGGGATCAAAGCATTACAGTAGCCCACTTGTCACTGCCTTCGACTCTGAAATGATGCATTTATATCTGCTGTCTGTTTCCTATCTACTAATTAATTTCCAATCCATGCCAGTATATTATCATCAATCCCATGTGCTTTAATTTTATATAATAACCTCTTATGTAGAACTTTATCAAAAGCTTTCTGAAAATACAAATACACCACATCCACTGTTTCTCCCTCATCCATTCTGCTAGTTACATCCTCAAACTCCAGGTTTGTCAAATTATTTATCTTTTGTGCAATCCATGTTTGCTTTGTCTGATCTTGCTGTTATTTTCTAAGTGTGCTGTTTTCGTATCTTTTAGAACAGCATTTTACCTCCTTAGTGATGTTAGGCTAACCAGTCCGCAATTCTCTATTTACTTAATTTTATTTTGTTTTTGGAGTCACATTTCCAACTTGTCTGTCTTGACTGTTCTAGAATCTACAGAATTTGGAAGATGATGGCCAATTTATCTGTAATCTCTATGGCCACCTTGTTTTCATTGTTCTGGGATATCGATTATCAGACCACAAGGATTTATCAGCTTTCAGATCAATTAATTTCTCTGTCTTTTTTTAAACTGAAACTAAGTTCTTTACAGTTCTTCCTTCCCAATAGACACTTGTTTCCCCAGGATTTCTGGGAACTTATTGTTACGGTGAAGATGGAAATAAAATAGTTCAATTGTTTTACCATTTCCTTGTTCTGAATTATCAATTATTCCATTTCAGGGTGTAAGGGACTGACATTCACTAATTTCTTTTATTTTTACTAAACTTATAGAAGCTGTTACAGTCCATTTCTATTGTCCTTTGTAAGTTTACTCTCTCACCCAATTTCTCCCCTCCTTAATCAATCACTTGTTCCTCCTTTGCTGATTTATAAACTGCTTCCAATGTTCCTTCTGTATGTTTGCACCAGAAAGGAATGTGTAATTATTTCAGTGCATGTATTTGGTCCTTTTAATGTCAAATGTTAACTATTGCCTATCCACTGTCATGCTTTTTAATGGAATTACCCAATCTGTCGCAGCCAACTTGCTGGTCATACCTAGCTTCAGACCATGTTATTTTCTTTCCAAGTGAAAAATTCTGTCACATTGTGGTCACTTCTTCCTGGAAAATCTCTCTCAAGGTTATTAATTAACCTCTTCACATTGCACAAGTCTAAATGTAGGATAGCCTTTTCCCTTATTGTTTCCTCAATGTTCTGGCCAAAAAAATCAACTTGTTCATACTGTAGGAATTTGTCTGGCTTCACGTTACTGCACATGTTTGCCCAGTCTGTATAGAGATTGAAGTCACTGAAAGACAGTATCTACTAATGTTTTCTGCTCTTCATTGCTTCTTAGTTCCACCCAGACTGATGAGGGGGTAAAGGATGGGTTCGTAAATTTGCACATGACACTAAGGTCGGGGGAATTGTGCACCATACCAAAGTGTGTTGCAGATTACAGGGGAACATTGCTAAACTGCAGAGCTGGGCTGAGAGGTGTCAAATGGAGTTTAATGTGGAAACGTGAGATGATTCACTTTGGAAGAAGCAACAGGAATGCAGACTACCGTGCTAATGGTAAGATTCTTGGCAGTGTAGATGAGTAGAGAGATCATGGTGTCATTGCACATAGATCCCTGAAAGTTGCCACCCAGCTTGATAGGGTTGTTAAGAAAGCATACGGTGTATTAGCCTTGAGCGGTCAACAGATTGAGTTTTGGTGCCATGAGGTCAGGTTGCAGCTGTACAAAACTCTGGTGTGGCTACACTTGGAGCATTGTTCTGGTCTCCACATAATAGGAAGGATGTGGAACCGTTGGAAAGGATTCAGAGAAGATTAACTAGGATGTTGCCTGTTATGGAGCAAAGATTGAGAGACTTGAGGCTGTTTTTACTAGAGCAGGTTGAGAGGTGACTTAATTGAGACATATAAGCTAATCAGAGGGTTAGATAGAATGAATAGTGATAGCCTTTTTCCTTGGATGGTGATGGGTAGCACAAGGGGATGTAACTTTTTAAGTTGGGGAGTGATAGATATAGATTAGATTACTTGGTGTGGAAACAGGCCCTTCGGCCCAAAAGGTCCACCCAGACCCATTCCCCTACATTTATTCCTTCACCTAACACTACATGGGTAATTTTATCATGGTCAATTCACCTAACCTGCACATTTTTGGACTGTGGGAGGAAACGGGAGCACCCGGAGGAAACCCAGGCAGACACGGGGAGAACGTGCAAACTCCACACAGACAGTTGCCTGAGGCGGGAATTGAACCCGGGTCTCTGGCACTGAGAAGCAGCAGTGCTTATATAGGACTGATGTCAGAGGTGGTTTCTTTACTCAGTAGTAGAGGCATGGAACACACTGCCTGAAACAGTAGTAGACTCACCAACTGTAAGGGTGAAAATGAAATAGTGTAGGATAGATTGGCTTCTGGTTCCACAGGCTGGCGTAACATCAAGGGCTGAAGGGCCTATACTGCGCTGTTATGTTCTAAGTATTTATTACAGAGTACATTCACACATTAACAACATTACTCTCATTAACCCTGTCTGCTACCTCATCAAAAACCTCAAATTCGTTAAACAGAATTTTCCCTGAATATTTTTACTACTACTTCCATGACTGTATATTCTCTGAGGCATGGTTCTCAAATGTGTTATCAATCTGACATCTTCAATGTGCATCCTTTCTTTGATTCATGTTCTATGTCAAGCATTACAGTGTAGTACAGGCTCTTTGGCCCTCTGTGCCGACCTGTGAAACCAATGGGAAGACCGTCTAACCTACAATATTCTATTTTCATCCATATGTTTATCCAATGATGATTTAAATGCCCTTAAAGTTGGTGAGTCCACTATTGCAGACAGGGCATTCATTGCCCTACTACTGCCAGAGCAAAGAAACTACCTCTGGCATTGGTCACACCTCAATTTAAAGTTATGTCCCCTTGTGCTAGCCATCACCATTTCAAGGATAAAGACACGCTAGGTCCACCCTATCTAACACTCTGATTATCTTCTATGTCTCAATTAAGTCACATCTCAGCCCCTTCTAACAAAAACAGCCTCCAGTCCCTCGGCCTTTCCTCATAAGACATTTCCTCCATACCAGGCAAGATCCTAGTAAATCTCATCTGAACCCTTTCCAAAACTTCCACATCCTTCCTATTATGTGGTGACCAGAAGCGTACACAGTGCTCAAAGTGCGGTCACACCAGGGTTTTGTACAGATGCAACATGACTGCATGGCTCAGAAACTCCATCCCTTGACTGCTAATGGTAAAATACTATGCTTTCTTAACAGTCCTATCAAGCAACTTTCAGGGATCTGTGTGCATGAACACCATGATCTCTCTATTCATCTACACATCCAAGAATCTTACCATTAGCATGGTACTCTGTATTCCTGTTGCTCCTTTCAAAGTGAATCCAAGTTGTCCGCACTAAATTCCAATTGCCACCTCTCAGTCCAGCTCTGCAACTTGTCTCTGTCCCTCCATAATCTACAACATCCTTTGTCACTATCCATAACTCCACTGACCTTCGTGTCGTCCACAAATTTACGAACCCATCCTTCTACGCCCTCATCCAGGTAACTTATAAAAAGTAACTGAACTCCAGGATGAATATTTCCCATCAGCCACCACCCTCTGTCTTCTTTCAGCTAGCTAAACCGCTACATCCCCCTCAATCCCATACCTCCATATTTTGTGCAATAGCCTATTGTGGGGAACCTTATCAAATGCTTTACTGAAATCCATGTACACCAGATCAACCATTTTACCCTCATCCACCTGTTTGATCACTTTCTCAAATAACTCAATAAGGTTTGTGAGGCATGATGTACCCTTCTCAAAACAGTGTTGACTATCCCTAATCAACTGATTCCTTTCGAGATGATGATGATAAATCCAATCTCTCATAACTTTTTCCAACACTTTATCCAAAGTGAAGTAAGGCTCACTGGTCTACAATTACCAGAGTTGTCTGTACTCCCTTTCTTGAACAAGGGAACAATGTTTGCTATCCTCCAGTCTTCTGGCACTATATTCCTGTGGACAACTATGACATCAAAGTCAAAGTCAAAGGTTCTGCACTCCCCTCCCTGGCTTCGCAGAGAATCTGAGGATAAATCCCATCTGGCCCAGGGGACTTGTCTGTTTTCACACTTTCCAGGATTGCTAACACCACCTCTTTGTGAACCTCAATCCTGTCTAATCCAGTAGCTTGTATTTCGGTATTCTCCTCCACAATGTTGTCTTTTTCCAGTGTGAATACTGATGAAAATATTAATTTAGTGCTTCCCCTATCTTCTTGGACTCCACACACAATTTCCCACAATTTGATTGGCCCTAACCTTAGTCTAGTCATTCTTTTATTCCTGATATAGCTATAGAAGGCTTTAGGGTTTTCCTTGATCCTTCTTGCCAAGGACTTGTACACTTTTTTTTTCCCTCATCTATGGAGCTCTGGATTGTTTGCCCTACCTTACCCTCTTTCAGGATTTTTGACTCCACATGACCACCTTTTCTTTAAAGGCACCTCATTATTCTTTCACCAGCTGGTCTTCAGTTCCACGTTTATCATTTGTAGCTAACATGGACTCCTCATATAATATTACTGCTTCATTGTAGATATGGTTTTTCATACAATGAATGTTTATTTTCAATTAGCCGTTCTACTCCAGCATTCAGCTAAGGCAGGTTATTCCCTTCAAGGAAATAAGACCAGTTAAACCCTTTCGTTAACTGGAATAGCAAGCATGCAACATTTCAAACACTTTTTTGTTAATTTAATAAAATGGCTGAAGGCACTTCAAACATTCTCATCGAACTGTAGATACCAAGCCAGAGAAGGGCTTGATCACAAACGAGCAGAGATCTGAAAACACAATGGCTGGCTTTTTTTTTCCTTTCACCAGAGGACGTGCATTACATTATTTGGAGGGGAGTAAAATGAAAATAAAAGGTGAGATTTCCTGGGTTGTTTCCATACTCTGCAAAGTTTTTGATTTTGTGTTTGCAGCATATTGCAGCTGGTAATCAAGCAGAAGTGGAAGCATTGTTAAGTCAAGGTGAAGCTGACGAAGACAGTGTTCAAAAGATGTGCCATCCCCTCTGTTTCTGTGATAGCTGCGAGAAACTTGTATCAGGGTAAGGTGGTGATTAAATAATTGGAGAAGCTTACTGATATTTGGTCAACATATTATAATGTCTTTTTCAAATTAAAAATACAAATATCTAGATGGTATCCTAGTCCAGGTATGATATGAAGAGATTTAGTGACAATATTTTGATACACCACTTGCTATCTTCCCAATCGTAAAATTAGGATGCTAATTCCTTAATGGTCATCTAATTTGCGTTAACATCAAGAATGTAATGTAAGAATAAAGTTACTTTTTATATGAAGCTTAATGGCTTAAGAGCTCATTCCACATTGTTACCTTCCAGTAAGGGTCTCTGGGTGGTGATATTTAATTGGAGTCATTTGCCAGGAAAGCACTCGGGAGTAAATCAAAAACAGCCAATGTTGAAATGCTCAGCTGATCATGTAGCCTTGGCAGACAGATGTTCTAGTGTGGTGACCTTGGTCAGAGCACTGACGAGTCTGGTATGTCTCAACAAAATTCTTCATGGATACATTTAAAAACATAGAATGTAGAGCAGTGCAGGTCCTTCAGCCCATGATGTTGTGCTGCACATTTATCTTCATTTAAGATCAACCAAACCTACACACACCTCAATTTACTGCCGTCCATATGCTTTTCCAGCAGTCGCCTCTAATGTCTCTGTCTCTGCTACCACTGTTGGCAGTGCATTCCACGTCCCCACCACACACTGCATAAAGAACCTATCTCTGACCTCTCCTCAATACCTTCCTCCAATTACCTTTATAATTATGACCCCTCGAGGCAACCATGTCTGCCCTGGAGTAAAACCTCTGGATATCAATTCCTATCTATGCCTCTCATTACCTTGTACACCTCCATCAAGTCACTTCTCTCCAATGTGAAAAGCCCTAGCTCACTCAACTTCTCTTAATAAGACAAGCCCTCGAATCTAGGCATTGTTCTTGTAAATCTCCTCTGCACCCCCTCTCTAAAGCATCTAAATCCTTCCTATACTGAGGTGACCAGAACTGGACACACTATTCCAAATGTGGTCTAACCAGGGTTTTGCAGAGCTGTTCTTAAACTCAATCCCCCTGTGAAGGAAAGCCAAAACTCCATACGCCGCCTTAACAACCCTATCAACTTTCAGGGAACTATGCAACTGGACCCCAAGATCTCGCAGTTCCTCTACACTGCCTAGAATCCTGTCTTTAACCCTGTATTCAGCATTCCAATTTGACCTTCCAAAATGAATCACTTCGCATTTATCCAGATTGAACTCCACCTGCCACTTCTCAGTCCAGCTCTGCATCCTGTCAATGTCTTGTTGCCTGCAACAGCCCTCGACACTATTTACAACACCACTGACCTTAGTAAGCAAACTTACTAGCCCACTCTTTCCCTTCTTCATTGAAGTCATTTATAAAACCTACAAAGAGCAGAGGCCCTCAAATGTTTCCCTGTGGGACACCACTGGTCACCAACCTCCAGGTGGAATACTTTCTATCTACGACCACTTGCTGTCTTCTTTCAGTCAGCCAATTCTGTGTCCAGACAGGCAAATCTCCCTGTATTCCATACCTCCTAACTTTCTGAATGAGCCTACTGTGGGGAACCGTATCAAATGCCTTATTGAAATCTATACACCACATCCACTGCTCGACCTTAGTCAACTTGTCTGAATACATCCTCATAAAACTCAATAAGGCTTGAGGTATGACTTGCCCCTCACAAAGCCATGCTGACTATCTTTAATCAAACTGAGGATTTTTGACTATTTGCAAAAACCATCTCTTAGAATTCTTTCCAGTACGTTGCATACCACAGATTTACAAGGATGTTGCCAGGGTTCGAGGACCCTGAGCGACAGGGAGAGGCTGAACAGGCTGGGGCTGTTTTCCTGGAGTGTTGGAGGCTGAGGGGTGACCTTATAGAGGCTTACAAAATTGAGGGGCATGGATAGGATAAATAGACAAAGTCTTTTCCCTGGGTCGAGGAGTCTAGTACTAGAGGGCATAGGTTTAGGATGAGGGGAAAGATTGATATAAAAGAAACCCAAGAGGTAACTTTTTCACGCAGAGGGTGGTGCGTGTATGGAATGAGCTGCCAGAGGAAGTGGTGGAGGCTGGTACAATTGCAACATTTGAGAGGCATTTGGATGGGTATATGAATAGGAAGGGTTTGGAGGGATATGGGCCAGGTGCCGGCAGGTGGGACTAGATTGGGTTGGGATATCTGGTCGGCATGGATGCTTGGACCGAAGGGTCTGTTTCCATGCTGTACATCTCTATGACTCTATGACTGGTCTGTAATTCCCAGGGATTTCCCTGTTCCCTTTGTTGAACAGAGGGACAACATTCACCTCCCTCCAATCATCTGGTACTAATCCTGTGGGGATTGAGGCTGTAAAGGTCAAATTCAAATTCCTTGTTGTGGTCAGGATTTCAGCACATGCAATAGAGGAGAAAGCACCAGTTTGAATCTAGCCATGACTATACTGTTGAACATAAGTTAGTGGAGATTTATTTACCAATGGACGTAATTGAAACCAGACTGTAGACAAGATTCCCCAATTCTTCACCGTATATGAAAGAAAAGAAGCCAGGTGGACCACGCACAACAGCCAATTCCTCCTCAGTAATGTCTGGGGGCTCGTGCCAAATTTGGGAGAGCTATATAATGGATTAATCAAGCAACAACATATTGCAGCTATAGTCATGGAATCACATCTTAATGGTGTTTTTGAGACACTCACTATCTTTTGTTCTGTTGGTGTGACAGAGCTGTCAGGATGGCGACATAGTAGTGTGAAGTCAGGAAAGGAGTTGTCCTTTGAATCCTTAGCATTGACTGCAGTCAGTTATTCAGCTTCAAGGCATTTCTGCAGGAATTCCTCCTGTAGTGTCCTCTGGCAAACCACCTTCAGCTGCTTCATCAATGATCTTCCCTCCATCACAAGGTCAGAGTTGGGATGTTCGCCAATGATTGCGAACATTCAACATCAGTGTATGTTCAAATGCAGAAGATCTAGATAGTATCCAGGCTTGGGCTGACAATTGGCAAAAAACATTCATGCCAGACATCTCCAACAGACTGAATCTAACTATCCTCCTTTGACATTCAGTGGCATTACCATCCCTAAATCCCCCACTACTTATACCCTGCGGAGTTATCATTGACCAGAAAATGAACTGGGCTAGCCATTTAAATATTGTGGCCATGTGATCAATTCGAGGCTAAGAATCATGCAGTGAGTAACTCAACTCATGATTCCAAGTCTGTCTACTGTCTACATGGCAAAAGGTCGGATTGGACAAATTTAAAGGTGATTTGAATGAGGTATAAACAGGATATATGTGGAAAGGATGTTTAATATAATGGCAGAATCTAGAACTAGGGTATCACTGTTTTTAAAATGAGGAGTTGCCATTTTAAAATATAGAATAAGTACAATTCTTCAAAGTCCTGAGTATTTGGACCTGTTTCATGGAAAGGTGTTGGAAGCAGAGTCCTTAGATGTTTTTGAGTCAGAGGTAGTTAAATTCTTGTTGAGCCATGGGTAAAAAGGTTATGGGATATGTAGGAATGTGGATTTGAGATTACAGTCAGATCAGCCATGACCTTATTGAATAGCAGAGAAGGCTGGAGGGACTAAATGGCCTACTCCTGCTCTTGATTCCTATGTTTCTATACTTTCTACTTGGCTAGATGGTTGCAGCTTCATTGATGTTTGGAACCTTGACACCATCCAGGACAATACAACCCATTTGATTGACAGCACTCTCTCCACTATCAAGATGAAGTGGTATCAGTGTGTACCATCTACAAGATGCACTGCAGAAATTCACAGTTGATCCTTTGACCCCACTATCCTCTCAAAAAGATGAGGGCAGCAGATAAATGGGAGTGCCATCACTTACAAATTCCTTTCCAAGCCATTCACTGTCATGACTAGATAGTATATCCTCATTCCTTCAGTATCACAACGTCAAATTCTGTAACTCCCTCCATAACCACACTGAATGTACTTCAGCCAACGGAACTGCAGCAGTTCAAAAAGACAGTGCACCACCACGTTCCCAAAGGAAATTAGATTGGGCAATAAATGCTGGTCAAGCCAGTGCAGTCTGTAGTTCAGCCATGAACTAAAGTAAATAGAATACCCCTTTTTTATTTATGTGACCCTCGGATGTTCACAACAAGGATAATTCACAAAACGTCCTCTTCCTTGTGAATCCCTTCCTCTTGAACCAAATTGATTTGCTTTTAAGAGCCAATATAACCAGGTTTGCCTAAGTTAACAGAAGAGCTTTTTAATTGTTAAATGTGAAAGGAAATAATAATACACCTCACATACACTCAAATGGGAAATGTACTCGCAAAACAATGAAAGGCCACCTCTGCATTCTTTGACGAGGCGATAATGGCACATTGGTAGTTGCTTAGTTGATTTCAGGTTCTTTGCGAGGTCATTGTTGGTTTACAAGCCCTTGGACATTGTCACAATGTCATTCCTTCTCCTAGCACACCTCCTTCCATTAACACACACAGACCTGATTGAATTAGCTTTTAACCCTTAAATCCTTTGAAAGGGAAAGACCCAAAAATCTCTGAGACTGTAGTCTTTGCTACCATCAAATTCATAGTCTGAGATCACTTGCACGAAATTACAATTCAGTTGGTAGTGCATTCCACCTTTTGTAACTGCTGTCTGATCTGTTGGGCTTTTCCAGCTTCAAATCTATTGTCAGGTGTGACATTCTAAGATCTAGTTCTGCAGGCAACCACTTAATTTCATCAGTAGTATTTTAAATTACTATAATACAAAACTTAATATGTCTGCGAGTATTTTGGAGTTCCTCTGTCATCATAACATGTTCAATAGGAACCTGTATAGAACTTCTGGTCCCTATGATTTCCATGTGATTATAAGTTATTTGTTGTTCATTTCTGTTGTATTGGGCTGTAAAAAGCATAAAAAATCACTGACTGAACCAGTTAGGACTCTTCTGCATAGGTAGGAACTTAAGAATTCTCGTTATTTTGAGCTGGACATAAGGCTATTCACCATATTTTATGGTTCCTAGTTTGAATAGGTGCCAACTTGAACTTGTCATTGTATCCTCCTGAATGCACTTGGGTGCAGTAAAGACTGTTCTGCTCTTAAGGAGCAGCAATATGTATGTTCATATGTTCTCCTGAGAATGATACCAAATATTGCTGTGAGCTTATACAAGGGAGGCTTGAATCTGGAAGGAGGGTAGGAAAGCAGAGGAACAGTGATGAATTGGATTAGAGATGGGGAGAAAAAGAAAGCTGGCATGATTGGGTTAAGCAACGGGAAGGGGACATGATTAAATGGACTAAAATAAAATCAAGGAAGAAAGGTGAAATGGACAGTGATGGATTGAGCTTGGATTGTCAACAAAAAAACAGAACAGGACTAATTATTAAAAAGGTAAATCTTTAATGTTCAAAGAATTGTACTGCTCTTAACAAATGCTTGACAGGAAAGCTGCAAAAATGAAATTAAAATTGCTTTATCAGTAATATTTAATTCTCCTGCAAAGCACTCATTAATTTATATCTTGGCATGTTCCAGCTAGAATTTGAGAAGGGTGCTGGAACTACTGTTTTAACAGAGCTGAAACTGATGTATAATCCAGTCTGCATCCTTTTTCAAGGTGACTATGTACAGATAATCCCAAAGGGTATTTAAAGTCTGTGGAGTATGTCTAACCTGCAATCTTTATTATGTGCATGCAACCTTCTGAGAGATGTCATTATTACATGAGCAAATTTTGTTTTTTATTTCCTGCGTCAGCTAGTTCGCTGATTTGGTATTTTAAAATACCTGTATGTGTTTGTATAATTGATTGCAGTGTCTGGTGACTTTTTTTATTTTGTAGACGATTGAATGACCCATCTATTGTCACACCATGCTCTAGAGACGACCGGGGTTATACACCATTGCATGTAGCTGCTTTCTGTGGTAAGCATTGCATTCGTGCCAAGATCAGGTTTCTACATCTAAGTATCTTGAGTCTTTTTAAATCATTACGTTTAGAATTATTCTCTCTTTTAATGCGTAAATTAAAATATGTAGAGAACTGCACAAAGGGCAGCTTGTTTATTTGGTGCTTGTAGAATAGTTCTGATAAAATATTTTTTAAAATGAATAGTTGACACCAGTATTTTATCCTCCAGGCCAAGCAGCATTAATTGACCTATTGGTTGAAAAAGGAAGTGTTGTTAATGCTACAGACTATCATGGGTCCACCCCACTTCACCTATGCTGTCAGAAAGGGTATCAAAATGTGACTGTAAGTAAATCAAGTCAAGTTTCAAAGCATTCCTGAAAGCTGATTGACTGTAATCTTTTATTTTAAGTGAAATAACACTTCCCAGTTACTGGAGCATTTTCTAAGTGTTTGACAGGAAAACTAATTGTCTCTGAAACCACTATTTTGGTAATTATGTAATCTAGTAGATATGAGGCAAAGTACTATGTTTCCACCAGTGTGCTCAGGATAAAAAGCAGTACTGCAGTGTTTGAATTGGTGTCCATTACCTGCTGACAGAAGAAAGGAATTAACTGCAGATTATTTCTGCTAAAATAATGTCTCATTTCCATGTAACTTTAAAAAAAAATGTATTTTTGATGTCTCGCATGCTAGTTTGACTGAATCACTTTAAGTTGCAGACCGATTTTGATACCTTTCTTTTAAATATTTAGTTGCTTCTTCTGGATTACAAGGCTAGCACTGAAGCACAAGATAATAATGGCAATACTCCACTTCATTTGGCTTGCATGCATGGTCATGAAGATGTAAGTTTTCATACAAGTTGAATTCTGTACAATATGTAGCTTTTTTAATATAATGGTGCTGTAAATCTTATTCCATGAATATAACTTGACCATTTGCTTTTATTATACTCCTACACCCACAGTATTCCATAATGTAGCCTCATCTCTTAGTCTGTCCACATTGCGTTCCCACTGATCTCCTTCCTTTGAACGGACTCTCCAAGGTGTCCCATGTTTGCTTCTGTAACTCCTCATCTAGTTTTTGACCTTGCAATGAGCTCTCTGTAGCTAAATGCTTAACAATATCGATGATAGCAAGCTTGGATTTATCTAATACTTTTAATATAGCAAAGCATCCTACATTGCACCAGTGACATCACTTCCAAAGTGCTTTTAGACATCTTAAGACTCTGAAAGGTGGTACGTAAATGAACACCATTTTCTTTCCTTTAGTCTCAATGCATTTCACATAGGTGAAATAAAGTAATGGACACTAAGCCAGAAGCTGGCTGGCTACATGTGTTGTCAAAGTAGTAGATTTTAACGAAGATCTTAGAGGAGCAGAGTAAGCTGGTATGAGGAGGAATTTAAGGAGGAAATTCAGAGATGTTGGGCCTGTACTCTAAAGGTACAACTGCCAATGGAGGAGCAAAGGAAAATAGGAAATTTGTTTGGGTGGGAAATGATAGGCTTGGAGGGCTTTATAGAAATGACATTGGCTTAGGACACGATTTGACCTTCTGAGTGTCTTGTGTAAATTTCTACTACATTGTTGATTTGTTGTATGTTTTAAAAAGTGTCACCTCAATTTGCTTCGCATCAGCATCAGGCTAGCCCCTGTATCTCCCATTCTGTCCTCTTGTCTCTTTGGTCCAGCAACTGGTGCCACTGGCTGAGTTCTGTTTGAATTATCCCAGATCTAAGTTTAGCTACTGATCAAAAGCAGGAATTATAGCTGATAGCATTTAGTCCTCTATTGGCATCTCCTTTCTATTCTGTTAGCAGAGATCAGAGAACCCAATGCATATTTCCAGGAATATGAAAATTTGCCAGCTTGTGCTTTCCATGGTATTTTAACGTGCAGGTCTAGGATGGCCAGAGTACTCACCGAGTGAATGACGGAGAAGAGCACCGTAACAAAAATCAAATTCAGCAAACTAAATATGTCCCCTGCTGGTTTCCTAAGCCATGATGCTGTTGGTCTATTGGGTTTTAGATACATATGTAACAGCACAGGGATACAGAGCTGCTAATGACTATCCAGTCTAATAGTTGAATAATAACAGAAATTGCTGGAAAAATGCAGTAGGTCTGGCAACATCTGTGCAGAGAAAGCAGAGTCAGTGTGTCGGGTCCACTAACTGACCTTCAGAACTGATTGCAGCAAGGAAAAGGTTGTTATGTATGCATTAGCTGGAAGAACAGTATTTCATTTTCTGCTTGGGGACTGTGCAGCCTTCAGGACTCCTTATTGAGTTCAGCCTGAGCACTGTTTCCCATGTCCTTCCCCCAACCCCCATGCACCAGAACTTGTCATCACATGGGCTGCTGCTACAAACAACCCATTGTCAGCTACCCAGCTACCAGTAGTCCCTATTAGCAGCCATTCATTCTCTGAAGCTGACCGTTACCCATTCTTTTATCTGCCCAAATGTTTTTCTCACTCTCTGTGGGTTCCATCTCCACCTATCATTGCTACTCTCATTTCCCCCCCAAATTTCAGCGCACATACAAACCTTTTCCTAGTTACAATACAATAACATTGAACAGGACACAGTATTTCAAATCACTTTTACAAACTATTTGAGCAGTGTATCTTTTAGGCGAAAGTTGGTACTGCAGATGCTGAAGATTAGAGTGGTGCTGGAAAAGCATAGGTCAGGCAGCATCCGAGAAGCAGGAAAATCAACGTTTCGGGCAAAAACCCTTCTTCAGGATACTTTTGTCGATGTTTTTTTTTGCCATTATCAAAAGGTTTACTTACAAATAAAGAAGATAAATGACTTGCAATTATATGGAAGGATATTCCAAGCCAAGCCATTTTACAACCTATTAAATATATGTGAAGTTTAGCCATTGTTGTAATGCAGGAAATATGTCAGTATGATTGTACACAGCAAGCTCCCACAATCAGCAAATGAATATAAGGCCAAGTCGTCACTTTTGTGTTGGTAAAGTGAAGGATTTACTTTCACTTGTTTCACATTGAAGAGCTAACACCTGAAATTGGAAAATATTTAGCCTCTTCAGCATAATGTTATCTCTTAACTAAATTTTGATTTCTTGAAGACTACTCGCAGCTGTTTTTCAGGATGTGCTAATCAATAACAAGTTCATAACCTATAATGCAATGATGAATTTATCAATATAGCTTTCTAATGGTAAGGGAACATAATTGAAACTCTGGAAAGTTTACTGTAATTATTACAGGAGAAAGTGAGGACTGCTGATGCTGGAGATCAGAGCTGAAAATGTGTTGCCTGACCTGCTGCGCTTTTCCAGCAGCATCCAAGGAGCAGGAGAAGGGCTCATGCCCAAAATGTCAATTCTCCTGCTCCTTGTAATTATTACAGACTTCTTTAAAATTTCCTTTGCAGGTGACCTCCCAAAAATATTCACATAGAATAAGAGTTAGAATTGAAGATGTAAATATACACTGTTTGCTCTTTCCATGAAACTAAATTGTTTGTTTTTGTTCCTTTTATAGTGTGTCAAAGCATTGGTGTATTACCATTTAAATACCTGCAAATTAAACATGACAAATGACAAAGGTGATACGCCTCTCCACATTGCTGCACGATGGGGTTATGATGGCATCATTCAGGTGTTGCTGGAGAATGGTGCTAGTAATGAAATTCCGAACAAAATGAAAGAAACTCCTTTGCAATGTGCACTCAATTCTAAGGTGATACAGGCTAAACTTCATATTAACCTATGTGTTGATGTTTAACAATACATATTGTAAGATCACACTGTTCATATTAAACATTTAGAAACAGAAGCAGGCATTGCTGTAGATAATGAATAGAAAGAAGCTGAATTTACGTAGGATTTAATCTTCAAAAATAGGTTGCTGTACGTAACTATCCACGTTCGCAATAATATTAGTAATCATGTGGTAAAATTGAATTAGAAGGCACAAGCATGCAGTCAGCACTTCTGAAGTCCCATAATCACAAAGCTTTGCTGCTGGAAAGGAAATAATCCTGTAATCAAATTGTATTTCAGATTGACCTATGTATTGATGTTTAACAATACCTATTGACATTGACATTGACATTTCTCTCTTGCCACTAATTTAATCTTTCGCCGTTAATTTCATCTTTCTTCCCAAAATGAAGGAAGGGATGGAACAGTTTGTGTATTGCATTTGAGAACCACTTTTTTTTAAAGTAACTTAAATGCTTCAACAGATTAAATGCTTCAATTTTTTATCAGGCACCAGATTATCTCTCAGCAGTTTATTAGTTGAGGGCTATTTACAAAAATAACTGCCAAGTGTGTAAATAAGAAGAAAAACACTCTATCTAAAGCTGTCTGTGAATTCTCTTCACAAAGCAGCAAAATAATTTCAATTTTATCTTTAGTTATCATTGAGTAAAGTCTCTTCATAAAATGAGATAATATGATGGTCATTATTTGTTTGTCAAATCTTTAAAGTTGAACCTTTTAATATTAAATAGTACTTCGTCCTAGGCAGTAACTACCTTTTATTGAGAGAAAACGATCAAAACTTTGTGCTCTTTGCAGTTCGCAATCCAAAAATCTTCACAATCACAATCTTGTGCTAAAAGAAAGCCAGTCAGGAGTAATTTCATTAAATGTCTTGTTATCTTTACTAAAAGTAGAAGGTATGGTAGCAACAAGAATAGAAGTTGCTGGAAAAGCTCAGTATTTCTGTAGCATCCTCAGAACAGTTTACTCTGATTTCTCTTCACACATGCTGCCAGACCTGCTGAGCTTTTCCAACAGCTTCTGTTTTTGTTTCTGATTTGTAGTTCTTTCAGTTTTTATGGGGACAATTTTGCAAGAAAGCTCATTTGACCATCTGATGTCGCAGTTTAGGCGCGATTACAAACATGAGTCAAGAAAAGTCCAGAAATTCAAAAATGAAACTTGTCAAAATTAGGAAGAGTTAAAAATAAGGTGAATGGTTAGGAGGAACATCACAATATGTTGTGTTGCTGATTCATGTTAACCTTTTTGACTTGTGCAGTAAAAGTTTAAAGAAATTTTCATTTTGAACCTAAGCATTTGTAGCTACAGACTGAATGAAATAATATTGTCAGTTGATAATGAAACTTTGTTAAAGAAAAATATTGGTCTCTGCTCTTAGATATTAGATTTGCTGGAAATTACCTATTTTGACCATGACCGGCGACAGAGCATGCCAGAGGTAACTACTAATGTGAAGTTTTCGTCTAATGTGCTGCTTTTCTTTAAATGTAAAAACAGTTGAGTATACAGGTATTTTGTTAGAATGTTAAATGCACTTATGTATTTTGTTGTCTTTCAATATCATGTTGTTGTGTTGCTTTTTTTTTTCTCAAAGCCTTCAGGTTTTAGTATTAAACTTTTAGTAATTTACTAGTATTGATTTAACTTGTCCTAACTTAACCATTGTTTTCTGTAGTCGATTGGTAGATCCACTCAGCCTTCCACTGATGCTGGTAGTCAGAAATCATTTCTGTCGACGGTCTCCTCGGTATCAGTTGAAACGAAGCCTGAAGAAGATAAAGTCAAATACAAAGAGGTGAAAGATGTTTTATCTTACCTTTTTATTGTAGATCATTTCTCCACACATTCTTATATCTTCTGCCTCTAAATCTAAAGATTTGACAAAACAAATTGCACTGCTTTGTTTTAGCAGCAATTAGACCATGTTAATTCAATTTTTCTACATATTTGCAAAGATCCCAATTTGATGTGGGAATGTTTTACACTGTTAGATTAAAAAATTATTTCACTGTTCCAACATGTGATCAGTTTGTGTACTGCAGAATAACATTTAAATTGGCATACATATCATCAGTGATCTACCAACTTGATGCCTCAACTGAAAAATATTTTTCAGCCAGTGGTTTTGCCACATTTTTAACTTTGACTTTAAGTTTGTTTTACTGCTAAAATCAAAATTCTTTGATGTAATTTCTTGTCTTCCTTGCATTTGACTTCTGCATAATTTATACAAAATTTAAAGCTTTTAAAAATGTCATTTTAAAGCTATAAATATACAGTACGTTACCAACATTGTATTGGGTAGATTAATGAGTATCTAAGCTCTGTACTGGAGCCATTACAATTTTAAAAATTAATTTTACTTATAAATGCAATTTCTTAACCAAAGAGACAGATGTGATGCAAATGTTTACAAGGTGCTTTATTACCTTGTTATCTCTAGCCACAAAGCTGGTTGCTCCCAGGTATCACATTAAAGCTGGAGCAGGTGCAGACTCAGAATAATCTTACTGTTTAGAATTTAAAAAAATTAATACATAGGATATGGATGTCACTGACTCAAGAAGCGTCTACTGCTCATCCCTAATAGCTCTGGATGAGTTTGTAATGAGCTATTAACTTATCAACAATGTCTAGTAATGGCATTTATAACAATAAGTGAATGTTTTAATGATAAGACTGATAATGTAAAATTATTTAGCTCCCAAGTAAATTACTGAAGTTTTTATTTTCAGATTTCTGCTGGAAATGAGAACTTAGAGCAGACAATACAAACACAAATGTTTCAAGGGTTACTCTTTTTGTTTTGTTTATATTGTCACACAGAATCTTTGTTAATAAGGTATCTGAAAGCAAAGCTGTCATGTCAAGCCTGCACACAGTTACAAAGTGGATTTTAAAAAAATCTTGACTAATTTCAACATCTTTGTAATTCCTGCTGATCCGAGGATAGAAGTGCTGCAAAGCATTGCAGTAAAGCAGATAATCCTTTCTCTTCCATTCCCCTTAAAAAAAAAAGGAGCTTAGCTGTTGCAATTTTATTGCAGGTGGAAAAGTTATTGCGTGCTGTCGCTGATGGAGATGTAGAAATGGTAAGTACAGTCAGTCAAAACTGGACCTATTTAAATGACTTGAAGGGATAGATATGTGGTTTCTTTGATTTTGAATGGTCTTTAAATTTGGCAAATTGCCACGTAAATACTGACACCTTGAATCATAGGTTTTATGATTTTATATATGCTTTTCATTTGTTTTTCATTTTATGAATAGACCTTGCATTCATTATGTACAAGGTAAACTGGATTTGATTGGATACAAACATCATCGCCTATACTTTTAAGGAACTGATGTAAAATATAGTTTGGAAAATATTTGAAGACCTATCTGATGCCAACAAGTCTGCCATGGGGAATCTTGTCGAATGCCTTACTGAAGTCCATGTAGATTACATCCACAGCTCTGCCCTCATCAATTCTCTTTTTGTTACTTCAAAAAAACTCAATCAAGTTTGTGAGACATGGTTTCTGATGCACAAAGCCATGTTGTCTATCCCTAATCAGTCCTTGCCTTTCCAAATACGTGTGCATCCTGCCCCTCAGGATTCCCTCCAACAACTTGCCCATCACAGACCTCAGGCTCATTGACCTATAATTCTCTGGCCTGTCCTTAAGCCTTTCTTAAATGGCTGACGTGATGCCACTAATCTGCAGTCTTCTGGCATCTCAACTGTCACTATCACTGATACAAATATTTCAGTAAGGGGCCCAGCAGTCACTTCCCTAGCTTCCCACAGAGTTCTAGGATACACCTGATCAGGTCCTGGGGATTTATTCAATTTGTTTCGAGGCATCCAGCAATCCCTCCTCTGTAATACGGATGTTTTTCAAGATATCACCATCTATTTCCCTACATTCTATTCTTCCATTTCCTTTTTCACAGTTAACACTGATGCAAAATACTAGTTTAGTATCTTCCCCATCTCCTGGGGCTCCGCACAAAGGCCGCCTTGCTGATCTTTGGCCCTGTTTTCTCCTTAGTTACCCTTTTTGTCCTTTAATG
Organism: Chiloscyllium punctatum; assembly: GCF_047496795.1. Taxonomy (NCBI): domain Eukaryota; kingdom Metazoa; phylum Chordata; class Chondrichthyes; order Orectolobiformes; family Hemiscylliidae; genus Chiloscyllium; species Chiloscyllium punctatum. The sequence goes on from NC_092764.1 coordinate 37,200,604, forward strand.
TATTTGTAAAATCCCTTTGGACTCTCCTTGAAATAGTTTTGGCAAATAGAATTAATGTCCCCTTTTTGCCCTCCTGATTTCCCTCTTAAGTATAATCCTACTGCCTTTATGCTCTTCTAAGGATTCACTCGCTCTATCCTGTCTGTACCTGACATATGCTTCCTTCTTTTTCTTAACCAAAACCTCAATTTCTGTAGTCAGCCAGCATTCCCTACACCTATCAGACTTTCCTTTCATCCTAACAAGGATATACTTTGTCTGGACTCTCGTTTTCTCATTTCTGAAGGCTTTCCATTTTCCAGATGTCCCTTTACCTGTGAACATCTGCCCCCAATCAGCTTTTGAAAGTTCTTGCCGAATACCATCAAAACGAGCCTTTCTTCAATTTAGAACATCAATTTTTAGATCTGGTCTATCCTTTTCCATCACTATTTTAAAACTAATAGAATTATGGTTGCTGTCCCCAAAGTGCTCCCCCACTGACACCTCCGATCTTGCCCTGCTGTATTTCCCAAGAGTAGGTCATGTTTTCCATCTTCTGTAATAGGTACGTCCACATAGTAAATCAGAAAATTTTCTTGTACACACTTAACAAATGTCTTTCCATCTAAACCCTTAACACTATGACTGACAGTTCCAGTCCATGTTTGGAAAGTTTAAAATCCCTACCATAACCACCCTATTATTCTTCCAGATAACTGAGGTCTCCTTAGAAATCTGTTTCTCAATTTCCTTCTGACTATTAGGGGGTCTATAAGTACAATCCCAATAAGGTGATCATCCCTTTCTTATTTCTGAGTTCAAGCCAAATATCTTCCCTGGATGTATTTCCGGGAATATCCTCCGTCCGTACAGCTGTAATGCTATCCCTTATCAAAAATGCCACTCCCCCTCCTCTCTTGCCTCCCTTTCTATCCATCCTTTAGCATTTATATCCTGGAACATTTAAGCTGCCAGTCCTGTCCATCCCTGAGCCATGTTTCTGTAATTGTTATGATATCCCAGTCCCATGTTCCTAACCATGCCCTGAGTTCATCTGCCTTCCATGTTAGGCCCCTTGCATTGAAATAAATGCAGTTTAATTTATTAGTCCTACCTTGTTCCTGCCTGCCCTGACTGTGTTTGTTTGACTCACTACTTTTCTCAACTGTACCAGTCTCAGATTGATCTCTTTCCTCACTATCTCCCCCACCTTAATAGTTTAAATCCTCCTGAGCAGCTCTAGCAAATCTTCCTGTCAGTATATTAGTCCCCTTCCAATTTAGGTGCAATCCGCCCTCCTTGTACAGGTCACATCTACCCCAGAAGAGATTCCAATGATCCAAAAATGTGAATCCTTCTCCCAAGCACCAGCTCCTCAGCAATGCATTCATCTACTCTATCCTCCTATTCCTGCCCTCACTAGTTCGTAGCACTGGGAGTAATCCAGATATTACCACTCTCGAGGATCTCCTTTTTAAATTCCTACCTAAACTCACTCACTCTCCTCCCTTCAGGAAGTCATCCTTTTCCCTTCCTCTGTCATTGGTTCCAATGCGTACAATGACCTCCTGCTGACCCCACTTCCCCCTTGAGATCATTCTGCACCCTCTCTGAGACATCCTTGCTCCTGGCACGAGGGAGGCAACACAACGCTTTGATTTTTTTTTCTGCTGGCCACAGAAACATCTGTCTTGTCTTGGACTAGAGAGTCCCTGAACACAATTGATCTCTTGGAACTCGACATACCCTTCATTGCATTACAGCCAGTCTCTATACCAGAAATTTGTCTGTTCGTGCTACGTTCCCCTGAGAATCCATCACTCCCTACATTACCAAAACAGCATGCCTGTTTGAAATGGGGATAGCCACAGAAGATCCTGCACTACCTGCCTGCCACTCTTAGCTTTCCTGCAGTTAACCCACCTATATGACTGTGTATCTGCAACTCTTCTTCCTTCCTAAAACTGCTATCCACCACACCCCCTTGCTTTTGTAAATTTACTTCATGCCAAACTTTCTTCTCATTATTACGTACTAATGAATTTTCAGCAAATACATATTAATAAGCTGAAAAACTGTCAAAGTTGTAACAATATGACACCACTTGCCCGCAAACAGACCAATTGTTATGTCCTACAGCATGGTAAAATCCTCAATATGGCAATTTCTGTGAAATTTATTTTAAAATAATAATTCTACTTTATAACTTGGTAGTTTGTGATGTGACAGAAATACTCCAACACCATTAGGAAACTTCCTTATAACAACTGTTACTAACTGTGGGGAAAAAAATTGAATTTCAGACAATGCTGCACCTCCGAATACTTTCTTCAAATAAACTTTAAACAGTTGTAGGCTTTTAGTTATATTGTATTATTAATTTGAAGGTAAAATGCTTCAGAGAGAAAATTCTTTACAGATAAACTCTCATTGACTTTCAATAACTATTATAAAATGTTGTTTCTTCGTTTCTAACTGATGTGTGATGAGCAGTGGCCGTAACATCCCCTTTGTTTTAAAAGCTTCTGATTCAACTTGGTTCTGATCACCTTCAGTCCTGGTTTCTGGCTAACTTGATTCTGACAGTCTCTTCTTTTCACTTCATACTGACCACATTGGTCATGGCAGCCTCCAGCTCCAGAGAAAAGATTTTGCGAAAAGTCAGCAGGTGAATGCATGGATTTCAGTCCACTATTTGTTACTCTTATCTCTAGCACAGATCTAGTCTGACTCCTTATTCTGCTGGCACTTTTACCCTGTTTTTACCACTTCCCTTTTTTTTTGAAACTTGCATTGAAGAGATGATGCCTTAAGCAGTGGAATGTCCCCTTAGTACAAGATCAGCTTAGATTTTGTGTTCACCTCCTAGAGTCAAATTTGAACCTGAAACCTTCTGATTTGAAGGAAAGTGTGCTATCAACTGAGCAAGAGTTGATGTAGTCCCAAAGAATGAAATTGCAGAGGTTTGGATTTTGTCACCAGACCAGAAATAAATTCAAATTAATTTTGATTATTTCTCTTTTGTAAAAGAAGTTTTATTGGACTGTTAAATTGTTGTGCATTCTGATTTGACTAGTGCCAATTATTATGTATTGGAACTATGCTATTGTCGAGGAAGCCTTGAGCGCAGATAAAACATTTTAAAACATTCAAACAGCATGCACTCAAATTTCCAGCTTTATAAGGTTGAATAAATATTTTTCATTAGCTGTCCCAAAGTGCTTGTGTACTTATGTGGTAGCATGGGCAATGTATTTGATGTGTAGTTTAATCATCTACAACATTTTCATTTATTCTTTTAATTGTAGGTGCATTATTTTGCTTAGTAAAATTAGTGAATTACTGCATCAGTATATGTTAGACCATTCAGCTGAGTATAGTGCAAGTTTAAATGGAAAACTGTCACATAAATGTTCAGTCATAGTTATTTATTATAATTGGTATCTAGATTGGAAATGAGAAGACACAGCAGGGTAGCTGTTTTAAATGGCCCTCTGTTAACCTTTCCATTATCCTGGAAATCTACTCTAAAGGCATTAACAGTGTCTTCAACTGAAGAGAAAACAGTGATGACTAATTAGACTGCAGGAATTCATGTTTAATTTATTGAACGGTCACTCAATATCCTGCTTTCCTCCTGTCCTTTGCTTAACACAGCAAGCTTTTGTAATTAATTACTGTAAAAGAAAGATTAGTAATTTGGAAAATGTGAATAAGCTAAGCTTAGTGTAGAGAGCACAGTTTATATCTTTTAATATAACAGGAGTTAGTTTGTGTATGATAGACCTGACCAATTAGTTTTGCATATATTCTCTGTTGAATAAAGCTGTCCACTTTTTAAAATGAGATATTGTGCTGCTTCATTTGCTCAAGTAAAAGTTAAACATATATAGGAGTCCCTGGCTTACAAACGTCCAACGTGCAAACTCTTGTACTTAGGAATGCAAACCCATATTATGTTGTAACTTTAAAGAGCCAACATTTGAACATTTACTGAAGTTATGAATAACTGCTTTACATTGTCCTGAATTGTGTTCCAACTTGTGTATGTGAGAAACAAAGCCCACTCACTTCAATAATTTCAGTCCGAGACAAGATCTGAATCAGAAGTGTCATTTATTTTACACTTGCAAGTGAGTGTCATGTCCAGTGTCTATAAGGCAGAGGACATACACACCAAATTCAATTCATACACAACATTTATATGATTTGATTTCTATTGTTTTACACTGCTCCCTCCCCTGTTTACATCCTCCACTTCCCTAAGACCGGCCCCCATTACCCCTGTTTACGTCTTGCCTTATCCGGCCTTGTCTGTGACAAAATGCTTATTCCTGGCCTCACAAGGCTGTTTGACCTCATCCTGCTGTAGGTCATTGTTAGGCATATTCTTTCTTCATCATTATCTACCCCCTTCATCTGTGCCTTTCCCGAAGCCGTTCTGATCCCTATGACCCTTTTAATTGGGGTTTGTTCCTGTGTTTTCGTAAAAGTGGGAAGCAGATGTTTATACCTACCGTTTGTACAGGCGTATCTAGCTTAACTTCATCCTCTCACAACATCTTATCTATTTGCCTGTAATGTCTGCCATTGTTTTGAAGTCACATTTCATTCTGACATATAGTTTTAGCTAATACAAAAACAATTATATATTTCCTCCACATCGTTTCCATTCTTGTTGACTCAGCTCGTGGCTAAAACAATTACACACTGGTGTGAGTTCATTATACTTTGGAAAATGGAATTGCAGAATTGCAGAAGTAACATTAATGTACCTATATCCCACATGTACAGATATATTTATGAACGAGGTCAATTCCTGGAATAGCAGGACTACTTTTATGCTGAAAGACTGGAGCGACTGGGCTTGTATACCCTTGAGTTTAGAAGACTGAGAGGGGATCTGATTGAGACATAAGATTATTAAAGGATTGGACACTCTGGCAGCAGGAAACATGTTTCCGCTGATGGGTGAGTGCCGAACCAGAGGACACAGCTTAAAAAATACGGGGTAGACCATTTAGCACAGAGATGAGGAGAAACTTCTTCACCCAGAGAGTGGTGGCTGTGTGGAATGCTCTGCCCCAGAGGGCAGTGGAGGCCCAGTCTCTGGATTCATTTAAGAAAGAGTTGGATAGAGCTCTCAAGGATAGTGGAATCAAGGGTTATGGAGATAAGGCAGGAACAGGATACTGATTAGGAATGATCAGCCATGATCATAATGAATGGTGGTGAAGGCTCGAAGGGCAGAATGGCCTACTCCTGCACCTATTGTCTATGAAACAGATTTCAGAATGGAAGCCACTTACAACCCAGGGGCAGCCTATACAAGATGCAACATGATGCGTCAGCATGATGGAAGGTGTAGCTGAAGTGCTTTCAAATATTAGTGATAATCTGGCAACTCCAGCTCTATTTGGGTTCTCTGAAGAGTTATTCAGCTTGTGCCTTTATTACTGCCATGCTCTAACGTGGACAGAAGAGCTGAATTCTAGAGGTTGAATGAGGACGATTGCCAGTCAGCATTTGACCAAGGTGTGACATCAAACATCCGTAGCAAAATTGCTCTTGATACAAATCTCTGCAGTAGCTCGGGTTCGGTGTCAATTAAGATCTAAACCAGTCAGTCAACCGGAAACTTTTTTGGGAGTGGAGGATAATTTAACTTGCTTTAATATGTCATGAAACACTTCAGGTGGGACTTCAACCTCGACCTTTTGGTGTCAGCTTTGTCAAATTTACTTAGAAACCTCTGACTTAATGAAGGGTCTTGTCCCTGCATTCAGGGACCTTCAAATGCTCAAAATGTGCAACTGATTGTCGTCTCATGCCAAGCTGGGTGTTGATTTGAAAATAATTTCTCTTGATAATGAGTGGATTTCTTCCCAAAAAAATAATTTTATATGAACTATGTCTGCCAAGCATTTGCAATAAGTTCTTCATATGGATTGCTCTGCCTTCATCCATCCTTTTTGGTCACCTCCTCAAAGAACCCAATCAAGTTTGTGAGACTTGAAAGGGTGTAAAAAGGAAATGTAGGGATAATACTGAGACTGAAAGGTTTGAGCTCTAGAGAGAGGGTGGACATGCTGGGACTTTTCTCCTTGGTGCATCAGAGGCTGAGGGGTGACCTTTGAGAGGTTTATGAAATCATGAGGGGCATAGATTGGATGAATAGCCAAGTGTAAGGGAGTCCAAAACTAGAGGGCATAGGTTTAAGGTTAGAGCGGTAATATTTAAAAGGGAATGGAGGGGCAACATTTTCATGCAGAGGGTGGTGTGTGTATGGAATCAGCTGTTAGAGGGAATGGTGCAATTACAATGTTTAAAACCCATTTGGACAGGAACATGGTTAGGAAGGGCTTAGAGAGATAAGGGTCAAATGTAGGCAAATTGGACCAGTTCAGTTTAGAAAACTTGGTTGGCATGATAAGTTGAGCCAAAGAGTCTCTTTCCATGCTATATACCTCTGACTTTTGTTTTGTGTTCATTGTAAGTGGGCAATTAAACTGGATGTGTCTTGCATGATCAAAATAGTGTATCTTTTCATGTTTCACTGTGGGTAGGAATACCTCATTTAAAAATTTATTTCCTCCTGCTATAGTCATTGGAAATTGAATAAGATGGCCCGCCTGTCTATCCAGAAAGGTAGAAAATATCATTGACTGGAGGCAATTCATGAAATAAATAGGTCTGGAGATTCTGCTAGGGGAGTAATTACCCACAACAGAAATCTGCTGTTTTTACCTGGAGACACAGGTGGATGAGGATGGGGAAGCATTCGGGCAAAGTACTGTTGAATTATTGCGAAGGGGTCACAGATACGTAAGTTATTGTGGCAACTCACTTCTGCTTAAAGTTCAGTTAAACTTTGTGCTGTTTAATTCGATTTCCACCTGAATTAATCTGGTGTCGTGTGGAAATTTGGGCCACAGAATCAGCATTGGAGTCAACCATCAACCTGAAACTATAAAATGAGAGAGGATTACTTAATAATATCATATTAAAGGCACCGCAGGGTATCAATAGCCATAAAATGATTAGAATTTTGCATTCAATTTGAGGCAGAGCAGTGTGGTTCTAAAACTGTTTTTAAAATTTAACTAAGAACAATTTGAGGGTATGAGAGGAGGGCTGACTAAAATGAATTGTCACTTTAGGTTAAAGAATAGCTCAATGGAAATGCGCTGGCAGATATTTAAGGAAGTATTTTAGAATGCACAGAATAGATACATTCTAAAGTGGCAAACATTTCTATGGACAACGCACTGAGAAATATAAAGCAAATACTGAGTTTATGCATTTTTTTATTTTAAAGAAAGGAGTTATAAATATGAGTTTTGATTCTATTGAAAATGAGACTAGGGAATTAATGCTGGAAAATAGAGATGGCTGGTAACTGATATTTTGGTCTTCATTTAATGAATGATACAAATCACCTCTAAGACACCACTTTTAAATGAGGAAATGGCATTAAGGAAGGAACTCAGGAAAACCGCAGTCACCAGAGAAGTGATACCCTGAGGATTGTTAGAGCTGTGGTCTGAGAAGTGTCGAGGTCTTGAAGGACTCCATACCAGGGCCTTTTAAAAGAAGTGGCTAGTGAGATAGTAGATGAATTAATGTTAATTTTCAAAAACTCCCTTGATTTGTGATGGTGCCATTTGGCTGGGTTATAACAAACTTTTATTCAAAAAAGATGGGAGACACAGCAGGAAACAATGGGACAGTTAGCAGAACATCTACAATTGGAAAAATGCTAGAAGCTATTATTAAAGGTGACATAGGGCATTTGGATAAGCTCAAGGAAATCGGGCCGACTCAACATGGTTTGTGGAAAGGAAGTCGCACTTAATTTATTGGAAGCTCTCACGTGGGTACACTATCTGGTATGCAACTCCCTCTTTCTTCCCCCCCCCCCCCTCTCTCTCTCTCTCTCTCTCTCTCTCTCTCTCTCTCTCTCTCTCTCTCTCTCTCTCTCTCTCTCTCTCTCTCTCTCTTTCCCCCCCTCTCTCTCTCTCTTTCCCCCCCTCTTTCCCCCCCCCCCTCTCTTTTTCTCTTGCACGCTTTTCCATAGTTAAAAATCACATACAGGTAAAAAGTTATAAGTGGATAATACTATTGTTCTTCAGTTGATGTCTTAGACCATCAAGAATAGAAAATATTGTAGCTAATCTCTGGAGTGGGGGCACAAGGGAGGGCATACGCTTGAGAGAGCAACAGAGAGAACACATGCATGAAAAAGCGTCATGATTTGGAGATGCCGGTGTTGGACTGGGGTGTACAAAGTTAAAAATCTCAACACCAGGTTATAGTCCAACAGGTTTACTTGGAAGCACACTAGCTTTCGGAGCGACGCTCCTTCAGGTGATTGTGGAGGGCTCGATCGTAACACAGAATTTATAGCAAAAATTTGCAGTGTGATGTAACTGAAATTATACATTGAAGAATTGATTGTCTGTTAAGCCTTTCACCTGTTAGAATACAGTGATAGTTTCACTTCTTTCATGTGTAAATCACAAAACCCTTTTTTTAAAAAAAGTTGCATTCCGGGTTAGCTGTTAACAATGGTGATAGCTAGACAATATGTTGAAGGTGTTGGCCCCCTGTGTTCTCTATCTATGACCTGATGTTTAGATTGATTCTAATCTAAAAAGTGAGATCAGAGTTTTACATAAATTCATGCAGTTTTTGAGCAAAGTGCAACGTAACTCTGAAACTAGAAAAAAAAATTCACCACACAGTGTGTGTGTGTGTGTGTGTGTGTGTAGTGCAATAATGGTCACCTGTAATGTGACATGAACCCAAGGTCCTAGTTGAGGCCCTCCCTATGGGTACCGAACTTAGCTATCAGCCTCTGCTCGGCCACTTTCCTCTGCTGCCTGTCCCGAAGTCCACCTTGGAGGATGGTCACCCGAAGGTCCGAGGCTGAATGTCCTGGACCACTGAAGTGTTCCCCAACTGGGAGGGAACCCTCCTGTCTGTTGATTGAATGGGCACCGCACAACATCCGTTGTCGTAGCCTTTGCTCAGTTTCTCCAATGTACCATGCCTCCGGGCATCCTTAGTTCGGTACCCAATGGGAGGGCCTCAACCGGGACCTTGGGTTCATGTCACATTACAGGTGACCACCATTGCAGTGTACACACAGATATTCCTTCCCATACACACAGACACAGGTACACAGATGCACTCTCTCTCTCACACTCACTCTCTCTCTCACTCTCTCTCACTCTCTCTCACTCTCTCTCACTCTCTCACTCTCTCACTCTCTCACTCTCTCTCACCCTCTCACTCTCTCTCACCCTCTCACTCTCTCTCACCCTCTCTCTCTCTCTCACCCTCTCACTCTCTCTCTCACCCTCTCACTCTCTCTCTCACCCTCTCACTCTCTCTCTCACCCTCTCACTCTCTCTCTCACCCTCTCACTCTCTCTCTCACCCTCTCACTCTCTCTCTCACCCTCTCACTCTCTCTCTCACCCTCTCACTCTCTCTCTCACCCTCTCACTCTCTCTCTCACCCTCTCACTCTCTCTCTCACCCTCTCACTCTCTCTCTCACCCTCTCACTCTCTCTCTCACCCTCTCACTCTCTCTCTCACCCTCTCACTCTCTCTCTCACCCTCTCACTCTCTCTCTCACCCTCTCACTCTCTCTCTCACCCTCTCACTCTCTCTCTCACCCTCTCACTCTCTCTCTCACCCTCTCACTCTCTCTCTCACCCTCTCACTCTCTCTCTCACCCTCTCACTCTCTCTCTCACCCTCTCACTCTCTCTCTCACCCTCTCACTCTCTCTCTCACCCTCTCACTCTCTCTCTCACCCTCTCACTCTCTCTCTCACCCTCTCACTCTCTCTCTCACCCTCTCACTCTCTCTCTCACCCTCTCACTCTCTCTCTCACCCTCTCACTCTCTCTCTCACCCTCTCACTCTCTCCACGGACCCACACATACATTTTGTGGTGAATTTTTTTGTACTTGCAAAGTTACATTGCACTTTGCTCAAAAACTGCATGAATTTATGTAAAACTCTGATTTTAATCTAAAAAGTAAGATAACAATCTAAACATCAGGTCAAAGACAGAGAACACAGGGGGCCAACACCTTCAACATATTGTCTAGCTATCACCATTGTTAACAGCTAACCCGGAATGCAACTTTTTTTAAAAAAAGGGTTTTGTGATTTACACATGAAAGAAGTGAAACTATCACTGTATTCTAATAGGTGAAAGGCTTAACAGACAATCAATTCTTCAATGTATAATTTCAGTTACATCACATTGTAAATATTTGCTATAAATTCTGTGTTAGGATCGAGCCCTCCACAATCACCTGATGAAGGAGCGTCGCTCCGAAAGCTAGTGTACTTCCAATTAAACCTGTTGGACTATAACCTGGTGTTGAGATTTTTAACTTTGTACACCCCAGTCCAACACTGGCATCTCCAAATCATGATGCTTTTTCATGCATGTGTTCTCTCTGTTGCTCTCTCAAGCGTGTGCCCCCACTCCAGAGATTAGCTACAATATTTTTTATTCTTGATGGTCTAAGACATCAACTGAAGAACAATAGTATTATCCACTTATAACTTTTTACCTGTGTGTGAAATTATCCAAAAGCTGTATACTTGACATTGCATTGTTTATCTCCGATTAGCAATAATAAACTTTTAACTATCGAAAACACATTGTTGGGAAGGCTTAGCAGTCTGGCTGCATCGATGTAAGGAAATTATAGATAATATTTCAGGTCCACAGACCCTTCTTCAGAACGGATGGTGGCTAGCAAAAGTTTGGATCTTATGCAGAAAATAGTTTGAGGGTGAGCAGCGAATGCAGTAGACCAAATTGTGTGAAGGGCAGGTAAGGTGCAACTTTACCTTGAAGGTGTGTTTGGGCATTTAGATACTGAGGAGGGAGGAAGTAAATTGACAGGTTGCAGGGAAAGGTACTGTAGGGGGTTTGCTGGGAGTGAAGGAGGAGTGGATAAGGGTGTCCCAGAGGGAATGGTCCCTACGAAAGGCTGACAAGGAAATGGAGGGGAATATGTGTCTGGTTGTGGCATCCCACTGGAGGTGGCGGAAATGGCAGCTAATAATCCTCTGGATGTGGATACTGGTGGGATGGTAGGTGAGGACAAGGAGACCCTATCATTCTTTTGGGAGGGAAGAGAGGACCAAACGCTGAAACGCGGGAGGATGGGTCAGACCCAAGGAAAGAATTGTAGTCTCTTGCTGGGAAGAATTTATTGCAGTCAACTAGGGTGGTTGAAAGGAAGGGAGTCGATTCATCTTTCCCACCTGTTTGTGTTACTATTATGGAATTTTGGCTTCAGATGAATTGTGATCAGGTGACTACCTCATTTTCTGCTGAAACAGCTTCAGTGCATCCAGCAGATTGCTCCCCTATCTCCTCCCCTTCAGCTTCGAAGATTGCCTCTTTTGTGTTAATTGTAGGTTCGATATTTGTTAGAATGGATGGATGAAGATCCGGAGGAAGAGGAAGGCCTCATGTTGAAATCAGAATTCTGTCATCCTTTGTGTCAATGTCCAAAGTGTGAACCGGCACAAAAGGTATGTGCTTTTTCCTGCAAAGTAATCGTGTCTAATAACTGAGGTGTATGTTCAATCCAAAATGCAGCTCTTGATTTACAGGAGAAACGTCTGTAGTAAGGTTGTCTGAAAGGTGGAATTAATGGAAATTGGGAAAACTTAACATATGCTGTCTTCTAAAGACTCTGCCTGGTCTGTAACACTCAGATAATTTACTCTTCTATTATTCATTGTTTTAATAAAGTAGGACAGTGTAATATAAGCATATATTGCTCTACAGTTGTGACGTAAAAGGTGATATAAAAACCATTGTTAGATTTAAAATTGTGCCATGCATGTCGTTTACTGTGCATCTTTATCAGAAATAACAGGAAAACATCAGTGACAAAAATCATTGTTTAAAGAAATTTGTAGTTGACCTGTACTGCAGATCCCTCAACTATTGTATCTGTATGAGTAAATGTCTGTAGAATATAGTAAACCAGAGAATTACTTCTAAAACACTAAGACCATGGCGGTTCCTCTGCTATGATGGATATAAACTGCAGAGAAAATTTGAACTTTGATTAAAAATGAAGTTTACTTCAGTGACTTCAGCAGTGAACTGTTTGGAGAAAGGTAATCTTTGATTGCAGGGCACAGTTATAGTGGCATCCATTGTAGTGCCCATGCTAGTGATGCAAGATGCAATGAGGCAGTATGGAATGGCATGAGGTGACATAAGGCATTTTAAGTGAGAAAGCTTTAAATGGGGAGACTTAAAACCGAACACCTGTGTGTATTGCACCATGTTAATCATAAAAGGCTAATGACTAATTTGATCTCCATAGAAACTTTCCAGTGTTACTGTCAATGGTCTGAGTGTGAATTCTGCCAATCAAGATGGTTTTACTCCATTACATGTGGCTTCTCTGCATGGGCACTTTGACCTGGTCTCACTTCTACTGCGCCATGGTGCCAATGCCAATACAAAAAATTCCCATAATGCAACACCGCTTCACCTGGCTTGCCAACACAATGACCTCCAGGTAAGCAAAGAGAAAATAACCTGTATTGAAGTTCAGTATCACACTGTATTCATTATTTAGAAACAGAAGTAGGCCATTCAACTCCTTGAGCCTGTTCTACCATCCAATGAGATCATAGCTAATATGCAGCCTCACTCCATATATCTGCCTTTGGCCCATATTCCGTAATACCTTGGCTTCACAAAAATTTACTGATCTCAGATTGGTAACTGATCCAGTGTCCTCTGCCATTTCTGGAAACGAGTCCCAAACATCGACCACCCTTTGTGTTGAAGTGCTTCCTAATGTCTCTCCTGAACAGTCTAGCCCTAATTCTCAGACTGTGTCCCCTCATTCTAGAATCACCAAGCAGTGGGGGAATAGTTTATCTACTGTCTTTTCCTGTTAATATCTTGACGACTTCAATCAGTTTACCCCTTAAGCCTAATTTATAAAATCTCTCCTCTTAACTTAATGCCTGAAGTCTGGGTATCATTCTTATAAACTCCTGTTGCACCCTCTCTGAGGCCAATGTATCCTAAAGTATGATGCCCAGATCTGCTGTTGGTACTCTAACTGGAGTCTAACCAGGGTTTTGTCTAACTGCAGCATAACTTCTTCATCCTTATAGTCGAGTTGTCTAGGTATAAAGGCCAGCATCAATTAGCGGAAGTTTGTGAATGCCCTGGGACATTACAGTTCATGTTATGGGTGCCATTCTTAAACCCCAGATGTATACCATATTAAATACTGTCAGCCTGGTACTGCCCTTGGTGTGTTGCTGTTAATTCTGAATGGCTGAGTGTGACAAGTTGGCACCCTACTTTGCAAACAGTGATGGGGTGGTGGAGAGCAGGGTCATCTCCTCTGCCTATGATCACCAGAGGAGAAAACTGCAAACTGACATTGCAGACCTGGTCTGATATTGCCACAATGTGGTGTCCATGTTCTGACTGGAATATGCATTCATGTTACAAGAAAGTTTAACGACCTTCTGCACTCCACAAGGTAAGTGGCACCATCTTGTCTTCACTACCTCCCACTTATACTAATTCTGTCAGTGCATCCACCTCCCACCGTGGCTCATAGGCTAACACCCTCATTATTGCCTGCAAGATTTCCCCTCGATGGTTCTCATCCAACCACCCCTCAACTCAGTTGTTCTTGCCCCCTGCACTTCCTCCTCACTCAGAGCACTGCATCTCCTTTTCTGACTGAGGATGGTGTAGCCCCCAGTCTGACTATAGTCTCCATTGAGTGGACTAAGGATTATTTAGACACTCCAACGTGGCCATTTGGTTGAAGCACATGTAGTGTTTGCAGCATAAGCTGCAGAATTTCTGAAGAGTCGTACAGGACTCAAAACGTTAATTCTCTTTCTCTCTGTTCCATGGATGCTGAGTTTCTCCACATTGTGTTTGTTTCAAAATTTCAAGCATTTGCAGTTTATTTATTGCTTTTGAGAGCCCTGAGATGGTTTTGGTGCTTGAGATGGTGCCAGCCTGGCAACAACATTACAATGTGTTGCTGAGCTCAAGTGTAGTTCTGAGGTTCTGAACTGCTATAGGTTAGTCCAAGATCTGCCATGATAATGTGGTGAGGCGGCATTACTGATGCTGCTCCTTTGCAGATGGAGGCAGCTCCTGCCCAGGACGCATGCCTTAAGTTTTTGGGGAATGCTGGCTAACATGGCGGTGTTGGGTTACAGCTGACTTTCCAATGAGGAAATTGCCACCATCTTGTTTCTCACCAATACCAGAGATAATAGCAACTTATCTATTAATGAGGTGATTAGGTTTTAATGAGACAGTAATTCATGCAAATATGGTCTTCGCTTAATAGTGAAATTCTCACCTTGCTGATGAAACCTGAGAGAAAATTGGACTGTTTTTCACAACATTCCTTATTAAAATAACTGGTATTCTTCTGTGTTTTCTCTTTGCATTGACTAACAAATACTCAATTGTAAAACTTCCAGGGCAGCAGAAGGCTGTAAGACTCAGTGCTTGCTCTTCAATTTGAACTGAACTCTAATTGCATTTTCCTGGGCCTTCTATTTGTTATTAAAATTGTAATTAATAAAGTCTGTCTTGAGTAAACTATTCAAACTTGCAAAATACTTCTGTATAAAAAGGATTCTTCTAATGTCTCATTTCGTTACCCTCATTTTGATTGGGGTTTGTAAACCTGTTGTCATGACTTGAGAATGTAAGTCTGTATCTCTGTATGCCTCTCTCGTCAACTTTATATCAGGTTTCGAACAAATGGTGCATCAACCAGGTTTTTTAGTAAATAACAAAATTAATGCTTATTCAACAAAGCTGATTAACATGGTTATGGACTAGGCCAGACCCCTCAAAACATTTTAAGCAGGTAGTCCAGACCATAACTTGCTAGTTGTATAGTGGATATTCCCGTTGTAAATTAGCTGGGTCGTCTGCGAGGTCTTAAACAAACCAAAATTCATTTACAAAATTACGGAATGAAACACCGAACCAAAAAACAGAATACCGCCTAATTCATCCTGTCCAAATAAAAGCAAATTACTGTGGATGCTGGAATCTGAAACAAAAAGAGAAAATGCTGGAAAATCTCAGCAGGTCTGGCAGCATCTGTAAGGAGAGAAAAGAGCTGACGTTTAGAGTCTAACTGACTTTCTTTTGTCAAAGCTCTTTTTTTTTTAAACAAAAGGTCAGTTAGACTCGAAACGTCAGCTCTTTTCTCTCCTTTGAGAAGCTGCCAGACCTGCTGAGATTTTCCAGCATTTTCTCATCCTATCCAAACCTGGCTTAATTATGATATTCCGAAAATACATACAACAGTCCCAATAAACAAGCATCTTAATCAGAGTAAAAATGAAAATGTCAAAGTTAGGGCAGAAGGAGAGAGAAAGCTTCCAGTATCAACTGTGGCTGACTCCAGCAACCTTTCTTCACACACAACTGCTGGGACTAGCCACTCCCCTTTCAGTATGCAAGCTATTTCTAAAACATGAAAGCCTTGGGCCTGAGGTGCTATCTATTCAGGGGTAGACAGCAAAGCCCCTAATAAACCATTCATCCCTGCACCTGCTCAGCCATTTCAGAGACTGGGCTGTTTTATGACCCCTCTGAAAAAAATCAAGGGCGTAGTAACCTTGGAACAGAACCACTATTGTGATAGCTCCTCCCTTTTTAAAAAAAAAGAACCATCAATATCCAAAGATGGCTCCATTTTTAAAACCTTTTTTTTACAAAAAGTTAGTACTGTGAAACACACACACACACACACACACACACACACTAAACTGACAATGCACAAGCAAGCATGCACAATTACATTTGGATTCAGTCTATGCTACTCCCACCACTGAACCCCTCCATATCTCATTCTAGTCTCGACAATGCATCAGCAATCAAGTATTCTTGACCTGCCACTGCACAATTGTCAAATTGAAAAGCTGCAATAACAAGCTCCACTTCCACAGTCTGGCATTTTTGTCCTTCAATTTCTCCCCAAATGTCAATGGGTTATGGTTAGTGTATACGATTGTCTCCGATGCGTGGCTGGTAATATGAACACTGAAATGTTGTAGTGTCCAACACCAAGCTTAAAGTTTGTTTCTCAACCATCGAATGTTTTTGCTGATGAACATTCACTTTCCTGGAGGAATACCCGGTAGGTCTATCTATCTTTTCGTCACCTTCCTGTAGGAGTGGTGCACAGCACTGACACCCACATTGTTGGCATCGGTCTCCCACCTTGAAAGGCTTGGTGTAATCAGATGTGGCTAATACCGGGGCAGTGGTTAACAGAGTCTTCAGGCTGTCAAATGCTTTCTGACAGTCTGTTGTCCACTGAAGCTTCTTGCCTTTCTTTAGTAATTCATTGAATGGAGCTACTACACTGCTAAATTTCAGCACAAACTTGCGATCTAATCCATTCAATCCCAGGAACATAGTACAGCTCTTTTTGTTGATTGGTGTGGGAAATTCCCAGTTACTTGCGTTTTCGCATCCCGTGGAGTCATTTGTCTATGTCCAGTAACATGGCCCAGGAAGGTGACTTGGGTTTTGGCAAATTCACTTTTGACTAGGTTTACCACCAAGCCTGCCTTCCGAAGTCAATTGAACAAGTCCGATTTAAATATTGTAAATGTTTCTTCCGCGTGTGACTAAAAACCACCAAGGTCATCAATGTACACAACAGAATTTGATGGTCAGGCTATAACTTTATTAGTCTCTGACATATGGCTGGAGTGTTTTTCATACCAGATGGCATGACTTTGAACTGATACAGTCCATTTGGCGTTATGCAAGCTGAAATTGCCTTTGCTTTCTCTGACTGAGATATTTGCCAGGGGCCTCTGAGCAAGTCCAACTTAGAAATGTAAGTTGTTTGTCTCACTTTTCAACACAGTATTCCAACAGCGGAATTGGATATGCATCAGTCTTTGTAACTGCATTGACTCTGCGATAGTCCACAACAACTGTTGGGTACCATCTGGTTTTGGTGCCATGACTGTGGGTGAGCTCATCACGTAAACTCAGTTCAATTATGCATCTTGCAACATGCGTTCTATCTGCTTCTGAACCTGTGCCAACTTTAGAGGGTTATACTTATAAGGATGTTACTTAATCGGAACAGCATCTCCTATATTAACATAGTGCACAATTAGTAATAACTCTTTGAGGTCATTTTAGATTTTTCTCAGGAAGGTAACTCAATAACTTATCCCAATTTTTGACAACTTTCTCATTGTCCAATTTAATTTGTGAAATGTCCAATTCAGAATTCTCTGAACTTGGTATTTTCTTCTGTGCTGTAATCATTAACGTCTTCTCTTGCTTTCCTTCCCTGTTAGAATACCTTTTGAGCATATTCACATGACAATGCTCTGAGATCTTTTTCTTGTTTGGAGTCCTTATCAAGTAGTTTACCTCTCAATTTCCTTCCAATTTGATAACATCCATTAAATGTTGCTTTTAGAGGTGCACCTATTACTGGAAGTAACACCTTATGCCCAATAGCAAAATTGTGCATTTTTGATTTCCTATCTGCTTCTTGTTTCATTGTCTGCTGTGATACTTTTAAATGCTGTCTAGCCAACTCCCCAGCTCTATTTAATTGTTCTTTAAAATTTGAGGCATCATCCAAATGTGTGGTCTCTGAATTCTGACTTAATCATTTCTCTTTAATCAATTTTAGTGGTCCTCTCACTTCATGCCCAAAAACTCATTCAAATGGATTGAATTTGGTCGATTCATTTGGTGCATCTCTGATTGCAAAAAGCACAAAAGGGAGTCCCTTATCCAATCATCAGGATAAGCCAGATTATAAGGCCTCAACATGGTCTTTAGTGTTTGATGCTATCTTCCTAGCGCTCCCTGTGATTCTGCATGGTACACAGTAGATTTGAATCGTTTTATGCCTAAGCTGTCCATAACTTCCTTGAACAGTTTGGATGTAAAAGTTTCACCCTTATCTGACTGTATCTCTATTGGTAGTCCGTATCTAGTTTTTTAAAAACAAAATTGAGTAGTTTTTCTACAATCCTTTTAGCTGGGGACCTATGCAATCAATTATGACTCTTATAAAAGGTTCCTTAAATGCAGGAGATAGATATTAAAGGTGCAGGTTTTATTACTGCCTGTGGTTTTCCAGTTACCTGACGTGTGTGACACGTCTGGCAAAATTCAACTACATCCTTGTGTAGTCCAGACCAGTAAAAAATGTTGTATTTTAGCCTGTGCTTTCCTCACCCCTAAACTACCTCCAAGTGGTAGCTCATGTGCCATTTGCTACACCTCCTTTCTATGCAATACAATTTGATGAAATTCTGCCCATATCTAATCTGCTTGAATATATGATGGTCTCCATTTCCTCATTAAGGCATCATTTTTCAAATAACACACCGGGATGCATTCAGACTCTTCCTTTGTACATGCCTTTTGATACAACTGTTTTAAATTTTCATTTTTCTGCTGCAACTCAAAGTTTTGCAGAGGTAAAAATATTTGCATGTTTATCTATTTGCTCCTGTTCTGTCCCACTTAACTGATAAAACACAGTCTCTGCTAATGATACTTCAGCTTCTTTATCTGTACTCTTTGATCTCTTCTCCTTCAATTTGTGACTCTGTGATCTCGTTACTACACAATTAGGGAAGATTCCTGGATAAGCATCCTGCATGGCTTTAGTTGCCTGCGTTTCTACTGGCTTTTCAATGAGAGTAGGCAGTGCGCCAACCAGTGAATCAGCAATATTATTCACCAGGACAAGTTGTATTCCTGGAGCTGAGAGTTTGTCCAGTACTCCTACCACAAATTCTCCACTCTAGCCTCACGTTACATAATTGAGCACTCTCTTTGTCTCACCATGAATTACTGTTACCAGTACCTTTTCTGGCAATAGTCTCTCAGGAGTACATATCTCCTCATCCTTTAGCATCACAGACTGAGAGGACCCTGTGTCCCTTTAATATTGTAACCCCTTTACCTGTTACTCCTGGCCTTTGGGAATAAACTTTACCTTTGCAGTGTATGTTTTAAGCAGATCTGGCACTTCCTCCTTAATGAAACTCTGATCAGCTTGTGCATTCTGATGCAGCTTTCTAGCTTCCACTGTGCTTTCTGGTACGATGCCAACAGAACTTCCAGGCTTATGCTTTCCTATGTTTGGTTTTCCTGTGCTTTTCCTAGCCCAGCAACACTGATTTCATGTGGCCTACTTCATTGCAATGAAAACACAGGAGCTTTTTAAACGACTTTGTCCCCCTCAAAGATTTCCCTTTTGCCTTGTGGTAAGTTTTCCTTATGATCTTCAAATTCCCTTTCCACGTGAGGATTTCTCTTTGCCCCATCGTCTATCCTTCATGGAATGAAATTGATTGGGGAGTCCAAACTGTATTGTTTATGGACCAACTCATAGTCATCAGCCACATCAGCTGCTAACATTGCTATTTTTAACTCTCTGCTTTTCCACACGATGCTTACCTTCAGCCTTCATCTCCATCCTTTTATGCTGACTTCCCTGTTTGAACTTCAGAAACACTTAAAACTTCTTTTTTTTTTCTTTTGCTTTTAATCATAACTCCAAACTGGTTTATTTCTGCTGCCCTTCCTTCTCTCTCGCCTCTAACTTAACTTAAGCTGCTTCATTTGCAATTGAATTCTTGTCATCTCGACAGATCCTGATGGCGTTTCCAGCAAATTTAAATGCTGAGCTACTGCTGATATCATCATATCTTTCCTCATACTAGGAGATAAATTCAACCACAACTTATCTATTAATTCTCGCAGCTTGGTCTTATTTGCTTTTTGTAACATCCCCAAGCTCACTTCTTCCATCTCCAGAAACTCCTTGGTGACTGAAAGCCATTGCTATCTGAGTGCTGTTTAAATAACCAAATCAACACCTGAAATAAAAGACCATAACATCCACCATTAATTGTTTAAATCCTGTAATGAGCCCCCAATCTCTTATTGACTAGGCCAGACCCCTCAAAACATATTAAATCGGTAGCCCAGATCATAACTTTACTATTTGTTTAACTAGGTATGTAGTGGATATTCCTGGTGTAGATTAGCTGGGTTGTCTGCCAGGTTTTAAACAAACCAGATTTATTTACAAGATTACAGAATGAAACATGAAGAACAAAATACAGAATACTGCCTAACTTATCCTATCTAAACCCGGTTTAATTATGCAGTTCTGAAAATACATGCAACAGTCTCGATAAACCAACTTCTTAAACACTGAGGAAAAATGAAACAGAGGCTTACAGGTCGAAGCTGGAAGGGTGGGCAGAAGGGGAGAAAGAGAGAAAGATTCCAGTCCCAACTGTGACTGACTCCAGCAACCTTTCTTCTCTCTCACATGCGCACACACACCTGCCCCAAAACCCTCAACTGCTGGGACTGGCCGCTCCCATTTTCAGTATGCAAGCTAATTCTAAAACATGAAAACAGTGGGTCTGAGGTGTCATCTGATTAGGGGTAAACAACAAGGGCCCGAATAAACCATTCATCTTTGCACCAACTCAGCTGGGCTGCTTTATGACCCCTCTGAAAAAAAATTATAGGCATAGTAATCTTGGAACAGAACCACTATTGTAACAACACATATTTGGAAATATTAAAGTATAAATATTTCCCCTTTTAAATAACCAGACAAAAACCAATTAAAGACAAAAGATATCTGCAGAATTGCATCTTGGAAAACAAAACATTAGCCAATAGTTGTTTTATTCTTGACGGCGAAATGAGCAAGATGATCAGCTTGGCATGTTGGTACATGGAGATGGGTATCACTCAATATAAATGATTGCCTTTGGCATCTTCAATACAGTTCCCTCAGCAATTGTCAAGAATTCTTTGTCATTCCAATGTATCT
The DNA here is from genome assembly GCF_047496795.1 of Chiloscyllium punctatum. Taxonomy (NCBI): domain Eukaryota; kingdom Metazoa; phylum Chordata; class Chondrichthyes; order Orectolobiformes; family Hemiscylliidae; genus Chiloscyllium; species Chiloscyllium punctatum. Next base: position 37,221,515 of record NC_092764.1, read on the forward strand.
GTTACATCCTTACCATCATTCTGGTAATGGGATCGCCGAAATTGTATATAATGCTTAATTTGTCACCTAACTGATGCTAGGTGCAAATTTAGAATCACCTTTTCATACTTAATTAAAAAAAATCAAATGAAAACATAGCATTGCATTTCAATAATGAAGAATTACAAAAAGTTATGTTTTCTTAAACAGATAGTTCAATACTTGCTGAATTATAATGCAAAATTAAATAAGAAAGATGTGTATGGTAATACATCATTGCTCCATGCCTGCCTTCAAGGACATCTGGAAATTGCTGAGTTGTTGCTGGAGGTAAGAACACCAATTTGCCTGAAATATGTTCTTTTGAGGCTGTTTCTCTAAAGCAGTTAAAACCTGCTTTAAACTATTTTTCGAGTTTGGCTCAGTTGGTAACATCTACCCTAGGTCAGGATGTAATAACCCCAGGCCTAAGCTTCACTCCATAGACTTCAGTCCGCAATCTAAAGGGACACTTTAGTGGAGTACTGAGCGTGTTGCACTCTGAGAGGAGATGTGATATCTTAGCCCTATTTAACCCTTCAGGCTTCTGTAACCTGTGACTCTGTTTAAAAAGGAGCAGGGTTGTGTTCCTGTCTGTCAAGCAGCACCAGTAAAACACATTAGTTGATCATTTATTGCTGTTTATGGAACCTTATTATACTTAAATTGGTTGCCAGGTTTCCCTACATTAGTAAACTTAAAATAATTCATTGGCAGTGATATCTTGAGGGTATGCAAGGTGTATAACTACAAGGTGATACTTAGACATATTTTGTCTTCAGAATGCATGTACCCTTTTGTCTTTGCACAACTTTGTTCCCATGTACTTGCCCCTCTTGAGTTTAGAAAATAAATGCAGAATTTTCTCAGCAATTTTTCATTGTTTTTCTGTCAATTTTTAGTTTGCTGCTGTATAAAGGCCAAGCAGCTATTCCAATTTGGCACACAATGCTAGCCTTCTCGCCACTATGAAGCATTTATGGGCAGCATGATGGCTCAGTGATTAGCACTGCTGCCTCACAGTCCCAGGGACCCGGGTTCGATTCTACTTCAAGTGCAAACTCTAAACGGTCGCCTCCTTCCAGTGTCTGTATGGATTTCCTTCAGGTGCTCTGGATTCCTCCCACTGTCCAGGGATGTGCAGACCAGGTGGATTAGCCATGGGAAATGCAGGATTACAGGGATGGTGTAGGGAGGAAGGTCTGGGTGGCATGCTCTTCTTGGGCCAGTGTGGATTTGATGGGCTGAATGGCCTGCTTCCACACTATAGGGATTCAATGATCACGACACAGCAATTAAGATAATTGCTAGTAGCATAGTCACCACACCACTAGTAATAGGAAATAAAGTTGAAGAACTTTGCTGCTTTGTTTGACTTGTTAATGTGTGCATACTGTTCTGAGACTTCATGAGTGTTTTTAAAATCTGCTTACTCTGAAAACTCTCCAGCATGGTGCCAATGTTAATCTGTCCAACAACCAAGGAAATACTGCTCTGCATGAGGCTGTAAAGGGAAAACAAGGAGCGCTGGTGAAGCTACTTTTGTGCAACGGAGCATCGGTCAATTTGCGAAATAAGCAGCAGTGCACTCCAGTTGATTGTGCTGAGGAGGTTTGTGGGAAGGTAAAAGCTTGTAACTGCCATTTCAATTAGGAACCATAAAATCCTGCACAAAAAGGCCATGTTAACATCTGTTCTCTGCCAGGTTTTATAACGAGCAATCCATTATTTCCTCTTTCTAAATAGCCTTTCAAATGATGGGTTTTTTTTTCAAGTGTATAACCAATTTCCTTTAGACAGTTGCCATTTAATCTGCTTGTGGGAAATGATTTCTGAACAATCACAAAGCTGTTTAGTGGGACCATTGCATTCCAGCCAATCAAAAAGCTTTTTCACATGTTAGTCCAACTTTAAAAAGAAAAGAGAATGGCAAGTTGCTGAAACTACGGAGAAGGACTAGTTAAATTCTGAACCTTATTTTGTTTTCTCATCCAGGTTTTTTTTAACTGCATCTGTATTTAGTTTCTGCCCATGAAACTTTCCTTCCTATTATCACCACATTTTTGTCTCACTTTTGGGTAACGTCTCATTATAAATTCTAATGCCCAAGTTAATTATTGAGATTGCTAGTGTAAATTGTTATGCTGTAATTAAGCACAAACACAAATTGGAGAAACTCAACTCTGGCTGCATCTGTGGAGAGTTAGTTTCGACCCTCCTTGTAAGGGATAGGATTTATGAACATCTGGATAGGAATAATGTGATCAAGGATAGTCAGCATGGTTTTGTGAAGGGCAGGTCATGCCTCACAAACCTTATTGAATTCTTTGAGAAGGTGACTAAGGAAGTGGACGAGGGTAAAGCAGTGGATGTGGTGTATATGGATTTTAGCAAGGCGTTCGATAAGGTACCCCATGGCAGGCTAATGCAAAAACTACGGAGGTATGGCATTGAGGGTGCATTCGAGGTTTGGATTAGGAATTGGCTGGCTGGAAGGAGACGGAGGGTAGTAGTTGATAGTATAGGTTCATCTTGGAGTGCAGTTACTAGCGGTGTTCCACAAGGATCTGTTTTGGGACCATTGCTGTTTGTCATTTTTATAAATGACCTGGAGGAGGGGCTTGAAGGCTGGGTGAGCAAGTTTGCGGATGACACGGAAGTCGGTGGAGTTGTGGACAGCGAAGAAGGATGTGGCAGGTTACAGCGTGATATAGATAAGTTGCAGATCTGGGCAGTAAGGTGGCAAATGGAATTCAATGTAGCTAAGTGTGAAGTCATTCACTTTGGTAGGAGTAACAAGAAGATGGATTACTGGGTTAATGGTAGACTACTTGGTAGTGTGGATGAGCAGAGGGATCTTGGTGTCCATGTCCACAGATCTTTGAAAGTTGCCACCCAGGTAAATAGTGCTGTGAAGAAGGCATATGGCGTACTGGCTTTTATTGGTAGAGGAATTGAATTCCGGAGTCCTGAGGTCATGTTGCAGTTGTATAAGACTCTGGTGCGGCCGCATCTGGAGTATTGTGTGCAGTTTTGGTCGCCATACTATAGGAAGGATGTGGAGGTATTGGAACGAGTGTAGAGGAGGTTTACCAGGATGTTGCCTGGCATGGTAGGAAGATCATATGAGGAAAGGCTGAGGCACTTGGGACTTTTCTCATTGGAGAAAAGAAGGTTTAGGGGAGATTTGATAGAGGTGTACAAGATGATTAGGGGTTTAGATAGGGTTGACCACGAGAACCTTTTTCCGCGTATGGAGTCAGCTGTTACTAGGGGACACAGCTTTAAATTAAGGGGTGGTAGGTATAGGACAGATGTTAGGGGTAGATGTTTTACTCAGCGGGTTGTGAGTTCATGGAATGCCCTGCCAGTATCAGTGGTGGACTCTCCCTCTTTATGGTCATTCAAGCAGGCATTGGACAAGCATATGGAGGTTATTGGGCTAGTGTAGGTTAGGTAGGCTTCGGTCGGCGCAACATCGAGGGCTGAAGGGCCTGTACTGCGCTGTATTTTTCTATTTTCTATTTTCCTTCAGAATAATTATATTTGTGTGTTGTATTTACATTCTGTTACACATAAGTTCACATCTTCAGCATCTAGATTTACTCTTCTGTTCCAAGCAACCCTGCTTCTCTAATTGATGAACATTTTTGTGTTGTTTAATGATATGACTTATCATTGACAACTGGAAGAAGTACATGGAAAACAATCTGAGCTTAATGTAAAGGAGTCAGATGAGAATCATCTGTTGACTGTTGAAGTAATATTTTTAATATTTGTTGGGAATAAAAGTTTGGGGAAAAAAATCTGTTATGCCTGACGATTAATTTCATTTCATGAGCTTTTTTTCACTTTGGGTGGCCTTCGAGTACAACATTATTTGTCACACCCAAGTGTACCATTTGTTGGCTTATGGTTCAATTACCATCGGAAATTGCAATGGTATTTTTCTAATTCTCCCTCTTGAACTTGGATATTGGACATTGCATTGCTTTCATGTTGAAAACCTGCCAAAGAAATTTACTGGCTAAAATACACACAAGAGAAATTGGTTAGCCACAGTTTTCTAGCTTTAAGCTGCAGCTTGCTTTATATCCATTTCCAAAAACAAACTAAACTTTTTGTGAAGCGGCACTGTTTTGGGATTCAACATTCACAAAAGTAGAAAAGAAATGAACAGTTAGCTTTGACTAGAATATCTATTTTACTGTGGAAAGTGTATAAGCTCTGTACTATATAAATGGAATAATTTCATGAGAACTAATAAGTGATCTTTGTAGTTTATAAATGGTAACTTATTACTTCCACAAATGAGATTTGCTGCAATTTACTCTTTGTGCTATTTGAGGATGTCTGTGTATTCTTTATTGCACATCTGTTTTTTCCAAATTTAATTTGAATCTTCAACTTCAGTTGTTGAATCATTAAATATGAATATTACACTGCAGGGATGTTTTTCTGTTACACGGTGGTATTATACGATGCTATCAGCAGTTGGTAAATCGGCTAATTGATTTTTCTTTCATTTTATAGTGTTTGATAGTTTAAAAAATATTTCACAGGCTATACCAGAAATGTTGCACTTCACTGAAGTGTAGGCTTATTTTGAATTATTTATTGCCAATGTACTGCTAACCTAAGATTTGTAGCTTTTATTTTCCTGCAATTGCTTGGTTGTGATTGTAACATAGATACTGTCTCTAGGCAATTGGCAACCTGTTTTTGTAATTTTTCATCAGTTTGATCGCTCAATCTATCAGGTTTACATGCTAGATTCCAAAGTTTGAATATGTAATAGAGGTGTTTATAATTCTCCCTTGAGGGAAGGGTGGAGGGGTGGTTAAAGGGAGATGTAATCATTGACATTCTGTGGGGATCTAACACCTAAGAATGTGCTGCTTCATTTTTCATTGCTGGGTTGTGGCTGTCGCTGGCTGGAGCAGCTTTGTTGCCCATTCCCAGTTGCCCTGGAGAAGGTGGCTGCTGCTTTGAACTGTTGCAGTCCATTTGCTGTAAGCTAACCCACAATGTCATTCGGGTAGAAATTCCTAGATTTTTGACCCAACGTCACTGAAGAAACAGTGGCTATCATCCCAAGTAAGGATGATGAATTTGGAATGGAACTTGCAGTTGGTGTAGTTGCTTCTGAATGGTAATGGCTATGGGTTTTGGTACACACTTGTAGTTTGCACACTCACTGCTACTGTGCATTGGTGTGGAGGGATTGAATGTTTGTGGATGTGGTACCAATCATGTGGGCTGCTTTGGCCTGGATGGTATCAATGTTTTTGAATGTTAGGCACTGTATTCATCCAACTCATCCATTCGGGAGTATTCCATCACGCTCCTGACTGCTGTGTGAGCTGTGCCATGTAGATGGCTGACAGGCTTTGGGGAGTCAGGAGGTGAGTTACTCACCGCAGTATTCCCAGCCTTTTGACCTGCTCCTGTATCCACTGGCGAGTGTTTAAGTGGCAGGTCCAGCTGGTAACCTCCAGCTTGTTGGTTATGGGGGATTCAGTGATGTTGCATGTCAAGGAGAGATTGTTAGATTTTCTCTTGGAGATGTTCATTGCCTCACATTCCATCTGGAGTGCTCTTGGATACTAAATCTTAGGAATGATGTGTATCGGCCTTGGAAGTACTATAGTGTTGAATCATCAGAATGAAGATTCCTCAGAACTATCTTTTTTTAATCTGACTTTGTCACCTCTCTGAATAAATATTTATTTGGCTTGATATTAAACTGCGAGCACGTGGAATGCTTTGCTATGTTTTGTGAGGCCCCTTTTCGTCATAGCTGACCATGGGTTGCATCCTCATTGTTCTGGCTTTCTACTTCCCTGACGCAGTGTCACTTTTGACTGAAGAGGCCAATGCTGGAATGACAGTCCCGGATGCAGAGGGCTAATCTCTATGTAATGGTTGATCTGCTCGAGCTGCTGTACTACTTGTCTGCTGCAGCGCTCATCAGCTTTTCCCCTGTTTTTGAGGTGTTGGTTCGGGGTGTTTTTCCATCTTGTGCAGTCAGCTGCAAGCCTTTCTCAGGACTCCGTAACGGTATCAAACACTTTCATGTTCCTCATGCAGATGTCCTTGTAGTGCAGCTGGGGATGTCCTGTGGATTTCTTCCCAGAAGCAGGCTCTACATGAAGGTTATCCTTTGGGATGCGGCCATCCTCCACGCAGTGGACGTGGCCCAGCCAGCGCAGTCACTGCTGCCTGGGCAGAGTGTACATGCTGGGAAAGCCAGTACAAGATAGGACCACTGCATTCGACACTGTCTTGCCAGGGTATGGCAGATACTCTTTAAGTGGAAGGTGTTCAGTCTTCTCTTCTGTTTGCCATATGTAGTCCACGTTTCACTGCCTTACAGCAGTGTGCTTATGATGCAGGCATTGTAGACTGACACATTTTTCTTCTGTGTCAGCTTGGGATTTGTCCATACTCTAATCAGGAGGTGAGCAAGAGTTGAGGCTGCTTTCCTGATCCTCTTGTCGATCTGTGTCCAAGGAGAGGTTGTCACTGATGGTAGAGCCAAGGTACGTAAACTGATGGATGACACGGAGTTTGTAGTCATCGATGGTGATGACTGGCGGTGTCCCAGGACGCTCACCTTCAGACTGTCAGTCTGAAATCCTTGCAAGTGTAAGAGAGGTGGTCTATCAGTAACTGGAGTTCCTGCTGGGTGTGTGTTGCAACTGTGGCATCATTGGCAAACAGCATGTCCCTGATGAGTGCCATGCTTGCTTTAGTCTTGGCTGTGAGGCGGACCAGGTTGAAGAGCCTGCCGTCTGTTTTAGTGCATAAGTAAATCCCCTCCTTTGGGGTGCCAAAGGCATGGTTCAGGAGCACAACAAAAAATAAATCTGTGTGGGAGCGAGGACACAGCCTTGTTTGATGCCGTTGCTGATGTTGAGGGCTCATAAGAGCTGCTATTGAACCACACCGTCCCCCTTGTGTTACTGTGGAAGAATTCTATCATACTGAGCAGTTTTGGTGGGCAGCCGGTCTTCAGGAGAACCTTGAAAAAGCTGTTTCTGCTGACCAGGTTGAATGCCTTGGTAAAGTCAATGAAAGTAGCATGTAGGGGCATTTTCTGTTCTCTGCACTTTTCCTGCAGTTGCCAAAGGGAGAAGATAATGTCTACTCTTGACCTTTTTTAGCTCAGAAGCCGCACTGTGACTCTGGGTATACACGTTCTGTCAATTTCTGCAGGCGAGTCAAGATGACCCAAGCAAATGCTTTGCTGACAGTGTTGAGGAGAGAGATGCCTCTGTAGGTATTGCAGTTGCTTCTCTTGCCCTTGTTCTTGAAGAGGGCAATGATCTTGGTGTCCCACATGGCCTGCAGTGCAGCTCCTTCTTGCTAGCACTGACAGGACTTTATGTAATGGGAACAGGAAGCTAGTCTTGATCAGATCAGGAGGAATCCCGTCAGTACCTAGGGCCTTCCCTGAGACCAGGCTGTCAATAGCCTTGCTGAGCTCTTCTACTGATGGCTCTTTGTCTAGCTCACCCATGGTTGGCAAGCACATGATGGCATCAAGTACTGAAGCAGATGCTGTATACTCTCTGGAGTGGAGATCAGGGTAGTGTTCAATCCACCTCTCCATCTGCTGGCCTTTGTCTGTGATTACTTCCCCAGTAGAGGATTTGAGGGGTGGGGGGGGGGGGGGGGTAGCTGTCTTATTCTGCACTGGTCCTACTGCCTCCTTGATACCTCTGTACATTCCCCTAATGTTCCCCATTATAGCGGCCATCTGAATTTCCTCACTTAGCTGTGTCCAGTACTTGTTAGCACAACACCTGGCAGTCTGCTGTACCTAGTTTCTGGCAGCTCTGAGAATCTGCAGGTTCTTCCTATTAGCTGACCGCTTGTATGGGGGTCAGCTCGATTGCCTTAGCCTCAAACCAGTCGTGTCTTTTGGAGTTCTTCTCCCAAAGATGGCCAGGGATGTCCAGTACATGGTATCTTGAAAGGTTTCTCTCTTCTCTGTGGCGGAGTTTCTGTGTCACGAGGCGCCGAGTTCTCTCTCAGAAGCCTCTGAGAACTGCTGCATAAGGTCTGGCTGGGACATCTTGCTGAGATTGATGCAAGGGTTCGCCTGTTGCTTAGTGTGATGGAATCTCTTGGGTTGCAGCTTAATCTTGCAAAACACCAAGGAGCGGTCTATATGACAGGTGCACCGCCAAACACGTTCTCCACACTCTCTCTTACCCACAGTGCTGATTAATTAGAATCAGATTGAGTTGGTGTGTCTCCAGGATTTCTTATGCTGAGGCTTTGTCTGGAAGTAGGAGTTAGTGATGCACAAATCATGGTAAGTGCACAACTCAAGCAGTCGCTGTCTGTTCTCATTCACTTTGCCCACACCAAAATGCCCAAGGCAGGAGGGCCCCAAGTCGTGGTCTGCACCCACTCTGGTGTTGAAGAACAAGTTACTCCTCCCTAGGGAAGCTGCTAATGAGGGCAGCGAGATTGTTGTAGAACCCGTCCTATGTGTCTGGTGTGGAGGACAGTGTTGGGTTATACACGCTGACAAGGTGGTGTTGAGGCGAAGAGTTTTGAGTCGCTCTGAGCCATTGCTGACTGACTGGTTCTCCTGTGTTCATCAGACTGTTCGTCACTGTGAAGCTGACCCCTGCTCTCAGAGCCCTTCCCCAGCCAGTAAAACGTGTAGTCCTTCTCTTTCAGTGAACCCACCTCTGTCAGCCTTGTTTCCTGGAGGGCAACTAGACCCATGGTGAGTCTCCTTGAGCCTGTTATTTATGACGGCTGATTTCTTAGAGTCGCTGATGTCCTGAAGGGTTTGAGAGGCCGGTCATCATTGTCCAGACGTTCCATCTTCTCCGTTTTAGAGCTGGTCTTTTTTTTGTTCTTGGTGCAATGATCACAATCTGCTGTCATGATAATTCCTAATCCCCATTCACCCAATGAGGATAGTGGGTTGAGGCGGGTGATAGCTGTTCACTGGGATCCGAAAATCCCCCCTATGGTTGATACCATTGTGTTCTACGCCGATCTTGCGATGACACAAAACTAGTATCTGCTGCCCCCTCGTGTTGTGTCGACGCTGCAGGTGAAGCGGGTGGAGAGTCCTCTCCAGGTACAGTAGTGGTAGGATGCAAGCCTAGGCGGTGTGGTATAGGGCCAAGCTGTTGTCCATGAAGCACGTTCCCCCTCTCCACAACACTGGCTAATCCAAAGGAACAGCAGAGCCGTTACAGTTTGGTACCAGTGCCGTCGCAGGAGCTGCCAGGACAAGGTTGTAGATAACAACGATCTATCTTTGGGGCCCCCTGCTTCGGATTTTTCCTTGTGGTTTACTCCTGAAGCCTTTCCCAGTGCTATGTTAAAGGCACTGTGTAAATGCAGGTTGTCAAAGAGAGTTAGGTTATGAGGGTCAGTTGTATTTTGTATTCCTTTTGTGTTTGAAAGGTTGAGGGGTTATCTAATCAAGTCTTTTAAATTTATGAAGGAGTAAATAGTAGATTCAGATAAAGTATTCTATTTGAGAGCATCCAAAACAAAAGGACACAAAATTGAAATTAATGTTAGACTATTTAAGCACAAAATTGAGAAGCACTTTCATGCGCTGACTGGAGCACTTTCCTGACAAGGCTGTGGATTTTTGGTCAAATTAAATTTCCAACACTGAGATTGATTATTATTGTAAGGCTTATTGTAAGTATAAAGAGGTATAGAGAAGATGCACAAATTATGTTGAGGTATAATTCAGCCAGGATTTGCTGCATATAAAGTGATGACTTTAATCCAGATTAAATGAATACTGAATATTAAATATTGAAGAATGATACATTTTATAAATAAAAGAAATTACACATCACTTTTTATTTTCTGTTTTACTTGTCCAGAATGTAGAGATTCTGAAAATCCTGGAAACAGCATCTGCTCAGGTAACCGACGAAGATGGAGTATTCAGACTAACTGCTGCCCGGAAGATAAAGTCAGCTGATGTCAGAAAGAAATGTAAGAAGTTGTTTAAAGTTAATCATAAAGTAAATTGTTCTGGACTGTGGGTTTCTTTAATTTGTAGGTTTTTCTCAAATCCTTTACTGGTTTGCTACTGTTCCTGTGCTCGTGGCATGGATTGTCTATTTGACAGTCATGACAGAAACTGGGAAAGTGAGCCAAGATTCCCACAGCTGAAAATTCTTATACAGGGACATGAAGTGAGGACAACATTCTGCCTGGCATGGATACCTGAAGCTGAATAGCCAGAGGGTGACTGCCACTTGTAGTGCTGTCTTCTGATAAAGGAATTGAAGTGAGAGGAAAGGAAATCTATATTTGCTTGTTTCCATTTCAGTATCAAAACCACCTACTTTCCTTTTCAGCTGATGCATTTGTTACGAGGCCAGATGAAGTTAATAAAATCACTGATAAAAAAAGGATTCAGCTTATGCAATCCATTCAGAAATTTAACAGGTAAGTACAACTCTAATGTGGAAAAGAATGTAGATTCAGTAAAGATACAAAGTAGATACTACTATCTATCAATGTTAGCTTAATTAATTTGGGCTACTTTTGATGTGTATAAACTTTTGCCAAGAAGGTTTTCTGGGTATGTTGTAAGTGGTCAAGCTTACAGTGCAGCGTATGATTCCATTATATAAAATTATCTAGGATGGAATTTTGAAATGAGTGAGAATGAAGTTGTAACTGCTGTTCCTTTGAACTGGATTATAGTCCAAACCAGACAGCCACCTTTTACATAGCTCGTTCCTGATTAACTTGCTCACATATCCCTTACAGGTGAAAAATGTTTTGCTGGAAAAGCACAGCAGGTCAGGCAGCATCCAAGGAGCAGGAGAATTGATGCTTCGGGCATAAGCCCTTTTGATGCCTGAAACGTCGATTCTCCTGCTCCTTGGATGCTGCCTGACCTGCTGCGCTTTTCCAGCAACACATTTTTCAGCTCTGATCTCCAGCATCTGCAATCCTCAGTCCTCACTTTCTCCTCCTTTTTATCCCTTATATAGGTTTACAAAATTGAGGGGCATGGATAGGATAAATTGACAAAGTCTTTTCCCTGGGGTCAGGAAGTCCAGAACTAGAGGGCATAGGTTTAGGGTGAGGGGGGAAAGATATAAGAGAGACCTAAGGGGCAACTTTTTCATGCAGAGGGTGGTACGTGTATGGAATGAGCTGCCAGAGAATGTGGTGGAGGCTGGTACAATTGCAACATTTTAAAAGGCATTTGCATGTGTATATGAATAGGAAGGGTTTGGAGGGATATGGCCGGATGCTGGCAGGTGGGACTAGATTGGGGTTGGGATATCTGGTTGGCATGGACGAGTTGGACCAAAAGGTCTAGTTCCGTGCTGTACATCTCTAGGACTCTATCATTTATTTTTAAAATTGTAATGAACTTAAAAAGTTATTAGGAAGCTGTTAATTAATAACAAGCTGCATTATTTTTATAAATCTTTTAAAATATATGCATTTGTTCATAACTTAGCCCCAAATTTGGCATAAAGTAAAACCAAGAACTGCAGAAGCTGGAAATCTGAAACAGAAACTGAACTTGGTGTTGAAACTCAGCAGGTCTGGCAGCATCATGTGCTCTGAAGAGTCAAAAGACTGTTAACTCTGTTTTCTTACCAAATTTAGGATTATGTCTACATTTCCTATTTCCGTAAAAGAATAGGAAATGTTATGTCATATGTCAAATTTTGAACCAGCAATTTGAACATTTCTTTAAAAAGATGGTAATTCAAAAATGTCTTGAATGTTTGAGAATTTTTCTGTTTATCTTGCTTTAATTAAGTAATCCGGTTACAATTATGTGTTTTGCTTCACTGTCAGCCACCCTTTTTTTTAAAATGTCTGTTCACTTGTTTCTCTCAAAGTTGGCTTCTGCTTTCAGGTGAATTTCAGTTTGATCCCTGGCCTCACTACAGATTAGTTAGATATTCACAAGGGAAAGAATATATCACAGGTTTGGGTGCAAGAATGTGCTTATGTGAGTGGTTTCAGATAATGGACCTCAAAAAAAATTATCTAGAGTAAAATCCAAAAATGGGAAAAGAGGAAAAAAAAATGGAAATGTTTGTTTTTACTCATGAAGTAAGAGGATGACAGAAGAATTGGTATTTCCATAGAAACCAATCAAATTAGATGGGATTAAAAAAAACTGCACCTTGATCTGAATGTGACCCTTCAAGACATTGAAAGCATTTTGGTTAAACCTTTGTCTGTAGGTCTGAGAATTTAAAGAAGACCGTTACAAGAGATAAAAGCAGCCCTGAATTTGATGAACTCCTAATCCATCAGGTATGAAATCTAACTGGATTAACTTTGCCAGATAATTATAAGAAAATCATGATACCATCTGATGCAAATAATGGCATGCAATAAAGGCAAGCAAGCCACTTTCAGGAAGCTATGGACTTGCACTCCAAGATCTTGATGGACACCAATGCTGTTCAGGATCCTGCTGTGAATTGTCTGCTTGTCCTTAACATTTGATCTCGCAAAATGCAGCACCTCACATTTATCGGGATTAAACTTCTTTCCCTTGTGATACTGTTACATCTGATTTCAGCTTTTCTCTCTTAAACTGCAGGGTAAATCTTGACATGTTATGGTCACTAGATGTTCCTTCACCTTAAGCTCCCCAATCAAATCTGCCTCATTACATATTACCAAATTCAGAATTGCCTGTTTCCTAGTTGGCTGTACCATTAAACTTCGCAAAAAAAAAAATTACATATTCCTTGAATTCCTTTGCTTGAGATCCACTCCCAACCTATTGAAGTTCCCCATGATTTATTTTCTGCCCACATTCTGACTACTGCTAGGAGGCCTGTACATAACTCCCATTCGGTATTTTGTTTTCCTTTCTTCAACTCTACCCTCACGGATTCTACGCCTTCAGACTCTGTTACTACTTGCTATCAATTTAATTTCAATTCTTACTAACAAGGCAACCCTGACCCCTTGCAAATAGGTCCACGATGACCACAACTTTGTACCTGCCAATTTCAATCTCTCCTACATGCTCATTTTCCTTATTTTCTATACTTCTTGCATTTAAATACAACACTCAGTCCTGCATTGACTACACCCTTGTCATAGTTGTCCCTTTTATCTGCTATGCCTGAAGTTAAATTCCTGACCTTTTCCATACTCTATCTTGTTAGTTGTTCTGGAAACTTCAATAACCTATTCAGAGTGCTCCCTGTCCCTTTAACTTTTTCCATAATTCTCCATGCAACTGAAGCCCTGCCTATTTCGTTTCTAGCCTGATGCACAGCCCTAGTCCATGCAATTCACCAGGACTCTGCTCCCAGCATGATCTAGGTAGAGCCTTGTTAATTTGGATTTGACACCTTTTTCAAATAAACTGAACAGTTTAAGAATATTTGAAAAGCTTTTTTTTATTACTAACAAGTCAGTAGTCTAATTTATATATCCTTGCATTGTTTTTATAATTTGATCTGACAGTTGGCAATCAAGACTTTTGACAAAAGAAAATTGAAGCAAACTGAAACAAAGGACCACAGTGCAGCATTGTTTCTTAATTATGCCATTGACCTTGAAACTGAGAAAGAAAAGCTAATTGCAGCAAACCATACAGAGACTAATTATCAAAACAAGAGGGATACAGGTTTTATTAAATGTTTACCCAGTAAATTGAATGATGTAAATGGAAACACCGAATTTGTGGGAATGTGTGGAGAACTTTGTAATCATTCACAAGATTCACCAGATTTTGAGACAGTTGATGTTGCAAAAGTAGGCAACCACAAAGATATTGGTGAATTATGAACCAAAAACTGTTCATAAAGGAGTTGCTAATATAAATGCCTCCAGGTAGGTACCTCACATAATGTACGCACACATGAAAGGACTGCAATGCTCACTACCTACTTCAGCTGGAAAACTGATCTACTAAAACTGAAACCTTGGATAAAAATTGTCACCTAAGTATGAAGTTCACTTCCACTGTGCAGTCACAAAGGAGAAAGCACTTAACTCTATGGATAAATGTATTGCAGTAGCAATATTTTACTTTGCACATATATAGGGAAATGGAGCTTTGTCCATGAGCTACTGTGTAGTATTCCATTAGACATGCATCTGTATTTTTGTGTGTATATATTTAAAAAAACCACTCTTGATTATTGGCAGTGATTTTAACATTAAAACATCAAAAATGTATTTTTTTAAACTCCTGCCAATTCCTATTGAGCACAAATAAAGTTTGTTTCTGTTGGTGTCTGTATTTTTCTAGGACTTTCTATAACAATGTGTGCCTTATTTAATTTTATAAATGTGCAATGTTACTACTCATATAAACAAACAAATTATTCAAAAATAAACATTTTTGTGGAAAAGATTGCTATTATTTTATTTACCCCTCGACCCAGCCATCATTTTAGGGTATACAATGAACACTGCAAGTGTAACCAATTTAAAGTAATTTTCATCATCATTTGGGTCCCTTGGTTGCAATATTTGATGACACTATTTTAGCAACATCCAGATTAAACATATTAAATGCTAATTTTGCAAATAACATCATTTTTACTATACACTAGTCTATTTGTAATCTTGTGTGTATCTCAACTGAATTCAGTAAAATACGCTTTCTTGAGTTGATGTTTGAATGCATTTGCAAGTGTCTCTAATGTCAGAGATTCCAGAGCGATGATCCTTCAGCTGTTCCTAGGTATCACATTTTGTTCATAGGACTGTCTTGGTTTTGAAGTTAAAAATCACATAATAGCAAGTTACAGTCCAACAGGTTTATTAGGAAGCACTAGCTTTCGGAGGTACTGCTCCTTCATCAGGTAGCTGTGCTCCGAAAGCTAGTGCTTCCAAATAAACCTGTTGGACTATAGCCTGCTATAGTGATTTTTAACTTTATCCACCCCAGTCCAACACTAGCCCCTCCACATCTTGGTTTTGAAGAAGTTAATATGATGGAATAGGTTCCATGAGTGTGTATTCTGGCTATAGCGTCATAGAATACAGTGTGGAAGCAGGCCATTCAGCCCATTGAGTCCACACTGCCAGTCCGCAAAGTACCTCACCTTACCCTCTTCCCTGTACCCCTGCATTTCCCATGGCTAATCCTCCTAACATACACATCCCTGGACACTATGGACAAGCTAGCATAGCCAACCCACCTAACTTGCACATATTTGGACTGAGAGAGGAAACTACAGCCTCCTGAGGAAACCCACACAGAGGGAGAATGTGCAAACACCATACCTGAGGGTGGAATTGAACCGGGGGTCACTGGCACTGAGAGGCCCACTTTTACCATTGTGCTTCCCTACATTGTTGGAGGAAAAGGAAGTTATACACTTTACCAAAGGATACAAGGTAAAGTTTCTAAAAGTTCTTTATAACCTAGAATTTTGATAATGATTCCAAAATCAAATATAGTTTATTTCTAAATATTAGATTAACTTTTATTTCTATAAGTTTCCACTGGTCAATTTTGCAACTAATTTAATTTGAATAATCAGTCATGACTTAATTTGTTGCATGATGGTAAGTATTCTAATCATGCCAAGTAAATAAGCATAAGATTAATTGGTTGTAAAATAAACTCACTGACCAAGCTTCCATTTTAACAAAATTATCTAACCCTAATATTTGAAGTACTTAATGTCTACATGATCTTTTACGAAGCACTTATTATATTGCCTGCTATTTAGTTCCTTTTGCCTCTCCTTTTTTTAAAAACCACTGCATAATTTCAGTTCTCGACAGTAAATGGCATCACCCACATGCCTGTTCCAATCTGGCATGCATGCTCCTTAAGTCTTTTTCAATTATCATTTATTGCTGTTGACTTTGACTTTTGTAGCATCTGTAATCATTTAAATTGTACCCTGTCTAGTGAGGGTTAACTAAATATCTCAAAGCACACTAGTGCTAAAACTGATCCCTTATGGTGATATACCTATCTCTCTTTGCCAAAATGTAGGAAGTAAGAAGAACGTAGTTTGGATTAATTAGCGATACAAAAGTTACTTCGAGAGAGCTCCTGTAGATGAATGAAAGCATATAATTGCAAAGAACATGTAAACTCAGTGCTAGAACACAGTCCTGTTTAATTGCAATGCAGATGTCAGTTTTGATTAGATTTCCTACACCAACCCTCTGAAGGATAATCTACCCAGACCCCATTTCCCTCTGACTAATGCACCTAACATTATGGGCAATTTAGCATAGCTAATTCACCTGACCTGCACATCTTTGGACCATGGGAGGGAACCCACGCAGGCACAAGGAGATTATGTGGAATTTGCACAGACAGTTGCCCAAGGCTGGAATCAAACCTGGAACCCCGGTGCTGTAAGGCAGCAGTGCAAACCACTGAACCACCGTGCTGCCTGAAACCACAATCTTGGTGTTATCAGCACCATTTGACGTGGCACTATCCTAGCTGGCCTCAACTACCTGAGCAGAGATTTATTTTTTTTTTCTTTTTCAGCAGCAGTGAGGCAGGCCCCAAGCAGCAACAGGGAGAGTCCTTGCACGTGTTCACACACACAGTCACAGTCCTACACTGATCCAATTCTCCAAACAAAATGGGGAAAACACCCGAGTGGACAGTGACCAGCAGTGCCCTTCTCGGAGGACAATGCTGAGTCAGTATTTTTTTTCATGTGATCTCCACACTCCTATTTATTTATTTTTTTTTACAACTCCAGGGTGTTGGTGGACACCGCGTGCTCCTTCTCCAAGGACACCCGCAGAGATTTATTTATTTTTTTTTTTTCTTTTTTTTTTCTTTATTCTTTTTTAGTGAAAAGACACAGTGCACGAATCTTTATTCAATTTCCACCACCAGGAAGATAGGAATGACACCCGAGTGGCCAGTGACAAGCACTGCCCTTCACATCAAAGGGCAATGCTGTGTGATCAAAACAGTGAAGGGGAGGGTAGGGACTAAATCAAAATAGAGTTGGAGGGGGAAATGATGCACTCCACTCCCTGCGGCGCCCACCTCTCCCTGAACGACTCCAGGGTGTCGGTGGACACCGCGTGCTCCTTCTCCAAGGACACCCGCAGAGATTTATTTTTTTTTTTTTTTTTTTTTTTTCACAAAGTGCACGAATCTTTATTCAATTTCCACCACCAGGAAGATAGGAAAGACACCCGAGTGGCCAGTGACAAGCACTGCCCTTCAAACCACAGGGCAATGCTGTGTGAGCAAAACAGTGAAGGGGAGGGTAGGGACTAAATCAAAATAGAGTTGGAGGGAGAAATGACGCACTCCACTCCCTGCGGCGCCCACCTCTCCCTGAACGACTCCAGGGTGTCGGTGGACACCGCGTGCTCCTTCTCCAAGGACACCCGGGCTCTAACGTAACCCCGGAAGAGGGGCAGGCAGTCGGCCCTAACAACCCCCATCTCCTGGTTAATTTTTTTTTTCTTAGGGAGGCAGGCCCCAAGCAGCAACAGGAACAGTCCTTGCACAGTCACAGAATGATCCAGTCTCCAAAGGGATCTCCTGGTTATATATTTTTTTTTTTTTTCTTTTTTTTTTTTTCTTTTTTTTTTCCCAAGCAGCAACAGGAACAGTCCTCGCACGGTCACAGTCACAGAATGATCCAGTCTCTCCAGAAGGGAAGGAAACACTCAAGTGGCCAGTCACAACTCCAGGGTGTCAGTGGACACCCGCGTGCTCCTTCTCCAAGGACACCCGCAGAGATTTAAACAGCTGAATGGTTTAATCTTATTGGCTTGAACTCTTAATAAGAGTTTATCTACAGTGTTAAGTATTTAGATTACTTGCCAAACATCCCAATTTGCTACTATGTGCTTTTGAATATACAAAATAAATTTAATACCCATCTGCTTTATTGGCTAAACTACCAATTTGCATTCACTTCCCTTCCAACTGTAGTAGTTTTTTGAGGGAGATAGCAAGTGTGTTTGAGGACTATTCTCTACAATTCATGAAAAATTTGTCAATCATAAAACAGTGAATGACCATTTTTAAATTCACTGTCTGTGTGCATCTCTGGCTGGAGCAGCATTTATTACTCAACTCTAATTGCCCAGAGAGCAGTTGAAAGTCAACAGTACTGGTGTGGATCTGGAGTCACGTGCAGGCCATGCCAGCTAAAGATGACTGATTTCCTTCCCTAACGTGAACTAAGTGTATTTCCCCCCCCCCCCCCCCCCAACAATCCACAATGACTTAACGGTCATCCTTACACCCAAAATTCCAGATTCTTTGAATTCGAATTCCACTATCTGCCATGTCAGAACATATAGTTGAGTTCCTGGAATAATAGTCTAGTGAAAATACAACTAGGTCATTGCCTCTCCAAAAACCTTTGGAGTTTTGATGATCTTGCTGCCTGTGACTGGAGATCATCTCATATGGCAGACTGGATTTATTTTTAACTCAAACAAAACCAAACTTTAAAAGTTAATCTAATTTTCCATTGATCCATACCAAATAGCCATACACATTATTTGTGTTTTGAGTTACACTGACTCAATGTCTATTTCTCTCTTTACAGCTCCAGCTGGTTCTGTTGTGTATTCACTGCATCTTGTTTTGATTTCAGGTTTCTAGCAGTATTTTATTTGTCAGTGCATATTTCAACAACTTACAACATGCAGTAATTTCAGACTACACCCACATAACTGAAATGAAGTACATCTTTATTATTGTACAGGCAATGAGGTTTGGACTAAATTTGGGAATTGCTTGAAAGGTAACTTTTTAAATTAAATTTCAGAATTGTTACCCACATAATAAAACAAAAAAGGCCAACTGCACACTCCCAGTAGGAAGTACATTGTGGTCCATAGAGTCTATGGACTGAAAATCTGTGTCTGCCAACAATTTTCCATAAATGCAGTCCCTAAAGATTAAAGTTAAAAAAGAACAACACTTCGGTGTGCAAAACAAGTTACATATTTCTTTTCTTGCACAAAATCCCCAATTTACATGTCATGTTTGTTTCTAATATTCCACATTGGAGCAGTTTAATTCAAACTTGATTGAAATGAAACTGCAAATATTTCCTCCATTTAGACATCAGGATTACCTGCACACAATTGTACTTGGCCTTAGGTGGCTGTTCTCAGAGTAGTGAGTGGGGTAATCAGAGAAATTGTTTGTCAAGGTGGTGTTCCGCCTTTTCAAAACGTCAGTCATGTGAATTTCCACACAACCACCCACCTATGCCTTCTAAACAGCATTCTGAACCAAGTTATCAAGAATATGTTATTTCCACCCACAGATATCAAACTATACAGAGAAAAACTCTCTCAGTAAACAAGGGGAAAAATATCAAATACATCCATCCATCCTCTGTCAGCATAGTTTTCTTGCTGTAATTCCCCATATTATTAAATTAAGTTTTTGGATGTTCAGAAGTCAGTAATCATCCTCTTCGTCAGAATCCATTACTCTTCTTCTGTTAAACTGAAACAAAGAAAGTATATGAAAAGTGTCAGTTTTTTCAAAACTCTGTGTGGTTTCTATATCCAGTTCAAATCCTATTAGTTCAATGCAGAGCGTTTATTTTATAATCACGTCGCTCTTCCAAATATTTAACTCCAAGCTCTACCTAAAGAGCAAATTTTGCTCTAAATTTTGAGATAATTTGGGGAGAGGAAAGTAGCTGCTAATCTAAAAGCTCTATTTCCCAACAAAGCATATTTAAGTAATGGGAGCAGCAAGATTAGTATCTGTTCACACAACAGTGCTCCAGCCTTTAAGAAAAATAATCCACGTGCTTACATTCCCTGAATCATGCAGATGTTTTAAGATCTATTTATGAAAAGCATTTTTTATTATTTCAAAGATTAGCAAAGATGAGCACTTCTATAATATTTTATTTTCCTAAATGATTAGTTAGTGGAGTTAAGCCCAGGAGACTTCCATATTATGAATAAAGCAGGAAGGTATCGCTGTATGGTAGACCTGTAACCAATACAATTGGCTCATTTGTCTCAGATGTTTGAGATACAGTCAAGAAAATTGCGCTCCTAATCAACCAAATAATATAACTTTTATTGGGGGAGTATTGGTGGGGGGGAAAGAGATCATATTTCTTTGGAAAATGGGCACTTTACAATTCAAGTCATGGTTTAAATTGCCTTTTTAGGTTGATAAATGGCATGTTTGGATTGTGTGGCTCATCATGCAGCATCTTAAAGGAATGTTATTTATCTCAATAGTGAGGTTTGGGCACATTTCAAATTCCTTTAGTAAAATTACAGGATGTTTTAGATCCTGGTCTATATCTTTTGATTTTAATTTTCAAATTGTCCAAAACAAACACTTTACACAATTTCATCAAAATAGCTAAAGCATCTATTTTACTTCCATTTTCAAAAGATGAATGCATCTGTAGCCCCACTACATTTCAAATTGAACCAGACTGTTTTGCTAAAACTGTAAGATAATAAAACAGATTTTTAAAGATTAAATATATTAGAGTTTAAATCATTAGGCAATACAACCCGAATATATCAGTTACAAATATCAGCAATTACCTTGACAATAGTTTGCTTTCCCGTTTGTTGGTTGACTTTCTCAAGGATTTCAATCAATTCTAATTCAGAAATCTAAAAACAAACAGTATAATAAGGTTTTCTACATTTGTCGTGAGGTCATGTCATATTTTGTGTTCATGATGTGTGAACTTAAAATAAATGAGGAACAAAACATTCCAGACAGCCACAACAACTGGCCTCATATTCTACTTAAGTTAGGATTTACTGTAAACTCAAACATTGAAAAATATTTAAAGTATTA
The DNA here is from genome assembly GCF_047496795.1 of Chiloscyllium punctatum. NCBI lineage: Eukaryota > Metazoa > Chordata > Chondrichthyes > Orectolobiformes > Hemiscylliidae > Chiloscyllium > Chiloscyllium punctatum. The sequence continues at coordinate 37,242,309 of NC_092764.1, forward strand.
ATTAGCTTCTTCATCTCTCATCTGGTCATGGGGAACTTCCCAAGAAGCCTTTCCCACTTACATGTCTGAGCACAGCACTCAGAAATACCAGCGGTTTTGCGCAATCATTACTAGGTGGCTTTTTCTCAGTGGTCAGCATAGGCTGGGACAACTAGCCACAACTAGCCTCTTTATGGTATAATTAGAGAATGATAAGAATGAAACTGTATCCTACATTTCATGATCTACCATGATGGGATCAGCAGCTAGAATGATCAGAAACTAGAATCATTTTAGTTTGCTAAAGGTAACTGCAGTCAATTAAGACAAAAATAAAAACATTTTCTAAATGCATGAAAAACAGTAACATTAGAACATAACTAGGAGTATTAGAATAGGTGGCCTTTGAAGCTCTTTCTTCCATTCAATAAGGTCAAATCTAATGAACAGCCAGAAATCGTGTTACATATTGGCACCAATGATATAGCCAGGAAAAGGATCAAGGATATAAAAAGTGATTTCAGGGAGTTAGGATGGAAGCTGCAAAGCAGGACAAACAGAGTAGTGTTCTCTAGTTTAATACCGGTGCCACGAGATAGTGAGGGGAGGAACAGGGAGCGGACGCAGCTTAATATGTGGCTGCACAGCTGGTGTAGGAGGGAGGGCTTCAGATATGTAGATAATTGGGATGCCTTCTGGGGAAGGTGGGACCTGTACAAGAAGGACGGGTTGCATCTGAACTGAAAGAGGACCAATGTCCTGGGTGGAAGGTTTGCTCGAGTAGTTCGAGAGGGTTTAAACTAGTATGGCGGGGGGTGGGAACCTGAGCTGTATACCGGAGATGAGAGTTGATGAAGATTAGGAAATAGCAAGAGGTAGACCAGCTAGTGGGAAGGAACCAAGGGATTAGTTAAAGTGTGTTTGCTTTAACACAAGGAGTATCAGAAATAAAAGTGATGAACTTAGAGCATGGATCAGTATCTGGTGCTATGACGTTGTGGCCATAACAGAGACATAGGTTTCTCAGGGGCAGGAATGGTTGCTGGATGTTCCAGGGTTTAGAGCATTTAAAAAGAATAGGGAGGGGGGACAAAGTGTAGGGGGTGTAGCACTACTAATCAGAGAGGGTATCACAGCTACAGGAGCTTCCATTGTCAAGGAAGATCTGCTACTGAGTCAGTATGGATGGAAATTAGGAACAGCAAGGGAGCAGTCACCTCGTTAGGGGTTTACTACAGGCCTCCCCCAATAGCAGCAGGGAGATAGAAGAAAGCATAGGTCGGCAGATTTTGGAAAAGTGTGGACATAGTAGGGTTGTTGTAATGGGTGACTTTAACTTTCCCAATATTGATTGGAACCTCCTTCGAGCAGAAGATTTGAATGAAGCTGTTTTTGTAAGGTGTGTTCAGGAGGGTTTCCTAACTCAGAAGGTTGACAGGCCGACAAGGGGAGAGGCCATTCGAGAATTGGTGCTCGGAAACGAGCCGGGGCAGGTATCAGATCTTGTGGTGGGAGAGCATTTTGGAGATAGTGACCCCAACTGCCTCACATTCTACATAGCTATGGAGAAGGAGAGGATTAGGCAAAATGGGAGGAAAAGTTAATTGGGGAAGTGGAGACTGTTTAAGGAACAGTGATGAATAAATATGTCCCTCTGAGACAGGCAAGAAGTGGTAAGATAAAGGAACCTTGGATGACGAGAGCGGTGGAGCTTCTTGTCAAAAGGAAAAAGGTAGCTTACGTAATGTGGAGGAAGCTAGGGTCGAGCTCAGCTCTAGAGGATTACAGGCAGGCGAGGAAGGAGCTCAAAAATGGTCTGAGGAGAGCCAGGAGGGGGCAGGAGAAAGGCTTGGCAGAATGGATTAGGGAGAACACAAAGGCATTTTACACTTATGTGATGAATAAGAGAATGGTTAAAGAAAGAGTAGGGCCGATCAGGGATAGCATAGGGAATTTGTCTGTGGAGTCTGAGGAGGTACGGGAAGCCCTAAATGAGTTTTTTGCTTCTGTCTTTACGAAAGAAACAAACTTTGTAGTGAATGAAACCTTTGAAGAGCAGGTGTGCATGCTGGAATGGATAGAGATAGAGGAAGCTGATGTGCTGAAAATTTTGTCAAACATTAAGATTGACAAGTCACCAGCCCCGACCAGATTTGTCCTCAGCTGCTTTGGGAAACAAGAAATGCAATTGCTTCACCACTTGCGAAGATCTTTGCATCCTCGCTCTCCACTGGAGTCGTACCTGAGGACTGGAGAGAGGCAAATGTAATTCCTCTCTTCAAGAAAGGAAATAGGGAAATCCCCGGCAATTACAGACCAGTAAGTCTCACGTCGGTCGTCTGCAAGGTGTTAGAAAGGATTCTGAGGGATAGGATTTATGACCATCTGGAAAAGCATGGCTTGATTAAATGCAGCCAACACGGCTTTGTGAGGGGCAGGTCATGCCTCACAAACATTATCGAGTTCTTTGAGGATGTGACTAGAAAAATTGATGAGGGTCGAGCTGTGGATGTGGTGTATATGGACTTCAGCAAGGCATTTGATAAGGTTCCCCATGGTAGGCTCATTCAGAAGGTCAGGAGGAATGGGATACAGGGGAACTTAGCTGTCTAGATACAGAATTGGCTGGCCAACAGAAGACAGCGAGTGGTAGTAGAAGGAAAATATTCTGCCGGAAGTCAGTGATGAGTGGTGTTTTACAGGGTTCTGTCCTTGGGCCTCTACTGTTTGTAATTTTATTAATGACTTGGATGAGGGGATTGAAGGATGGGTCAGCAAGTTTGCAGACGACACAAAGGTTGGAGGTGTCGTTGACAGTATTGAGGGCTGTTGTAGGCTGCAGCGGGACATTGACAGGATGCAGAGATGGGCTGAGAGGTGGCAGATGGAGTTCAACCTGGATAAATGCGAGGAGATACATTTTGGAAGGTCGAATTTGAAAGCTGAGTACAGGATTAAGGATAGGATTCTTGGCAGTGTGGAGGAACAGAGGGATCTTGGTGTGCAGGTACATAGACCCCTAAAAGGGCCACCCAAGTGGACAGGGTTGTTAAGAAAGCATATGGTTTTGGCTTTCATTAACAGGGGGATTGAGTTTAAGAGTTGTGAGATCTTGTTGCAGCTCTATAAAACTTTGGTTAGACCGCACTTGGAATACTGCGTCCAGTTCTGGTCGACCTATTATAGGTAAGATGTGGATGCTTTGGAGAGGGTTCAGAGGAGGTTTACCAGGATGCTACCTGGAATGGAGGGCTTATCTTATGAAGAGAGGTTGACTGAGCTTGGACTTTTTTCATTGGAGAAAGGGAGGAGGAGAAGGGACCTAATTGAGGTATACAAGATAATGAAAGGCATAGATAGAGTCGATAGCCAGAGACTATTTCCCAGGGCAGAAATGACTAACACGAGGGGTCATAGATTTAAGCTGGTTGGAGGAAAGTATAGACGGGATGTCAGAGGCGGGTTCTTTACGCAGAGAGTTGTGAGACCATGGAATGTGTTGCCAGCAGCAGTTGTGGAAGCAAGGTCATTGGGGACATTTAAGAGACTACTGGACATGCATATGATCACAGAAATTTGAGGGTGCATACATGAGGATCAGTGGTCAGCACAACATCGTGGGCTGAAGGGCCTGTTCTGTACTGTGCTATATTCTATGTTAATCAACTCCGCCTTCCCACATTACCGTCACAATACTCAGTACTCAAAAGCTAATTAGATCAATTAACTCAATGCATCAGGCACTGAGAATTGTAGTGCATAACTCTACACAGTTAAAAAAAAGATTCTCATCAAACTCCTAAACGAGCTTATCTATGACCCCTTTCTAGACAGCCCAGCATCCACCCTGCCAAGTCCTTAATAATTTTGTCAGTTTCAACCTCTCATTCACCTGAATTCTAGGGAAAAAAAACTTTCATTGCTCAACCTCTCCTTAAAGAACAATCACCTCATCCAAGGAATCTAACAAACTTTACTGTACTTCCCCTGATGTGGGTCCATCCATCCTTGGGTAAGAAGACTGAAAATATACACAGCATTACATTTCACACTAATAACTGTTGTAAAACAATCCCTTTGTATCGTACTACATGCATTCTTAATTGCTTCCTATAGCTGCATGTTAATTTTTTTTAATAAGACAAAAATGATGAAAACTCAATTTTAATAGAGAGAAGCGCAGAAGTGATAATGCCTTACTTTTCCACCAAGCTGCCCAAACCTTGCCATCTGTATAAGGTAATTCTCCACCGATTTGGCTTTCTCAGGCTTCACCAGAGCCAAATTACTCACTGGAAATGAAAAAGTATAAAATGACATGAAGGACACAGGAAATATTTTAATGGAAGATTTCAGAAAAGGCCAACAAAAAGATACTTGCTAACCAAGGCATTTTGTAAAATCAGAATGCATCAATAATTTTAAAAAATTTCCCAATCATTATCCCACTTGCTGGATGAAAGGAAATGTATTCTTGCAATGCTGTGCAAGAAGTAATACAACAAATTGCTAGTTGGAAATGTTATTCACACTAAGCACTAAGGGTGCAAAACATCCATCTCACAACCCAGCAATTCATTTCACTTGAACTTCAAAGTTAAAAAAAAAACTACAGGTAAGTTTGCTTTTAGCATTTAATCACAGGAAATTTTAGTTAACCAGACAATTCTCACACAAGTTACTTACAAGACTAATCATTGAACTATGCCTTTTAAGAAAAAAAAACTATACACAATAAACAAGGGTATAATGCTAATTTTTCAATCATGAACAGTATATGGACACCACCAGATGAGCAACAATGAGTAAATGGTTCTTTTACTTTCATCACCTGATATCAAAACCCCAGTAATACTCAGTAGGACAGGCAGCGTCTGTGAAGAAAGGAACAGTTAACCTTTTGGTGTGATGACTTCTCATCAGAACTGGAGAAACTTCAAGATGTAACAGGTTTTAGGCAAGTACAGAGAAGGTCTGTGGCAAGATGAACAGCAGGAGAGATAAAACAAAAAATGCTGTGAACTAAGAGATGGCAATGAGACAAGCAAAGCAACAAAAAGCTGTTGAGGTGGTGAAAATGGAAATCACAGAATCATCATCAATAGCTGTTGCCTGCTAAAAGATTTACACAAAGGTTTTGAGCTGAAATTGTTGAACTGAACATTTAATCCTAAGGGCTATCAAGTGTCTGTTTGAAAGATGAGATGCTGCTTCCAAAGATCTTCAATGAAACAGTGCAGAATGCTGAGGTTAGTGAGAACGGAACAGAAAATCAGAATTGTTGGTGAGCAGCTCCAGATGATACTTAGGAATTATTGGCACACTCACAGGATTCACCCAATCTGTGTCTGACCCATCCAACCCTCTCCCATCCACTCAATGTACAGGAGGTCATACATAAATACTGAATGCAATACACTAAATTGAAATGATATGCAATTAGCACTTTCATCTGAAAAATACTTTTGGGATCATGGATGACAGAAAGTAAAGAGGTAAAATGCAAATATTGCATTTCTGATCTTGCCTGAGAGGATAGCTTGGCTGGGGTGCTCCTTTCAAATGCAAAGGGCACTGGAAAGGGAAGGAAGAGTTTGGTGGTGACAGCATGCAGGAGGTGGTGAAAATGAAGAGGACAAAATGTGGAATAGAAGGTGAAAATAAGGGAGACCAGACTGAGGTTTGGTGTGGTAAGGAAATTGAAGACCAGAAATTCAGGACATAGAATGGACGTTGCTAGAATCCTGTTAACAAAAGTGGAGGGAAACACACAGAACGTACTGGTTTGGAGGTGGGATTGACGAATTTGGATAAAGAAGCTGGAAAAAAATAGATTCTTTGAGGAAAGGGCATAGGATGAAGTATAGTTAAGACAGTTGTGGAAATGAGTGGTTTCTACTAGATGCTGGTTGATAGCCTATGCCTATCCCAACCCCTGAAATGGAGACAGAAAAGGGAAGAATCCAAAGTGGGTCACTAGAAAGCAAGGGCAGGATGGGAACTGAAAGCAACTTAAATTAAAGTTTCCAGTTCTGGACACCACAGGAAACACCACTGATACAACTGTCAATATATTCGAGAAAGAAATACAGAGATAAAATGCACCTTAGTAAGTCTGTACAACTTATATTCAAAGCTAAAGCAGGTCCAACCCAGGCCTGTACAGGTCCAACCACACCATTGATTGAGGATGCGAAAGGATTCAATAGACAAGCTATCCGAGTTCAGCATGGCAGAGGTGGTGGGGTGGACAGGACCAGTTGGGTCTCTATTTAAGAGAGAGATGGTATGCTTCAGACTCTTGTGCCTGGTGATGAAAGAACAAAGTGATTGGATGACCGGAAAAAGATGAAAAGGATGTGGATACAGCCAGAAAACTGGAAACCATTAAAGTAGCAGAGGATGTCAGAAGAGTTGGTCAGAAAAGTTGTAGAGAACAAGTAGAACCTAGACGTGAAGAAATCAGTTGTATGTGGCAAGAACAGAGCGAAATAATGACTTAACATAAACAACTGCATTGTGGATCTTGGGAAGGAGATAGAGGTAGAGTGAGCATTCATGTGGATCACCTCTCCATTGGGAAGAGGAAATGCAAATTGGGAGATTGCTTTACAACCACCTCTTCACACTGAAAACATCACCCTGAGCTTTTGGTCATCTGTCATTTTAATTCCAAACACTCTGAGTCTTCTGCCTCCTTCACTATTACAGTTAAGCTTAATTTAATGACAGGGAGCAGCACCTCATCTTTGAATTGTGGATATTATAGTTCCTGACACATCACTGCATTCAATAACAGCAGACCATAGTCTCTGCTCACATTTTTCGGGATAGCAGCAATTTGGCTGTGCCTTCCTCTGAAAACACCTTTTATTTCTTTGTTTCATTGTCATCGCCTTCCACTTTCACTATTATCATTTGGTCATGTCATCAATCCTGAATTCCACCATGCACCTGTTACGTGCTAAAAACATGATACATTTCTATTTTTCTCTAGTTCCAAGGAAAGGTTATCAAACTGAAATATTAACTCTGCTTTTCTCCACTGCCTGACCTGTCTTTATTTCATATTTCTAACATCAGCTGGATTTTGCTTCAGTATCAAATACCTATTTAATTTGTTCTTTGGCAGTTATATCATGTGCAAATGACCAGATTATAGAGACATTGGTAAACAAATTAACTGCTAGAACCATTAGTTATACATACTATCACTGCAACCACTAAACATATCCATTAATGGGATGAGAATTTTAACCAAGGTTTGAGGAATGGAAGCCAGTACAGCTCAATGAGTACCAGAGTACTGCATGTACTACACCAGTGTGTAAGATAGGAGAGAGGAAGCAGAGTTGTGGACAAATTAATGTGTCCAGTTGGTGGAGCACTGGTCGGCAGAATTCTTGAAGAGCTGAACCTGTAAATGACAAAGGCACAGCGTTTCAGCAACAAATGAGTTAAAGGAGAGACAGATGTGGAGGATACTGGAGACTGAGTTGGTGGCATTCGTAAAAGAGAGGATATGGAGTCAGAGGCTTAGTTTTGGTCAAATATATTGCTGGGGTTGTAAAGTGATAATGGAAGGAATAGCAGTTGAACTGGCAATGGTATGAATTTGTGATAGCGTTCAAAGTCAGTGGCCTTTGTCTTCCCAATGTTTAAATGGAGGAAATTGTAACCCATCCATAACTGGGCAGGGACAAGCTACGTGACGATACAGAGAACAAAAGGGTTCTGAGAAAATGTCCGAGAGGTTGAACTTGATATACAGAATACATGTGAAACATTAGTCTACATGTCTGGAGCACATTGCTAATCAGAGAATCAAGGAATCCCTACAGTGCGGAAAAAGGCCATTTGGACCATTGAATCTGCACTGACCTTTCGAAGAGCATCCCAACTAACTTCAGCCTGCTACCCTAGCCCCATGGCTACTCCATCTAGCCTGCATATCGCTGGACACTACAGATAATTTAGCATGGTCAATCCAGCTAATCTGCACATCTTTGGACTATGGTAGGAAACTAGAGCACTCAGAGAAAACCCACAACAACATGGGGAGAATGTGGAATCGAACCTGGCACTGTGAGGCAGCAGTGCTAACCACTGAGCTGCCCTTATGATTTAGACAAACATACAGAAGCAAAAGATTCTTTGTAAAATCCTGAAATAATGGAGCCGGGGCCAGGAGAGAGTTCCCTGCCAGAAACGCTTTGGCGCAAACAGATAGTAAAAGTGTAAACAGGCAGGAACAATACACCAAATTGGACAATAGAAAGGAAGCATTAACAAATTTCACCTACGTCAAAGATTATTAAATGGTTGAGAAGGATGAGAAAGAATAATGCACATATCAAAGGATTGCATTTATAACTTAAATTAGCTGGTTTGAGGGGCAACTTGATTGAAAAGACTCAAACACAAAGATAAAGGAAAGTTCAGCACAGATTTGAAAAGACAATGACATTGCAAAAGACAGGTATGCTCAAGTTGTAGCTGTAATTTGTGAAGATAGAGGATTAGAATATATTTTGCTTTTGATGATAGCCAATTTGTGAAGAAGGGGTCTGTATCAGAGGAGAGGAAACTATTACAATGACAAGAAAGAAGCCTAGAATGATCCTTAGGTGGTGTTTACTATCAGGAAAATTATAAAATGCAGAGCTTGAAGTGGCCAAATCATATAAAGCTTGGACTAATTCAATTTTGTCTGAGATCCAGTAAACCTGAGGAAGTGAAGATAGGCATCATACCAAACTGAATGTCCAGGATGAATAGGAGTAACAGTGCACTGGTCACAAGGATATCTGTTAATCTTTAAAGAGAATTAAGACAACTTATTCCGCAAAGGTGAATAAAGAAGAAAGTGGAGTCGAATGAAGGTAGGCCAATGTCAGGGATAAGAAGTACAAGGAAATGGTAAAGAATACCTGTCAGATTAGAAGGTTGAGATGGCTGTAAACATAAGACAGAGGGGATGGTTTTGATAAAACAGGAAGGCCATGGAATCAGAAAAGAAGGCAAGAGGAACAGAGATTAAGGATGAGTTTGATCAGTACAGAAGCTGAGGGAGGAAGATAAGATGAATATCTTGATGAGAAACTGAGAATGTGGGTCTTTTGTGTTGCTACTGCTTGCTGATTTTGACCAACAGAAAACTTTGATAATGTTTTTCATCTAGTGCCTGGAAATCATTCTGTTACACCAATCATTTTAAAGACCTTGCAGTCTAGTAAGTCACTTTCGACAATATTTTGCAATTTGAGTTGTAACATGCAGTCTTCTATTACTTACATCTAGCACGAGCAGATTGATCTAAGACCTGAGCAAGAATACTGTTCCTCATTTCTGACTCCCTGCAATCACAATTTATTCACAATAAGAAGGCATAAATGAAAAAATGCAACACTGCATTACTCCCAATAAAATCAAAAGCAAGAAAATATATAAGTTACTAAAGGAGGACTACAGCAGGCTTTTTACAGTAGAATCAAAATATGAACTTAAAATAATCAGAAAGGTCGGAATTAATGACACCTTCAATAGTAAACTCTGATAAAGAAACCAAATTTAAAAACAGGAAAGCACATCAATGACTGTGTAAACCCCTTTACATTGGGTGTGTTAAAACGTTAAATCAGACCAATTATTTCTCTAAGGGACCATAAAAGATAAATATGGAGGAAATGGCATTCATCCCATCTCACTCTTCCATGACCTCCTCCCCCTCACAGATCCCTTTTACAGGCAGACTTTTTTTGAAAACGTTCACTCGTTTACCCTTTCGCTGGGAGGTACAATTGGTAAATCAGGCAGTCTGTGTTTTCTTACCGCTGTTTCGCTTCTTGCTGGTTTTGCTGATCATCAGGTGCATCCTAAATTCAGATAAAATAAACATAATTAACAAATAGTGACATCTGATGCACAGATTCTGACTGATTTAACAAGTTGACAATTAATTATGATAACATGTCTAAGACATGATTATTGAAGAACCTTGCAATACCTCCGTTCGGTAATTGTGAGGGGAAAGATTAAAAGAGACCTAAGGGGCAACTTTTTCACACAGAGGGTGGTACGTGTATGGAATAAGCTGCTAGAGGAAGTCGTGGAGGCTGGTACAATTGTAACATTTAAGAGGCATTTGGATGGGTATATGAATAGGAAGGGTTTGGAGGGATATGGGCCGGGTTCTGGCAGGTGGGACTAGACTGGGTTGGGATGTCTGGTCAGCATGGATGGGTTGGACCGAAGAGTCTGTTTCCATGCTGTACATCTCTATGACTCTAAAGACCTGTCACATGAATGGAATGTTTTCATCTATCAAACAAATTGTAAATGGCAAAAATCAGTAACTGATAGTCAGACAGAGGCAAATCAAAATACATGGGGCACTGCACCCCAAAAGTCCATGAATTGCCCATGAAAATTAATTTGCAAAACAACAAGGGAAATGTCATTCATATAAACAGGATAGAAGGAAATAGTGAAGAGTTTGCTTCTGTAATCACAGGCTATTCAATCCTGTGCTGGCTATTGATTTGCTCATGACTGAACTTATCAGCAGCAAAGGTGGGAGGGAAAGAGCCCACGCTGGACAAGCAGTGACCTATTTGAAAAGTCAGTGGTGATTGAGCACCTTCTACTGGGAGCCGATAGTGTTGCACCATTCAGGAGCCAAGGTTGGGAAGACTGGGAGAAGAGTTCCTTCGGCAAGATCCAGGAATTCTGTCTGTTGGGTCTAAAGTGTGGCGGGGGGCTTGCTACAGCAGTGTTCAGGGAGGAAGAAGGTGACTCTAAGAGTGGAATAGAGGAAGAGAAGAGAGAAGGAAGCTGCAAGAGAGACGTGGGGATTAAAAAGGCTCAAAGGATAAATGAGAGGGTTGGGAAATGGAGTTTCCAAGGAAAGGCTTTAAAGGAAACAGAACAGCTTTAAACCTGTTGACAAACAAATACTCAGGTAACTGGGATCCAAGAAAAATTTAAAACACCAACATAATAAATTCCTTGAACATGAATATGGAAACTCCAGGATTGTGTAAATTTAGGAGTCACTATTCTTGGAAAAAATGTAGTGGATGCTACTGTAATATACACTTAATTGTTAAATCTACATCCAAGATTAACATCCAAAATTGCTTAATTAAAACATTCCAGCTTCATTCAAGTACAATGGAGATGCATTGGCTGGGACCTCACCAGTCTATGCAAGATGTATTTTGGGTAATGGCTTTTCATGTGTAGAAGTGTTTGTCAGCTCTTTTGGAAAAACCTTTATTAGTTTACACCTGTTGTCTTGCAGCAATTTAAATACTGCTATGTCTCAGAAATTATTGCTTTCTTTGAGATTCACTACTCAGAGAAGAAATTTCTCATCTTAACGAGGAGTTGATAATTAGATATCAATTAATTATTCAAATTCACTTTTGTCTGCTTCCAAGTATCAACACAAATACAAAAATCATGGTTGCTATGTGACAGCATCACTTAATAAATAACTGAGTTACAGTAAATGAAAAAGTAGCCATTAAAACCCTGGAAACACTCAAAAACATATTCTGGGATTTTTGAAAGGACCCAGTAATATTAGGAGATATGGCAAGTTGATTATTATTTCAAATGTTCTGGTTGTTTTACGTGGAATGTTGTTGATTGTCTCAGCTGCTTTGGTGGAATCTGTCAAAGCCGTCAAATGTGAGCAGTTTTCAGTTTCCGTTCTGAAGAAGGGTTACTGGACTTGAAATGTTAATGCTCATCTTCTCTCCACTGATGCAGCCATACCTACTAGGTTTCTCCAGAAACTTGTTTTTGTTTGTTTCAGATCTCTATCAACCATAGTTCTTTATTTTATTTCAAGGTAGGGTGTTGGATGTGGATTGGCCTGAAGTCTCTTCAATAAGATGAAAGCCCTTCATAAAAATGTCAGATTTGTGCTAACAGGCAGGAAAAAATTATTAAGGAAGAGCTGTGTAAATGTAATAACATTGTGTTAATAAAGCGTGGCAGAGGTGTGCATTCTACTGACTGCCCTCTTCACTTGCTCCTTTTGAAATGCGACAAAACGAGTCTAACATGTTTTAAATAGTGCCTCAGCATTATATTTTAACATAAGCTTATTCACAGAATAAGGATTTTGCTTTCCATGTGAGACATGCCAGGCCAGAAATTTTTACCCTTTGGTTTTTGTCTATTCTTAAGATCCAAAGCCAACCAAGAACCATTTTCCTGTCTACAACAACTAATATATCAACTCCTAGTCATGAGATTCTGACAAAGGGTTATTAAGCTGAAACATTAATTTGTTTCCTACCATAAAATTTGCCTGATTTGCTGAGTGTTTCCAGTATTTTATATTTCCACAAGCCATTCCAGACACCTGATTGTTTCATCCCTATATGTACACATAGAAGAGAGTTTAGGTTGACTAGCTAGCAGCAACATAAATTTGATCATTAAAAGGTGGACTTGTGTTGACTGTTAGGGGCTTTTATCTTCCCTAGTGGGTCTTTGTAAGGTAAGTGACGAAGCAAACTGTCTAGCATACTACAGCCATTTACATTTCTTCAGGCATTTCTTCCTTAGCACAAGTCCTTGAATGATTCATTGTTGAGACAATGTATTTTGACAGCAAAACATTAAGTATAAACACAACTAAAACTGCCAACAATTCTGAGTTTAACAGTTTTGTTTCACTGTGTATTGTAAACATTCTAACAATCTGGTCATAAAATCAGATCATAGTAAATGTCTGGTGGTAGTGAACATGTGACAACTTGAGCATTTCTTGGCTGCCTTTACAAGGGTAAGTCAGCTGGCATCTTTGCTGTAGACAGTAACCAAACTTCTTTCCAGCATGACAAGGGGGGAACCAGAGAGAGACAGCCCTCCTCTGGCAGATTAACGTTCTCTATCTCAGAGATGGTCACAGGTCAGATGTTGACAGAATATTATTCAGCAAAGAGTTAAAATAAAAGCATAGGGAAAGGTGAGTGAAATATAACTGACAAATATGCAGCTAACCAAGACGTGAGGGGAGTTCCAGACCATCTGTGCCTCAGCATAAGGTCAGGGAGCTCCCCCTGCACAGCCTCGCCAGCTCCCAGACAGGGGTGAAGGGGAATACGGCCCACGACAGCGGCCAGATCACCAGGCTCCCGGGGGGTGAACTCGGCCTCCACACTCTGCACCAAATGGTTCACGGCCGAGCGGCCTTACCCCGCGTTGTGCCTGTAGCTCAGCGAGTCTCTGCCGCCGAATCATTTCCAACTCCTGATCCTCCATCGTTAAAGACCTCCGTTCGGTTTTAAAAAAATGCACAAACACGCCGACAACCAAATTACCGCAGCGCGGCCAACGGGAACTCTCAGAACAGCGCCACCAGCGGAATCTGATTTAACTACAGCATCCTCCACCGACAGCGCCACCAGCGGAATCTGATTTAACTACAGCATCCTCCAACGACAGCGCCACCAGCGGAATCTGATTTAACTATAGCACCCTTCACCGACTGCGCCAGCAGCGGAACTTGACCTAACTATAGCACCTTCCATCGACAGCGCCACCAGCGGGACCTGACTTAACTACAGCCCCCTCCACTGACAATGCCCCTGGAGGAATCTGATTGAGTTGGAAATGCCCCAACTACCAGCATAATTTGTACTGCACTGAAACTTGTAGAAAGGAAGAGTTCCATTTATAGCAGAGTTTCTCAAATCTTTTCTTATTGTGACCCATTGGAAGGCTGGATATTTTTGCAACTGCTCAGTGGGATCAGAGAGAACCAGCATGGCTCGTGGTCGTAGGTGTCTACATCGATAAAGACTCTTTGGCTACTCTAATCCAATTTTCCACCCTTTGGTCCATAGATTTGCATGGCCTGGCTTTGCAAGTTCACATCTAAATACTATTTACATGTTGTGTGTCTGTCTCTACAACCCCACCAGACAGTGAGTTCCCAATTCCCTCGAAGTAAAAAAAAACTTAAGATTCCCTTTAAACCTCCTGTCCCTCACTGAAAATCTATGTTTTGGTCATTGATCACTCCGCTGGAGGCAGAATTTACTTCCTGTCTACTTTGCCTATGCCCCTCAGAATCTTATACATTTCAATCATGTCTTTCTCAGTTTCCTCTGCTATCCAATCTCTCTTCATAACAAACTCTCCAGTCTAGGCAACATCCTGGTAAATTTTCTCTGCACTCTTTCCATTGCTATCATATTCTACCTTTGATGTAGATTCCACAGCTGCGTACAATACTTTAGCAGTGGCCTAACCAACCTTTCTTCAGTATTGTTTCAACACAAGAATCAGTTCATAGAGTGCAGCAGGCCAGGCAGCATCCAAGGAGCAGGAGAATCGACGTTTCGGGCATAAGCCCTTCTTCAGGAATGAGCCTCATGGAATGTTTATTAAAAAAAATTCGTTGGAATACCAGATGATTTCTTGTTTCAGAATTATGCATATTTACACAGCAAATTAAATGGATTATCCAACCCATTCTAGTGATGTCCCAATAATATTGGAGTAGTTTTCATTCAATTAAATTCAGGTGGGGCACTGAACCTCGCTGTCTACATCCTGTCCTTTAAACAATTCTTAAAACTGAACTCTAGTAGGATGTGAGGAAAGTTTCAGGCTATGGGTTTTCTGTCCTTATTTTGTTGCATATGAAGCTTGTAGTGTCAAATTGTTGTCTGATGATTGCTCCTCTGAAGATCCTTGGGACACTTGCTAAATCTAAGTACTTATATAAATGCATAATCAAACTACTGAGGATTCTATAATTCTGGAATAATAAAAATGCTGGAAAATCTCAGCAAGTCAGACAGCAGAGCTGATCAACTTGAAACATTAACCGTTTCTTGCCACAGTTGCTGACAAACAAAGAGTCATAAAGATGTACAGCATGGAAACAGACCCTTTGGTCCAACCCGTCCTTGCCGACCAGATATCCCAACCCAATCTCGTCCCACCTGCCAGTACCCAGCCCATATCCCTCCAAACCCTTCTTATTCATATACCCATCCAAATACCCCTTAAATATTGCAATAGTACGAGCCTCCACGACTTCTTCTGGCAGCTCATTCCATACATGTACCACCTTTTGTGTGAAAAAGTTGCCCCTTAGGTCTCTTTTATATCTTTCCCCTTTCACCCTAAACCTATGCTGTCTAGTTCTGGATTCCCTGACCCTATCCACGCCCCTCATAATTTTGTAAACCTCTATAAGGTCACCCCTCAGCCTCCGACACTCCAGGGAAAAACAGCCCCAGCCTGTTCAGCCTCTCCCTATAGCTCAAATTCTCCAACCCTGGCAACTACCTTGCAAATCTTTTCTGACACCTTTCAAGTTTCACAACATCATTCCGATAGGAAGGAGACCAGAATTGCATGCAATATTCCAACAGTGGCCCAACCAATGTCCTGTACAGCTGCAACATGACCTCCCAACTCCTGTTCTCAATACTCTGACCAATAAAGGAAAGCAAACCAAACGCCTTCTTCAGTATCCTATCTACCTGCAACTCCACTTTCAAGGAGCTATGAACCTGCACTCCACCTGCTGAGTATTTGCATTTCTTTTCTATATCAATAGAAATACAAATTATTGTTCATTCTATTGCTTCCCTGCCTTCAGCATTTTTTTGGAAAGACTGTTAGCAGTTTGCCACTTGGAACAATAGCAGAGAGAAATCAATCTTGCTTTTTGAGCACTTGGAGGGGAATTGAGAATCTCTGGGAAGAGATATGAACAGCTTAGTATTTTCTGTAAGAGCTAAGTTAATGTAATTTAGTTTAGTGATTGCTAGGTTCTGAAGCGGCTAAGCCCAACACAGCTGTGTTTGTTATAATTTTGATGTTATGTAGAGCCACGGGGGTCATAAATTTCTCTTCGTATCAGGAGATAGTACTCTTCTGTCATTGTAAACATCTCAAGAATTTTGGGTGGCAGGCTGTACTGGGGCTCAGCTCTCACTGCCCTGAAGATGAGTCTGCTACATGACGTGCAAGTGGACATAGGCCCCAAAAATCCTTAGCTAGGTGCTTTGAGGCATTCAGCAGCTTTGTTATACAGTTAAACCTTCTGACCATTTCAAAAGTCCCTCACCCATCTCTTCACCCTTACCTTCCCTCATGGTCATCATTAACCCATCAGCTGCCTCCCACCATCCACTTTATGTACAGAACTCACTAGCCATACTGTAGCGGTTGGAAGTCATTCATAAGCCCATAAAATTTTAAGTAAATAAAATGACTTCAGAATTGTCATATTTCAAATGAATACATAAAAGCACAGTGGAAAAAAAAAACATATGGTTATTGTACCAGACTACCCCTTGAATAGTGTGAAATGCACTTTACCTTTTTATCCATTAGATTATGTTGTGCCCAAATCCAAATTTGTTCACAGTTCCAGAACGGAAACCCACAAATCATTAAGCTCTTAAGTAAGGAGCAATGAACTAAGCCCTTGGTTATTCACTATCCCTTGTGGATACTCATCTTACCCAAACTCAAATGATGCTTTGTTATTACTTTAAGCCAGTCTAACAAGACTTCCTTGAATTAACAAAAGAATGAGTTTACGATTTACAAAATGAGAAATAACATAAAGTGTAGAACTAAGAGTCCAAAAACATAAAAGTAAAAAATAAAATTATTCGTATTAGTTTCTGATTTGTTCATAAAGAACAGATAAGACGAAGTACTGTCTGTTACTTGATGGTACTCGTAGTGTTGACACTGACAGTTGACCAATCAGTTTCGAGATCCATGGTTTTTCAGGTTAGTTGAAATTCTGTTCTTCTCACTCCTTTCCTTAGTGACTAAATCCACATTCACTAAGATGGCATTTTGCTGCGTTTTACCTGCGTTGCAGGGGTTGTTTAAAATGACTATTCTTAAAACTGGCCCTTGCAGCATTCTAGCCCTGAAACGATGATGTCTGGCTAATATAGATAGACTAGTGTTTCATTCAGCTTTTAATCCTGTGTTTTTGTACTCCTTGTAACATGTTTGCAAAAGGTGTCTTTCTGCTGAGCAGTCAGACCCCTCCCCATCTCTTGTTATGTTCCCCTGTTTGAAGTTTCCCTCAGTTTACAAGCGAGACATTCCATGGGTTTCACAGGACTTTGCTAGTCACTGAATTTATATTCACCTTTTTAAAAAATGTGTAGCAGTTCATTTTTTTGAGAAGAAAAATACAAAAAATAAGACAGCACAGATTTCAGGTCATTGGCAAGAAAAGCAATGGTGACGAGGAAAATATTTTATACAATGAGTGGTTATGATCTGGAATGGATTAAGTGGCTATTTGAGGTGGAAGCACATTCAGCTGGGGCATTTAAGATGGAGCTAAATTATTGTCTGAAAAACAGAACTGTGGATAATGATGGGGAAAATGGTAGGGAATTGCTACCAGGTGAACTGCTCATCTGTAGTGTTGGTACTGACATGACAGGTGGAGTAGCCACCTGTTCAGTAAGGATTACATTAAGAAAGCATTCATCAAGGGAAAGTGTTTGTAAAAATGGCTCATATTTAGTTCAGTTCCTTCAATATTCTCACATGACCACAGTGAGACTGTGAACAGGTACTACAGATGTGTGTCTACTTGAAAAGTTACTAAGGATTCAGTTTGAAGGATTACAGAATTCAAGAGGTTCCATGTTTGACTCCTTTACAACTTTAAGTTTTGAAACCTGTTTAAAGTATTTTAATAAGTTATAATTTGGTAAGAAAGGACAATATTCATATGAATAATACATTTTTTTTAATACTTAAAAATTTTGCCAAACAATGTAGTGGAATGAAACAGTTAATGCACATGGGTCCATTTCAAAATCTATATTTGCTGTACAAAGTGGATAAAGAAATTAAACATACTTTTAAAAATATAAAATTCAGTAGTGACACTAGTAGCATTTTCAACTGCAATGTTGCCACAGAAAACCAATTGTTTCTTTTCACGTAAGTTAGTAGTTCGAAGACAAAAATACAGAATCAAGTACCAATTGGAATATTTTTACATTACTACAACCTAATATCTATAACCTTATAAGGGGTGAGCTCTGGACTAGGAAGAGGTTTAATACTGGCAATGAGCAGTGTGTGTTTTGTGTCAACAGAATAATACACTGGGTTATATTACCCTCAATACTGAAAAGGACAACACAGGATTAGGGTTTAACTGGTTAACAGAAATGGTCAAAGGCAGCTGTCTTTTAAAAAAAAGCTAACCACTCTGGTTTCCAGGATTGTGGCCGATATTATACAATACATCTCAGTAGTGTTAATCTTATTAATTGTTGCCAGTATTTAGTTACAAGCAATAATTTTAATCATGCAATTACTGTATCCAAAATTCTGATCAGTTTTACATTCAGCTGAACTAAATGTTTTCCAGAAATGGATAATGCTACAACATATAGCCATCAATTCGGAGGCTTGCATATGTATTTGGTGGGAAAAGCAAAACTATCAGCTAAAATTTCCTCCATTGTCAGCTGAAGTGGTCTATTAATTCAGTAATTTTGAAGTACACAAAAAGGCTCATAACAGTGGACAGCATCATAATAAAAATATTTATTACATTGTGATACTGTCCAACAACTTTAATCATTTAGTTTGGCACAATTTATGTAGAGGTGTTAACATGCTATAATTTAAGACCATTTACATTACCAATAATCTGATCACAGATTTTAACTGAAAGTGTAACTTGTTTTACATGAATGGTAACAAAAAAAAATTGTCACATGACATAAAGCTAAGAATGCATACAAGTATGTGATTATGCAGATAAACTTCTAAAAAAACCTGTAAGAAATGTGTCTCCAATGGCAGTATGTATTAACAATTCAAATAAATACAGCCATTAATTCAAAGACAGGATAACAAAAACCCTTTTGCTGATATCTGTAAAATAACATTCAATTTCTAGGAGAAAAAGTCAGCTTGTATGAATGAAAAATGAATTATGTGAAATGAATAGAAACTTAAAAGAAAAATACTCTGTTTGAACTAGTAAAACATTTAAATGAAAAGGGACTTTATCTGACTATTATCTTAAGCTTAAATCCAAAGTGTATAATAATTAATTCTGGAATTCAGTAGATAAGTACTCAATTCCAAACACAAGATTAGTCCTTCCATAAATGCAGTTTTGTATTTTCTACCTGTATAGCCAACACCTATTCTTTCGCAATATAATGAATAGCTGCAAACATTCTAATAATGTACATTTTTCTTCTTCTTTAGCTTGTAAACGTGGAATGTTTTGTTTTTAAACACACGAGAGAAATAAAGTGTATAGGGAGGTTTACTATATTTTATTTCATCACAAAAGCGTGGATAAGGAGAAAGCTTCAAATCAGGATCATTTGCTCCAGGACCATCCATTACCTGCAAAAAGGATAATTACATTTATGTTTTAAGAAATCTGACCTTAAATGAGCACAGTGCAAAAAAATACAAGTCACATTACTATATAAATACCTGCGTAAATCAAGTTTCTTGACAATGGAGTTAGATTGTTCTGCATGTTGCAATTTAATGAGAAGAATCAATTTATTTTAACAAACAAAAATACACATCAAACCCAATACCATGGATGGAACCTTGTGGTCCTGAAGGTGGTGGGCAGAGAGACAGGAACATAATTTAATTAGGAAGAATGGTGCAGTTCCCCACTGCTAGGCACAAGTGAGGACTGCAGATATTGGAAACCAGGGTTTAGATCAGAGTTATGCTGGAAAAGCACGGCAGGTCAGGCAGCAACCAAGGAGCAGGAAAATCGACATTTCGGGCAAAAGCCCTTCATCATTTGGGGGCGGCACGGTGGCACAGTGGTTAGCACTGCTGCCTCACAGCGCCAGAGACCCGGGTTCAATTCCCGACTCAGGCGACTGACTGTATGGAGTTTGCACGTTCTCCCCATGTCTGCGTGGGTTTCCTCTGGGTGCTCCGGTTTCCTCCCACAGTCCAAAGATGTGCAGGTTGGCTGAATTGGCCATGCTAAAATTGCCCGTAGTGCTAGGTAAAAGGGGAAAATGTAGGGGTATGGGTGGGTTGCGCTTCGGCGGGTCGGTGTGGACTTGTTGGGCCGAAGGGCCTGTTTCCACACTGTAAGTAATCTAATCTAATTCTGGGTGGGAAGGTCATACCTTGACCTTAGTCAAGTATTAATTTCTTAGTACTTCATGAAGGGGCAGCGCTCAGAAAGCCTGTAATTTCAAATAACTGATCACACACAGAACTCTACAGCTCTTTAAAGTCAAAACTTCATACAATATGTTTCAACAATCTCTCCCAAGACCTCAAAAGTGGCTACTCTGTCATCTCCCCCCTCTTCACCCAGTCTCGTTGGTATAATTAATTGATTTCTCTCATTACTCTTTACAAAATCTCAGTTGTATTCTGCACCTTCTGCATCATACTATCTTAGCATGTCATCTTGTCTTCTTGAAAAGAAAATGGAAAAATGTCAGCAGACAAGCAACATAGAACTACAGAACAGATGCCATACAGGAGTCATTTGCCTTTCAGGTCTCTGCTGGCCCCCTAGAAAAACAATTCTCCTTATGAAACAATCTACCATGTCCCATAATCCTTTACATGTTAACTTTTAAATAATGATCCAATATGCCATTTGAATGCTTTTATAGGATGCACCTCCACCAGAGTCTCAGACAGCACCACAACCACTCAATGGCTAAAAAAAAGTTTGCCTCATATCTTCAATGCTTCTTTTGCTAATTATGTTATTTGGTCGACATAGATTATTGTGATGATTAATTGCTAATTTGACTCTTTAAAGCAAGGTTTGTTTGTAAATCCAGGTAATGTAGCCATTTGAATTGGGAGGTCTATTACTTGTCAACTTCAGGGTCTAGGCCAGAACCCCAGCTTTGTAATTCTGAAGCAGGAATTTCCAGGCATTCCCTAGATGACCAGCAGATCTACCATCATTGAATGAAATTATTTTTCATATATTTCATAAATCACCAAGTAAGATTTGCTAGACAATTTTTAGAACTACTGAAATGACAAGTCATGCCTTTATAAAAGGGGTCCTTTTAGGTATCTACAAGACTAAACACAAATGTTACTTACATGACCATTTGCGACATCAAGCAGGTCTCTCAAACGGCAGCCTCTATTGTGTCTCCTTTCGTAACAAATACTGTCCTCAAGGAGAATGTAGTCTGTTCCATATATCCGTAGGATATTGTATACCTCTTCTGGAGACCTCTTGGAATACATCTGATAGATCTTTATAGAGGATGACATAAGCATTATCAAATTCAATTTAAGGCTAATGAATGTCTTCTAACCAATTGTGTCAGCATATGCCATCACAGACTCTTCCTGTCTGAAATATCTGTTTGTAAATATGACTGAACATTTGTATGTCAGACCCTTAAATTTAACAGTAATATAGGATCTTGTTCCTAAGTCAGATGTTCATTAGTTGGGAGCACATACTAAAAAGAATATTAATTCGTAAAAACTACCTTTATTATTAGAAATTAACATCTAACCTTCTAGCTAATTTTATTGATATGATTATTTGTGGAATAAGACAGTTGGAAAACATTAAATTAAGGCACGGTATAGAAGGGATACCAAGGTAGGGGGATTCTGGGAGTTGGTGTAAAGTTTTAAAATTACTTAAATGAAGTAAAAAAAAAAGACGTCACTCTCTCCCAAATTTAAAAAAAAGGAATGTAAAAGTATTGAAATATAATGGACATTACTTTTGTAAATACGTAAAATTAGCAAGTCATAACCTAATCTTGGTTGGCCAAGGAAAGTATAGGCATACACAAGGCTGAAGAGAATCAGATTAACTGATTGCAGCCAGAATAAAGAATGCCCTGACTTTGCCTTGTTTATGGTATAGAAAAAGGCCATCCAGAGATAAAAAAATAAAACAAGTCAAGAGAAAGAAGCTTGAAGACCAAAAGACCAAAGCTGTGAGAGAAATCAACATGACCAACTGTTTGAGAGATAGTTACCTGTTTTGTTCTTTCTCTTAACTTTTTGTCTTCATAATGAGGGTGATTAGTTATGGATCTCCCAGTACACAGTTTGACCCCTGCTAATAATTGCATACTTCCAGCAAATACTGCATTTTTGGATGTTTTTGACCTATGAGGAGAGAAAAAAAAACTATATCCTAAACATTAATATTTAGGTTTCTTTATAGGTAATTTTTTCGGTAGCTTTAGTTTTTAAAAAAATACATGCTTAACTTAAACCTTTCTCATAAAATGAGTGCAAGAAACACATCCTTGATTATCATGAGAAGTATAATTATCAAAGCACAAACCTCAAGAACTGGAATCCTAACAGGAATTGCATCAATGTTTTATTAATTCATTCAAAGGATGTGGGCTTCACTGATTGAGCCAGCATTTGTTGTATGGCTCATTCCAGAAAAGTGTCTCCTTCCAGCCTCACCAGGACAAATCCTGTAAATTTTAGAATGACATAGATTCTTCCCTTTGACCAGAGACAGTGCTACCCCAAAGATCTATAGCATTCCCCTCTCAGTGGACCGCACCAACTGCAACAAGACTATGGTCTCTGTCCAAAAACTGAGACAGGAAGTCTGCCTGCAGTCAAGCCAGACTCTGCAGCTTGGTTCTCGGGTGTGGAACATTTAGCATGTTGCTCTCACTAAGTTTCATTCTTGACCCCAGTCTCCATGGTAAGCAAGTATGTAGTCTTGTTAATCAGAAGTAGTACCAAATCACACCACATCCCTTCATTTCTTAATTATACAATGAATGAAAGAGTCAGTCCAAAACCTTAAACTTTATATTCATAACTCAAAACTCCTGCACAAAATTTCTCAAATGCCCTAGAACAAACCACACTGCTAGACAGTAGTTCATTGACTTCTACTATAATCTGGAAAATTCAACCCAATAAACTGTAAAAGCACCAACTCAAATGCAAGAAACATAAGTTATGTGTCAGGCTCAGAAACTTTGCACAACTTTGATATTAAAAATTCAAATGCGATTTTATAGGTAGAAAATTATTTAACTTACTTTATCCAGTTCATTAATTCAACTGTATCAGGGTCATAAAATTCCCTCAGATCTGACAGTTCAATCATTATCTTTGGCCAGAACTACAAGAACAAGAGACCAAATAATGAACAAATATAATGATTCTGTTCCTATTTCTCACATTACCAGTCTGAAGATAGGTACTTCAGGGTTCCTGCTGAAAAACAGTAGATGTGTAACTAAAGTATATTCCCCCAAAGGATGCCACGTTCTGACAAGATCACATGGATGGGGGTTATTAAAGGACTGAAGCTTGATCAAAGTGAAACAGACCACTGCAATGTATTCAAATACTTTGCTCCACTGCATCAAAGATCCAGCAGCCATTTACTGTCCAAGAAAACCCAAATTCAAATATCTGTTTAACTGAGTCAGGCTATCAAATGTAAGCACTACATTACTCATTCAAATGGGTATGAATTAATTTTAAGTATTTAAGATATATACAATTGATTAAGAAAATCCCAACCTATGCAAGACAATATATTAAATTTTAATTAATAAAATGCAGTTATAAACTTGTAATAGGTCATGTGTTAACATGCCTACAATTTACTTGGATAAAATAGACCTGAAATTGCAAGATAAACAAATAAACTTTTACAATAGGTCAGATGTGAGCATTAACTCCATGTTTCCACACTGAATAATTATAGCTATAATGTACTCAATAAGCCTTTATAAAACCAAAAATGGAACTTCAGTTTATTAATAAACTCTACGTACAAAGGACAAAAAAATGTAAGATCACATGTCCAAACAGTCTACAGGTAGTTTTTGGATAATGAGCGTTCCGGCAGTGTGATTTGGCTATAACGTAGCTGAAGAATTAGGGAACAGTATTTTCAAAAATACTTACCCGTGTTCGCAATAGTACTATTCCAGTGGGGACCGGTTTGCGCGCTTTGTGCTGCGCATGTGCTGATCTCCACACCGAAGTCACCGTGCTGTTCTGCGCATGCACAATGTCAGCACCAGTCTTTGTGCCGTCCTGAGCATGCGCGATATCAGCTGCTGACAGCAGCTTTCTTACATTTTTTTAAATATACTGGGTTAAATTTACTTCTATTTCATTAATAAATATGATTTCAACCTTCATTCAGGCTGTGCTACACTGTGCTAGACTTTTGGGTGATTATTGAGCGATCCTGAGTGATATGTTTTGCTGGTCTGCCCCTAACCCCACTTTTCCCATAGGCCCCGTTATTTATATTCAGAGATTTTCATTTAAACGAGATTTCGCTGGAATGCAGCTATGGCATTATAGGAGAACTACTTATATATAATCTATTTGTGAACTTTGCACTGTTTGTAACATTGAAGAAGTGTGAACTTTACAATGTATTTTCCCATTAACAAAAGTTAGAATACAAAATCCATTTCAGAACTAGCCTTAGCATAAATAGTTTTAATCTCTACAGTCACAGACAAAATGGATATGGAGTAGAATACTGTTTTCCAACAACAATCCATTAACACAAACTTGGAAATGTTAGTTTGTTAAGCTCTACACCCGAATTAGCATTACTTCTGTTTGAAACCATAAATATTCTCTGAAACATTCATTGCAACCAATGAGCTATAACCAACAATTGATAAAACACCTTATAAAATGCAAACAGATGCTAAATAACTAAAACTAGGGCTCACTTAACTTTGCCTTCAGAGCAGATCAAACAAAATACTTGTAATCTAAGGAGATAAACAGATAATGACAAAATGGAGATCCATCTGTGAAAGCAATATACCCATGTGATTTCGTTTTCACTGATACCGATATCTTAACTGATTCTTCTGTCTTTTGTCTCCTGCACATTTAACTGGCTTTTCTGCTGCATTAAAATTTAAAGCTACTTAATATAATTAAAACTGACAGATACAGAATATCTCAAAAGCAAGAAATAAAAATAGATACACCAAGTGGAAGAGTGGAACTGGCGTTTGAGTGAGCAAAGGCCAAACCTTCTTGATGGTATTGATTGACATGAGACCTGTGTTAAAACCTGGGACTCATGTCCTTTGGTCACCAGCCCAGTTAAGTACTGTAAACAAGCTGTTGGCTGGCTACCTCCAAGTAAAGAACGGATGGTCACTCTGATAAGGTATGAAGTAGGATTTCAAAAAGCTGGTGGGAAAGTGAAGGGGACAAACCTGGTCAAGCAGACCCCCATAAATAATAATACAAAAACAAATGTTTGGGCTTGTCACTCCTGTGTGAGGAATGTTTTCTTTAACAGAGTTCATTCTTGGAATGTGTGTGTCACTGGCAGGGGCAGCATTTATTTTTCATCCTAGAGAAGAGTGTGGTGACCTACCATCATGAACACAACTGAGTGACTTGTTCGGTCAATTCAGAGGACAGTTAAAGGTCAACCACATTACTTTGGAGCCACACACAGGCCAGACAAAGTAAAGAGGAAGATTTTGCTTTATGACAATTCAGTAACTGAAACTAGTTTTTTTATTCCAGAATTACAAAATCAAATGAATTTAAATTAGCTGGCTGCCATGGTGGGGTTTGAACTCATGTCAGTCATTCATCAGTCCAAACCTCTGCATTGCTCATTCAGTGAACTAATCACTATGCTATTTGTTGCACTTCCAATTGATGGCACTACTGTACAAGTCAGATCCTAGAATTAAACTTCATTTCATCGATCATAGGTTGTAGGTTTCATTTTTGTATTCAGTTTTTATGGTGCTTAGACTTAGAAATATATTTTCACAAGTTGCAGACGTTCTTTACAACAAAAATGAGGAAAGATATGATAAAACAAACCCGTATCCAGTTAGAAAGATACACTCAGAGATGTACAGCATGGAAACAGACCCTTCGGTCCAACCTACCCATGCCATATCCTAAATAAATCTAGCGTCATTGCCAGTATTTGGCCATATCCCTCTAAACCCTTCCTAATCATATAGCCATCCAGATTTCTTTTAAATGTTGTAATTTTACCAGCTTCCACCACTCTGGCAGTTCATTCTGTACATGCACCACCCTCTGCCTGAAACAGTTGCCCCTTAAGTCCCAGTTAAAATGTTCCCCTCTTACTTTAAACCTACAGCCTCTAGTTTTAAAGTCCCCACCCCATCCCAATCAGGGAGAAAGACCTTGTCTATTCAGCCTACCTATGCCCCTCATGATTTTATAAACCTCTATAAGGTCACCCCTCAGCCTCCGACACTCCAGGTAAAAAATCCCAGTCTATTCAGCCTCTCCCTATAGCTCAAATCCTCCAATCCCTAAACCTATGCCCTCTAGTTCTGGACTCCCCAATCCCAGGGAAAAGACTTTGTCTATTTATCCTATCCATGCCCCTCATAATTTTGTAAACCTCTATAAGATCACCCCTTAGCCTCTGACGCTCCAGGGAAAACAGCCCCAGCCTGTTCAGCCTCAAATCCTCCATCCCTGGCAACATCCTTGTAAATCTTTTCTGAACCCTTTCAAGTTTCATAATATCCTTTCTGTAGGAGGGAGACCTGAATTGCACACAGTATTCCAAAAGTGGCCTGACCAATGTCCTTTACAGCCGCAACATGACCTCCCAACTCCTATACTCAGTGCAATGACTGATAAAGACAAGCATATCAAATAACTTCTTCATATCCTATCTACCTGCGACTCCACTTTCAAGGAACTATGAACCCACACTCCAAGGTCTTTTGTCCAACACTCCCCAGGACCTCACCATTAAGTGTATAAGTCCTGCCCCGATTTGCCTTTCCAAAATGCAGCACCTCACATTTATCTAAATTTAAATCCATCTACCACTCCTTGGCCCACTGGTCCATCTGATCAAGTTCCCTTTGTACTCTGAGGTAATCTTCACTGTCCACTACATCTCCAATTTTGGTGTCATCTGCAAACTTACTAATTGTAACTCCTATGTTCACGCCCAAATCATTTATATAAATGACAAAAATCAGTGGACCCAGCACTGATCTTTGTGGCACACCACTGGTCACAGGCCTCCAGTCTGAAAAGCAACCCTCTGCTGCCACCCTCTATCTTTAAGCCAGTTCTGTATTCAAATGGCTAGTTCTCCCTGTATTCGATGTGACCTAACCTTGCTTACTAGTCTACCATGAGGAACCTTGTCAAACTATCTTAATACAAACAGCAAAATCAAAGTTTTACTCTGTTCCACATTGCTACCGTTTCACAGATACTCAATTTCAGAGAAATTACACCTCTCACTCAGTTTTATAAGTCTTTACTAAACTGACTTCCCTCAATTTTTTTCATGGAATTTATTATTCCTGTCTGAGTCTGCTTGCAAACACCTTTCACCATTCTGATGGTCAAGCCTTTTCAGTTCCAAGCTCTTCTGCTTATAAACTCCACAACTAATGCACTTAGGCCAGGATGACTCTTCCCTGATCTAAAAGGCTAATTTTTCTAATCAGAGAAACTACTCACTTCTGAACTGAACTCTTGATTCTCCTGAATGGAATTCAATACTAAAACGGATAGCTTTCAGGTCTATAAACTCAGCATTATAAACATTCCATCCATTAACACACATGACAGGGGTCTGCCTGGCACTTGACTGTAGCCACATGCTTCCTTGGAATTGATACTACACAGGCCACTATTTCAGTGGGTTTTCTGACCAGTTCTTTTTAAAAAAAAGTCTTTGCATTGACCTAGATTCATGCTTCTCTATTTCAAAATATAACACATATGGTATACACCTTTCACAATGTAATATACACATGAAGTAGGAATGTAATAACATATAGAAGCATGATTTGCATAACTAATAGACTCAACATAGTTGAGTAGACATATCAGTTTTCTAAAATAAATGATCGATTAGGGTGAAGATGCTGGCTGTGAATGGAATGAGATCGGATCTATAAAGTTTATGGCAATTTTAACTGAGCACTTCCTGTTAGATAGGTGGGTTAAAATCAGCCTCTATATGCCAGGAGACGTTTAAAATGCGAAGTGATCCGCAGAACTTAATTGAAAAATGGCAAACATTCACAAAGTATTTTCATCCTCTTATTCAGAAATTTATGTAGTGCACATATAGGCTTCAAGGACTAGATAGTTAAAAAAATTACAGATCAATAGAATTTGGTCTTCATATGCCCAATTAATAGTTTCACAATACCTCAAGACTTAGCTTTGCTATTTGCCGAAACTGAAATTTATTTTAAAGAATGTTTTGTAATGGGATGCTCTGAAATAGGTCATGTAACAGTACCATTGGGACTGTAGGAATGGATTTAAAAATAAGAAAAACTGGAAAGTAAAAATTGGTACCTTTCACAAAAAATTCCCATTCATCAATAATTTAGAGTATTGTTCCTGTGTGAACAGTAGTTCAGTAGTAAGGCTACCAAATCAGTTGGATACAAGGCTAGACTAAGGCTCTAGAGCAATACATTCAAATTCCACTAACGGTTTTTCAAAAAATAAATCTGGAATGAAAGGCTAGTCTCAACAATCATGATCACATAAATACCAGGTTATTGTAAAAACCCATCTTGCTTACGGATGTCCTCGGGGAAGAAAATACACTGTCCTCAACTGCTCTGACCTACGTGTGACTTCTGACACACAACAGTATGGTCAACTCTTAACAGCCTTTGGAATTGGCTTAGTAAAGTGCTCTGTTGTTTCAAAAAACACAAATTAAAATAGTATATATGGACTGTAGCGGGTCAGCAAGGCAGCACATAACCTTATCATGGGAAATTCGAGATGGCCAATAAATGAGACTTCCATAACAGAATGAGAACAAATTGAAAATATGAACACATTTTTAACAAAATTAATTCTGAAGTTAAGGACAAAAAATAAACAGCAGGTCCATCAGCATCTACAAAGGTAAAATATAACAATAATTCAGTTGTGCATCCTTCACCAAAACTGGAAAGTACAAGATTAACAAACGGCCTTGTAAGGTGAAGGTGAGGAAAAAAAAGGGTTTGGGATGGAAGAGATAACATACATTCTAATAACCTAGAGGGTTTTAACTGGTTGAATGACCTTCAGGAACTTATCAAATGATGTAAAACAATCACTTGAATAAATGATTAAAAAGGTAGATTAAAGCAATGTGTACTAAGGGATAACATGACTAACATTAATAGTCAAAGGCTGCAGAGTTCCTGGGAAATAGAAGAGATACTCCTGCTGAAGCTATTGGTTGGTTAAAATAGAGTAGGAAGCAAAGGTGTAGAAATCAAGATGGATATAGAAGAGATGGTATGTGATAAGGGGATCAATGGCACCAACTGGTCTAGGCTGGAGTGTAAACTCAACACAAGCACCCTACTATCTAATACCAGTTTCCACACTGCCTCTCCCACAAAAGGTAGGCAGAGTGGTCATTTAATTTGCATTTGGTCACCCCAACATATATCAAACCATACAATGAGTAATAAATGCAGTACATTGTTTAGAGGAGATACATGTAAATTTCTGTTTCCCATTAAAGAAATAATTTTGGAATTCCCTAGTAATGTTGAAAGTGGTATAGACAGAGGTTGTTTCTCCTATAGCTTCATGGGAAAATGCCAGAATGGTCAACAGATAGAGGTGGTCATGGTAAAACACAGAGAAAATGGAATTATTCCACAGGCAGATGGATTGCAAGGTTTCTGGGTTGGAACGTGTCAAAGTTAGTGAAAGGAGCCAGGATGAGAAAATGCAAAACAGGCCTGCAGTTCTCAAAAACAGAGGAAAAATAACTAACATACACTAGAACTGATGCAGGGCAAACCAATCCATGTTGAAGTGCTTATTCCGTAGAATTAACCTATAGTTCTCATTATCTCCTACCACTTTGCTCCTTTACTTCCTTATTCCACTCTCTAAGATGTTCACATAATACTTCTTAACATGTTTTCTACCATAACCCTCTATGTGACAGCAAATTTTACATTCTCACCACTGTGTTAAGGCATTCTCTGCTAAATGCTTAAATTAATTTGTTAGTGACTATCTTACATTAATGTGAACTTATTCACAACTGGAAAGTGTTTCTCTATTTTTACCCTATGGAATTACTTCATGATTTTAAAGACTCCATTAGGTTGGATCTTCGTTTTCTGTTTATAGACAAAAGAGCGCAACCCACTCAATCTTTCCTGATAGCTACAGCATCTCACATGTGGTAATCAACATTCCCACTAAGCTGCATGGCCACTCCAAGGGTCCATGCATGGCATGGTGTGCCAGCACCATTTCCAGAGTTGACTTCCAGTTTCGGAAGTCACAACCACGCGTGGACCTGGGAGGTTTGCACAGAAGAAAACAAAATTAAAGGAAATGTAGCTGGTGGCATTAACTTATTTTTTTTGTACACTTTATCCCTACTTTTTCTCGGATTGTTACCTTTGTGCTACCATGAAGATACCACTTTCTCAACCTCACCTCTCAGATTAAATATCACCAGTTATCTCTTTCTAATGAGAGCAGCCTATGGTCCTCTGGGACTATGGTGACATGAGTTTATTATTTCCTTCTATTTTGTCTTCCAAATTGTCTTTTCCACCTCTTTCCAAAGCTTGTTCTTCAAACCCACTTCCTTGATCAAACTTTTAGACACCTTTTCCAAATTGTCTTTGACTAGGTGTCAGTTCTTGTCTGAGTATGAAGCATAATTCAGCTGTCATTGAAAAAAAATTAAGCTCACAAATGTATCCCTGACACTACTGAATTACATAAATACACAGAATTTAAACATAAAGCAGACCATTCTCTCAATCAGTTCATGGCAGTGTTTATATTCTACATGAGCTTCTTCTAAATCTCACCCAAATTCCTTTCCACTTCATGCACTTATCTGGCTCCCCTAAATGCTGCTTCAGCCCATTGAATACCTTTGTAGGATCTGGAGGCGGAGAGGTCAGAGACAGAAGTGCATATAGTCAAGTCAGATTGTTATGATCCCAGCTGATGTTAATAATGGACAAGTCAGGCTACTGAGTGACACCTGGCATATGTTTTAATTTTGCAGTTTGGTTACCATGGTTGTCAATCACTTAATGTATTTACAAGAGGCTACCAACGTTCTTGTAATAAAAAAACACAAGTTTATTACGCAAAACAGAAGCAAAATTGACAAATTTAGCAAGATAAACATTAAAACCAAAAGAAAAATTCAACCCTTCTCCCAGAAATATACTTTACAGATACTCAAGCCTGTAGAGTATCACTCCTATATGACCTCCTTAATTTCTTTCTTAACTGACAAGTTTGCATGAATCCTTTTGGTAACTTACTATAGCTTCACTAGATGTGATTCTCTTCATTATTTTCTCTTGTATACATATAGCAGTTTTTTCACTGACGTTCCCAAATGAACTTTAAGAAAAGGCCCATCTATTAATGCAATTAAAACTCTTTTAGAACTCCTTTCAGGCTCGGAGAACCTGGATTGCCATAAACCAAACCACTCTTCTCCTGTATGAAATGATTCTTCTTAATTGAAATCTGATTATGACTCACTGCTTATCATTCTGTACATTTTAAAGGTTCAACTTTGTAAACAGTTCAACAATTAACTCCCTGGCTAGTTCATCAAGTCATTTAGATCAAGTCACATGCTTTCTTGGAATTATTTAACTGCTCAAAAATTATTTTCTGAAGTTATCTTTGCAGAACTAAAAGTCAAAATCTGTTTTACCTTAATTTTAAAATCCAAGTTCCAAAATCATAATGTATAATCAGAATTTTTTTATTGTAGGATGGATATGTATCTGATCCCTGTTGCCCTTCCACTTCCACTGGAATTAAAATTTGGGTGGAAAAATTCATGACTGACTTTCTTCTCACTTTAATTGTAACTGTTAAGTGGCCAATAAACAATCATTTAATTTTTCAGCCTACTGCAGGGATTAACCCAGTGCGGATGGAATGCTGACAAGTGACAGCTACTTGCTTTTTGGGGGGAGGGGGAAGAAATGGGTTAAAGGCATCATTTCCTGATTGAGAGCTTGGACATTGAGCAAGGAGATAGATACTGAAAACTATTTCCTTTCCCTTGCTTCCAACTCACCCTACCTCTCTTGATGATCCCCATGTTGTATCTCTAAACTCCAAGACCTAGGTCTCGGCTCACCACTTTCTAACTGGATTCTTGACATCCTGACCTGTAGGGTGCAATCAGTAAGAATAGGTGACAACACCTCCTCCACCATAATCCACAATGCTGGTGCCCTACGAGGCAATGTGCTCAGCCCCCTACTATATTTGTTATATACTTATAACTGTGTGGCCAAATTCCACCCTGACTCAATTTATATGTTTGCTGGTGACATCATCATTGTAAGTGGGATCACAAATAATGATGAAACAGAATATAGGAAAGAGATTGAGTGTTTAGCTGCATGGTGTAAAGACCCAACAATTTCTCCATCAATGTCAGGAAAATGATGTCAGGATGCACAGTGGAGGGCACGCCCCTGTCTGCATCAATGGTGCTGAGTTGGAGATGGTCAAGAGGGTCAAGTTCTTGGGAATGATGACCACCAATAATCCGTCCTGGTCTACCCATGTCGACACCATGATCAAGAAAGCACAACGCCTCTGCTTCCTCAGGAGGTTAAGGAAATTCGGCATGTCCACAAAGACACTCACCAATTTTTATAGATGCACCAGAAAAAAACCCTTTATCTGGATACATCACAGCATGGTGTATGGTTCCCATGTTCCCAAGCCTGCAAGAAACTACAGACAGCCATGAACACAACCCAGTCCTTCATGAAAACCAGCCTTCCATCCGTTGACTTCACCTATACTTCCTGCTACCTCGGGAAAGCAGCCAACATAATCAAAGACCCCTCCTACCCCAGTTATACTCTCTTCCACCTTCTTCTGGCAGGTAGAAGATATAAAGGTTTGCATACATGTATGAACAGATTCAAGAACACTTCTTCCCTGCTGTTATCAGACTTCTGAATGGACCTCTCAAACGTCAATTTTGATTTCTCTCTCCACAGCTGTAACGCTAAAAGAACTTATCTTGAGCGTCAGGGCCTTCATTTGCAGCAGCAGCAGGAAAAGTGAGAGTAAAGAGCAGAGTGGGAGCAGTCAAATTGTGCTCTGGGAAGGTGAGTGAACCAATATTTGGGCAGCAGCTGAATCTGAGACACTACACGTGTGGGGGGGTCTCCCACTTGCCGTCCTGCTCTAACCAAACAAAAACTCTGTGGTGTCTTGATAAGGCAAGATTTTTCAATTTTTTTATTGTGTGATTGGTAAAATCTTTTCTTTCCTTTTTCATTTATCTAAGTTAAGACATAGTTCAGCTTAAGATTAAAAAAACGACAGGAGATCTCAGACCCGTGTTATGCTCCTCTTACTCAATGTGGGAGCTCAGAGACGCGGCTAATGTCCCTGATTCCTTCACATGCAGGAAGTGTGTGCAGCTGCAGCTCTTGTTAGACTGCATGACGGCTCTGGAGCTGAGGATGAACTCACTTTGGAACATACATGATGCTGAGAAGGTTGTGAAGAGCACATTTACTGAATTGGTAACACCGCAGATTAGGATTGCTGAGGGCGAAGGGGAATGGGTGACCAAAAGGCAGAGAAAGAGCAGGAAGACAGTGCAGGTATCCCTTGTGGTTATCTCCCTCCAAAACAGGTACATCATTTTGGATAATGTTGGGGAAGATGGCTCACCAGGGGAAGGCAGCAGTAGCCAGGTTCATGGCACCATGGCGGACTCTGTTGTAGAGAAGGGTGGGCAAAAGTGTGGAAGGGCTCTCGTCATAGGGGATTTAATTGTAAGGGGAGTAGATAGGCAGTTTTGTGGTCGAAAACGAGACTCCTGAATGATATGTTGCCTCCCAGGTGCACGGGTCAGGGATGTCTCAGCTTGGCTGCAGGACATTCTTAAGGGGGAGGGTGAACAGCCAGCCATCATGGTGCATATAGGCACCAATAATATAGTTAATAAGTGGGATGAGGTCCTACAAGCAGAACTTAGGGAGTTAGGAGCCAAGTTAAAAAGTAGGACCTCAGGAGGTAGTAATCTCAGGATTGCTACCAGTGACACATGCTAGTCAGAGTAGAAATGAAAGATTAGGCAGGATGAATGTGTGGCTTGAGAGATGGTTCAGAAGGGAGGGGTTCAGATTTTTGGGACATTTTGATTGGCTCTGGGGAAGGTGAGACTACTATAAATTGGACGGTCTACATCTGGGCCGGACTGGAATCAATGTCCTTCAGGGTGCTTTTGCTAACGCTGTTGGGGATGATTTAAACTAATGTGTCAGGGGAATGGGAACCAAATGAGGAGGTTAGTGGACGGTAAGGAGGTAGTAACTAAAACCTGTAAAGAACTAGATAATGAAATCAGCGTGACTAAGGGGAAGAGTAGGCAGGGAGCAGATGATGAACACAAAGGGACTGGTGGTCTGAGGTGCATTTGTTTCAATGCAAGAAGTGTAGTAGGTAAGGTGGATGAACTTAGGGCTTGGATTAGTACCTAAGAGTATAATGTTATTGATATTACTGAGACTTGGTTGTGGGAAGGGCACAATTAGCAACTAAATATCCCAAGATATAGATGCTTCAGGCGGGATAGAGAGGGAGATAAAAGGGGTGGAGGAATTCCATTTGTGGTCAGAAAGGATATCACAGCAGTGCTGAAAGAGGGCACTATGGAGGATTCGAGCAGTGAGGCAATATGAGCAGAGCTCAGAAATAGGAAGGTTGCAGTAACAATGTTGGGGCTGTACTACAGGTCTCCCAACAGCGAACGTGAGATAGAGGTAGATTATGGAAAGATGTAGGAGCAACAGGGTGGTGGTGATAGGAGATTCTAATTTTCCCAACATTGACTGGGATTCACTTAGTGTTAGAGGTCTAGATGGAGCAGAATTTATAAAGAGCATCCAAGAGGGTTTTATAGAGCAGTGTGTAAATAGTCCAACTTGGAAAGGGGCCATACTGGAACCTGGTGTTGTGGAATGGGCCCGGCCAGGTGTCGAAGCTTCAGCAGGGGATTACTTTGGGAATAGTGACCACAATTCCATAAGTTTTAGAATACTCACGGACAAAAGACGAGAGTGGTCCTAAAGGAAGAGTGCTAAATTGGGGGAAGGCCAACTATACCAAAATTCAGCAGGAGCTGGGAAATGTAGATTGGGTGCAGCTGTTTTGAAGGTAAATCCACATTTGATATGTGGGAGTTCTTTTAAGGAGAGGTTGACTTGAGTACGAGAAAGACATGTTCCTGTGAAAATGAAGGATGGAAATGGCAACATTAGGGAACCATGGATGACAGGTGAAATTGTGAGACTAGCTAAGAGGAAAAAGGAAGCATACATAAGGTATAAGTGAAAGAAAACAGAAGCAGCTTTGGAAGAATATCGCGAATGTAGGACCAATCTGAAATGAGGAATTAAGAGGGGCCAGGAAATATCTTTAACAAACAGGGTTAAGGAAAATCCCGATGCTTTTTATTCATATGAGGGTAACTAGAGAAAGGGTTGGCCCACTCAAGGACAAAGGAGGAAAGTTACGTGTGGAGTCAGAGAAAATGGGTGAGATTCTTAATGGATACTTTGCATCAGTAATCAACAAGAAGAGGGAGATGATGGATGTTGAGGTTAGAGATAGATGTTTGTTTACTCAAGGTCAAGTTGGCCAAGGGAGGTGATGTTGGGTATTCTAAAAGGCAATAAGGTGGACAAATCCCCAAGTCCGGATGGGATCTATCCAAGGTTACTGAGGGAAGCGAGAAAGGAAATAACTGGAGCCTTAACAGAGAGCTTTGCAGCATCCTTGAACACGGATGAGGTCCCGGAGGACTGGAGAATTGCTTATGTTGTACCCTTGTTTAAGAAGGGTGGCAGGGATAATCCAGGTAACCACAGACTGGTGAGCCTGCATCAGTGATAGGGAAGCTGCTGGAGAAGATACTGAGGGATAGGATCCATTTACATTTGGAAGAAGATGGGCTTATGAGTGATAGTGGTTTTGTACAGGGAAGGTCATGTCTTACCAACTTAATAGAATTCTTTGAGGAAGTGACAAAGTTGATTGATGAGGGAAGGGCTGTAGATGTCATATACATGAACTTCATTAAGGCGTTTAATAAGGTTCCCCATGGTAGGCTGATAGAGAAAGTGAAGTCGCATGGGGTCCAGGGTGTACTAGCTAGATGGATAAAGAACTGACTGGGCAACAGGAGACAGAGAGTAGTCGTGTGAGTTTCTCAAAGTGGAGAACTGTGACCAATGGTGTTCCACAGGATCCGTGCTGGGACCACTATTGTTTGTGATATACATAAATGATCTGGAGGAAGGTATAGGTGGTCTGATTGGCACTAAGATTAGTGGATTAGCAGATAGTGAAGGGCACTGTCAGATAGATTGGAGTTGGGCAGAGAATTGGCAGACGGAGTTCAATCCGGGCAAATTTGAGGTGAAGCATTTTGGAAGATCCAATTCAAAACCGAACTGTACAGTAAATGGAAAAGTCCTGGGGAAAATTGATGTACAAAGAGATCTGGGTATTCAGGTCCATTGTTCCCTGAAAATGGCAATGTAGATCAATGGAGTGGTCAAGAAAGCATATGGCATGCTTTCCTTTATTGGATGGGGTATTGAGTACAAGACTTGGCAGTTCATGTTCAGCTGTATAAGACTTTGGTTCAGCCACATTTGGAATACTGCATACAGTTCTGGATGCTTTGGAGGGAGTGGACACGAGGTTAACCAGGATGTCGCTTCGTATGGAGGGCGCTAGCTTTGAAGAGATGTTGAGTAGATTAGGATTATTTTCATTAGAAAGACAGGGGTTGAGGTCTACAAAATTATGAGAGGTATGGACAGGGTGGATAACAAGAAGCTTTTTCCCCCTGCAAGTGGGGGACTCAATTACTAGGGATCACGAGTTCAGAATGAGAGGGGAAAAGTTTAAGGGAGATATGCATGGGAAGTTCTTTACAGAGAAGGTGTTGAGTGCCTGGAATGCGTTGCCCGTGGAGGTGGTAGAGGCGGGCATGATAGCATCATTTCAGATGTATCTAGACAGATACATAAATGGGCAGGGAGCAGAGGGATACAAATCCTTAGAAAATAGGTGACAGGTTTAGATAGAGGATTTGGATTGGCACAGGCTTGGAGGGCCAAAGGGCCTGTTCCTGTGCTGTAATTTTCTTTGTTCTTATTCTGCATCCTGTTCTGCTACGTAATGCACTTTGTATGGTACGATCTGCCTACATAGCACGATAAACAACACTTTTCACTGTATCTCAATACATGGGACAACAATAAATCAAACTCAAACTATTCAAAAAATCAATTACCTCTGGCTGGAATCCTTGGCCCTTGGATTTTGAGATTGCTGACCTAGCAGGAGCTACAGAGTTGAAAAATGTGGTACTGGAAAAACACAGTAGGCCAGACAGCATCCGAGGAACAGGAGAATCGACATTTCAGGCATAAGCCTTGAAGAAGGGATTATGCCCAAAACGTCGATTCTCCTGTTCGTCGGATACTGCCTGGCCTACTGTGTTTTTCCAGCACCACATTTTTCAATTCTGGTACTCCAGCATCTGCAGTCCTCACTTTCTCCTAGCAGGAGCTACAGTCTTCTATGTGATGCTACTGACTGCAAGAGAAGCTAGTCTGCTTGACCAGGCTCCTCCAGCATCCCTGGGACCTGATTCTAGATTGACTACCACTGGTGCTTGATTGGCAGCAGGCAGCATTCCCCCTGAGCTGCAGCTACTCCGGGAGTCCATGCATGCCAATTGGCTTGCTGACAAAGTGATTTCTGGTTTTGGACGTTGCTGCTGCACATGGATCTTGGGGGAGGTCTCCACAAAAGAAAATTAAATCTGAGGGAGGGTAGCACAGGTCTTCATTAGAGATCCACACCACCACTGGGAGATTATGCCTTTAATTTTGAAAACCTTTATTAGGTCATCTCTCAGTTTTCTCTTTCTATAGAAAAGTGTATTATGGAAAAACATGAAATAGATAATAGTTGTGTCTTTTCAGATCTTTTTCTACACTTGTCCAAGGTTTCCATAAACTTCTTGCAATGTGAAAATCAGAAACATGTATGGTACTCAAGCATGCCCTAACCATGATTCCTATACATATTTGCTTTTGAATTCTATTCTGACAAAACTAACCTTAGTGCTTTTCATTCCAAAGTTTTCTTAACTAGCTTTGGTGCATTTAATGATTTTTGTATCTGTACTCCAAGATTCCTTTCTGCCTCTACCCTATTTGGACAAGTTGGTCTCATTATTTCATCAAGATAGACTGCATCATTCCTGTCTATAAGAATGGTACTCCATTTGTAGATTTCCAAGTGATTCTGATAATCAGTAAACTAAGTCATAAATTAACACATCAGAAACTTAACATGGATGAGCTAAATGTTTTCACTTTCTCAGGTATAATATATAGTGGAGTGAGACTTACTTCATGATAAAGGTAAATGAAGATTAATATAGGAACTGCAAACCTCATCACACGGACCTATAAAAACAATTACATAAAGATATAATTACATAACAATACATTAGAAAGAGACTAACATGACAATCATTTTCAAATAGGACAGAAAACAAAAACAATGAACAGTAAAGACCCATTAGAGTTCATTCAAATGGTGTAAAACAATAGCATTAATTATATCCAGTAAAACGTTGGATTAACTTTTAAAATAACTTAGGTACGCTATTCAACATGGATTCAAAGTGAAAACATCCTGTTCAACAGTCTTCCAGGCTTTTTAAAGGCAATGTCATACCAATACTGTTAGGGTAAGCACACAACCTAATGTAGCTAGCTTTTTAAAAGGCATCCAAAAACCTGTAAGCAAAAGTCTATAAAATTAAGGTTAGAACAGTAGGAAATTCAAATTAAGTCTTCAGATTTTTCAACAAATACTAAGTAGTTATGTCAAAGTAGATTTCCTCAAAGATCAGTAGTGAGAGCAACCTTTCTAATTTCCATCATTGCCTTGAATTTAGAAATTAAATGCAAGAAAGTCACATTAGTGGATGTTACTAAAACAGGATGAAGTAATTGCTTCTCCAAGTTAAAATCAACTGGAAGAAATAAGTGGACTGATCAATGGTAAACTAACTCCACATTCACTCATTCAATACAGTCATTATTTATCTGAAGAGTTGAAATTGTATATTTTTTAAAAAACCTCCAGTACACTGGTTTTCATCTAGACTAGTTGTTACATGGTTCATAAAAAGTATAAAATAATTGCAATTTTGAGAAAAATATGCAGTATAATTATCAAACTGGAATGGGTCTGAAATAAATTATTGTTTGAAAGGCACATTAATTACGTGTGAAAGTAATCTTGTTTTATAGAAAGAAGCATCTTTCAGACCACTGACACCTCGTAGCAAGGTATAATTACTATTTAAATTCAAATAATTAGAATCATCAAAATATAAAACACTTACCAATTTTAGGCTAACAATCCAAACAAATTAACAGCAATTGTCTTAATTTATAAGCCCTGTACTCTTTTAGACATATGTTGGCCGCACAATGCAATCTTAAAATATAAAATCTCATCATACAGTTGCATTTGTTTGCATTACATCAACTTATAGTTACTGTGAATGGTTCAATAGAAGCAATTACTGTTATCATACAATCATAATTCTGACAGCCTGCGGCAGCAGCAGGAGCGATTTACAATGGCCTGCAGCAGCAACAGCACAGAGACTCAAGATTTTGGGAAGGAGGCCCCCTTACCTTATGGAGACATCACCACTTTAGGAGTCATAACTTTAGAAGTTTCAGATCTGGATGCTTCTCTCCTTTTTGGCTTTTTAAAAAAAATTCGGTTTTTTTGTATCCAAGATGGTTGCTTGTTTTTTTTTCTGAAGATGGCTTTGGAGAATGGCAACTTTGTACAATTTTCACTGTACTTGAGTACATGACAATAAAATCTAATTCTGAAAAAACCTAATTCTAATTTTTGCTGCACCTAATTTGAGTAATTCATATAATTGCAGCCACAATTCCTATGTAAAATCTGCATGTAATTATGTTCTTAGTGAAATAATATTGATATCATGCAAAAAAAACCTCAGCTATTAATTAGACCACTTATGAATTCAAAAATAATGATGCACTGTATCTGTGCAAATGGCACTGACCAACTGAGGAGAATGTAGTCGAATTGCTTTGAGACTCAGACTCCATAAATGGCTGCTACAAATTGCTGCTGATGCAAAGACACACATATGAGATGTCCACAGATATTTCATCCTGTAACAAAGAACAATTGAGCTAAAAAAACTGAGGTTAATCACAGGATCTTCTCTATCTACAACAACTACTGCCTAGAAAGACACGATCAGCAGGTACATAAGAATTTGCAGACAGTTTTGTTCCTCAGTCATGCAGCATTCTAATTTAGAAATATATTTCAGTTTCTTAATTACTGCTAGTTCAAAATCCTGGAACCTCTTCCATTATAACACTATGGGAACACCTACATGCGTATAGCAAAGCTAAACTCAAAGTTGTAGAAGAAAATAGGGAAGGTAAATACATATTTCAGTAAGGCACTTTATTTAACTTAAGAGTCATGATACAGAAAAAGCATCAAAGTGCATTGTAATGAGCATCATATGCATTAGTTCCCTTAAGAAAAATGAAGGAATCATTCCAATATTGTTAAATTTGAATTTCTGCAAGATAATCTTTTGAAAATTACAAATACATTACAATATGAATCATAGTTTAAGCAACATTATAACATTTACCGTTAAGTTATCTAACATTTTAATTCATAATAAATCAGAAGGAGGACTAATTAGTCGATCAAAACTTCATGGCAACTATTACAATTGCTTGAATTTATTTAGCTATTATTTTTATATATATATCACTTTATATGTGTAATAAAATGTCAAAGCACTTAGCAGTCTGCAAAAAGAGGGTCTGATAACTAAAACTTGCTGTCAGAAACACCTCAATGGAGATGAGTGGTGAAGAGGCAGAGTGTTTATGGTCTGGATGACTGAAGACATGGCTGTAAATGATAGGGTGAAGGGAATGGGAAACAAACGAGCTCAGAATTGGAGGAACACAGAACTTTTGGAGGGTTGTAGGGCTGGAAAATGCTGCTGATAGGGTGTTGTAAGGGCCTGGAGGTCTTTGAACTTGAGGACAGAATTTTAAATGAATCATTAACCCTAGACCCAGAGCCACTGTAGGTCAGTAAGCAAAAGGGTGAAATGTGAACAAGTCCTGGTGCAAATGGAGATGCAGGCAATAGATTTCCGGTTGATCTCAAATTTATGAAGAGTGGAAAGTAGGAAGCTAATCAGGTGGGAATTAAAGTAGTCCCATTCAGAAATAACAAGAGCATCAATGAGACTTTCAAAACCAGACAAGTGGATGCAAGGTCAGACAAGGGCGATGTTGAGAAGAATGAAGTAGGTGGTTTTTCTGATATGAAGTAGAGAAAACTCAAACAAGACAATGTTGTGATGAGCCTGGTTCAGCTTGAGTCTGGCATAGGCAAACTGATTCAGTTGGAAGGAAATAGATTCTATACAATGTTTGTTTGGAATAAATTGTGATTGATCCAGATCTGAGCAATAAGGAGAAAGAAAACAGAAATAATGGAGTAGGGTATGGAGGGAAAAATCAAAAAGTGGCACACAATTGGACACAGGGAAATTTGGATGACACAGACATGGCAAATATTTGGGGAAGGAATGTCCTGGTTTTTAAATCTCTGCAGGACAGACAGTAAGATAGAGTCCAAAGTTAAAATCAGAGATCCTGTGGAAGAATGAGGTTGATTTTCAGAAAGTGGAATGAATTTGGCCTAAGTAGGATCTAGGATCAATGGCAGATGTAGGCAGCATATGATCTAGTAATCTAATGATCATACACTAAGTTTACAATAGATTATAGATACATATCCATATAACTAGCCTACACATGGAACTACTGATGGACTAATTTACTATGAGATTACAGGATTTGAAATGTTAAAAAATGTCTGTGTAATTATATTTCCTGTGTAACTAATTTATTAATAGCACAGGTCTTCCAAAAGGAAGATAGTAATTGCAGCAGCATAAACAGTAATTGCTGCAGCAACCATCAATCCCTGCAATTGCCAGAAAGTTGAAAATTCTGACATGCAGTTACCTAGCATCTGGAATCCTCCACGTAATTCTCCAACTATGACTTATAGTCAGAGGCTTCACTTGGTTTTGACTCGCCTGAATATTTAGCCAGGAAAAGGTTAGAAAAAATAATATCTGCTGTAACTTGTGGCAAACTATAAAACCAACAACCTCCATTCACTCACTTGCAATCTTTCTCCAACTCTAGAACTAAAGCTCCACACTCTGCTAACCTGAGCCCCCAAATGTGCTCACCTTCCAAAGACCAACAGCTTCCTCACACCCCCTCCACAGCCTGACTTGACTACCTTGATCCAATGACCCCTGAGTCAACACCCCATGGACCTGACACCCCAACTCTGACTGCATCTTAGCCCAAGCA
The DNA here is from genome assembly GCF_047496795.1 of Chiloscyllium punctatum. Lineage (NCBI taxonomy): Eukaryota > Metazoa > Chordata > Chondrichthyes > Orectolobiformes > Hemiscylliidae > Chiloscyllium > Chiloscyllium punctatum. Next base: position 37,284,872 of record NC_092764.1, read on the forward strand.
AATTGATCACTTCTCCCAATTCCCCACTTGTACCCCCTCCGATCCAATACTTTCTTCTCCCACCTCCATTTCTCGAGGCCCAATACCCTATTCCATTCTGCCTAAAAGCCCTTCTGCCCACCAGAAACCAATACCCCATATCCCTGGCCAAATCCCCTCAGAGTTGACAGATCCCCTCATCCTGAAGCTGACCTGCCCACTCTCTCAATTTGATCTGCCCTCACAGCTTCCAGCTCACATAGACACAGTCCCTAACCACTCTAACCTCCAACCCACGCTGACCCACTAAGGACCCTACCCCAACAATTACTTTATTTCAGTCTCTGTGAATGCAGCTTCAAGACTTTTAATCTACTGAAAATGGCACCTACAGCTAGAAAAGCAGCCTTTGTCCTGGACCTAAGTGGAATCCTGGACTCACCCTGTATTGGCTGGGAAGGCTCCTGCCCAGAAGTTTTCAAAAATCTCAAAACATAAGTGGGCAACTTATAGACTGATCAGTGTTGGAAATTGGGATTATGACTCATACCTGAAGATTCGGGTTAATATTTGGTCTGTACTTGCATATTGGGCCACTGAAGTCAGGGTTTTAGAACTTTATTTTGTTAAAATTCTATTTTATTTTGATTTTCAGAAAAAAACACCCACAAGACATTTGAACTAATGTCATAGATTACAATACCTCATTGTACTTAAAGCCAGCAGACCAAATAGCACATTGTGCAGTAGATTGTAAGCCATGTCGGGCCTCAACATAGTCATGTTCTGTTCTTTAGTGGATGTGCTCTGGATTACAGCTGAACTACAGCTGGGGGGACAAATTACAGTTAAATTAGTTAGTGATAAATGAAGGAGTCAAGCTGATTATCAAATAGTAAATATGTTGCTTGCAAATGACATCAGCTCAAAATATTGAATTACTTCCATTTTACTAATTCCTGATCTTGTTATTTAAAACAATACTGCATTGAGTTCAAAGTTTCACAAAGCATATGTTCATATAACAGTGCGTTCTGTTTTCTTTGTGCAGGAGATAAATGCTGTACAATTAAAAAGTACCACTGTAGCAAATCACACAGAATAGTGTTGGAACACAGGGAAGTACAGGAAGAAAAGGATTAATGCAGTACCTCTTTGTGCCATCCACAATCACTCAAATCTTTCTCCAATTCTCCCAGAGCCTTCAAATCTCATACCTTTGCTAAGACCTGTGACCAGGAAAACCTATTCTATCAAGGCTCATTGTTATTAGTTCACCGGTCAGTGCAACATCGAGGGCCGAAAGGCTTGTTCTGCACTGTATTGTTCTACGTTCTAGGTTAGCTGGCTTTGAAATCTCACAGGTTTGCAATATATTGAGGTTGTCATTAGCTGTGAGATGTGCGACAAGCTTTTGACAAGTAATGCAGGATTAATCATCAAGGTTAATTTAGGCTGGTCAACAAACTCAGGTTGGAGGTGGTACTTAACACATAATATTGCAAGACGGCAATTAAGATCTTCCAAGTAATCGATGAAAGTAAATCTGGAATTGAAAGCTAGTCTCAGTAATGGTGACCATGAAGCTACTGTTACTTGTCGTGGAAATCCATCTGGTTTACTAGCTTCCTTCAGAAAAGGAAATTTGCCATCCTTATCTAGTCTGGACTACATATTTTAGATTTAGATTTTATTGTCACATGTACTCAAGTACAGATGTACAGAAGTACAGTGAACAGTGTATAATGTCAGCACACAAGGCGCCATGTTAGATACTAGGGTACAAAAAAAACGTAGATACACAGTCATCAACAAACAATGAAATTCACAAGTAATCTTGGAGGAACCTGTTTAAGAGAAATCACAGCACAGAAACTGATAAGTGAATATTTTAAGTGTAGCCTTACAGTAAGTCTGCAGTAGTAAATAGAGTGGGTTCTTTCTTGACTATATGTTATATTGAGATATGTCTCTTTATTAAACTTAAAAATATAAGCCATAAGTATTAAGTTAGCCTGAAGCAGTGTTTTGTAGAGCACTTAGACAGTGCTATTTTCTGGGTCTGTAGATTGAAAGAAGCAAAAATGGCCTTTAGTAGAATGATATGCTCTTCTTGTTGGATGTGGGAATTTAGGAAGAGTTTACATGTCACTGAAGATTATATCTGCAACAAATGCCGTTGGTTGCGAATCCTATCAGATCGAATGGATTGGTTGGAGAGACAGTTAGAGGCAATGAGGAATTTACAAGAGCAAGGGAATGTGATGGAAGGCAGTTATAGGAAGGGAGAAAAGTTGCAGATACAGTCACATAGATGGGCTAACTCCAGGAAAGTTAAGAGGGGTAGGCAGGTGGTGTAGGAGTTTTCTGTAGCCATCTCAATTTCAAACAAGTATACTGGTTTGGAAAATGTAGAGGTGATGGATTTTCAGGGGAATATAGCATAAACATCCAAGTTTCCGATATTGAGACTGGCTCTAAATATTAGGGGAACGTCGGGTTCCAAGAGATCGATTGTTTTCGGGGAATCTCTAGTCCAGCACAGACAGATATTTCTGTGGCCAGCAGTGAAAAATCAGAATGGTGCTAAGATCAAGGATGTCTCAGAGAGAGTGCAGAATGTTCTCAAGGGGGAGAAGGACCAGCAGGAGGTCATTGTACACATTGGAACCAATGACAGAGGAAGGGAAAAGGATGAGATTCTGAAGGGAGAATATACAGTTAGGCAGGAATTTAAAAAGGAGATCTTGAGAGTAGTAAAATCTGGATTACTTCCAGTGCTACAAGCTAGTGAGGGTAGAAAGGATAGAACTGGTGAACGCATGGCTGAGGAGCTGTTGTATGGGAGAAGGATTCACATTTTTGGATCATTGGAATCTGTTCTGTGGTAGAAGTGACGTGTACAGGAAGGATGGATTGCACCTAAGTTGGAAGGAGACTAATATACTAGCAGGGGAGATTTGCTAGAGCTGCTCAGGAGGATTTAAACTATAAGGGGTGGGGTTGGAGAGGGGAAGAGAAAGACCCAGAAAGATAGTGAGGAAAGAGATCAATCTGAGACTGGTACAGTTGAGAAAAGAAGCGAGTCAAACAGTCAGGGCAGGCAGGGATAAAGCTGAGAACAAAGTAGGACTGATAAATTAAACTGCATTTATTTCAAAGCAAAAGGCATAACACAGAAGGCAGATGAACACAGGGCATGAAACTGGGATATTGTAGCAATTACAGAAACATGGCTCAGGGATGGACAGATTGGCAGCTTAATGTTTCAGGATAGAAATGCTACAGGAAGGACAGAAAGGGAGGCAAGAGAGGAGGGTGAGCAGCATTTTTGTTAAGGGATGGCATTACAGCTGTACTGACGGAGGATATTCCCGGAAAAACATCCAGGGAAGTTATTTGGGTTGAACTGAAAAATAAGAAAGGAATAATCACCTTATTGGGATTGTATTGCATACCCCTAGTCAGAGTGAAATTGAGAAACAAATTTGTAAGGAGATCTCAGTTATCTGTAAGAATAATAGGGTGTTTATGGTAGGGGATTTTGACTTTCCAAACATAGATTGGGACTGCCATAGTGTTAAGGATTTAGGTGGACAGGACCTTGTTAAGTGTGTGCAAGAAAATTTTCTGATTCAACATGTAGATGTATCTATGAGAGAAAGTGCAAAACTTGACCTACTCTTGGGAAATAAGGCAGGGCAAGTGACTGAGGTGTCAGTGGGGGAGCCAGTGACCATAATTCTATTAGTTTTAAAATAGCGATGGAAAAGGATAAACCAGATCTAAAAGTTGAAATTATAAACTGGAGTAAGACTAATTTTGACGGTATTGGGAAAGAAATTTCAAAAGCTGATTGGGGATCAGATGTTCGCAGGTAAAGGGACGGCTGGAAAATGGGAAGCCTTCAGAAATGAGATAAGATTCCAGAGAAAGTATATTCCCGTTAGGGTGAAAGAAAAGGCTAGTAGATAAAGGGAATGCTGGATGACTAAAGAAATTGAGAGTTTGGTTAAGAAAAAGAAGGAAGCAAATGTTAGATATAGACAAGATAGATCGAATGAATCCTTACAAGAGTATAAAGGCAGTAGGAGTATACTTAAGAGGGAAATCAGGAGGGCAAAAAGGGGACATGAGATAACTTTGGCAAATAGAGTTAAGGAGAATCCAAAGGGATTTTACAAATACATTATGCACAAAAGGGCAAGTAGGGAGAGAATAGGGCCCCTCAAAGATCAGCAAGGTGGTCTTTGTGGGGAGCAACAGGAGATGGAGAAGATACTAAAGGAGTATTTTGCATCAGTGCTTACTGTGGAAAAGGACGTGGAAGATAGAGAATGTTGGGAAATAGATGGTGACATCTTCAAATATGTCCACATTACAGAGGAGGAAGTTCTGAATGTCTTGAAAACATACAAGTGGATAAGTCCTCAGGACCTGATCAGGTGTACCCTAGAACTCTTTGGGAAGCTAAGGAAATGATTGCTGGGCCACTTGCTGAGATTGTTGTATCATCGATAGACATAGGTGAGGTGCCGGAAGACTGGAGATTGGCTAATGTGGTGCCACTGTTTAAGAAGGGTGGAAAGGACAAACCAGGGAACTGTAGACCAGTGAGGCTGACCTCGGTGGTGGGCAAGTCGTTGGAGGGAATCCTGAAGGACAGGATGTATTTGGAAAGGCAAAGACTGATTAGGGATAGTCAACATGGCTTTGTGCGTGGGAAATCATGTCTCACAAACTTGATTGAGTTTTTTGAAGAAGTAACAAAGAAGATTGATGAGGCCAGAGTGGTGGATGTGATCTATATAGACTTCAGTAAGGCATTCGACAAGGTTCCCCATGGGAGACTGGTTAGTAAGGTTAGATCTCATGGAATTCAAGGAGAACTAGCCATTTGGATACAGAACTGACTCAAAGATAGAAGACAGAAGGTGGTGGTGGAGGGTTGTTTTTCAGACTGGAGGCCTGTGACCAGTGGAGTGGCATAAGGATCAGTGCTAGGTCCACTACTTTTCATCATTTATATAAATGATTTAGATGTGAGCATAACAGGTACAGTTAGTAAGTTTGCAGATGACACCAAAATTGGAGGTGTAGTGGACAGCAAAGGTTACCTCAGATTACAACGGGATCTTGATCAGATGGGCCAATGGGCTGAGAAGTGGCAGATGGAGTTTAATTCAGATAAATGTGAGGTGCTGCATTTTGGGAAAGCAAATTTTAGCAGGACATATACACCTAATGGCAAAGTCCTAGGGGGTGTGGCTGAACAAAGAGACCTTGGAGTGCAGGTTCATAGCTCCTTGAAAGTGGAGTCGCAGGTAGATAGGATAGCGAAAAAGGCATTTAATATGCTTTCCTTTATTGGTCAGAGTATTGAGTACAGGAGTTAGGAGGTCATGTTGCGGCTGTACAGGACATTGGTTAGATCATGTTTGGAATATTACGTGCAATTCTGGTCTCCTTCCTATCGGATGGATGTTGTGAAACTTGAAAGGGTTCAGAAAAGATCTATAGGGAGAGGTCAAAAAGGCTGGGGCTGTTTTCCTTAGAATGTCTGAGGCTGTGGGGTGACCTTATTGAGGTTTATAAAATCATGAGGGGCATGGATAGGATAAATAGACAAAGTCTCTTCCCTGGGGTAGGGGAGTCCAGAACTAGAGGGCATAGGTTTAGGGTCAGAGGGGAAAGATATAAAAGATACCTAAGGGGCAACTTTTTCACACACAGGGTGGTGCGTGTATGGAATTGGCTGCCATAGGAAGTGGTGGAGGCTGGTACAATTGCAACATTTAAAAGGCATTTGGATGGGTATATGAATAGGAATGGTTTGGAGGGGTATAGGCCAGATGCTGGCAGGTGAAGTTGGACCGAAGGGTCTTTTTCCGTGCTGTACATCTCTATGACTCTAGAAACAGAAACAGAATCACGGTGGCACAGTGGTTAGCACTGCTGCATCACAGCGCCAGAGACCCGGGTTCAATTCCCGCCTCAGGCGACTCTCTGTGTGGAGTTTGCACATTCTCCCCGTGTCTGCGTGGGTTTCCTCCGGGTGCTCCGGTTTCCTCCCACACTCCAAAGATGTGCAGGTTAGGTGAATTGGCCATGCTAAATTGCCCATAGTGTTAGGTAAAGGGGTATGGGTAGATGTAGGGGTATGGGTGGGTCGCGCTTCGGCGGGCGGTGTGGACTTGTTGGGCCGAAGGGCCTGTTTCCACACTGTAAGTAATCTAATTTAATCTAATCTAATTAAAAAGTTAAATATTACTTCATAGAATAAGTATAAATTTTAAAAAATTAAGGTAATGGTACCAGCAATGTTGGAATGGAAATGGAAATTTGTGATGGGCAATAAATGCGGCCTTGGCTAAGAACCCACATCCCATGAGAAAATGTACAAAAAGTGGCCAAGTAAAGATGACAAATGGGCCTTCATTCACAACGCTAGCAGCAGCAGAGAATTCAAGAGCATCTCCATTGTGTGATGTCATCAGAAGGGTGAATTCGAATACATTTTTTTGCATGTCGAGCATAAGGGACTCAACAATGGAAGAAAATCCTTCAGCGCAGCACTTGTGAATCATTTACTGTAAGTGGTTGCAGTCCACCTCCATGCACAAATAAGTAATAATTCTTTTTGATTTCATGATAAAGAGTAATGCTGTCAAAATATTTAACACATGAAATAACTATACTTACCTGAGATTCCGAATGGCAACAATTATAGCAATGACCGCTGTGATAACCAGAATTAAAATATATGAAGGCAAAATCAATGTGTTCAAAAGTCTTTGGAAAGTATCAGAAGGCAGAAGGCCAAAAGCTTCTTCACACAGGTATAACTTAGCATCAAAATCCCTAAACATGAAGAGAAAAAACATTTTAAGTCAATATATTTGCATACAAGGGGTGTTGATAATCTCAATCTGATACTAGTTTACTTTATTAAATTCTTTGAGGTAAACATTTTTCAATATATATTATGGTGTTCACGTATCCTGGTGGCTAGTTTCCTGCCCGTTTGTCTGATGGAATGTTTGTTACAGTCCTTGCATGGTATTTTGTATATGACGTTGGTTTTACTGATCATTGGTACAAGGTCCTTTAGGTTCATCAGGAGCTGTTTCAATGTATTTGAAGGTTTGTGGGCTACCATGATGCCTAGGGGTTGGAGTAGATTAGACTCCCTACAGTGTGGAAACAGGCCCTTCGGGATACACCAACAAGTCCACACCAACCCTCCGAAGAGTAACCCACCCAGACCCCTTTCCCTCTGACTAATGCACCTAACACTATGGGCAATTTAGCATGGCCAATTCACTTGACCTGCACATCTTTGGACTGTGGGAGGAAACCCACGCAGACACTGGGAGAATGTGCAAACTCCCACACAGAGTCACCCAAGGTGGGAATCGAACCTGGGTCCCTGGTGCTGTGAGGCACCAGTGCTAACCACTGAGCTACCGCGCCACCCAGTAGTCTGGTTATCATCTCCAAAATGTCTTTGATATATGGTAGTGCAGCTAGAGTATCTGGACGTGTTGTGTCTTTCTAATTAGGTTTGTTGTTGAAGAATCGATGGATAAGCCACCAGGATACACGAACACCAACTAGCCACTAAAGGACATGACCAACTATCACTAGTATCCTTACACACAGTCAAAGAGGAATACCAGTTCAATGGGCACAATACATACATTCTGAGACAGGCTAAACAAAGGCACGCACGGGGATTCCTAGAAGCCTGGCATTCAAACTGCAACTCCATCAAACACATCGATCTGGACCCCATTTAGCAACATCTCAGAAAAAGAACCGGTACCACCCATCACAACAGACCAAGACACATTAATAGAAAGCAGGACAGAACACCAGCGCTTCAACGGTGGCTCACTGATGATGTTACCTAGCATGGTGACGAAACGTCTGAGAACAATCTACCAGCTCAGCAAGCAAACTTAGAATCATGTCAGGTTCCTAACAAAATGGCATATTTTGGAGATTTAGCTTCCCCCATTTCCACCTGTGGTTGAACCTACCTCACGCTGTAGCAAGCAGCTATTGAGGCAAACATTTTACCACTTAAAAAGGAATTTTTCCATTTTAAAAATATAAGTCAAGGAAAAAGCAGCAAAATGGAATTAGACAACTCCAGTACAGATGCAACAGACTGAATGTCTCTCCTCTCCTCCCAACCCCTAACGGTGTAAATGGTATGATTCTATGAAAGGAATTAACACAGCTATTAAGCTGACAGTTATTTTCATAATTAAATTCAACTCTCCTTTTTTCTCAATAATCATAGAAAATAGAAGGACAGCTTGACAAAGCAGCTAAAGAGAGGCATAGAGTCATAGCACGGAAAGACTCCTTGGCCCAACACATTCTTGCTGACTAGGTTTCCTAAACTGAACTAGACCCATGTAATAAAATGGATTGATACTTACATTTGGCCCATATTCCTCTAACCTTTCCTATCCACGTACTTGTCCAAATGTCTTTTAAATATTGTAATTATACCTGCCTCTACCACTTTCTTTCTATTTACACACTACCATGATAGAGAAAACATTGCCCCTCATGTTTCTGTTAAAACCTTTCTCCTCCACCTTAAACCTATGCCCTCTAGTTTTGGACTCCCCTACCAGACCTTGGCAATTCACCTTAGCCATGATTTAATAGACCTGTATATAGGTCCCCCCTCAGCCTCCTATGCTCCAGAAAAAAATGTTCTAGCCTATCCAGCCTCTCCTGATAACTCAAACCTTCCAGTCTCCGTAACATGCATGCAAATATTTTTTGCACATTTTCCAGTTTAATAACATCTTTCCATAGAAGCGTGACCAGAATTATATGCAGTATTTAGTGGCTTCACCAATGTCTTGTACAGCTGCAATATGACACCCCAACTCCTACACTCAATATTCTGACGAATGAAGGGAAGCTTGCCAAGCGCCTATCTACTACCACTTTCAAGGAACTAGGTACCTGAACCCCTCAGTTCGACAACACTCCCCAGAGCCCTATCATTAACAGTATTACTCCCGCTTTGTCTTATCAAAATGCAACAGCTCACACTTACCTAAATTAAACTTCATCTGCTATTCCTCAGGCCACTGGTCCAGTTGATCTTTTAGATATCAACTATCCACTATAGCGCCAATTTTGCTGTCATCTGCAAACTTACTAACCATGCCTTCCATATTCTCATCCAAATTGTTTATATAAAATGACAATCAACAGTAGACTCAGCACCAATCCTTGCAGCACACAGCTAGTCACAGGCCTCCAGTCTGAAGAACAACCTGCTACTACCACCCTCTGACTCCTACCGCCAAGACAATGTTGTATCCAATTGGTCTAGCTCTCCCTGAATTCCATGTGATCTAACCTTACTAACCAGTCTTCCATGTGGAACCTTGTTGAAGATCTTGCTGAAGCATGAGATACCTTGGCCTTGGAAACAGAAAATAACGTATGACTAGCATTTATGTTGTGCCTTTTTAAAGCTACTAAATGTCTTTACAGCCAATGAAGTACTCAGATGATTATTATGACCATGTATCACTTTGAAAATCAGTGGTGGAATCAGATTCCAAAGAAAATTTTAAAAAGGTAGTTGGACATGAACTTGAAGAGGACTATTGTTCAGGATTATGGGGATAAAGCTGGGAAGTGGAACTGAATTGTGTGGTTCTTTCAAAAAGCTAGCACAAATGTAATGGGTAGGGTAGCCTCCTTCTGTACTGTTAAGAATTGATCACTTTATCTTGTTACAACAACTTGATGTATCATGGTTTGCATGAACATTATAAGCACATTTTTACTTCAGGTTTGAAGTCTGAGGGGGGAGAGGACAGATTACAACTGTAGTCATGCAGCTAGTCTTCTGTACAGGTTGTGAAATGTAATAAGTTGGATTTACATTTGTGTACTATAATAAAAATTGAACTTGTACCTTGTTGCCCCAAATCCAAACTTTGCTTTAAGGAATTTAAAAATATGTTCATCAGATTCAAGCCCTAGAATTTTCTACAATAAAAAGGAAGATACTGATGAGTTCATATTAACAATACCATTAAATTGTTTCCATTCAACACTATTTATCATGGGTTATTCTATCACAAGTTACAATCCAAGATATTAGAATGTAAATAGTTATCAAATGAGAGAAGCCCTGAAGAATTGAAAAGGAATAGAATAATACAAATAATTCAACAAGTATTTCTGTTGCTACACTTACATTAGATTTTGAAATTGTGGATTCATAGAATAAATTACTGATTTATGCATAATGAATTCTGAACAAAGTAGCTGTATTAAGCTTCTGACCAAGATTTGTTGGTCACAGTAAATTTACTTCAACAAGCAGTTTTGATGTTTGGGAATGTGCTATCTATCTAGTATTTCTTCTGTAAACCTGTATAATAAATAAGAGGTTTGAATAGAACATAAATATCCTCACAAATGGACTGTTGGGTCAAATGGACTGTTAATTTTGATTAATAAAAGGATCATAAAGGGGAAGATGCATGTTATTTCACATTGGCAAAAATAACACAAAATGTTGGGAAAGCTCAGCATCTCTCAAGTGAGAAACAGAGTTAATGTTTCAAATCTAGTATGACTTGTCTACAGAATTGAATTTTAATATATACTTGTTAACTGAGGTGGAGTAGCAGCAAAGGGTGGGTGGTGTAAAGACCTACTGCAAAAGATAAAAGGTTGTTAATGGTGGTGAAAAAGGAAAATAAATGTAAAAAGAATGTTAAGCAGCTGTGGAAGAGAGAGAATTGATCCTCTCCATTAAGAATCAAAAAGTGTGGTGCTGGAAAAAGCACAGCAGGTCAGACAGCATCTGAGGAGCAGGCGAGTCGACGTTTCAGGCATAATCCCTTCATCAGGAATGTGGAAGGGGAAGGGGGCTAAAAGATAAATAGGGGGTGGGTAGGCCTGCCTGACCTGCTGTGCTTTCTCCAGTGCCACACTTTTATACTCTGATTCTCCAGCATCTGCAGTCCTCATCATCTCCTCTCCATTAAATGCAAAGTAAAACATGTGTCTGTGAGTGTGCCTGTGTGTTTTTTTTTGGGCGGTGGGGAAGGAGAAAGGAAGAAGGAAGAGATAATGTAAGAGAAATGGAGAAAGAATGTGGTCAGTTTCTCAAATTTTGGAATTCAGTATTGAGTCTTGACGTTGTCATATGGAAAATAAGGTATTGCTCCTCAAACTTGCATTGTGACTTGTTGAAGCATTGTTCTGAAGGGTCAAACTGAACTTGAAATGTTAACTCTTGTTTCTATCTCCAAAGATGCAGCCAGACTTGCTGAGTTTGTCCATCATTCTGTGGTTGCTTCAGATTTCCAACACACACAGTATTTTGCCTTTACCAAAATAAAATCTGGAAGCAACTTGTTTTGGAGTTTCCTCAAAGTTTCACAAAACAGACTTCGACTAATTTTACTTACATACCTTAGTTGCATTATTTGTTAGGATTGCTAAGCTGAATACTACAATTAAATGCAGCAATAGTTTCAAAACTCTTGCAAAAAAACTGCCAGACTTTAAATTCCTCTAAAAGAAAAGGAAAGATAGCAACATTAGATTTCTCATTCCCATAAAAATATGACAGCAAATGTAACAGAGAGAGAGAGAGAGGTTCAAACTCAAAATGCTATGATTTGATAATTCCAAACGTTTAAGTTATTCTAATTTGCTTCAATATTGTACTACACTGACATTGTCTTGGTGCAAATCAATATTATTTCCTTGAAAGCGCAATGTCTCTTAAAAAGACGAACATTTCTTCTACTTTTCTCACCTCATGACAGCCCGTGGTCCTTGCGCCCTCACTCACTTTAGTTGAGTAAAGAATGGAACACATTAATGAAATAGCATCCTCTTGAGGCCATTTGTGTTATGTTTCATTGATTCCGGAATAAAGTAGTTGGGTGTTTGAGTTCATGTTCTCCAAAAATAACACAAATGGCAAGAAGATGGGATTGTGAATGTCCCTGGCTGAACAAATTTGAGTTGGAGAGACCTTTGGCAAATCAGTAGTGGAACTGACAGCCCTTCTGCTTGCTGAGAAATAATTTTACAAATCTGGACTTGGTGAAAATATGAGAATGGGTTTTGACAAGGACTGTGTCAACAGGTATTAATGGGAGACTGGCAGTGCACAGTCACAACCAAAGTCTGTCAGTGCTTAAATGTGGAGCAACTTAAGATGTTTTTCACTTCTAATAAGGTCCTGATATTCCTGCTAATGTGGCCGTTAATAGGGCTGTGGGGAATATTTCTGAGTGAAGCAGGCCCAGAGGTGTGTGAAACAATCAAAGCTTAGCTCCTGCTAAACCAAAAATCTTGCTGTCAGACATTTTTCTTCATTATTCTTTCCTGGGATGTGGGTGGCAGTAGCCAGACCAGCATTGTTTCCTACTCCATATTGCCCTTAGAATAAGTCATTTGCTAGGCCTTTCCAGAGAGTAGTTAAGAGCCAATTACATTGCTTTTGATTTGAACCATAGAGATCAGAAGAGCAAAGAATCACAGATTTTGTTCTCTAAAGGACATAAATAAACTAAAATCCCTCATATTTCTCAAAGGTTAATTTTCCATGTCTCCTCGTGCTTTGTGGGAACTCCCAATGATTGCAGCATTTGGTGGTGAGAGGCTGCCGATCTCCAATTCGGGAGACTGCAGATGGTGTTGGTGGATGATCTCAAGAAGTTCCAAACTTCAGGATGCAGTATCTTAATCACAGTCAGAAAATCCTTAATCCTACAACAAGGGCTCTGGTGGAATGTGAGGGATCAGAGAAAGAATGTCATCAATTCTGAGTCTGGAGTAGCTGCCACTCTTTTGGAGGACACTTTAGCAATTAAAAAAAACACATGAATTAGAAGCAGGAGTAGGCAATGCAGTCCCTTGAGCCTGTACTGTCATTCTACATGATAATTGTTTTCGCTGTAACCTTAAATCTGCTTCTTATGTATCCTTGATAACTTTTCACCCGTTTGCTTAACAAGAATCTGATTATCTATGTCTTAAAAATATTCAAGGACTCTGCTTCCATCACGTTTTAGGAAGAGAGTTCTGGAGACTCATGACTTGCAGAGAAAAGCCTTGCAAACAGATTGGTAAATACTGCTATGATGTCTTGGATACTGCTTTGAACAGTGATATTCGGAGTCATGGCGACTCAGAAGCTGTTTGGACTGCAATGAAAGCAGTGACATCAGTGAATAGATGCTGTGTCACAATGAGCTCCACAGATGCTGATGGAAGTGGCCACACATTCTATGCTAGAAAGGATGAACTCCAATTTCTATGACAAGATTGTGCTTGACTTCTCCATGTTCTTGATCATTGGGTGCAGGCTTTCCAGTGCTGCAAGTATTTAATTACGTGCATCTATCTGCTTTCTTCTGTACCCAAGCCCTTAGTAAAGGCCTCATTTGATTTATCTGCAGCAAAACCTGTATGCAACATTGCTCTTCAGCTAATTAGCATCTGAGCTATCCTCGCCCGACATTCTTCACTTTTGTGTGCCTCCCCCTGGAGTTTGTTTGACGTGGGGAGAAAATAGGTGTTGAAGGGAGAATCAGACCAGATATGAGCCAATTCAATTACAAAGCAGGCTCAAGGGGCTGAATGATGTTATCCTGTGCCTAATTCTTGTTTTCTTGTGTTGGTATCTCCTCACTATCCTTGCCTCTGTCTCAGAAATAGCTGTCAGTCTCTGAGCTGGTGGCTGTGACCTTAAGATCAAGTGATACTGCCATTTCATCTTCACTGTCCTCTTACTTTCTGCACTGACTGGCAAGATTTCAGTTCCTGAATTTCTAAAATGCAAAAGGGCAAATTGAGTTGTGTTGAAGGGAGAGGAGAAAGTGCATGCTTACACTACCTGCAGCTCCTATGTTGGGAGTGATAACTAGATTAAGAGGGAAAAAAAAGTATTCAACCTAACAGGAATGAAGGGCTTTTGCCCGAAATGTCGATTTTCCTGGTCCTTGGATGCAACCTGATCTGCTGTGCTTTATCAGCACCACTCTAATCTAGACTCTGATTTCCAGCATCTACAGTCCTCACTTTTGCCTACATGTACCTAATGTGTGTATCATAGTTGAATGGCTGCTGGTATGTGCAAACCCTGATTTGTAGATATGTGATTTAACAGTACTAAGGGTAACGGTGAAGCAAAGCACATTAATTAGAGTGGTGGATAGAAAATTGGTAGTATATGGAGATAGAGAGAATGGATCAGTGGATTAGGCTATGGTGCAGACACAATATACCATAAAAATATTAGTTCACTGACCACTATACTCAAGTCAGGTCATTAAATTTGTCCCATTTTGTGGAGAATGCATCATGGCATTGAACTCCACCAGTACCTGTTTCTAATGCCTCTTGAGCACATGTTTACAAATCCTCTTGCCTCTTCTTTCCACCTCACCCATTAACATTTTCAGTTCATTTCACTGTCTTAGATTGGACCATTGTTCAAATCACCATATAGTCACTTGAAAATACAGTCACCACTTCTTGGCAGCCCATAATGCATCTCCCTTTTAAGTGATACCTTTAAAGTGATTAGCCACTCATGATATCAGGCATCCTGCTAATTTGTGCAGCCAATGATCAATGTAAATTACACTTGCTGCAACCAGCTCTCATTCAAAAGACCAGGAAATGGCAATATAAAGATGTAGCTTGCATCACAAGGGACTAGCACAGGTTAAAATGCAAGCACATTCCAACAACGTTTTCAGCAGTTTGTGAATTACTCCCTGTACATTCTTTTTAATTTAGGATATTTCCTACCTGTATTTCAAAATCAATATAATAACTATATGAAATCAAGTTTGCATTCAATAATGTTATTACTACCTGCAGATGCCGCACTATTAAAGCAGCCAGAATGAAACTTAGAACCAATGATCCCAGGAGCATGGAGTTGTTAAACTGCAGGATCCAGACAAGAAGCAAAGAAGCTATATGCACAAGGTATAGTGATGTAACCTGCAATAGAAGCAATATGATTTCAACGAATTGTTTTGGAAACAGAAACATGCAAAAATATGAACCATGCAATTAGAATTTCTCACACAAAATAAATTTTGAAATCCAAAAATACAGAAAACTGTGAATCACATTTGTGCATTGTATTAAGATATTAAAAGAAAATAATACTTTAAATTTCTCACATTCACTAAAAGCAGACAGCTAAATGTGGCTTTTTCTAACAAAACTTTAGAATCTACAGTGATCATAGCAGTTATCTATTTTACAATGACATTTAGCCTTCTCTTTGTTTATTCTGTTTTAAGAAGTGTCTGGCCAGCAGTTTTAAAAATTCCCAGAAGCCAACTTCTACGTAATCACCATTTCAAACACTAAATTAAACTGACTTTTTAATTGAAAGCTCACTGAAGGTCTGGTTTTAAAATAGATTTAGTATACTTTTTAACTGTACTTTGAAAGCATTACATTAAAATAACTATATGTGATGGCCTCAAGTAGGAGCATGTGGATGTGGGAAAAAATACAGATAAATAATCTCACTTGTTTTAAGCAAGCGCTTACAATACAATACACCACAAAACAGGCCCCTCCGCGCCACCCACCCCCCCCATTCACGTATCTATCAAGATACACTTTAAATGTTGCCAACATGCCTGCTTCCACCAGCTCCACTGGCAGTGCATTCGAGGCACCCACCATCCTGTGTGAAAAAGTTTCCTCACATTTCTCCCCTAAACATTCTCTCTGTCACTTTGAATTTGTGCCTTCTTGTAGTTGACCTTTCTACCTGGGAACAAGTCTCTGACTATCTATGCCTCATAATTTTGTAGACATCTAACAGGACGCCCCTCAGCCACCTTCTTTTCAGTTTTAGATAGAGGATTGTGCAGGATTTCTGTGCTCAGTTCCTCTCTTCTCCAGTGATTTAGTCTCCCACATCCACATGTAATTTGTGAATTCAGCAAAGGCATCAGTATAAAAACTGAAAGAACTGTGGACACTGTAAATTGCTGGAAAAGCTCAACAAGTCTGGAAGAGACAGAAACTGAGAGAGAAATCAGAGTTAATGTTTCCGGTCGAAAGACGCTTCCTCAGGACTCAAGTTCCGAGAAAGAGTCACTCAACCCAAAATGTTAACTCTGATTTCCCTCCACAGATACAATCAGACCTACTGAACTTTTCCAGCAACTTCAGTTTTTGTTTCAAAGGCACTTTTGCCTGACAGTTCACTGAGAATGTTTAAATGAAAATGGTAATTTTATTGAACAGTTTATTCTTTCTATAACATTGAACAAACCAATCTTCTAATAGACTACAGTGAAATTCAAATTTCACACCATCACTGCAAAATTAATAACCTTTGCAAAGCCTGTAAGCATTCTCTTTGAAATGTTTTCCAAAACCCAGAAGCTTATACATGAACTGACTAAGTTCCTTCCTCCAATCACAGGGCTTCTTCATACACATGTTGTATATTAATCTCCACCCATGCAATCCAACACTGAAATCAGCTTGTTGAATTAATCTGGATTCTTCTCTCCCAGGCTACATTTCTTATGTTATCTTATACATGCACACACAAGATTTATTGCACAGTGTTAACCCACATATTACCTTTGATGCAGGCACCATATCTAAACAGTCCATGGAAAAGAGAGCCAGGGCTTGTATTAGCAAAATAAATTGGTTAAACTGCCAGGTAATGCAGAAAAGGAATGTTGATATTATAATCAATGTGAATGACCACCACTGAAAATACAGGAAAAGAATAAATTAAATCATAAACAAGGAATGATATTCATTTTGAGGATTTATGCATTCTAATTGCAATGTATTTTTAGTGGTTCAACTCTTCATTTGTCAATTTGTCAGAATAAGTAAAATCTGAGAACCTGAATACATTAGCTGTGAAATCTAAACAAAGTGGAAAGTTTAATCTCAACTTTCAAGAACAATATAATGTTATGTATGTACAGATGGATAATATTAAAGTTTAATTCAGTAAATCATTTCCTTTTTGTTTGGTGATTTTGTTAGAGTGCATTGTAAGACTAGGCTTTTGGCTGTGCCATTGCTGAAAATGTACCAGGAAACCTCTGTTACTTATGGCATGAGGAGCACAATGACAAAGCTGATGCTATTAGAAAGCAAGATTTTTTAAATAATGATTGTAATAAAGTGGAAATTTTTGAAGTGAAATGGGGAACTGACAATTTTTGATGCTGTTAGGAATTTTTTTGACATATTATTTGGATAGTGTACTGAAGATTAATTTTCCTAATGTTTGCAGAAATTAATAACTCCAAAATTTAACTGAGAAGTAACAATATTTACTGAGGTTCTGCAGTGAGTTACATAGCTAATGTATATGTTCAACAAGGAGAAAGGAAAGCGCTGAGCAGAAACTAAAATAGATGGCATGAAGAACCAACCAGCGCTGCTGCCCACCACCCTGACTGAATCAATTTCCAGACCTAGAGGGAGTGCAACAGGAAGTTGCCAAGACAGCATGGCTGATCGGTCATCACTTGTAAAAACTAATTAACATGAAATAAGTGCAGTCTGCTCATATGCTGGCATCACGGTGCACCGAACACGATGATGTGCACAAGTGCTGTTGATGTCAGTCATGGCATTAGGATGTCAGTAACATATGTGCAGATGCATTCTAAACCTTGTCAGGCCAGTTGACATCACTGGCCCTACCTGTGCACATGCAGGGGTCAATGGTCATTTTATTGGCCATTCTGAGTAGCACATTAAAATGCTGGAGTTATAAGATCATAAGACAGAGGAGCAGGAGTAGGCCATTTTGTCTTTCAAACTTGATCTGCCATTCAAGAATATCGTGGCTGATCTAATTGTGACCTTAATTCCACCTCCTGCCTGTGCCCCCTCCACAACCCTTTACTCCCTTGTGCATCAAAATCTATTTAATTCTGCACTGAACATATTCAATGAGCCAGCCTCCAATGTTTGCTAAGGAGGAAAATCTTTAAAGACTAATAACTCTTAGCGAATAAATTTCTCCTCATTTTAGTCTTAAATGGGAGATCCCTTGAACATAAACCCAAGTTCTAGACTCACCACCGAATGGAAACAAACATTCTCTCATAATCAACCTTGCCAAGCCTCCTCAGAACATTGGATGTTTCAATAAGATCATCCTTGATTCTTCAAAACTCCATTTTGAGACAATCCCTTCATCCTAGGAATTAACCTAAGTGAACCTTATTTGAATTACTTTCATATAAGTATATTCTTCCTTAAATATGGAGACAAAACAAAACATGTACACATTACTTAGCCTGACTAATGCCTGTACAGCTTCAGCAAAACTTCACTACTTTTGTATCCCTTTAATGAATGTCAACATTCTACTTGTCTTTCTAACTACTTGCTGTACCTACCTTGTGACCCATGTGTAAGGACACCCAGATTTTTCTGTACCCAATATCCTGCAGTCTCCTTTCATTTAAATAATATTCTGCTTTACTGCTGTTTCCCTCGAAGTGGAGATGTTTCCACATTATACCTCATCTACCAACTTTTTCTTCCCCCCCAGTCCAGTGACAATCTATCTATGCCCCTTTGCTGACTTTTTGTTTCCTCCTCACAATTTAGGTACCAAACTATTTTTGTATCTACCAGAAAATCTGGCTACAATACACAGTCTACCGTTTCATCCAAATCATTCATAGAAATCTAAAATAATTGAGATGCTAGCACTGATTGCTGTGGCACCCTACTAACAATCCCACAACCAAACTAATATACCACTTCCAACACTGTGAGGTCCCACCTTGTGTGGTACCTGTTGTGACACTTTATTGATTGTCTTTTGGATATCTGAAAATACCATGCAGACAAAGGGGGACCAGGCAACAAAGATATACATCGTTATATCCTCAAAAAACCTTTTAGAAATGTCAACATGATTTCTCTTTCACAAAAGCATGCTGACTCTGCTTGAATAGAATACAGAACAGTACAGCACAGGAACAGGCCCTCATCCCATTATGTGCCAATACATGCCATTCTAAACTAATCTCATCTGCCTGCACATGGTCCATATACTTCTATTCTCTGCCTGTTCATGTGTCTGTCTAAATGCCTCTTAAACATTGCTATTGTGTCTGCTTCTATCATTCCCCTGACAGCACTTTCCAGGCAGCTACCAAGAACAAAGAACAAAGAGAACCAAGAAAATTACAGCATAGAATAAGGCCCTTTGGCCCTCCAAGCCTGCACTGATCCAGATCCTCTATCTAAACCTGTCGCCTATTCTCTAAGGATCTGTATACCTCTGCTCCCTGCCCGTTCATGTGTCTTTCTAGATACATCTTACATAATGTTATTGCACCTACCTCTACCATCTCTGCTGGCAACATGTTTCAGGCACCTGGGGATTAGTCCACCTTAAAGCCTTTTAGAATATCCAATACTTCCTCCCTCCTTATGCCAACCTGACCAACCTGATCAAGAATAAATAAAAACCTTTCCCTAACCTCAACATCCATCATGTCCCTCTCCTTGTTGAATGCCAATGCAAAGTGCCCACTGAGAATCTTACCCATTTTCTCTGACTCCACACATAACTTTCCTCCATTGTCCTTGACTGGGCCAACCCTTTCTATAGTTACCCTCAGATATGAATAAAAGGTGTTGGGACTTTCCTTAACCTGGTTTGCTAAAGATATTCATGACCCCTTTTAGCCCTCTTAATTCCTCGTTTCAGATTAGTCCTACTTTCCTGATATTTGTTCAAAGCTGCTTCTGTTTTCAGTTGCCTAGACTTTATGTATACTTCCTTTTTCCTCTTAGCTAGTCTCACAATTTCACCTGTCATCCATGGTTCCCTAATGTTGCAATTTCTATCCCTCATTTTCACAGGGACATGTCTCTCCTGTACTCTAATTAACCTCTCTATAAAAGCCTCCCACATATCAAATGTGGATTTACCCTCAAACAGCTGCACCCAATCCACATTCCCCAGCTCATGCCAAATTTTGGTATAGTTGGCCTTCCCACAATTTAACACTCTTCCTTTAGGACCACTCTTACCTTTGTCCATTAATGTTCTAAAACATACGGAATTGTTATCACTATTCCCAAAGTAATCCCCTACTGAAACTTCAACCACATGGCTGGACTCATTCCCCAACACCAGGTCCTGTACGGCCCCTTCCCAAGTTGGACTATTTACATTCTGCTCTTTAAAACCCTCCTGGATGCTCCTTACAAATTCTGATCCATCTAGACCTCTAACATTAAGTGAATCCCAGTCAATGTTGGAAAAATTAAAATCTGCTATTACCACCATCCTGTTGCTCCTACATCTTTTCATAATCTGTTTATATATTTGTATGTCTAGTTCACGCTCACTGTTGGGAGGCCTGTACTAACAGTCCCAGCATCGTTACCGCACCCTTCCTATTTCTGAGCTCTGCCGATATTACCTCACTGCTCGAGTTTTTCATAGTGCCCTCTTTCAGCACAGCTGTGATATCCTCTTTGACCAGTAATGCAACTCCTCCACCCCTTTCACCTCCCTTTCTATCCCATCTGTAGCACCTATATCTTGGGATATATAGTTGACAATCTTGCCCTTCCCACAATCAAGTCTCAGGAATAGCAATAACATCATACTCCCGGTACTAATCCAAGCCCTAAAGTTCATCTGCCTTAGCTACTACACTTCTTATATGAAAACAAATGCAGCTCAGACATCTGTCCCTTTGTGTTCATCATCTGCTCCCTGCCTACTCTTCCACTTAGTCACGCTGATTTCATTATCTAGTTCTTTACAGGTTTTAGTTACTACCTCCTTACCGTCCACTAACCTCCTCATTTGGTTCCCATTCCCCTGTCACATTAGCTTAAACCCTCCCCAAAAGCATTAGCAAAAACACCACATAGGACACTGGTTCCAGTCCGGCCAAGGTGTGGACCGTCCAATTTGTACTAGTCCCACCTCCCCCAGAATCGGTCCAAATATCCCAAAAATCTGCACCCCTCCCTCCTGTATCATCTCTTAAGCCAGCATTCATCCTGCCTAATCTTTCATTTCTATTCTGATTAGCACGTGGTACTTGCAGCAATCCTGAGATTACTACATCTGACATCCTGCTTTTTAACTTGGCTTCTAGCTCCCTAAATTCTGCTTATAGGACCTCATGCCATTTTTTTTAAACCTTGATCATTGGTGTCTATATGCACCACGACAGCTGCTGTTGGCCCTCTCCCTTCAGAATGTTTTAAGACATCCCTGACCCGTGCACTTGGGAGGCAACATACCATACGGGACTCTCATTTTTGACCACAGAACCGCCTATCCACACCACTTGCAATTGAATCCCCTATGACTATAGCCCTCCCACCCTTTTTCCCACCCTCCTGAACAGTACAGCCAGCCATGTTGCCTCGAACCCAGCTACTGCTGCATTCCCCCGGTGAGCCATCTCCCCCAACAGCATCCAAAATGGTATATCTGTTTTGGAGGGAGATGACTGCAGGGGACACCTGCACTGGCCTCCTGCTCTTTCTCTGCCTTTTGGTCGCCCATTCCCTTTCTCCCCCAGCAATCCTAATCTGTGGTGTGACTGATTCACTAAACATGCTATCTATGACTTCCTCAGCATCGCGGATGTTCCAAAGTGAGTTCACTCGTCATGCAATCTAACAAGAGCTGCAGCTGGACACACCTTCTGCACATGAAAGTGACAGGGAGATTAGCCACGTCCCTGAGCTTCCACATTGATCAAGAGGAGCATACCACTCTTTGTAAACAATAAAAACTTGCTTTGCACATCTCCTTTACATTTTCCCATTCTCACGTTAAACCTATGCCCCCTAGTATTTGACATTTCCACCCTGGGAAAAGACTCCAACTATCTACCCTATCCCTGCCTCTCATAATTTTATAGAAGCCTATCAAACCCCCATTACCCTTTGGCCCTCAGCCCTTGCAAAAACAATCCAAGGTTGTCCAACCTCTCCATGTAACTTATACCCTCTAGGCAACCTCCTGGTAAAGTTCTTTTACATCGTCTCCAAAGCTCCCATAACCTTCCTATAATGTGGTGACCAGAACTGCACACAATACTCCAAAAGTTTTATGCAGATGCAACATGACTTGCCAAGTTATACTCAATGGCCTCATTGATGAAGTGTGCCGTATGCCTTCTTTGACACCTTATCCGCATGTTACCACCTTCTGGGAGCATCGGTGAGGACTCGTTGGGCCAAATGGCCTGTTTCCTCACTGTTGGGAATCTGATCTAAGGTTTCTGCCATTTTCTGTATACTTTCTTCTTGTATTTGACCTCCCAAAATGCATCATCTCACTTTTGTCCCAATTAAATTTCCTCTCCCATTTCTCCGTCCAACTGATCTATACCCTGCTGTATTCTTTGACAAATTTCCTCACTGTCTACAACTCAAAGTGTTGGGTTGTCTGCAAACCTACTAACCAGACTACCTACATTTTCCTCCCAATCATTGATATAAATTACAAAATAACAGACATCCCAGTACTGATCCTCGTGGAACACCACTGGTCACAGACCTTCAGTCAGAAAAAAAAGAGTCCTGCATAACTATACTCAGTCTTCTATGACCAAACCAATTTAGTATTCAACTTACCAACTCACCGTGGATCCCGTGTGTCTCAATCTTCTGAGAAACCTACCCTGATGGACATTATCAAATGCTTTACTGAAATCCATGTAGACAACATCCATTGCCCTACCCTCATCAATCATCTTTGTCACTTCCTCAAAAAACTCAATCGGGTTTGTGAGCCAAAATCTCCCCAATGCAAAACTATGCTGACTATCTCTAATAAGTCCATTCTTTCAAGAGTAAAGAGTAAATTGTGTCCCTTACAACCTTCTCTAATAATTTTCGTACCAACAATTAGGCTCACTGACCTAATTTCCTGGATTATCCCCATTGCCCTTCTTAAACAAAGAAACAACACTGGTTATTCTGCAGTTTTCTGGGACCTCACCTGAGGCCAAAGCCTATACAAAGATCTCTATAAAGGCCCCAGGTAAACTCCTCCCCTGCTTCCCTCAGTATCCCAAGATCAGGCCGTGAGGACTTAGCTACCTTAAAGTCTTTCAAGACACCCAACACTACCTTCTCAATATCGACATGCCCCAGATAACTCAACATACCCCCCCTCATCTTCCCATCATCCATGTCCTTGTCCTTCTCCTTGGTAAATACTGATGCAAAGTATCATTAAGGATCTCACCCACTTCTTCTATCTCCACGCATAAAATTCTCTCTTTGTCCTTGAGCGGAATTACCCTTTCCATGATTGTACTGTTATTTTCTAAATGCCCTACCACTACAACTTATCAAGGTTTCATTGTATTTTTCCAATGATGTTAGGCAAACTAGTCTATTATTTCTCATTTTCTGTCTCACTCCTTTCTTGAATAGTGTTGTTACTTCTGAAGTTTTCAAGTTTGCAAGAACATTTCCAGTATGAAGAGAATTATGGAAGATTATGAACAATGCGTCAATCTCTGCAGCCACTTCTTTTTAGATTCTAGGATGCAGGTTGTAATGTTTGGGATTTTCACTTGAGCTTTAATTGCAAGTCTTAAGTCAATTCAACAGAAACAAAGAAGATATTTTGCCAAAGTTTTCATCATTTACTCATCAGAACATTTGTAAATAATACCAATGTAAAAAGGAAATATTATGTTATACGAGGAGAGTGCTGATGATTGGTTGGAAAGTAAACTTTGATTGGTTGAGGCATTGCCATGGTGCAAAACTCAAGGTCTGTATTAACAAAAGACTATGTCTGTAATTATAACGACCTTTGATTTT
Organism: Chiloscyllium punctatum; assembly: GCF_047496795.1. Classification (NCBI taxonomy): domain Eukaryota; kingdom Metazoa; phylum Chordata; class Chondrichthyes; order Orectolobiformes; family Hemiscylliidae; genus Chiloscyllium; species Chiloscyllium punctatum. Next base: position 37,308,734 of record NC_092764.1, read on the forward strand.
AACATTCAATAATTTAATTTACAAACATAGTTCCAAGAGTGAGAAACTTCAGTTGAAAGGAAAGACTGGAGACTTCCTTAAAAATGAGAACAAAGAGGATTGAAGAAGGCAGACCGGTGGACGTGATCTATATGGACTTCATTAGGGTGTTTAACAGGGTTCCTCATGGTAGACTGGTAAACAAGGTTAGACTACACAGAATACAAGCAGAACTAGCCATTTGGATACAGAACTGGCTTGAAGATAGAAGACAGAGGATGATGGTGGAGGCTTGCTTTTCAGACAGGAGGCCTGCGACCAGTGGTGTGCCACAAGGGTCAGTGTTGGGTCCACTGCTTTTCATCATTTATATAAATGACTTGGATGTGAACATAGGAGGTGTAGTTAGCAAGTTTGCAGATGACACCAAAACTGGAGGTGTAGTGGACAGCGAAAAAGGTTATCTCAGATTACAACAAGACCTTGATCAGATGGGCCAATAGGCTGAGAAGTGGCAGATGGAGTTTAATTTAGATAAATGTGAGGTGCTGCATTTTGGAAAGGCAAATCAGGGCAGGACTTATACACTTAATGGTAAGATCCTGGGAATGTGGCTGAACAAAGAGACCTTGGGGTGCAGGTTCATAGTTCCCTGAAAGTAGAGTCTCAGGTAGATAGGATAGTGAAGAAGGCATTTGGTATGCTTTTCTTTATTGATCAGAGCATCAAGTACAGGGGTTGGGAGGTCATGCTGCGGCTGTACAGGACATTGGTTAGGCCACTTTTGGAATATTATGTACAATTTTGTTCTCCCACCTATAGGAAGGATGTTGTGAAACTTGAAAGATTCAGAAAAGATTTACAAGGGTTGAAGGGTTAGGGAAAGGCTGAATAGACTTGGGCTGTTTTCCCTGAAGCATCAGAGGCTGAGGGGTGACCTTACAGGGGCTTATAAAACATGAGGGGCATGGATAAGGTAAATAGACAAAGTCTTTTCCCTAGGTGGAGGGGGCGGGGGGGGGGGGAGGGTGGGGTGGGGGGGGGGTGGTTCAGAGCTAGAAGGCTTAAGCTTAGGGTGAGAAGGGAAAGATTTAAAAGGAACCTAAGGGGCAACCGTTTCACGCAGAGGGTGGTGCGTGTATGGAATGAGCTGCCAGAGGAAGTAGTGGAGGCTTGTACAATTACAACATTTAAAAGACATCCGGATGTGTATAAGAATAGGAAAGGTTTTGAAGGATATGCGCCAAGTGCTTACAAATGGGACTAGATTAATTTAGGATATCAAGTCGGCATGGACAAGTTGGAGCGAAGGGTCTGTTTCCGTGCTGTAAATCTCTAACAATCTGAAAAGGTGGAAAGGAGATTTCATAGAGATTTTCAAAATCATGAGCAGGCTAGACAGAATAGATGGGGAGAAGCTGCTCCTGAAACAAAAGGGCATAGAAAGAATAGGAGGATATAGATTTAAAATGATGTGAGTAGAAGCTTTTTTCACACAGGGAGTAGTAGACTATGGAATGCATATGAATTGTCTGTAGGCAAGTTGCATGTGGTACTCAATCAACAGTAGGAAGCATTGAACACCAATATTTTCTTAATTAGTCCTACTTATTTTAATCTTGAGTCTTATCATACATTTTGTCTTGGAATACAAGCATCTCAACAATTACAATGCACACTTCCATGCTGAGTCACATTCAGTTGCTTTACAATGATACGTACCTGTTGAGTAGGTTTGAGTTGTGGTTTAAGGTAATATGTGAGTGCCATTATTTGTAATGCAAAAAATGGAAGTGACCAATTTTCCCTCAGTGGAATGGTGAATTCCACCCTTGTTGTATCCACTCTATAAAAATCAAACAAAAATAATTGTAAATAGGAGCTCAATTTATATGGATCAGTACTTACAGTTTCTATAGCTCAGGCCTTACCAAAGTGGGCTCTGGGATCCCAAGGGACGTCACAAAATGAAACTGTGGGGGTATCAGCCCATGAGCCACAGCCGCCTTGAAACTCTGGACAGAAAAGAACTATGAGGGCTAGGATAATCACCCCTCTCTTAATTCTCGCCAAGGGGTCACAACAATGCTCAAACCTCAAAATGGGGATATATTCACAACGAGTGATCTTGTACTGAGTACGTATAATGATGATATTTTTAATAAATATGTTTTATAATGTTTCTACACCAGCAGGTATTGATGCCTACCTGTTTAGAATGTACCATATAGCTGCCAGTGCTCCTGACATCCAGGTTCCACTTAGTAACCAGCTGGTAATATACATTGAAGTTACATAGACGGCCTGGAGTCCAAATACGGTGTACAGGTAGAAGTAGACTGGTTCCAAATATCTCTGTTAGAAATATGAGAGAAATAATCTTCACAATACTTGAGAACAACAAAAACTAACACAACAACTTACTAAAGCTTGGAATAAGCTACGGATATTCAAATTCAAATACATTCATTGTATTGCAAAAGCTGATTTGGGTCTTACCTCAATAAATAACATTTTGTACAATATGCTTAGGACAACCTCTTGGTAAATGTTCATCCGTTTCAGCAGATTTATTGTTCTCCTTGATTCAGTTTTGTTGTCATACAAGAGTTCCTTCAATCCTTTACATAACAAATCACAACATTTGTAAAAATGAACAGGAATCTAAGAATAAACATGAAGACATGAGCACGTGATATTCATTTTTAAATATCAAAACATCCTACAAACGTGGTAACTGCTGTAGACACCATAACGTACTGTAGCCTTTGTTGTTTTTTGGTTTTGTCTCAGTAAAGGGATACATTAAAAACTTCTCCCCTTAGAATAACCCACTATAGACTCCAATATCATATTCAGAGTGTTTATAGTTATCATGCTTCAATTCCTGAAAAAAAACAGGATTTTTTTTAATATTAACTGCAAACTTGGGGTTTTAAGAGATTAAAACAAATGTTCAAAACTTAATTTCTTTACAATTTGCATCAGTATTAGATTCTACCTAATCATTCAGGTTTCAGAATTAAACCAACAAAACTCTTCGAGCAATCAGACTTATAGAGTAGGTGAGTTGTCTCATAACCAATACAGGAAAGGTTAGTATTGCAAGTGTTGGAAATATAAATTATTGATATTATATTGTCTCTTATAAAAAGTATACTGTAAAAATTAACAGTTTGTGCAATGTCCAGTGCTCCTGACATCCAGGTACCACTTAGTAACCAGCTGGTAATATACATTGAAATGACATAGAGGACCTAGAGTCCGAATACAGCGTACAAGTAAAAGTAGACTGGTTATTGCACAAACTGTTAATTTTTACAGTATACTTTTGTATAAGAGACAATATAATATCAATAAGAATGCAAAGCTATTATATGAAAAAAAAAATTCTTCTTGAATGGTGCTTCCAATTAAACCAGATGAAAAAAGCATCAGTTTGGTTAGATATCTTATAAAGTGACAGTAATAAAATGTCCCAGTGGAGTGCACATCAAAAATTGCATTTATGGTGCATGAAGCGCCTCTGTAATATTTCTTATACATGCCGTTCGTAGTTGCATACTTACCCCAACTTTGATAGTATTAAAGTATAATTTACAGTAGTGTCAACACAAACCTTAGAAGTATATAATCACCTTGGGTTATGGTTGGGGCCTGCAGCATCTGCTTGTAATATGAATAGTACAGACCACACTCTGTCCTGAAGGAGATTTCCTGTTCAACCACCTGCATGTAAAACAGATTGCAATTATGTTCATTAAGTGAACTAATATTTACTTACAGAACTAAATTGTAAGGTACACTTAAAAGTTATCTTCAAAAACATATTAAAAACTAGGAAGTTTTTATCTTAGTGGAAACAGGATGCAGACTACTTCATACATTTCAAATAAAGGAACTGCAGATGCTGGTAATCGAAAACAAAAACAGAAACTTCTGGAGAAACTCAGCAGGTCTTGCAGAGAAAATCAGAGTCGAGCTTTGAGTTGAGTGACCCTTCTTCAGAACTTCAGTTGACTCGCTCAACAATTTATCTTTTTAATTCATACAAACAACTGGGTTGAAAAATTTGCTTTATGGAACAGACTATTTACTGTTATCATCTTAAAATATTAGTATAAAATATTTTTAAAATATTTAGTAATTTTCCAAACAATTAAATATTATTTGTAAGTAGCTAGTTAATGAACACAAAGAATCCATCCATCTATAATACCAGCTGACACATAAAAACAGTATGTTTCTAAATTCCAAATTTAAAATCTTGTTAGATTAGATTAGATTCCCGACAGTATTGACACAGGCCCTTTGGCCCAACAAGTCCACACCAACCCTCCAAAGAGTAACCCACCCATACCCATATCCATATTTACACCTAACTAAAGCATCTAACACTACGAGCAATTTATGAACCAATTCACCTGACCTGCACATCTTTGGACTGTGGGGAGGAAACCGGAGCACCCAAGGAAATCCACACAGACATGGGGAGAGTGTGCAAATACCATACAGTCTCCCAAGGCGGGAATCAAACCCGGGTCCCTGGCGCTGTGAGGCAGCAGTGCTAACCACTGAGCCACTGTGCCACCCCTTTTTGCCAATAGTAAGGATGGTCAACATTTTGTGAACATTGCCAATATAAAGAGTTCGTCAGCTATCCCTTCACTTCAATTACCACTTGATCCAGGATAAAACCTCTGTATTCAAAAACACAGAGATCTCATGTAATGCTAAGTTGGCCTGAACCTTCCACATCAGAGTGAGAAGAGAGTGCAATTTTTTCCTATGAATCTCCATTGCTGCCTGCAAGTGCTGGGATTTTGTCAATGATTGATAAGAGTCCAAGTTGCCCTTTACACTTTCTTGCATCATCCTGCCAAAATTGACACAAGTCTCTGCTGAGTTCTGTAAGCAAAACGTTCAGAAGCTTCCCAAAAAAACACTGGCAGCCTTTTCAACTTTGAAATATATAGCTGATCTGATGACTGGTGATGAAAAGGCAGATCTAAACTTTAAATTATGAAAATGCAACCCATTAATACTGGATCTCGAGATGACTACTGCAAATTGAAGAAGGACTTCCTTGTCTCCCAAAACGTTTGCACAAAAATACTACAAAAGTACTTAAGGATCACATAATCATCATCTGTAAGACACAAAATCCTTCAAAGCCAAAAATATTTTGAGTGGAAGATAGCCTATTTAGAACAAACACGAGACAGAATTAGACAGTAGAGCTAAAGCTCCAACTGGGTCATGGGAAGTCACCCTTTGACAGAAGATATTCCCATGCACTGAAGTGAGTATCAGGATTGTTAACAAGTCCAGATGGGTTAGTGGTAGCATTCTAACCTCCAAGTCAGAAGGTTGTAGATTCTGATTCCACTTCAAAGACTTGACTAAATAATATAGGCTGACACTTCAGTCCTACACTGATGCAGATTCAGTCCCAACTGACAATAGCAGGCAAGTTCAAAAATGTGGGATGCTTTCTGCCTGCATTGTTCACTATCGGAAGCAGAGCTGTAAATGGAAAGTAAATGGCAATCTCAGTTATGCCTCCCATAAATCACTGAGTTTGCAAAATGTTCAACTTCAATGTAGAACTTCTAATCACCCGCCAGAAAGCCAAAGGCAATCTGATGAGTTTTAAAGGCATTTGGATAAATACGTGAATAGGAAAGGTTTGGAGGGATATGAGCAAGGAGCAGGCAAGTGGGACTAGTTTAGTTTGGGATTATGATTGGCATGGACTGATTGGACCGAAGGGTCTGTTTCCGTGCTTTATTACTCAAACTCCCCTCCCATAAACCATCTCAAATATCAATAAAGCATGCTCAATTACTGGATTCTTAAATGAATACTAAACTAATCCATGTAGGTTTCATCTGGGTGACAATCACACAGTTAACAAAAACAGTAAGAGACAAAAGGTCGGTCCATTTGTCAATGAAGCATTTCATCATGGATTTATAAATTAAAGGCTACTGAGTTGCTAAGAATCTGGATTTTCTGTTTTGGAACTGTTAATGTAAAGTTTTACTTCTTTGATGTCGATTCTACAGCCATAGCTGCTGACTATTTCCACAATTTTCTACTTCTTCTCCATGTTTCTTTTCTGATAGTAATCTTAAATTTACAATATGCAGGGCATATTTAAATGTAGTTGAATTTTGATGTTACTGAAAAACCGAAGATTGCAGATTACACTTGGATAGCATTGGAAACATGAATGTCCAAGGACATAAATGTGTTTCCTCAAGCAGTAACAGAACAACAGCAAGGACAATAAATTTAAGGGATTACTTTCTCAATATAGCCAATATTTTGAGTGGGCAAACACAGGAATCAATTTGAGTACTTTCGCAATGGTTAATAAAATGGTCCAAGATGAAACACACAAATATCTTATTCCTGATAGCATTTTTTTGAGAAAGATAATCATGAACAAAGAACTTAATTCTGATATAAAAAGTAAACAAAATAACCAACAATATATACAATATTTTAAGACTACTGCCAGTTTCTACATACTTACAGCTGGCCAAATAAGTACTCTCACTTCTACAGCGAGTTGAAAATATTCCAATTTATTAGCATGTTAACTGAAAGCACAACTGCTGCCTTTGGAAACCACTTTCTTTCAAATGTATCAGCAAAGAACTCACCTGTATATTTGAAAACCATAGGAAATTCTCATGTAGTGACTGAACATACCAGGAGTGAAAGCATCCTAGAATTACTCCCACTGAGAGACCCAGCAATGGGATAATCTCTATTGTCCGCAGAAATGACCAGATTCTAGTTGCTGCCAGTTCCCAAGATGAGGTGTTATTGTTTTCATGAGTGGCAGCATGAACAACAGTTAGTTTATCATTTCTTTCCAAACTACACTGGGATGCAACAGCAGAAGTTTCAAATTGACGATTCCTCTTCCTCAAAGTCATGATGATATGCCATTGAATGTAACAAAATCTCAATAGTCTTTCGCTCTCTGCCTCAAGGCCATAACAGCTGTTACACTGCTCTGTTCAATGTAGCACCTATCTTCATTAAAAATCCAATGCACAATCAGGCAATATGAGTCATGCTGTGATTTGCTGTAGAGTCATAAATTGTAATCTTTCAGTCTAGAAAATTACTTCACTTCATTTAGAGATTGCCAATATCCTCTTAAACTTCTACAAACAGCCAAAGTAGAAAATGTAAATAATGCAGAGACCACAATACCATGCAGCACACAGGGTAATGGTCTATACTGCAGCTTATTGAGTTTGACAACAGGAATGCTAAACAACCGAAAGTGCTGTAGATTTGTAATAATAATTAAACCTATCCAAAATAAACAGGAGTAGAATTATCCAAAGTACACCTTTCAAAATGCACAGCATTTAGAGTCAGTATCATGAAACATCACAGAAAGAAGGCCAATCAGACCATCAAAATCTGCACTACCTCTTCCAAAGAACATTCCAGTTACCCCCACTCCTACTCTCTCCCACACTCCTTCAATTATTTTCATCTGCCAAAAATTTTACCTGCAGACAGTCCTTACTCCAATGGTTTACAAAGCTCGATTGTGGTCTTGCCCTATTCCATTGATGTAAGCCTCTTCAGTCTTACAACTCCTCGAAATAACTTTGCTTCTCCAATGCTGGTCTCTTGCACATTCCCAATCTGTTTTTTCTCCACTTACCACTGGCCACCGTGTCATTAGCTTCTTGGACCCTAACTCTAGAATTCTCTCCCAAAGCCTATTAATCTTCCTCTTCCCTCTTTAAAGGCATTGTCAAACCCACCTTTTAGACTGCGTTTTTAGTCACATCACTCCTTTGAACTGCCTCTGACATTTTACTATTTTAAAATGACTTCTTGTAGTTCCACAAAACACTCGCTTCAATTATTTCACTGTATGAAATGCATACAAACTCAATCTAAAGTAACTATGCTGCTGTGCTGAAATTCCATTACAGGCAAACTCTACTCACTCAGCTTCCTTTATACTCTGTTAGTCTCTCCCAAATTATACTTCTTTCGCAGCCAAAAATCACACTTGCAAGCATTAGCTTATTCTAGTTCTAATACTTTGGATTGGATACAGCTGTTACATAATTTAAATAATTAACTCCAAGCTGCTGCACAAACATATTAGCAGAAGCTGGTGGATCTAATCTGGCTACATCCTGGAGAAAAATGTCAAAGCACGGTAGCGTAGAATAAGGTGTAAGGTCAAACCAATTTCTGTTTGGAATGATCACCTGCCATTGGCTGAGCAAAAGCAGCTCAGGCATGAGCACAATACTGTCATTCAAAGATCCAGACATAGTAGTGTTCAGTGTCTGTAGGAAAGGAAAACAGCAAAATTACTTCAACCCAGCTTCTATAAATGCAATCCCGTGTACTCCAAGACAAATAGCAAGTACCAAGAAACAACAAGTCATAGCATCACACCCACTTCTCAAATGCCTTTTACGCAGATATTTTTGAATATGCACTTGCTTCTTAGTTACAGGAGGTTGAAATTCTCATCCAGGATGTAGCCAGATTGGGCCCACCATGGATAATAATGTGTTTATGCAGAGGCTTAGGGGCAACAGAGGTTGTAATTAAACTAAGCAACAGCTGTACCCAACCAAAAATGCACCAAGCTGCAATGTATGCACCATGAGAGAAAGGAAGTTTTCCAACAGCTGCTTTTCTTCCAATTTTTCCATATAATTTTCCAAGTGATTCCAAATGCCGTGCCAAAAACACTTCTGAAAAACTATTCTCAAAAGTCTTCGACAGAACTACTGAAAAAATATCTTTTTAAGTTGAAATATTTATTCAAAAATCAAATTGGCATAAATAAATAAAATGTAACATTTGAAGATATTTCCTATCAGTTGTCTATTCATTTAAAAATGATCATGAATGCTCATCTTACAAATTTTATGAAGTTTTTTAAGCTGTATGCTCGATTACACATGTACTATATGTTGTGTACTATATAATGCTTCAGGGATATGCTCAAGGCCTCACTGGTGAACTGCAGCATTCCCACTGACACCTGGGAATCATGGAGCCAAAACTGTCCAACGTGGAGAAGGAGCATCCGGGAAGACATTGAGCACCTGGAGACCTGCTGTCGGGAAAAAGTGGAAGTCAGGCATAAACAGCGGCTGTCACACCAATGCCCCACCAACCTCTTTCCATGACCATATTTTGCCCCAAGTCTTACAGTGTGCAGAAGCTGCATCGGACTCACCTACAGGTTCACTCTGAGTGTGGGACAGAGTCATCCTTGTCTGCAAAGGACTACCAATGAATGAAATGAAAATATACTGTGAAAAAAGAAAGGAAGACATTGCCTATATAGAAGTCAAACAGCTTACATCAACATGGGAAGGAGACACTGTATTAAACAGTATGAGGAGGAGTTAAGCACTAAATCAGACTGGATAGAGATGAGGGATAGTAGGGGAAAGAAGTCACTTGTGTAAGTAATCTATGGCTTAACAATAACTACAATGTGGGACAAGGGATCTTGGAAGAAATATTGGATGCTTTCAATAAAGTGATAGCAATATCAATGAGTGACTTTAATCTACATGTAAACTCGAAAGAACAGATTAATATTAGTAGCCTGGATGAGGAGTTCATAGGATATTTTCTAGATAATTTATTAGGCAGCACATTAGATGTTATATTAGACTTGGCATTAAGTAATGTGACAAGATTAACAAATGAGCCCACAGTAAAAGCACCCCTCAGTAGCAGCAAACACAATAGGATTGAATTTTACATCCAGCTTAAAAGGTAGAATATTGGATCCAAGAATCATATTTTAAATGTAAACAAGGACAGTCATATGAACATAAAACCTGAACTAGCTGAGGACAATTGGCATACCAAGCTAGGAGATAGATCAAAAGTGAGACATTTAAGGTCACATTTCTAAATACTCAGAATAAGTATATTCCTATGATAAAGAAGTATTCTAAAGGGGTGATTCAACTAAATAAGTTAGGAAAAGAAATTATGGAAAGATGAGTGGTAGGTCAGATGACTGGTCAGAATATAACAAATGGAAGAGAATGCCTAAAAGGCAGGAAGAAATTATAGTCTCAGACAGAAGCTAAGTAGGAATATAAAAAATGGATATCAAGAGTTTCTAAATAAAAGGAAAAGAATAAGAAAACTGAGTGTTCGGTCTCAACAGTGTAAGAAAGCAGAATTAAAAGTGGAAGCTATAACAGTTAAAAGCAGGTCAATGTGTGGAGGTTTGCACCACTACTGTGCATACAAAAGATGCCACTTAATCCTGGAATCTCTACTCTGGATGACTGAAGGATGCACTGAGACTATGTGATGGATGATGAGAATCTGTGAGAACCATAGCATTGTACTGAAAGAACTGAACATTCTGCAGACGGAATGGTATCTTCACCATCCTACAGAACAATAGCACTGGCCAACGAAGCACAGGCAGGACTTCTTTGTCAACCTTGTTCAATGGAATGGAACTGCATGAAGTCATCTTTCACTGAATGTAAATATTCTGATGCTGATGAGGCCAGCATCCCTTGTGTAATTCCAACTGTAAATCCGACTTAACACATTAATATACCGCTCATATTAATTAATAAAAGTTAAGATTATAAACAAATGGAAGCCTTCGTAGCATTTGATGAGCCCTTATTCAATTATGGTGAAGTTTTATACAATATGGGTGGTATTGAAAGGATAATTAACACTCAGACAGAGTTAAAACATTGTCAACTGCTAAGGATGGCTAGCCTCTATACCTCCTTTCTTGTAGTTGCAGCTAAAAAGGCATTTATTCAAACAGATGACGACAAATGTACATATATTCTCAAATGTGAGAAAATATTTACAATGATGTGACACCCATATCATAAATGTGCCCTTATAATGTTTTTGTTTTCCTTTCACTCTTACTAGGTATAGTTGCAATCTCAGTATCTGCAGCTAGAATGAAGGGAGCATGGTGTGCAGGTATCTGGAACATACAGAGTGTGCTGGACCTGAGTGTCCATGGAGCTGCCAACATATCCATAGAGGCAACTAGACACTTGCATGCCAGAAACAGAACAATACAGATTATGTAGGTGGACTCCTTCAATCTTCACATTGTTTTCCCGAAGTGCCTCCAACAAACCTGCCTGCTGTTTCAGTTTGTGGTTTTTAATAAAGTTCTTGATGGTAGTGATTTTTGAGAAGATTTGTAGCTCAGGTTGATGATAATTATGTAAGTTAGCTTGCTGAGCTGGAAGATTTGTTTTCAGACATTTGTCACCATCATTAGTGAGAGTCTCTGGTGAAGCGCTGGTGGTATGTCCCGCCTCTTTATTTATAGGTCTTGGTTTCTTAAAATGGGTGATGTCATTTATGGTTCTTTTCTCCCCCCAAGGGCAGGTAGATTGGATCTAAGTCAATGTGTTTATTGATGGAATTCTTAATGTCTTTTGCCTGGAGTAATGCAGGTACATGGTCTTAGCTGTCCTCAGAGTACTAGTGACCTGAAGTGTTTTTTCCTCAACTAGCAGCGGAGATGTGGTCATCACATGCCCACCAGAACGTACCCAACTCTACTCTAGCTAACGGACCCACCAAGGTGTCAGTATCCGAGCAGGAGACAGCCTTACTGGTGCTTTTTCTGAGGGATCTATGGCTTATTCCTCAAACAGCAAAGGAGGAAGTGGTATCCTGAAGGGCTAGCCTCTTGATTGTGGTGACTCTGCCGATGTCGCTGGGTGCCTGTAGGAGACGAGAGAATGAATTTTGAAATAGGCATAGAAGATTGAATGTATTCTTAATATGCTCACAGTGGTGATAATGGAACTGCAACACATCACTTGACAATGAATCTTATCTGGATGACAGGACATGAAGATTCTCGGTATCACCACATGAGCAGAGTCAAGGTCATTTCCAGTTGGGCAAGGGATTGCTCTTCATTTCTCTTCAAATGAGACAGAGACAGAATAAGTGAGATGAAGGTGGGTGGCAGAACTGCTGATGCTAGAGCAGGCGAGGGCTAGGTGCTGAGGTGTTGTATGTCAGTGGGTATGCAGTGCAGAAAGCTTGCAAGATTAGTGGTCTGGGGTGCAAGGGTTAAAGAGAATGAGTAAAGAAAGATGCTAGAAGCAACAATGAGAATGGTAGGCCATAAGCCTTGGTGTGAGTGAGTGGGGCTGAGGTATAAAAATACCATTGTAACCAATGGCTCTGCCACACCACTGTGATGTCATCACTGCCAGCTGTGCAGTCATCTGGCAGCCACCTTTGCTGCTCTTCTCAGCACTGGCATGAGATATCCCGATTTGTATTTCACTCATACCCTCAAACCATTCTGAGTAAATTCTTTATGTGAACTGGCTATGTCAGGGCAGTTGTCAACTGCAGATTGGTGACCAGCTAAAATACTACACAGAATTTCAGTAAATTATCTGTATTTGATTTTTCTGATTTTAACACTAAAACTGATTTTAAGTTGCTGAGAATAGAAGTTGGGGAAAATAAAATGAGCAGCTATATTGCTAAAAAAAAAGTGCAGAACAATGGAAAACTTTTAATACAGTGTTCAAAGTTTAAGAATATGGTTCTCAAAGAAAAAAGTTAAATGCTAAACACTAGCAAGATTTCATGGATGAATAATGACATGGATTATGAAAGAGTTGGAAAGAGATATATATTGAGTAGAGGCAGCAGAGAGGTGAAATATGAGAAGATCAGGAGAGTATTAAAGAAAACAAATTAGGATGGCAAAGATTAAAGCATTAAGGAAGACAAAACAAAATACCAGTGATAAAACATATGCACATCTAAAAAGGAAGAATGGGATTAGGACCATCAAGTATAACCTCAGAGGTAACACCAAAGAGACAGGAAATATTAAATAATTATTTTCCTTCACCATTTAAGCTGGCCAATTAAGTAAATACATTTTAGATACGAGCTAATATATTGAAAAGAAGATCACTCTCAGGTCCAGACAGATTGCATTGCATATTTTAAAAGAATTCAGGGAAGAACTAACAGAGGAATTACTGCACAGTGAACAACTTGTTCGAAAAATGTGAACTGCCACAGGTCTGGAGGATAGCTTATGTAATTTAAAGGGAGAACAGAACTGTAGACCTGTGTATGATTAATGGCAAAGAAAAAAAAAATTGGCAATCAAGGTGAGCAAATTGTCGATGCAACTTGAAAAATTTGATTTTTTTCCTCTCTGAATCCTGTCACCTAATGTCATTAATACTTGATCTAGCATTCTGATTTGTAACATCAGGTTTCCTTAAGGGAATGCAATAGTGGTCTGACTGGGTAAACTGCAGATCCAACGACTGCTGAAAGTAATAGTGTTAACATGCGTCATGCTAGGTTTTATCTGCCTTTTTTCCAAAAAAAAGAGTAGGTTAAATCAATAGGAGAGTGTGTTGTCATCACCTAGTCTAAAACAAGTAGTCTTTCTCTAGCCTTTAACTTTGTGCTTATGGTCATTACCTAGCTAGATCTATCCATGTACCATTGAAGAACAAGCACTATCCAGCACCATACGCTTAAAGAAGCCATGACTCTCATATTCAACACAGAACTAAAGCTGCTGGTGTCTTTGAGACTCTTGTGTTATTTCAAGGTCTTTGTCTCTCTACTTCAGGCAATTAATCACATAATTTTACTTTGTGCCATAACTGAAGCATGTATTAACTGTTCATTGTGTACTCGTGGGATTCATTTGCCTACCATTGTTTTCATCTTGTCTTCTGCTTTAGCAGCCAAATTTGCTAGGTTCATTTTCCTCATTTAAAAAAAAACACATTCCATTGCATTGATGCCTGCATCCAGTACCTGGCCATTATCAAATTTTCTACTCATTGTGCCATCCCGTTTGTTTCAAAAAAATTGTAAGGAAGGATTACTTCGACAGGAACCTTTTCAAGGCAGTAGATATCTGGTCCAACAAGGTTTTCCTGTCAGAGAATGAAACACCAGTTTGATTCAGGTTCTTGTTCATGGGATACCTTAGCAGAATCCAGCAACTTTAACAGTAGTACTAATCCAGGACTCTCCAAGTGGGACTTCATCAATATTTTATAGAAAGTGTTTAAGTCCATAATATGTTCCTCCTTGGAATGACCATCTGCCTTCCCCAAGTTCTTCAAAGACTATCATGTCTTATGGGCATTTATCACGTCATCTTCCTTACACATTTCATCCAAAAACTCAGAGAAGACAGCAACCTATATCATGACCAATTGGTGATCATCCAGCTCAAAAAATACTTTACTTTTGATAACAAGTGATTTTGTCAAGGCAGTATCTTATTTCCTTCTCGGTAGAGACTTAGTCCACCCTCAGCAAGTCACTTATTTCCTGTATTGGTTGTGTGGTTCAAACTGAGAACATTGAAAGGTAATCACATCCTGATTACTTACATTTGTATACTGACAATTTTACTAATGGCCATCAGGAATGAAGTTTCTGCCTGATTTCTTTTCTTAACTTCTAATCTTCATCTTTAGACTTGCATGTTCTATTCCAGAAAGCCAGTTGATAAAGTGTGGAACTATGGCCAATCTTTTATACATATCTACATAAAAAATTATATCCCCTGAGTCAACAACTACAATTTTGGTCTATATCACTCAAATTAATTCCCATTTCTTGCCAATCACCCATTTACAATTAAACACAATTAACAGTCAGAGAAGAGTGTTTCAATTGACTGTGATTTAGCTGTTTAGGAGTAAAAGGAAAAGGATTAAAACAAGGAGACATGTAAAAATAATTTTTGAAAAACAAAACATAGAAAATTTTAAAAATGGCTGCCTATATGTTTTATTCCCCTATGTAGAATCATCTAGTTAGCCCACATCAATATTGAGACTGGACTGGTCCACATTTGGCATGTTATTAGAGATCAATCTGCAATGTTTTAAGCTCAATATAATATTTCACTTACAAGTATACACGTTATTAACGGATGAGATTTCCAGTGGAAAATATTCAATGCAAAAAATTAAACCAAATTATAATCTAGGAGAAGAAAATTCAAAATCAAAACAACTGCCTTTTTACAAAAAGGAATGACCATCCTCAATGCCATTTTGCTCATTCAACTTTAGCTTTATTAACGGATTTCAGCCTTACCTGGATTGAAGAAAACCATAGATCATTCTCGTGCAAAGTTGCAAGATAAACTGCAGTTAGAAGTCCTAAGAAAATTGCCAGAAATCCACCAAGCAGGAAAGTTATATTCTTCAATACCAGTGGACCTATGGAATTACACAATTGTTCATAAAAATAATCAATAATTCTTAAGAAACCCACTTGTTTGAACACTTATTTCAGTGTTTTTATTGCATTGTTTCAAGAATAGATAGGACTTGAAACCTTAAAACAAAACCCATCGCAGTTGAAATGGGATGTTACATTAATTGTAATTGAAATTGAAGGCCAAAAGCTCATAACTATATCAATTATTTTCCAAATGTTTAGCTATTATGCAAAGTATAACACAAATAAGAATAGCCAATTTCAGATCATATTTAAATGTTGTATGTAACTTAGTAAAATTTTTGGGGAGAAGCAAGTGATAATAGCATCCTCAGGTGTCTTTGGCATTTATATTGTAATGCTACTTTTATGTGAAAGAGTTCCCAATTTGCCCTGTAGCCAGAAATGAATTCCAGCAGTAACAATGAAAAAGAATACATAAACATCTGTAAACAGTTGACTGCAGTTTTGTTCTAATAATAGAGCTTTTGAAAAGATTGACACAGTTCAGAAAACAAATAGTGTTATGTTGGCCTGTATGAACAGCTGAATGTGTTGTATATCAATGATGTGAAGAAACAGCAGATTTTCTAGTACCAGCTTTAGTGACAGAACTTCATCAGGTTGGATCAATTAGCACAGTCAAAGCTAGGCAGCAGCACAGCAATTTAAATGTGGTATTTGAGGAAGCAATAAGAGAGAAAAGAAGTGGCGCTTGGTAATTATATAGGCAATAAAGTCACAGAAAGCTATTTGGTACATGGAGAATCAGTATTTGGAATATTATGAAAACCAAACTTTGTACTGCACTGGCAACAGTCCAGTGTACATAGACAAATTAACTGGAGTCAAAATATGTCATGGATTAGATACAAAGTGGCAATAGGCTTGGCAAGGAGCTCAACTTTGTGGATAAATTAAGAGATAAAGTACACAAAGTAAATTGTCTCAAAGTGTATAAACCTTTACACATGAAAGGTCAGTGAATGAAGTTACTAATGTACAGATACACATACACTTACATAGAATTTATAGCACAGAATCCGGGCATTCAACTCAACAAGACCATGCCAGCTGTTACGTTCCATAACTGATGTCATCGAATCATTTCAGCACATTTTTTTCATTCTTTTATCCCTCACCTATGTATTTAGTTCTAAGATGCATGGATGCAAGTTACCTCAACTACTCCAATACAACTGATGCCTTTCCAGCAGTATCTAGGATCCAATGGCAAAAGCTATTATAAACAAGACTATGACCATATAAACAATGATGATAATTACTCACCTATTTAATTTCACAGAAAAGCTATCAAACAGGTAATTACATTTATTCCAATTTGAGAATTCTACAGATTCTGTCTGACAGACCTCTTAAAAACCTTTACTGTCTTGAGTTACTATCAGGCTTATATTTTCTTACTGAAATATGCATCAGCCTTTCTAATTGTTTTCTCTTCCTAAACAGTAAGTTGGTCTCTAACCAAAGATTATTAAATTCTCCCCCCACCACAGATTTCAAACAATTTACCTGTAATTACTTAGGTTACTTTGTCTCCCTTTTATGAACAATATTATACTAATCCGTCTCCCGCTCTGAAACAGGCATTCACTCTTTATAGAATCCTGAATGTTTTCCTTTTAATTATCACTCATCACATTTTAAGCATGAATGAATAACTACGTTCTCACAGCCTTCTCAGTTAAATACACCTGCCAACTTTTGCTTTGTGGTGGTGATGTTACAAATCACTCATGATGTCCGTCTGAATTGCTTTGACAATATCACTTATACATGCATGTTGTAATCGGCAGCTATGAATAGTCATGAGAACCTCCAACTTGCCTCCCATCACTTGGCTGACCAGGAATATCTCCCTTTCTTACCATCCACCAAAGGGAAGTCTTGGAAGAATTTTCAGGTTAACTAGGCTGAAGAAACTAAATGCAAGGTATACAAATTTGCTGATGAAATAAAGGTAGTTGGGAAGAGGACAGGTAGAATCTAAAAAGGGAAGACTTAAATCCCAGAACTGTTATGGCGCAGGAGGCCATTTGGCCAATTATGTCTACAACGGTTTTAATAGCTCATGCCAATCTTCTGCATTTTCCTTCAGATTAAGTGAAAATATATTGACAAATGCATAGAATGGGTGTAAATGTAAACTTGCCCACTTAGGAAGAATACAAAAGCAGCATGTTATTGAAATGGAGAAAGACCTCAGAATTAGTTAGTAAGATTAGATCACATTGGATCCAGACAGAACTAACCAATTGTGTATAAAATTGGCTTGACGGCAGGAGACAAAGGATGGTGGTAGAGAATTGTTGCTTAGACTGGAGGCCTGTAACCAGTGGTGTGTAGCAAGGACAGGTGCTGGGTCCACTGTTGTTTTTCATTTATCTAAATGATTTGGATGAGAACATAGGAGGCACAGTTAGTAAGCTTTTGGATGACACCAAAATTGGTTGTACAGTGAACAGCGCAGAAGGCTATCTAAGAGTACAATGGGATCTTGATCAACTTGGCCAGTGAGCCAAGGAATGGCAGATGGACTTTAATATAGATAAATGTAAGGTGTTGCATTTTGGCAAGCCAACCAGAGCAGAACTTATGCAATTAATGGTAGGGCCCTAGGGAGTGTTGTTGAACAGAGATACCTAGGGATGCAGGTACATAGCTTCTTGAAAGTGGCATTACGTAGACAAGACAGTGAAGGCATTTGGCATACTTACCTTCATCGGTCAGAGCACTGAGTACAGGATTTGGGATGTCATGTCATGGTTGTATAAGACATTGGTAAGGCCACATTTGGAATACAGCACACAATTCTGGTCACCCTGCTACAGGAAGGATGTAATCAAATTGGAAAGGGTGCAGAAAAGATTTACAAGGACTTTACTGAGACTGGAAGGTTTAAGTTATGAGGAAAAGCTGGATATGCTGGGACCTTTTTCTCTGAAGCATAGGAGGCTAAGGGGTGACCTTATAGATGTTTATAAAATCAGGAGGAGCATAAATAACTGCCCAGGATAGGGGAGTTCAAAACCTAAGGGCAAAGGTTTATAGTGAGAGGGGAAAGATTTAAAAAGGACCTGAGGGGCAATTTTTTCACACAGACGGCAGTCGGATATGAAATGAGCCACCAGATGTAGTGGTAGAGGTGAGTACAACACTTAAAAGACAGGAACACGGATAGGAAAGGTTTAGGGGAACTTGGGCCAAACACAGGCAAATGGGAATAGTTCAGTTTAGAAAAACTAGTCAACATGGATGAGTTGTGCCAAAGGATGTGTTTCCATGCTGTATCACTTTATAAAGATCCGAAAGGGAACTGACAGGATAGATAATGAAATGAAGTTTCCACTTGTGGGAGAGATTAGAACTAGGGGACACATTTTAAGAATGATGAGGACACATTTTAAGAATGACAGATTTCCCATTTTAAAAAGGTAGAAATAAGGAGAATTCGTTTTTCTCAGATGGTCATAAGACATAGGAGTGGAAGTAAGGCAATTCGGCCCATCGAGTCCACTCCGCCATTCAATCATGGCTGCTGGGCACTTCAACTCCACTTACCCGCATTCTCCCCGTAGCCCTTAATTCCTCGAGACAACAAGAATCTATCAATCTCTGCCTTGAAAACATTTAGCGTCCCGGCCTCCACTGCACTCTGCGGCAATGAATTCCACAGGCCCACCACTCTCTGTCTGAAGAAATGTCTCCGCATTTCTGTTCTGAATTTACCTCCTCTAATTTTAAGGCTGTGTCCACGGGTCCTAGTCTCCTCACCTAACGGAAACAATTTCCTAGCATCCACCCTTTCCAAGCCATGTATTATCTTGTACGTCTCTATTAAGCCTCCCCTTAATCTTCTAAACTCCAATGAATACAATCCCAGGATCCTCAGCCGTTCCTCATATGTTAGACCTACCATTCCAGGGATCATCCGTGTGAATCTCCGCTGGACACGTTCCAGTGCCAGTATGTCCTTCCTGAGGTGTGGGGACCAAAACTGGACACAGTACTCCAAATGGGGCCTAATCAGAGCTTTATAAAGTCTCAGTAGCACAACGGTGTTTTTATATTCCAACCCTCTTGAGATAAGTGACAACATTGCATTTGCTTTCTTAATCACAGACTCAACCTGCATGTTGACCTTTAGAGAATCCTCGAGTAGCACTCCCAGATCCCTTTGTACTTTGGCTTTACGAATTTTCTCACCGTTTAGAAAGTAGTCTGTGCTTTTATTCTTTTTGCCAAAGTGCAAGACCTCGCATTTGTTCACGTTGAATTCCATCAGCCATTTCCTGGACCACTTTCCCAAACTGTCTAGCTCCTTCTGCAGCCTCCCCACTTCCTCAGTACTACCTGCCTGTCCACCTATTTTCGTATCATTGGCAAACTTCGCTAGAATGCCCCCAGTGCCTTCATCCAGATCATTAATATATAATGCGAACAGCTGTGGCCCCAACACTGAACCCTGCGGGACACCGCTCGTCACCGGCTGCCATTCTGAAAAAGAACCTTTTATCCCAACTCTCTGCCTTCTGTCAGACAGCCAATCCTCAATCCATCCCAGTAGCTCACCTCGAACACCATGGGCCCTCACCTTGCTTAGCGGCCTCCCGTGTGGCACCTTATCAAAGGCCTTTTGGAAGTCTAGATAGACCACATCCACTGGGTTTCCCTGGTCTAACCTACTTGTCACCTCGTCAAAGAATACCAACAGGTTTGTCAGGCATGACCTCCCCTTAGTAAATCCATGATTCTGTGGAATTCTCTTCCTCAAAGCATTTTGAGTATTCTTAAGGCAGAGGTCAACAGAGTATTGATTTATAAGGGAGTCAATTGATTTCAAGCAAGGCAGATTAATACAACAATCAGATCAGCCATGACCTAATTGATCGGTGGAGCTGGCTAGAGGGACTAGTTGGCCTACTCCTGCCTCTAATTCATATGACTATCAGTTTGTGGTAGGAATGAAGCTTGCGTGGCCATCAAATGATGTAGTGCAACTTACTAAGTTTCTGACCTAGAAGTAGGAATGCTACCCACTGCACCACAAAACTTGCAGAATTTCTGCTTATCCTTTATGCAGAGTTCTCACCCAAGATGCATCGTTTTGTTTTCCTAATGCGTCTGTAGAATATTTTATTCATTTCAAAAATTTGAGATTCTAATACTCCTTTCCTGCTTTCCTTCTTCCTTTCTTACCCTTCTTCCTTATTTTTTCACAGTTATTATTTCACATACCTGTTAAATGCACAGGCTCTTTCAATTCCAAATAAAGTAAAAGCTAGAAATACTCAGGGGATCCGAAAGCTTCTGAGAGAGTAACATGGATTTCAGCAAGGCCTTCGTAAGGTCTTACATGGGAGACTGAAATACATTAGAAGCTCATAGGATATAGGGTAAGTTGGCAAGTTGGATCCAAAATTGGCTTAGTGACAGGACAGAGTTGGTGGTGGCAGAAGGTTGTTTGGGTGACTGGATCTCCGTATGCAACGGCATACAAGGATCAGCACTGGGTCCTTGATTATTTGTGATATTCATAAATTACGTGAGTGAGTGAGTTGGGGGGGAAGCAGATAGTACACAGATTGGTTGAGTAGTGGATAGTGAGGATGAAGGTGTTTTGTTACAGGAGGATATATACGAATTGGTTGGATGGGCAGATCAGCGGCAAATGGAATTGAACCCTGATAAATGTGAGTACATGTACTATGATGAAGGAATAAGGCAAGGGAGTAGTCAATGAATGGCAAGACATTAGGAAGCTCAGAGGCATCTTGCAATGATTATCCAAGATCCCTGAAAGTGGGCGGCACAGTGGCACAGTGGGTGGGCGGCACGGTGGCAGAGTGGTTAGCACTGCTGCCTCACAGCGCCAGAGACCCGGGTTCAATTCCCGCCTCAGGCGACTGACTGTGAGGAGTTTGCACGTTCTCCCCGTGTCTGCGTGGGTTTCCTCTGGGTGCTCCGGTTTGCTCCCACACTCCAAAGATGTGCAGGTCAGGTGAATTGGCCATGCTAAATTGCCTGTAGTGTTAGGTAAGGGGTAGATGTAGATGTAGGGGTATGGGTGGGTTATGCTTTGGCGGGGCAGTGTGGTCTTGTTGGGCCGAAGGGCCTGTTTCCACACTGTAAGTAATCTAATCTAATCTAATCTAATCTAAAAGTGGCAGGACTGGTTCATAGTGTAGTTAAGGTATACAGGATGCGTGTCGTTATCAGGTCTGAAGGTGGATAAATCACCTGGACCAGATGGACTACACCCCAGAGTTCTGAAGGAGATAGCTGAAGAGATAGTGAAGGCATTAGTGGTAATCTTTCAGGAATCACTGGAGTCAGGGTCGGTCCCAGAGGACTGAAAAATCGCTAATGTAACCGCCTAACTCCCACATTTAAGAAGAGAATAAAACAAAAGATGAGAAATTACAGGCCAATTAAACTTTGGACTCCATTGTGGAGGAATGAAATTTCTGAATATTTGCAAGCGTATGGTAAAATTGGGCAAAGTAGCATGGTTTCAGCAAGGGGAGGTCATGCCTGACAAATCTGTTAGAATTCTTTAAGGAGGTAACAAGCAGGGTAGACAAAGGAGAGTCAATGGATGTTATTAACTTGGACTTCCACAAGGACTTGACAAAGGAGGCTGCTGAGTAAAGTGATGTAGAGGCAAGATACTAGCATGGATAGAAGACTGGCTTTTGCCCGAAACGTTGATTTTGTTGCTCGTTGGATGCTGCCTGAACTGCTGTGCTCTTCCAGCACCACTAATCCAGTATTTGGTTTTCAGCATCTGCAGTCATTGTTTTTACCTAGAAGACTGGCTGTCTGGCAAAAGCAGAGAGTGGGATTAAAAGGGTCCTTGTCAGGATAGCAGTCGGTATTCCACAAGGGTCGGTGTTGGAACCACAACTTTTCACTTTATACATTAATGATCCAGATGAAGGAACTGAGAGCATTCTGGTTAAGTTTGTAGATAATACAAAAGTAGGTAGAGGGACAGGTAGTATTAAGGAGGTAAAGTGGCTGTAGAAGGATTTAGACAGGTTAGGAGAGTGGACAAAGAAGTGGCAGATAGAAAACAATGTGGGAAAGTGTGAGGTCATACGCTTTGGTTGGAAAAATAGAAGCATAGAGTATTTTCTAAATGGGGAGAAAATTCAGAAACCTGAAGTGTAAAGGGACTTGGAAGTCCTAGTCTAGGATTCTCTTAAGATTAACTTGCAGGTTGAGTCAATAGTTAGGAAGGCAAATATAATTTTGATATTTATTTAGGCAGGACTAGAATATAAAAGCAGGGATGTACTTCTGAGGCTTTAGAAGACTCTGGTCAGACCATGTTTAGAATATGGTGATCAATTTTGGGCCCTATCTCTCAGAAAGGATGTACTAACCCTGGAGTGGGTCCAGAAGAGATTCACAACAATGATCCCAGGAATGAATGGCTTAACATATGAGGAATATTTGAGGACTGTAGGTCTATACTCAATGGGGTTTAGAAGAATGAGGGGCGATCTAATTGAAACTTACAGAATACTGAAAGGCCTGCATAGAGTGGACTTTAGAAACATTTCCATTAGCAGGAGAGGCACAGCCATAAAGTAAAGGGAAGACCATTTAGGACTGAGAGAAGAGTGGTTCCTCTTCAGCCAGAGAGTGGTGAATCTATGGAATTCATTGCCACAGAAGGCTGCGGAGGCCAGGGCATTGAGTATACTTAAGACAAAGATAGACAAGTTCTCGATTGTTAAGGGGATCAAAAATTGTGAGGATAAGGCAGGAAAATGGGGTTGAAAAGTTTATCCGTCATGATTGACTGGAGGAGCAGACTTGATGAGCCAAATGGCCTAATTTCTGCTCCTATGTCTTATCTGTTGTGGCATAGATTACAAGAGCAGTGAGGCCATGTTGAAGCTCTATAGAACTTTTGTCAGACCACAGCTGAAATACTGTGTGCCATTCTGGTCACCATACTGTAGGGAGGATGTGATTATGCTGGAGGGTGCAAAGAAGAGTCACCAGGATGCTGCTGGTATGGAGCAATTCAGCTATGAAGAGAGGCTGGATAAGCTCAGGTTGTTTTCTTTGGAGCACAGAAGGTTGAGGGGGAGACCTGATAGAGATGTATTAGGTTACAAGAGGCATGGACAGTGTGAATTGAAAGCGGCTGTTCCCCTTTGTCAATAACAATAGGACATAAATTTAAAGTGAAAGGTTTAGGGAAGATTTGAGGAAAAAAAGCTTTTTCATCCAGAGGGTGGTGCAGATCTGGAATGCACTGCCTGAGAGGAAGGTTGAGGCAGGAAATCTCACAACTTTTACTAGGATGAAGACTTGAAATGTCATAACATTCAAGGCTATCAGCAGAAAGTGAAAAGGTGGGACTAGTGTAGGTAGTAGTATAGTTTTGGCAGTATTGACTTGATGGGCCAAAGGGCCTCTTCAGTACTGTTTGATTCCATTAACATAGTATTTCAAATCAATAATTTTTCATAGGAACCCAGTCTTTGTGAAAGAGCATCAACCCGAAAAGCTAATTTTCTCCCAACTTTTAAGACCTGCTGAATGTTTCCAGCATTTTGCTTAGACTTCAGATATACAGCATCAGCAGTATGCTGCTTCTTTAACTTTGCTTATTACAACTTTCCCAATCAAAGCCATTCTGAAATTTAAAATGGTCTCTCTTCTTACATTCCATTTAAACAAATATCTGCGTTATCATAGTAATTTCCCTCTATGGTTAACTTTACTTCCTCATTTTTATCTAAAACTTGCACATTCTTGTCAATAACTTATCGTATTCTTATTCCCACATTATACTCATCATGTTATTTACTGTCACTGCTCCTAAGGCTCTCAGCCATATTGAAACCATCTGACATATTTCATTATTCCTAGTCATATCTTGTAATATATTTTCCTTTGTAGATATATAAATATTACTTTAATAATGAGCATTGAACACATTTATGAATTCCACTCTCTTCACAATCTTCCCTTGTACCAATGTATTGGAGAGGTGGATAGTATGCCACCACAAGATTTTGCGGGGTCAATAATTATAACCAAGCTAGTGACTAATTAGTCTTCTCAGTGCATTAAAGAGTCATACAGCACGGAATGAGACCCTTCAATTCATCCATGCCAACTAAGTTTCCCAAACTGAATTAATCCCGTTTACCTGTGTTTGGCCCCCATCGCTCTAAACCTTATCTATTCGTGTATTGTCCAAATGTTGTAACTGTACCTGCATCTACCAATTCCTCAGTTCAAGGCAAGGACTGATTAGGGATAGTCAACATGGCTTTGTGCGTGGGAAATCATGTCTCACAAACTTAATTAAGTTTTTTGAAGAAGTAACAAAGAAGATTGATGAGGGCACAGCAGTAGATGTGATCTATGTGGTCTTCAGTAAAACGTTTGACAAGGTTCCCCATGGAAGACTGAATAACAACATTAGATCTCATGGAATACAGGGAGAACTAGCCATTCAGATACAAAACTGGCTCAAAGGTAGAAGACATAGGGTGGTGGTGGAGGGTTGTTTTTCAGACTGGAGGCCTGTTACCAGTGAGTACCATAAGGATCGGTGCTGGGTCCTCTACTTTTTGTCATTTACATAAATGATTTGGATGCGAGCATAAGAGGTACAGTTAGTGAGTTTGCAGATGACACCAAAATTGGAGGTGTAGTGGACAGCGAAGAGGGTGACCTCAGATTACAACAGGATCTGGACCAGATGGGCCAATGGGCTGAGAAGTGGCAGATGGAGTTTAATTCAGATAAATGTGAGGTGCTGCATTTTGGGAAAGCAAATCTTAGCAAGACTTATTCACTTAATGGTAAGGTCCTAGGGAGTGTGGTTGAACAAAGAGACCTTGGAGTGCAGGTTCATAGCTCCTTGAAAGTGGAGTCACAGGTAAATAGGATAGTGAAGAAGGCGCTTGGTATGCTTTCCTTTATTGGTCAGAGTATTGAGTACAGGAGTTGGGAGGTCATGTTGCGGCTGTGCAGGACATTGGTTAGGCCACTGTTGGAATATTGCATGCAATTCTGGTCTCCTTCCTATCGGAAAGGTGTTGTGAAAGTTGAAAGGGTTTAGAAAAGATTTAGATGTTGCCAGGGTTGAAGGATTTGAGCTATAGGGAGAGGCTGAACAGGCTGCGGCTGTTTTCCCTGGTGCGTCAGAGGCTGAGGGGTGACCTTATAGAGGTTTACAAAATCATGAGGGGCATGGATAAGATAAATAAATAAAGTCTTTTCCCTGGGGTCAGGGAGTCCAGAACTAGAGGGCATAGATTTAGGGAGGGAGGGGAAAGATATAAAAGAGATCTAAGGGGCAACTTTTTCACGTGTATGGAATGAGCTGCCAGAGGATGTGGTGGAGGCTGGTACAATTGCAACATTTAAGAGGCATGTGGATGGGTATATGAATAGGAAGAGTTTGGAGGGATATGGGCCGGGTGCTGGCAGGTGGGACTAGATTGGGTTGGGATATCTGGTCGGCATGGATAGGTTGGACCGAAGGGTCTGTTTCCATGCTGTACATCTCTATGACTCTATATAAACCAGCCACTGTGTGAAAATGTTGCCTCTCACATTCCTGTTCAACCTTTCTCCTCTCACTTTAAAATTTTGACATCCAGCTTTGAACTCCCCAACCCTAGGGAAAAGATCATTGCTAGTCACCTTATCTGTTCCCTTCATAATTTTATAAATCTCTATGACTTCCTACTTCCAATGAAAAAAGTCCCAGGTTATCCAGTGGTTTGAAGAGTTGTATTTTGTCCTTTTTTGAATGAAGAGAAGTTGAGACAGAGCGCCGAGTGGTTTGGTCATCGCCAATAAAGTAAACAGCTTGTGATGCCTTGGGTTTTGTTTTAAAAAGTTGGAACAATAGAAGCAACCTGAAATGAGTGGCGTCAGGCTCCCACAGAACCATGATTTTTAGATTTAGTTTTCAGCAGTTGCCAGGGTCTTGGAGCTGGATGTGGAAGCTCTTATTCCTTTTTCTGTCACAGCTAAAAGCTGAGGTTCTCTTCCTGCTTCTAGAACTGAACATGAGACAATCTATTTTACTGAATTTGCCTTTGCCAGGGTGTGTTTATGGGGTGTGACTGTATTGGAACAGTTAATTAGAAGTTAATATACATATTATTGTGTTAAGCATTTTAATAGTTACAATTAAGCCTTTTTCTCTTTTTATTTTGTCTGCATTTTAACTGTAATGTAAAAATAAAGAGTGTTTTGCTTAAAGTTGAGTAATTTGACCAATCGAATTACAGTTAGAATGTAATGCCTTTCACTTATCTTTAAAATAAGAAAAGGTTCTGGATATTGGTTTGCTCGCTGAGCTGGAAGGTTCATTTCCAGATGTTTCGTCACCCTACTTCTTCAGGGGACATCTTCAGGGGACCTCAGGTGAAGCATTGCTGATAAGTCCTGCTTTCTATTTGTATGTTTGGGTTTCTTTGGGTTGGAAATGTCATTTCCTGCTCTTTTTTCCAGGAGGTGGTAGATGGGGTCTAACTCGATGTGTTTGTTGATAGAGTTCCGGTTGGAATGCCATGCTTCTAGGAATTCTCATGCGTGTCTTTGTTTGGCTTGAGCTAGGATGGATGTGTTTCCCAGTCGAAGTGGTGTCCTTCCTCATCCGTATGTATGGATACTAGTGAGAGAGGGTCATGTCTTCTTGTGGCTAGTTGGTGTTCAGGTATCCTGGTGACTAGTTTTATGTCTGCTTGTCCAATGTAGTGTTTGTTATGGTATTTTGTAAATGATATTAGTTTTGCTTGTTGCCGGTATCGGGTCTTTCAACATATACTACAGCACAGAGGAACTACGCAGAGCAGAGGAAAATCACCTATACCATGTATTCAAAAATAATGGGTACCCAATGAACACAGTCCGCCAATTTCTCAGCAACAAACCCAAACAAGAATACAAAACACATCCAGAAACCCTAGCCACTCTCCCTTACATCAAACACATCTCAGAAATCTCTCCCAGACTACTCAGACCCCTTGGCATCATGGTAGCCCACAAACCTACCAACACACTGAAACAGCAGTTAATAATGCACGTGAAACATCCCATACAAACAAGCAAAACTAATGTCATTTACAAAATACCATGCAAGGACTGTAACAAACACTATATTGGAAAAAACAGGCTGAAAACTAGCCACCAGGATACATGATAAGCCAAACAAAGACATGCATGAGAATTCCTAGAAGCATGGCATTCCAACCGGAACTCTATCAACAAACACATCGAGTTAGACGCCTTCTACCACCCCCTGAGAAAAAGAACAGGAAGTGACTTCACCACAGGAAATGACATATCAACCCAAAGAAACCCAAACATATAATTTGAAAGCAGGACGTTTCAGCAGTGCTTTGCCTGAGGCCCACTGAAGATGTTACCTAGTAGGGTGACGAAATGTCTGGAAATGAACCTTCCAGCTCAGCGAGCAAACCTACATCCAGAACCTCAATCTGAGCTACAAATCTTCTCAAAACTTGATAAGAAAACGTTAGCCGAGACCCTAACTTTTTAATATAATTTGAAAGGTTTGGTCCAGTCCATATCATCCAGCCTCTCCCTATACTCAAACCCTTCAATCCCAGTAACATCCTTGTAAATCCTTTCTGCATCCTCTCCAATTTAATTATAACCTTCCTGTAGCAGAGTGACCAGAACTGTACACAGCACTCCAAACGTGGCCTAATGTCCTGTACAATCACAGGATGGTATCTCAATTCCTATACTCAATGGTTAGCAATGAAAGCAACATCCCAAATGTCTTCTTTACTACTCTCTACCTGTGACATAACTTTCAATGAAGTATGTACCTGTATTCTACAACACACCAAGGCCTATTATCTCCTCTTTTTAACAAAAAGGCAGTTTCTAAAATATTCTTTTATGTAGTTTAAAAAAAAACTTTTACATCCACATATGGAAAGCCTACCAGTTTTTGGCTTTGTTTCAGGCTGCTCATCCTCCTGTTGTTTTTGATGTTCTTCAGTGCCTTTAACAGTCTTCCTGCGTTTCAAAAATGTCATGGTCTAACTTGCACAGCTTCTTAGAGACTACTGATCCCTGAAAAGTGATAATAAGTATCAATAATTATATCTCACTACAAAATCTTCTATTTCAACTTTGCATTGACAGTACTTGCATTTTATTAATTATAATCAATACATAGTTCCATGGACAACTACAATGCTTTTGCATGTTTGCGTGTCTTGTGCTAATAAAAGCATAAATTTGTGGTGATTGATGATCAATCTTGAGGTCCATTAGTGTCAAGAATGTAGGGCCTTTCACTGACAGTAAATATTATACAACTATAACAACATGTCATTATAGTGGGTGCGTTGCCTATGTGTTGACCCTTTAAGATATTTTTAACGCAATCATAACCAAGCCCAGGTTATTTCTGTTCCAGCCATTTGCACTTTCTATCCTCGGTCAAAACCCAATTCTTTTTACCTGCCAATTAAGTAGTCACATTGTAATATAAGAAAACGTAGTAGTCAATTTGCACATAGCAAACCCCGTGAAACATCGACATGACAATGAGCCGATAACCTGTCTTGGAATGTTGATTGCGGGGTAAGTATTAGCCAAGATATTGTTTAATTAAAAAAAAACATTCCCCTGCCCTCTTCAACAATAGTGACAGGGGATCTTTTATTGTCTACCTGGAAGGTTGAATGGGGCCTGGGGTGAACACCTTTATCAGTAAGAGCCTTACCCACCCGCAAACCGCTGTCAGCGGATTCCAGGCCCGCAGTAACACCACGGGACAGATTCCCCCACCCCCTCGGGGGATTTAACTATAAAGAAACCTCTTTTCCCTGACTCTATTACAGAAAGGCGAATATTGGGTACAGAATCTCCTCTAAAAGTAACCGCACAAGCGACATCCTTTGGGGGGGGGGGGGGGGGGGGGGTCAATGCAGGCGATTTCTATTTCCGGGTCGGAGGTCTATTTGGAGTCTCCATGGTAACCGAGGCGGGATGGTCGCCGTCTCCCCCCTCGAGCGGCTTCAGGAGAATCCTCCTTCAAACTCCCGCTCTCCGCTTCACCCCGAAACCTGTTGTGGTAACGGCCCAGCGCCAGTCCTTAATGGCGGTCAGCAAAACACCTACTGACGGCGAAAACAAAAGTTGCCCTTTTCCCTGTCCATTATCGCCATTAGAATAGACAGGCTCCACCGTGAATCCCAGCAAGGTCAATGTTTACAAATCTTGGTGCGGGCTGCGGTCCCAATGCTCGACCGTCTCAAAGCGAAACAAAGAACTGCGGATGTTGTAAATCTGAAACACCTGAGTTCAGAAGAGGGGTCGTTCGAGTTGTCTGTACTCTATCCTCAGATGCTGCCAGACTTGTTAAGTCTCTGCAATAGTTTTTTTTTTGTTTTTGTGTGCTCACCTGCTTTTTGGTTTAACTGAGTAAAAATCTTCAAGGAGAAAGTGAGGACTGCGGATGCTGGAGATCAGAGCTGAAGGATGTGTTGCTGGAAAAGCGCAGCAGGTCTTCGGGCTCATGCCCGAAACGTCGATTCTCCTGCTCCTTGGATGCTGCCTGACCTGCTGCGCTTTTCCAGCAACATATTCTTAACTGAGTAAAGTCAACTTGACTACGGGAATAATTTGGCCTGAGAGAAAAATAAAATTTGAAAAGAAACACAATGTTAACATTCTCTTACACTGGTGTAATTATGTCAGGCTGTTTATGGGTCCGTTCCATTGAAGGATTGGAGTGTGTTTAGCAAAACATGCTTATTAGTGATACTACTTCATTGACAGCATAACATTTGTAAGGCATATTGATAGACTAAGTGAATAGGCAAAATTGGCAAATGGTTTCCAATTATAAACAAGTGTGAGGTTATCAGTTTTAAACCAAAGAAAGGATAGATCGGGATAACTTTATACCATCTAGAAAGTAAGTATTTATTTTAGGGGCTTTATTTTAGGGGCTCAGGTATTTAAAATATCATGGACAGGTGCAGAAAATAATCAAGAAAGCTAATGGAATCCTGTTCTTCATATCTAGAGGACTCTGCTGAAAGGATGGAGAATCAATGCTGCAGTTACACAATATCCTGGTTAGACTCCACTTGGAGTACTGTGAGCAGATCTGGGCATCACACCTTATGAAGGGTATATTGATTGTGGAGGGAGTACAGTGTAGATTTACAAGATACCTGAACTTCAGGGATTAAGAGGTATGATTATACAAATTAGAATTTAAAAGGTTAAGGTATGATCTGATCAAGGTCTTCAAGATATTAACAACAAAACACAGAGTAAATAAAGATAAACTATTTCCACCAGTTGGGGATTTTAGAATGGGGGCATGAAGGTTAGGGCCAAATCATTCATGAGAGACGTTAGGAAGCACTTCTACACACAAAGGCGATAAGTATTTGGAACTCTCTTCCTAAAATGACAGTGGATGCTAGATTGGTTGCTAATTGTAAACCTGAAATAGATACAATTTTCTTAAGCAAATGTCTTAAGGGATATGGGCCAAAGGCAAGTATATGGAATTAAGCTACATATCAGCCATGATCTGACTGAGTGGTGGAACGGGCTCAAGAGGCTGAATGATTAACCCTGTTCCTATGTTCATATAAAATTGAAAACACCTGTAATAATGTAGGTGAAGGCGATGGGAAGACCCCTAAAAATGTCATTGTTTTATGAAATGTTTGTGAAAACATATTTTGCATTGAAATGGTCAGTTCAAAATTTTTAGTCTCAGTGGCATAGAAGAAACAATATTCTAAGCATTCATTTTAAATCTGAATTCAGTATTTGATAGCTTAGCTAACAGTTCTCGTTAAAATTACACATTGAAAGTTTGTTTCTCTATTAAATGTCTAATCCTGATTACATTTTAGTACCCTTTGGAAATTGATATTAAATCATATGCTACATCACATACAGATGAATAACCATTATGACAGCGTCATGCCACAGTTTAAATAAAGGCAAATGCAGTTTTGGAGTGTATAACAACGACCTTGACATCAAGTCAACAGAGGTAATATATTCAACTCCTTCAATGCCTTTGAATGTTGTAACGCCTTTTTGTTTTAGGACAGAAATAGATAGTTTAAAAGAAAGCAAAAAGAACAATTGAAATGATCTAGAACTAAAGATCCAAGTTCTTTGAGGGTATTTTGAGGAGGCTTGGTTTATTGCCTTTGGTTAGGGTATACTGTATGACACAAGTTGTTAAACATTTTATGAATTTATGGGATGAACATTGTAACTGTCAAAATAACAATAACAAGATACAAAGGTAATGCTGGAAATCCTTCTGAGGCCAGTAAGATTGAAATGACTCAAAAAAGTGATGGATTTAATTACTTAAAAAGAACAGATGGAATTAGTGTAGTTCTGAAGGATTGAAGACCATATCAGGATTAGAGTTGTATTTGAAATAATAGTAAGTTTACAATGGTCAATAAAGCAATGGCAGAAATTTGAAGTACTATGATGCTTTAGGTGCAAAGGGCCCATTTCAGCCATGGATTTCTGAGGTCTACTTTGGATCCCTAATTGAGAGCACATTACAATGCAGTTCTACATATAGTGCAGCAGATGTATGAAGCATATATTAAGTGGTTAATTTAAACTATAGATATTGTCTATAACATAACTAGAATACTACAGACAACATATGCTCATATACACTAGATATGCAAGGAAATACCAAATACAAAAATTTTAACTTGAAGCACATTGTAGGTGGGCATGGTAGGTGACAAGTCCCATAATATCCACCATTCAGATCCAGGAAATTTTATCTCCCAGAGATTTAAATTTGATTGATGGATTATATTTATAAATAGATTGGGATTCGGGCACCCATTTATGGTTCTTACATGACTCCCAAGGCCATATCTTAAAATGAGGCTGTATTTCTTGCTTTGACTTGTCATTGCATAAGTCCTCAAGATTTCTTGGCTACTGAAATAAATTGCTCTTCCTATTTTGAAATTTCAAATAATCGTAATTTCATATTCTTCCTTCAATTTTGATATATTATGTCAGCTGGTAAACTGCTGAGTTTCCACTATAAACTGTTTTTCTCCATAAAATTCATAGAAGGTTTCCTGTACTTTGTCAAATGTTTTCATTGTGTACCAGTACTAATTTTTTATATCTTGTGAATGAGTTACTGTTTCTTCTGGTATGTTGCTGTGACCAAAGTGTTGTCAGCAGTAAATTTGAAGATTATCTGACAATGCCTTTGTAAAGCATAAAGTTAAAAGTCACACTGTGCTTCCAATTAAACTTGTTGGACTATAACCTGGTGTTGTGTGATTTTTAACTTTGTACACCCCAGTCCAACACCGGCATCTCCAAATCATTTGTAAAGCATAGCCATTGCATAACCAAGAAGAGAAAATCTGGCTGCCAGATCTTGATATCTTTGAGGAAATTACAATTAAATCAACACTAAACCCTAAAATGTGTGTACTTAGATTTCTAAAATACATTTAATAAAGTTCCATACAAAAGCTTTAGGTGTATTAAAGGATAAAATGAATAGAAATTTATTCGAGAATTGTTTCCCAACAGATTATGAAAAATGCAGCTTTGAGTAAGATTTTAATCAGAGTTGGGGCTGATACTGTTTAATGTATATCAGAAATTTAATTCAAATTAGTAAATGATCAGAGAAGCAGTGAACTTTTGAAGCAGCTCAGAATATTTAATTGGGTAGAATAATGACATGCAAGATTTAAAGCGGACTACTATAACATTTTGAACCTGAGTACGAAAACAAGGTGACATTCATCATCTGGTGTTCATCATCTGTATTAGTTAGGGGTGAAATTGAAAGAGAATAAAGAATCTTAATGAGCTCAATCCTGAATATATCCACTGGATGCAGAGCAGCAATCAAGAAAACAAATAAAAATGTTGACATACGTTCCTTCTAAGCTATAGGTTAGAGGAAGTTTTGATGAAATTATGCTGTGCTTGTAGTCAGACCACACTGAGTTTTATGTTCAGTCTGATCACAGAAAAATAAAAGCAGCATTGAAGCGTAAGCAGCAGTGCAGAGAAAAGGCTGATTTTTGTATCAAAGGTTTGAGTTGTGAAGAAAACATGGAGAACCCTGGGCTTTTCAACCTATATAGATGGCCACCTGAGAAAACAGACAAAAACCACTGGCTTGAGCAAATGAAAGTAAGTTTAAGATTCATATTGAGAAGTTATTCTGCAAAAGAACAATGATCAACATTTGGAAAGAAATTACAAATAAAACAGTAAAAGTGAAACCCTAGAGTTTTAAAATAATGATTAGTATTGCGTAGGAGTGGATGAGAGAACATTGATTTTTGGATGGATGAACTAAGATGGGTTGAATCTCTATCATCAGTAATTGTCTTGTGATCCACAGTAAGAAAAAAGGAACAAACTTAAAATCAGAGTGCAGTCAAAAATAAAGTGCATTGGAAACGTACATGCTAACAATGATAAAAACCCATCAACAGAGCATGAAATGTTGTCAGCAGATGATAAAATTACATCAACAAGCAACATTAGGTCAACAGCAGACAGCGTAAGCAGCTTGCCTTAGCATGAGCTTTCTCATCAAAGCAGTGTTTGTGAAGAAACAGCAACTCAATCAAAAAAATGCACAGAAGTGAAGAAAAACAACACTGGAACGCAGTACAACATTTAATAAATTACTACTGGAAATGTTGAATGAAATATATGGAAGCAAAACAGATTCTGGTGGAAACATAGTACGGTTAACCAGTTGGAAACAATATAATGTCAAAATTGATGGAAATATTAACTAAATATTGCAGAAGAATATATAGATGTAAAAAAGATTCTATTGAAAGAGAAACAGATTATTGATGAGCAACATGGCATAACCAATAAACGTAATGAAATCCTGGAAAAAAATTAGAAAAATGTTTGAGTCATATTTTTTTGAAAAGGAGAAATGTACTAATGATCAGGATCCCATGACAGTATGTACCTTTAATGAAATGCTAGAAAAATTTTCCAATCAACTGTATAAAGATGCTTGTGAAACAGAATTAGAAATCAGTATAATCAGAACTTCAGATTGGCAGGTTAGTATAAAGTAGACTTTAAAAATAAACTTCTGAACTCATCATAATTTTTGAAATTCTAACAAAGTGTCCTCAACATAGGCCTAATATATTAGCCTAATATCAAAACCTTAGGTATGTTATTGACTATTCTTAAATGTTCTCTGAAATCTTACCAATTTTGGATTGGTTGTTGACAGAACATTGCAGTGACATTGAAGATGTAGTGAAAAATCCATTGGGGTTAAATATTGATTTCCAAACAATATGCAAATCTCTTCATTTATATTTTGTTTTCAAAAATTTCATTTTCAGCACCACGTAGTTGTGGTTACAGAGTCAGAGGTATCTCTGCACTTTACCTTGTAGACCTGATCTCATATTGTTCATTTAAATGTTCCAATATCTTCAACTACTCTATTCATTAGGCAAAAGTGAGGACTGCAGATGCTGGAAATCAGAGTCTAGATTAGAGTGGTGCTAGAAAAACACAGCAGGTCAGGCAGCATCCGAGGAGCAAGAAAATCGACATTTCGGGCAAAAGCCCTTCATCAGGAATGAAAGCAGGGGGCATCTAAGGTGGAGAGATAATGAGGGGGAAGGGAAATGAGGAAACTGGTGAAGTCCACATTGATGCCCTGGGGTTGAAGTGTTCTGAGGTGGAAGACAAGGCGTTTTTCCTTCAGGCATCGGGTGGTGAGGGAGTGGCGGTGGAGGAGGTCTAGGGCCTGCATGCCCTTGGCAGAGTGGGAGGGGGAGTTGAAATGTTGGGCCACAGGGCGGTGGGGTTGATTGGTGCATGTGTCCCGGAGATATTCCCTAAAGCACTCTGCGAAAAGGCGTCCAGTCTCCCCAGTGTAGAGGAGACTGCATCAGGATCAATGGATACAATAAATGAATGTGCAGGTGAAACGTTGATGAATGTGGAAGGCTCCTTTGGGACCTTGAATGAAGGTGAGGGGGGTGAGGGGGGCAAGTGTGGGCGCAAGTTTTGCAATTCCTGCGGTGGCAGGGGAAGGTGTCAGGAGGGGAGAGTGGGTTGTTGGGGGCGTAGACCTGACCAGGTAGTTTTCGTGACTACCTGGTCAGGTCCATGCTCCCCCAACAACCCACCCTCCCTTCCTGGCACCTTCCCCTGCCTCTGCAGGATTGCAAAACCTGCACCCACACTTCCCTCCTCACCTCCATCCAAGGCTCCCAAGGAGCCTTCCACATCCATCAACGTTTCACCTGCACATCCACCAATGTCATTTATTATATTAATTGCTCCTGATGCAGTCTCCTCTACATTGGGGAGACTGGACGCCTTCTCGCAGAGCTCTTTAAGGAACACCTCCGGGACACCAGCACCAATCAACCCCACCACCCCGGGGCCCAACATTTCAACTCCCCCTACCACTCTGCCAAGGGCATGCAGGTCCTGGGCCTCCTCCACTGCCACTCCCTCACCATCCGACGCCATGGAGGAAGAACGCCTCGTCTTCCGTCTCGGAACACTTAAATCCAAGGGCATCAGTGGACTTCATCAGTTTCCTCATTTCCCCTCCCCCCACCTTACCCCAGTTCCAACCTTCCAGCTCAGCACCATCCTCATGACTTGTCCTACCTGCCAACCTTCCTTCCCACCTATCCGCTCCACCCTCCTCTCTGACCTATCACCTTCATCCCCACAATAACTAAATTTCATGCAATCAACAATGAATAATTTATCATGTGTGCTACTCTCCCTGCATGGGCCCTCTGTAACCTCAGGTCCATTTCGACTAAGTTTCAACACAGGTGACAAATGACCACCCTAGTTCCCCATTTTCAAATATGGCTTGAGCTCCAGCATTACTTTCTTATCTTCTATGGACAAATCATCATACAGCAATAGCTGCATAACTTGAATTCACTTAACATCTTTAATGTAACAGACAGATCAAGTGTGTTACAGAGGCATTAAAAACAAAATATGAAACTGAGCTACATAAAGGGATGTGTAGAACAATGGCATGTTGATAATGTTACTGGACTGGCAATCCAGAAGCCCAGACTAATGCTTCTGACTAAGACCAATTCCCACCTTTAATGACTTATGCTGAAACTGGGAGAGCTGTCATAACACTAGTCAAGCCTTAAGTAGTCATACTCATTATAATGATACCACAAAGCCAATGACACAGGCACATCCATCGCCCCTTAATGTTTCCTGACTCCCAAGCAGAAAGACCTACTAGAGGTGGTGACAATCTGGTCAAGAGAAAAAGGCTCTTGAAATATAAATTTGCACCCTATGTAGTTTATGGTGGAATGAGGTCAAATGTGGATGATACAACTGAAGTTCCTAACTGCTAAGACCCTCTCTTAGCTGATGAATGAGTACTCCTCCATACTGAACAGCACTTAGAAGAAGTGCTGATGGCAGCAAGAGAACAGAATGTACTCCAACTGGAGCCTTCAATATCTCAGTCATTTGGTAGTACCACCACAGAATGAGCTGCTGAAAGACATGTCTGCCAGATTAGACTTGCAGCAGATAGGGAAAGAACAAACAAGAGGGTAAACCTACTTGATCTTGTCCTCACCAGCCTCCCAGCATCTGTCCATGACAATATTAAGTGTGATGTAAGGTGTGTGATTTATGTATATTTAATATTACTTATTTTAAAGTTTGGATTTGAATTAGTGTTCCGTGAGGTTTGGTCTGTGTGTTTGACGGAGTTTAATGACTAGCTGGTCAGTATTTTTGGAGCCATGATTTTTTAAAGAACAGTAGTCGGTTCTGATATAAGGCATGTTTCTTCAGTGCGAATTGGCTTTAATGCGATTGAAGAATTTAGACCATTATTTGTTGAAAGTGAACTTTCCTCATGTGCGTTGGCTACAATGCGATTCTGGTCCCACTAGTTTAAATGATGTGGTTTTTGCAC
Organism: Chiloscyllium punctatum; assembly: GCF_047496795.1. Classification (NCBI taxonomy): domain Eukaryota; kingdom Metazoa; phylum Chordata; class Chondrichthyes; order Orectolobiformes; family Hemiscylliidae; genus Chiloscyllium; species Chiloscyllium punctatum. The sequence continues at coordinate 37,346,031 of NC_092764.1, forward strand.
AATTTTCTTATTATGTGAGATCTTATGAGAATGGGACTGACTACATATGACATAGGGAGTTCTTGAGATGATAATGGGGACTTGTTTCTATTGGGAGATTTTTATGCAAGGGCAGAGTAAATATTGATGAACATTAGCTTACTTTAAGTTAGCAGGATCTGGAATTTTTGTTTTATTTGCTTAAGGGAAAAACCCAGAGCTTGGAAAGTTTTTTTTTCAGTTCATAGAACTCCTAACTAGAGTTAAATATATGGAACAGTCCTTCTTGACAAAAGAGATAATACAGAAACAGCTTACCTCAGTGCAAAGATCTTAGTTTGAAAGTTCCAGACCAGAAATGTTTGGTCAGAACTCTGAGGGGTTTTTCAAATCTGATAAAGTCTAAGCTCTATTGTGTGAATACTTGAGGAAGGCTATCAAACTCTTTAGAAAGGAAATTGAAAGAAACAGTTAAGTTAAACCTATGTAACAGAGAAGGAATTCTCTCTGGTGTTTGAGGTCTGTAACAGGATGATGGTGTGATAGATGGCATTGTATTTTAGCATACGTTTTGAGATCTTCCAGATTGTGTTAATTGTAAATAATTTGGTTTATTCTATTTCATATTAATTTCTTTTATGAAATAAATTGCTATTTTATTGTTCAGAACAGAGAAAAATCACCTTTCTAATTAAAAACAAAAAAAAAGTCAATCAAGGCAGGTTTCAGTCTGATATTTGTCTTGTCTGGTAATATCAGCTGGGTTTGGAACAATTGGTTGGAATACTACTGCCTAATTCTAGTGGAGGACAATTTCTAATACTATTCATGTGATAGTACTATTCCACTAAATGGGACAGTCTCATAACTGATGCACCAATTCAAAGCTGAACACCTCAAGCCTTTGTGAGCCATCAGCAATTGTAGTATTGTATCCAAGCCCAGTCTATTAACATATAGCTTAAAGATGGTTTAGCATACAGATATTTCTGTAGTCATTTGGTAGCATAGAACTTATTTTTAACATATAAATTAAAGTATACTAAATAGTTGTAAAAATATAGCCAGTTTTTATCGAAATATTTGTCTAAATGTATGTAGAGATCAAATGTATAATATATATTTGGAACCTTTGTCCTGTAGCCCGACAGTGCTATACAACATCAAACAAATGTAAGGAATGTTAAATGCATAACATCAAGCTCTAGTTCCGATGCAGATAAAGATTTACATCAGCAAGAAAATTATGATATAAAAGAAGGTGCTTCCCTACAAACAAAAAGACCCAATCATCCTAAAGTGAATAAAAGATCATGAAGTGAGCAACCTAAGCCTTTTGTAGCAACAGATGGTTTACAACAAATAGTTAGGCCTAGCCTGAAGCAACTGCATTATTCGAAGAAAAAAGGAACAGGAAACCATAAAGGAAATTCAGACATGTCTGAGAACACTTCAGAAGTAGATGATTCCACCCCCCCAGCCAAAGCAGGTACGTTCAGATCAAGAGATATATTGAATAAATATCAAATTGTTAAGCACTGGATGTCACAATTAATTAAGGCTTTCATTTTTGAGATCAAATGCAAGCAAATTGTAGATCATTTTTGATGCTGATGTTAATACTTGGTATTTGCAGGGAAACTTACTTGTGACCACATTGTGTGGGAGTTGTGTATTTAACATCTCTGAACAGATTAATTAGAAAATAGCTGAAACAAATTGCACAGTTAAAAGAGGTTCTTAATTACAGTTTTAAGAGGATTGATGAGGGCAGAGCAGTTGATGTGATCTATATGGATTTCAGTAAGGCATTTGGCAAGATTCACAAGGGTGACTGGTTAGCAAGGTTAAATCTCATAGAATACAGGGAGGACTAGCTATTTAGATGCAGAACTCGCCGAGAGGTGGTGGTGGAGGGTTGTTTTTCAGACTGGAGGCCTGTGATTCGTAGAGTGCCACAAGGACCGGTACTGGGTCCATTACTTTTCATCATTTATATAAATGAATTAGACGTGAGCATAAGAGGTATAGTTAGTAAGTTTGCAGATGACACCAAGGTGTAATGGACAGTGAAGAAAGTTACCTCAGATTACAATGGGATCTTGATCAGATGGGCCAATATGTTGAAGAGTGACAAATGGACTTTAATTTAGATAAATGCAAGGTGCAGAATTTTGGAAAAGCAAATTCTTAGCAGGACTTATACACTTAATGGTAAGATCTTAGGGAGTGTTGCTGAACAGAGAGACCTTGGAGTACAGGTTCATAGCTCCTTGAAAGTAGAGTTGCAGGAGTTGGGATGTCATGTTGTGGCTGTAGGACATTGGTTAGACCACTTTTGGAATATTGCATGCAGTTCTGGTCTCCTTCTCATCGGAACAATGTGGTGAAACTTGAAGGGGTTCAGAAAAGATTTACAAGGATATTGCCAGGATTGGAGGATTTGAGCTATAGGGAGAGGTTGAATAGGCTAGGGGTGTTTTCCCTGGAGCATCGCAGGCTGAGGGGTGACTTATAGAGGTTTATAAAATCATGAGGGGCATGGACAGGGTAAATAGACAAGGTGTTTACCCTGGTGTGGGTGATTCCAGAACGAGAGGGCATAGGCTTAGGGTGAGAGGGGAATGATATAAAAGAGACCTAAGGGGCAACTTTTACACACAGAGGGTGGTGTGTGTGTGGAATGGGCTGCCAGAGGAAGTGGTGGAGGCTAGTACAATTGCAACATTTAAAAGCATGTTGATGGGTATATGAATAGGAAGGGTTTGGAGGGTTGTGGGCCGGGTGCTGGCAAGTGGGACTAGATTGGGTTGGGCTATCTGGTTTTTGCTTAAAAATATGTTGCTGGAAAAGCACAGCAGGTCAGGCAGCATCAAAGGAGCAGGAGAATCGATGTTTCGGGCATAAGCCCTTCTTCAGGAATCTGGTTGGCATGAATGATTTGGACTGGAGGGTCTGTTGCCGTACTGTACATCTCTATGAGCGTATAATTGGCTCCATTGATTTCCAAGAGGGTTCTTTGCTGGACATTGAGCTTGTTAGGATCGTAGTAGGATCTTGACTTAGCATAATTTCAGGAGATGTAGCACCCTGCACACATTAAAATATTCCCTCACTTACCTGGGAAAGTTTTGCTTATTGTTTATATAATGTGGAGGTGATGGTGTTGGACTGGGTTGGACAAGGTCAAAAATCATGCACCAGGTTATAGTCCAACAGGTTTATTTGAAACCACAAGCTTTTGGAGCCTTGCTTCTTCTTCCTGAAGAAGGTTCTGAAAGCTTGTGTTTTCAAATAAACCTGCTGCACTATAACCTGGTGTCATGTGATTTTTAACATTGTTAACATATTTATTGGAGTTTCTTCTCAAATGATGGTGACTAATTGGAAGAATCTCCAAGAAAATTATTTAATATATTGCCCAATATATCATGCAATTACACCAAAAATACATAATTAATAATGATAAAATATTTTTGACAAGTATACGAATAACGTAATGCAAGAATCCAAATTGTATACAAAATGTATATTGCATCAGACTTGGTGATTGATTTTGCAAGTTTTCTTTATTATATTTGTAGTAATATTACAGAGGAGGTTCTGTAGCATTGTAAATAGCATCCCCGGCCTCTAAAGCAGAAGTTTTGGTTTTGAGTCACATTCCAGGGCTTGATGGGCATGGGAGTTGCACGTTAGTAACTGTTGAAATCAATACAGATTTCTCATGTTGTAATTATGTGGTTATATTTAGTGACATGGTGACTGTGTGGTTAGTACTGCTGCCTCACAGTGCTAGGGACCCTGGTTTGATTCCAGCCTTGGGTGACTGTTTCTGTGGTGTTTGCACATTCTCACTGTGTCTTGTGTGGGTTTTTGCTGGGTGCTTTTGTTTCCTCCTACAGTCTAAAGACATACAGGTTTGTTGAATTGGCCATGCTGAATTCCCCCGTAGTGTCTAGTTGTGTATAGGCTAGGTGGATTAGCCATGGTAAATGCAGGGTTACAGGAATGGAATGGGATTGGGTGGGATGCTCTTTGAAAGGTCAGTGCAGACTTGATGGCCAAAATGGCGTCTATCTGCAGGGATTCTGTGACTTTATAATATTTGTGTTGCCAGCTTGGCTCAGTTAATATCACTTCCAATGTCCTCAAGCTCAATCTAATGTTGGCTGTTCAGTAGCATCAAACTATCATTTTTTGCTTGAAACATTAATCAGAGGTCTATCATTATACCCAAGCAGATGTAAAAGATTTGAAGAAGAACAAAGAGTTAATTGGCTATCTAATGTTAGCTGTAGCCCAATATATAGTGCAGTTGTTCTAGGTTTAAATTCCACTCCTGGCTTGGACACAGATACCCAGATTGACACTCCAGTTGTATTTGATTAGATTAGATTAGATTACTTACAGTGTGGAAACAGGCCCTTCGGCCCAACAAGTCCACACCGCCCCGCCGAAGCGTAACCCACCCATACCCCTACATCTACATTTACATTTACCCCTTACCTAACACTACGGGCAATTTAGCATGGCCAATTCACCTGGCCTGCACATCTTTGGACTGTGGGAGGAAACCGGAGCACCCGGAGGAAACCCACGCAGACACGGGGAGAACGTGCAAACTCCACACAGTCAGTCGCCTGAGGCGGGAATTGAACCCGGTCTCCGGTGCTGTGAGGCAGCAGTGCTAACCACTGTGCCACCGGGTGAGAAGTTACACGGAGAACCCATCTATCTGTCCAGGTCACTGTACGGTCTTATGGTACAAATATAAAAATGAGCAGGAGAGTTATTCCCAGTGCCCTAACCAACATTAACCAAAGCTAAACCTTCAATTGACATCACAAAAAAAGTAGATTAGTTTGTTGAGTGTGAATTAGCTACCTTGTTTTCTACATTACGACAATGATGAGAATTCAAAAATGCTTTATTGGCTGTAAAGTGCTTTGAGACATTCCGTAGTTGTGCAATGTAATATGTAAGTGCAAGTTTTTATTTCTTTTTCTACTTCATAATCCCTTCTTCAAACAGCTGCACAAAGATAAATGAATTGATTTATCATCTTGCTGTGCAAAATTGGCTTTCATATTTATATTTGACAATGATGACTATATTCTAAAGAACATTTCATTGACTATATACTGTATTGAGAAAGTGTAAGGATACATTAAGCTTCTGCATAAATGTGTCAGATTCTTAATCTATCCAAGTATGGGGAGAAAGTGAGAACTGCAGAAGCTAAAGATCAGAGTTGAAAAGTGTGGTGCCAGAAAAGCACAGTGGGTCAGGCAGCATCTGAAGAGCGGGAGAATTGGCGTTTCGAGCATAAGACCTTCATCAGGAATGAGGCTTGTGGCCTAAGGGGGCTGAGAGATAAATGGGAGGGGAGGGGCTGGGGGGAAGGTAGCTGGGAATGTGGTTAGTAGATGAAGGTGAGGATGAAGGTGATAGGTCAGAGGACAGTTGAGCGGATAGTTGGGAAGGAAGATGGATAGGTAGGGCAGTTCAAGAGGGTGGTGCTGAATTGGAAGGTTGTATTTGGGATAAAGTGGGGAGAGGGGAAATGAGGAAATTGATAAAATCTACATTGATCCCGTATGGTTGGAAGGTCCCAAGGTGGAAGATGAGGCATTCTTCCCCTAGGCATCGGGTTGTAAGGATTTGATGGTGGAGGAGGTCCAAGACTTGCATGTCCTTGGTGGAGTGGGAGGGGGAGTAAAGTGTTCAGTCACAGGGCATGGGGTTGTTTAGTGTGGGTGTTCCAGAGATATTCTCTGAAAAGTTCCACAAGTTGGTGTCCTGTCAACCCAATGTAGAGGAGACCACATTGGGAGCAACGGACACAGTAGATGAGGTGTATGGAAGTACAGGTATATCTCTGTTGGATGTGAAAGGATCCTTTGGGGCTTTGGACGGAGGTAAGTGGGGAAGTGTGGACACAGGTTTTGTACTTTTTGCAGTGGCAGGGGAAGGTACCAGGAGTGAAGGGTGGGTTGGTGGGGTGGGGGTGTGGACCTAACAAGATAGTATTGGAGGGAATGGTCTCTCTGGAATGCAGATGGGTGGGGAGGAAAATATATCCCTGGTGGTCTGTTTGTAGATGGCGGAAATGGGAGAGGATGATGTGATGTATCTGGAGGTTGGTGGGGAGGAAGGTGAGGACCAGTGGGGGGTGGGGTTCTGTCCTTGTTGTGATTGAAAGGGTGGGGTTCAAGGATGGAGGTGCAGAAAGTGGAGCAGATACACTGGAAAGCATTGTTGATCCATGTGGGAGGAGAAATTGCGGTCTTTGAAGAAGGAGGCCATCTGGGATGTTCTTTGATGGAATTGGTCCTCTTGGGATCGATGCGGTGGAGGCTGTGGAATCGAGAATAAGGGATAGCATTTTTACAGGAGGCAGGGTGGGAGTCAGAGGATTTGTAGTAGATGTCAGTGTTGAGTTGGTCGCCAGAAATGGAAATGGAGAGGTCCAGGAAGGGGAGGGAGGTGTCTGAGATGGTCCAGGTGAACTTGAGGTCAGAGTGATACGTGTTAGTGAAGTTGATGAACTGTTCAGCCTCCTTGTGGGAGCATAAAGTGGTGCCAATACAGTCATTGATGTAGCGGAGGAAAAGGTGTGGGGAATGGTCCTGGTGTAGCTGCGTAAGATGGACTACATTGGACAAACAGGCAGAAAACTAGCGACCAGGATACATGAACACCAACTAGCCACAAAAAGACACAACCCTCTCTCACTAGTATCCTCACAAATGTATGAGGAAGAACACCACTTCGACTGGGACAACACATCCATCCTAGGATAAGCCAAACAAAGACATGCACAAGAATTCCTAGAAGCATGGCATTCCAACCAGAACTCTTATCAACAAACATATCAAGTTAGACCCCCATCTACCACCCCTGACTAAAGGAACAGAAAGTGACTTCACAGGAAATAATATCACCAACCCAAAGAAACCCAATCATATAAGTAGAAAGCAGAACTTATCAGCAGTGCTTCACCTAAGGCCCACTGAAGATGTTACCTAGTAGGGTGACGGAATGTCTGGAAATGAACCTTCCAGCTCAGCGAATAAACCTACATCCAGAACCTCAACCTGAGCTACAAATCTTCTCAAAACACGCTAAGAACTTCCATCTTTTTTGTCTGCAGTTCCTGAACTTACCCACACAGATTCTATGCCTTCTGACTTACTATTTATTGCTAATCGATTTTATCTCATTTCTTACTAACAAGGCAACCCATCACCCTGACTATCTGTTTGTTGTTTAGATAATCACACTCATCTGAGAATTGAGAGTGTGGTGCGTGGTATCCTGTTAAAGACCAGTCATATAGAATGTATAGAATCCCTAAAGTGTGGAAACAGGCCATTCAGTCCAACCCTCCGAAGAGTATCCTACCCAGACTCGCCCCTACCTTATCCATGTAACCCTGCATTTCCATTGGCTAACCTACCCAGTCTGCACATTCTAAACACTATGGCAATTTAGCTTGGCCAATCTACCTAACCTGCACATATTTGGACTGTGGGAGAAAACCAGAGTACCTGGAAGAAACCCGAGCAGATGGGGAGAATGTAGAAATGCTTAGCAGACAGTCACCCAAGGCTGGAATCGAACCTAAGTGCCTTGAACTGTGAGGCAGCAGTGCTAACCACTGTGCCACTCTTCCTTGATATAACTGTGTATACAAGTGTATAATCTGTTGAATAAAATAACGTGATGGATTTAAACAATAAAGTAGTCCAAAACCTTAAAATAAACTGAAGAACTGTGGATCTTGAAACATACAAAAACAGAAATTGCTGGGAAATCTCAGCAGGTCTGGCAGCATCTGTGTAGGGAAATCGGAGTTAATGTTTCAAGTCCCTTTTTGTGAAGACCTGCTGAGTTTGCCCAGCATTTTAGTTTCTGGGAGTCCAAAATCTTGATGAACCCAACGTGATATTTTCAAAAAGGGTATCTGAAATAAAACAGCAAGTGCTTGAAATGTGGAGCAGGTCTGGCAGTATCCGTGGAGGGATAAATCTTGGACTTAGCTAATTACTGCCCCTGAATGTTAAATTGCTAAAAGGAAACTGGTATTGAGTCATTGGATGGCAAGGCAGATCACCTAAACCCTTCCTCAAATAGCTTCACAAATGTATTCTGTTTGTTTTTGGTGGGAGCACCACACATTGCTTCATTGTAGTTTTATCTTGTATTGGACATTTTAAGTACTTTCATTACTGTTATTTCTTTAAGCATTCGTTGTTTTAAGTGTATTCATTTTTTACGTCTGTAAAAACATGCACTATTTTGGATACGTAGCATTTTTGATCTGATTTAAACTGAGTTTAAGACAAGATAGATTGATGTGTGACATGCTATTTCAAGCATGCAAGAAGCAAAACCTTCATTGAAGTTTAAGGGTTCGATACTATCTTGGGATTGACAGTTACTGAATTCAAGGCAAGTTGATATTATTAGTAATAAATCATGGGGAACAACCCAGGTTAAAGTGAAGAGGTGAGCACACTTGATTATAATGATTAGGAACTGAAAGATCCTACTCAATACTTCAACTAATTTCAATCAGATGTTGGTTTAGGCTTTATGGATTTAGGAAATTTAATCCAGTCAGAATTAAATGAGTCAGTACAGACCATAAGAATCAAAAACAAAGGGTCATAATTTTAGAATTAGGTCTAGGCCTTTCAAGATCAAAATCAGGAAGCACTTCTGCACAGAAAGGGTGGTTGAAATCTCCCCAAAATATTTCAAGAATGGGAAACATTTAATAAATGTTTATTTGAGTAAGGAACATGAGAAAAGACTCAGATTGACTATAACTTAATTGAAAGGCAAAGTGATTGAAAGACTTACTCTTATTCTTAATGGTTCTATATCATTCAATGAATTTATGCATTTACTTTGCAGAACCTGACAAATCGGAGAGTTCTCCTTCTGTGATTGCAACCACAGAAAAAAGTGAGAGTTACACAAAGCCAAAAGCTGAGAAAAAGAAGGTTTCAATTGAAAAACATTCAAAACACCACAGAAGGTGGAAGCTGTAAATTAATTTTAACTTGATTTAGAAGATTTAAGTAACTTCTCTTTTCAGTGAGTTTTTAAAATTTATTTTCTGTCAGTCACTTAAGTTGAAGTCTTCATGTATCATGGATTAATTCCTGGAATATGAGTTGGTTAGTGTACTCTTACAATTTTCTAGTAACAACATTGTAAGTTCTTCCAAGATGAAGTATTTGAGACCAGCTGCCTGTCAGATCAGCTTTCAGTACCTAGGCTCATAAATGATAAATATTCACTCCATTAGGTCAAGGACACCATTGTCTTTCATCAAGCTAACTTCTTTAATGAGTTATAAATTCAAGCAGAGAGGTGAGAAAGGAATACTTTGCTTAAGTAATATTTCAGATTGTGTTTCAACCTATATTCTAACATTTTAAAACTATATTTACTTAAGTCATGTGGCTTGAAAGGTAAATCACTAATTTTTTTCTGAATGTGTGAAAAGTTAACATTTAATGCAGTAACTGGAGGAGAAATTTTCATTTGAGGAATCTGTATTAATGGAACAGTCAGGGGTAAAAATGTAGCTTTACTGCCTATTACCCCTGACGATCAGCCTGCTGTGATTTTCATGGTGAATCGACATTAGGTGACTGAAACATTTACTTGTATAAAGTTAGAATTTAACAGCCACATGGGCAGACATGCAATGTGGACACTCCATTCATGTGCACTGCCATTCCAATCAGGAAATAGCCAAAACATGTTTCTCCTTATGGTTTCAGAAGTGTACCACAGGCCATCAGGGTCTCCTTATATATAGGACTGCAACTGCATTGTCTCATCCAACCTCCATTCCAAGGGTCTAGTTGCATGCATCTGGTAGATGAGTAAGATTTATGAGGCAGAGCGTTATGAGTTACATTGGGATACCTGCAGCTTTCCTCCAAATTTAAAGGAGGCCAGGCCCTGAAAATTATGCTCTTGCTACCCATTGGCATACTAATCTATAGCATAAGTAGAAAATGCAGTTTGCGATGAACTTCCTTGGTTCCTGCTGCTGCTCTTCCAGTTCTCCAGTGTCTATCACATCCCCTGTCTGCCTGCTGTGCAGAGTACAGCAAGCTAAAATTACATGGCACTCTCTGTCCAGATAGTACTGCAAGACCTCTCCCCCACAAGACTGATCCAAGAATTGGAACCTCGTCTTTAGAAGGGCTCCAGGATCCTAATGGATGAATCATGTCGACACTCAGCCTTTCAGTCAAGGGATGGTGTAATGGAATCATCAGGGAGAAAGTGAGGACTGCAGATGCTGGAGATCAGAGCTGAAAATGTGCTGCTGGAAAAGCGCAGCAGGTCAGGCAGCATCCAAGGAGCAGGAGAATCGACGTTTCGGGCATGAGCCCTTCTTCAGGCTCATTCCTGAAATGTCGATTCTCCTGGTCCTTGGATGCTGCCTGACCTGCTGCGCTTTTCCAGCAACACATTTTCAGCTAATGGAATCATCAGCAAAGGTCACTGTGGATAGTTATTCTCTCACGGTATCCATCCTTGTAAAGCATTAGCCCCTTGAAACAAGGAGGAACCTGGGAGTTCTCAAGGATACAGGCATCTTGGCAACTCCCTGGTTACCTGGTGCAGACTTATAAGATAGGGATCACAGATAACTTGTACATTGATGAAATGGAAGCCTTTCCCATTGATGACGTCAGCATTATAATAGTGTTATCAGCTCGAATAGTGCATAATTTTGGAACCCCGCATTTGGGGTAAGCTAGTTATGTTAGCAAAACATACTCCCTGTAGAGATTTGTAAAGATTTGAGAAAGCCCAATAGGTCCCCAGTGGGTCTTGGAAGCAGCCAAGACATAGCTATCACCTTGACTACCACCAGGATGGAATGGCCACCTAACCCATCAAGTTGCAGATCTCGCTCCAGCAGATGGCATAGTTCTGTGACAGTGTCATAGGGCATGTCAAACTGTGGCAGCAATGTGCCTTGCTCTGGGAAATGGTGTCAAGGGCAATAGACTGTTGGCCTTCTAACACTGTTCCATATCCCATTTCGGGTATGACCTCTTCATGTGCAGGCTGTTCCTCAGCCGCTGAGGGTTGCTGCTGGTTCTGGGCTTGCTGGTGCCACAGTGAGCCACAGCAATAATGACCTGGAGATGGTTGGATCTGTTGGCAATGTTCCAGTGAACCTGCGTAGGAAATATTGGAAACACAACACGTTTGTAGTCATAAGAGCAGTCAACACATCCCTTGAAGAATCTGACATTATGCACAAGTAAAACTCGCTTTCCCTGACAGAGAAAAAAAGCACATACTCCACCCATTGAAAGTGTGGAGACGGCCATTCTTTATTTCCACTGTACATTTGCTGTTCAGATGAGAATGGAAGCTAATACAGGTTGCATTCGGCACAGTGAGTTACTGCTCAGCCTGGCTATCAAGGACTGCCCCACCATTCCCCTCTACCTCAAGCCTCCATGTTCTTTGGTTCCTTACATTTCCTGTTAACTACATCAGTACTCCAAATGTTCCCGCTCACCTCTTTAATTTATATCTTCATCTTTCAAAATTACCTCTTGAGCACCAGCCCTAAGGCCATACAAACTATTGTGGAGACAGTGAAGTCTGCAGATGCTGGAGATCAGAGTTGAGAGTGTGTTGCTAGAAAGGCACAGCAGGTCAGGCAGCATTCAAGGAGCAGGGAAATCGATGTTTCAGGCTGGAGCCCTTCAACAGGAATGAGGCTGGGAGCTTCGGGGGTGGAGAGATAAATGGGGGGTTGGGGAAAAGGTAGCTGAGAGTGCAACAGGTGGGATAGGTAATGAGGGCAGTGCCAAGCTGTAAAGTTGGAACTGGGGAAAGGGAAATGAGGAAACTGGTGAAGTCCACATTGATGCCCTGGGGTTGAAGGATCCCAAGGCAGAAGATAAGACATTCTTCCTCCAGGTGTTGGGTGGTGAGGGAGTAGTAATGGAGGCAGCCCAGAACCTGCATGTTCTCGACAGAGTGGGAGGGGGAGTTGATATGTTCGGTCACGGGACGGTGGGGTTGATTGGTGCGGGTGTCCCGCTCTGTGAGAAGGCGTCCAGTCTCCCCAGTGTAGAGGAGACCGCATTGGGAGCAACAGCTATAATAAATGCTGTGTGGAAGTGCAGGTGGAACTTTGAATGATGTGGAAGGTTCCTTTGGGTAAGTGGGGGGGGGGAGGTGTGGTGCAGGTTTTGCAATTCCTGCGGTGGCAGGGGAAGGTGACAGGATGGGACGGTGGCTTGTTAGGGGTGTGGACCTAACCAAGTAGTCGCGGAGGGAACAGTCTTTGTGGAAAGCGGATGGGGTGAGGAGGGAAATATATCTGAAGTGTAGGTGGTGGAAATGTCGGCGAATGATGCGATTTATGCGGAGGTTGGTGGGGTGAAAGGTGAGGACCAGGGGAGTTCTGTCCTTTTTGCGGGGTGAGGTTCGAGGGTGGAGGTGCGGGACGTGTATGAGATGCGTTGGAGGGCATCTTCAACCACGTGGGAGCGGGAAAGCGGCCATCTGGTGTGTTCTGTGGTGGAACTGGTCCTCCTTGGAGCAGATGCGGCAGAGGCAGAGGAATTGGGAATACGGGATAGCAGTTTTGCAGGAGGTGTAATCCAGGTAGCTGTGGGAGTCTGTGGGTTTGTAAATAGACAATAGACAATAGACAATAGATGCAGGAGTAGGCCATTCAGCCCTTCGAGCCTGCACCGCCATTCAATATGATCATGGCTGATCATTCCCAATCAGTATCCTGTTCCAGCCTTATCTCCATAACTCTTGACTCCACTATATTTAAGAGCTCTATCCAATTCTTTCTTAAATGAATCCAGAGACTGGGCCTCCACTGCCCTCTGGGGCAGAGCATTCCACACAGCCACCACTCTCTGGGTGAAGTAGTTTCTCCTCATCTCTGTCCTAAATGGTCTACCCCGTATTTTTAAGTTGTGTCCTCTGGTTCGGCACTCCCCCATCAGCGGAAATATGTTTCCTCCTGCCAGAGTGTCCAATCCTTTCATAATCCTATACGTTTCAATCAGATCCCCTCTCAGTCTTCTAAACCCAAGGGTATACAAGCCCAGTCGCTTCAGTCTTTCCGTGTAAGGCAATCCTGCCATTCCAGGAATTGACCTCGTGAACCTACGCTGCACTCCCTCAATAGCCAGAATGTCTTTCCTCAAATTTGGAGACCAGAACTGTACACAGTACTCCAGGTGTGGTCTCACCAGGGCCCTGTACAGCTGCAGAAGCACCTCTTTGCTTCTATACTCAATCCCTCTTGTTATGAAGGCCAGCATACTATTAGCCTTCTTCACGACCTGCTGTACCTGCATGCTTGCCTTCATTGACTGGTGGACAAGAACACCCAGATCTCTCTGAACAGCCCCTTTACCTAATTTGATACCATTGAGGTAGTAATCTGCCTTCCTGTTCTTGCCACCAAAGTGGATAACCAGACATTTATCCACATTAAACTGCATCTGCCATGCATCTGCCCACTCACCTAACTTGTCCAGGTCACCCTGTAATCTCCTAACATCCTCATCACATTTCACCCTACCACCCAGCTTTGTATCATCAGCAAATTTGCTAATGTTATTGCTGATACCATCTTCTATATCATTTACATATATCGTAAAAAGCTGCGGTCCCAGCACGGATCCCTGCGGTACCCCACTGGTCACTGCCTGCCATTCCGAAATGGAGCCGTTAATCACTACCCTTTGTTTCCTATTAGCCAACCAATTCTCTATCCAATCTAGTACTTTGCCCCCAATACCGTGCGCCCTAATTTTACTCACTAACCTCTTGTGTGGGACTTTATCAAAAGCTTTCTGAAAGTCCAGGTACACTACATCCACTGGATCTCCCTCGTCCATCTTCCGAGTTACATCCTCAAAAAATTCAAGAAGATTAGTCAAGCATGATTTCCCCTTCATAAATCCATGCTGACTCTGTCCTATCCTGTTACTATTATCCAGATGTGCCGTAATTTCATCCTTTATAATAGACTCCAGCATCTTTCCCACCACTGAGGTCAGACTAACTGGTCTATAATTTCCTGCTTTCTCCCGCCCACCCTTCTTAAAAAGTGGCACAACATTAGCCGCCCTCCAATCCTCAGGAACCGACCCCGATTCTATTGAACTCTGGAAAATAATCACCAGCGCATCCACGATTTCCCGAGCCACCTCCTTCAGTACCCTGGGATGCAGGCCATCAGGTCCCGGAGACTTATCAACCTTCAGACCTAACAGTCTCTCCAACACCAAATCCTGGCAAATATAAATTCCCTTAAGTTCAGGTCCTTCAGCTACTGTTACCTCAGGGAGATTGCTTGTGTCTTCCCCAGTGAACACAGATCTGAAGTACCCATTTAATTCCTCTGCCATTTCTTTGTTCCCAGTAATATATTCCCCTGCTTCTGTCTTCAAGGGCCCAATTTTTGTCCTAACCATTTTTTTGCCTTGGACATACCTAAAAAAGCTTTTACTATCCTCCTTTATATTCTTGGCCAGTTTACCTTCATACCTCATTTTTTCTCTGCGTATTTCCTTCTTACTAATCCTCTGTTGTTCTTTAAAAGCTTCCCAGTCCTCAGTTTTCCCACTTATCTTCGCTAAGTTATACTTTTTCTCTTTTAACTTTATACGTTTCTTTACTTCCCTCGTCAGCCACGCCCGCCCATGTCTCCTCCTGGGATCTTTCTTCCTTTTAGGAATGAACTGATCCTGCAACTTCTGCATTATACATAGAAATATCCGCCATTGTTCCTCCACGGTCTTCCCTGTTAAGGTATTGCACCATTGAACTTTGGCCAGTTGCTCCCTCATAGCTCCATATTTCCCTTTATTCAACTGAAATATTGTCACTTCCGATTGTACCCACTCCCTCTCAAATTGCAGATTGAAGCTTATTGTATTATGGTCACTACTTCCCAATGGCTCCTTCACTTCGAGGTCACTGACCAATTCAGGTTCGTTACACAATACCAGATCCAGAATCGCCTTATCCCTGGTCGGCTCCAGCACCAGCTGCTCTAAAAATCCATCTCTGAGGCACTCCACAAAGTCTCTTTCTTGAGGCCCGATACCATCCTGATTCTCCCAGTCTACCTACATGTTAAAAAATGTCAGTGTTGAGTCGGTCCTTGTGGATGGAGATGGAGAGGTCTAGGAAGGGAGGTGAAATTGATTAACTGTTCGACCTCCTTGTAGTTGTGTTGCACAAATCCTCCACCCCCTCCCAATCAAAGCCAGGGTGGGTGTGGCCGTCAGTGATTCACCTCCATCTCCTTCTTGCGGTAATTCATGTCCTTTTAATGCACTATTGTCCCTCACCACTGTATGTTGAGTTGTTGCCATTTACAATATTGTCCTGTCTGTAGACAGTTTGTTGCCTCCATCTCCACAGTTGACTTCTCCAAGTTCCCTACCTAAGTGGTAGCTCCTAATTACCCCACCTTGATTTTCAATAGCACATCCCCAGGACTGATTTGCATGGGCAGCTCTGACTGATGAATGACTGGGACACCGATTGATCTCTGTGCAGAACCCTGCCAGTCCCATGTGTCCAACTAACCATGTTCATGCCCCTGGACTGAGATCTGGTGCTGTCCTTGATTGATTCTGGAAACACTGTCTGATTGACTGAAGTCTCCTCTTACTTGACTGAGGACTGGTTTTCTTAAACTTTGAGACATGGCCGTTTGGTTGAAGCACATGCAGTGTGATTACTGAGTAAGCTGCTGCCGCATGTTGTATATGTGACATTGAGGTAATGTGGTGCCATCACCAACATGTCCGGTGCTTTGATCACTGTCAATAACCATGACAAGATATATGGCTTTGTGTCTACACTAAAAGGCAAGGCATATAGAGGTACAGTGGAGCCTTTAAGTTCTGAATGAATTAACATAGAATATAGAACTGTATAGGACAGGGACAGACCCTTCAACCCATGATGGTGTGCCGAACATGATACCAAATTAAAATAATCCCTTCTGTCTGCTGTTGGTCCATATTCCTCCATTCCTTGCATATTCATTTGCTTATCTAAAAGTCTATTAAGTGCCCCTACCATATCTGCTTCCACCACCACCCCTTGCAGCGCGTTCCACACTTCTATGACTTTCTGTGTAAAAAACTTGCCCCTCATATCTCCTTTGGACTTTCCCTCACTCACCTTAAATGCATACCACCTCGTTTTAGACATTTCAAGTCAGAGGAAAATGATTCTGACCGTTAACCCTATCTATGCATCTCATAATTTTATAGACTTTTATCAAGTCTCCCCTCAGCCTCCGCCACTGCAGAGAAAACAATCTGAATTTTTCTCACCTCTTGTTATAGTTCATACCCTCTAATCCAGGCAGCATCCTGGTAAACCTCTTCTGCACCCTGTTCAAACACTCCACATCCTTTCTGTAATGTGGCGACCAGAATTGATCGCCTCACTCTAAGTGTGTTCTATCCAAAGTCTTATAAAGCTGCATCATGACATCTTGATTCTTGTACTCAGTGCTCTGACCAATAAAGGCATGAATGTCAAATGCCTTCTTCACTATCCTATCTACATACATGGCCCCTTTTGAGGAACTATTGATTTGAACCCTGAGATCTCTCTTTATATCAATGCTGTTCAGGGTCCTGCCATTAACTGTATACTTCATATTTGATTTCCTGAAGTGCAGCACCTCACATTTACATGGATTAAACTCCAACTGCCATTTCTCCAACCATATCTACAACTGATCTATATCCTGCTGTATCCTTTGACAACATTCTGCACAACTTAAACTCCACTGATCTTTGTATCATCTGCAAACTTGCTGATCCACCCATCTACATTTTCATTCAAGTCATTTATATATGTATCACAAACAGCAGAGGTCCCAGTACAGTCACTGACCGCCAGTCTGAAAACCAATCTTCCATCACCACCCTCTACTTTCTATGGGAAAGCCAATTTTGAATGCATGTTGCCAAGTCACCGTGGATCCTGTGCATCTTATTCGTCTCATTGAGCGACCTTGTTGAAAGCCTTACTAAAATCCATGTAGAGAATATCTACTGCTCTACCCTCATCGATCACCTTCACCACCTGCTCAAAAGATTAACAATTAATAAGACGTGACCTGCCCTGCACAAAGCCATGCTGACTGTCCCTAATTAAGCCATGCTTTTACAAACGCATATAATGCTATCCCCAAAAATGATCTCCAGTAGCTTCCCAACTGATGTAAGACTCACCAGTCTATAGTTTCCTGGATTATCCCTATTTCCCTTCTTGAATAAAGTTGGCAAAGCACAATAAGGTAAGACATAGCAGAGATGCAGTGAGTACCCAATTAAATGCTAAATGAGTGAGCCTTAAGAGAGCAAGCTATGACCTGCCCTGGTCCTATTCATGAGTTGGATGATTGTTCATGGATGTTTGAGACTGCTATCCAAGACGGAGGCCTAGAGGAGCAAACAGTGAGCTGGTCTTGCCAGAAATTGGTGCATTCTAGTTTCCCTCTGCCGCTTGGATGAATAGGAAACTGCATATAAATGAGGCAAGATTAACTATTAAAGACATGTAAATAGGTGTCGCTGCTTGCTAGTGAAATTCTATCAAAACTTGGTTTCAGAATCTGGCTTTATTTGTTCTTAACTTTAAGAATCTAATTTTTTCGATCTTGCCATATTTACCCAATTGACCATCCATTGCCATTTCATTCAGGAGCTGCGAAAATTCAGCGTTTTGTTTTCTCATGTAGACAAGTGGAGAATGTGACATATATCTGTAATTCTTTAATACACCATTGCTAGGCATTACAGCGATGAGGTCATTCTGGCACACAGTACCGAGTAATTGCACAAAATCTCGATGTGCATACATATGGCTCAAATAATCAAATTCAGTTCTTCTGTTTGCTGCAGACCTTCCAAGATAAAAGAGAAATGGGGAGCATTGTCACCATACCTGGACAAAAGTGAATTAAACTGTGCCTTAGCTGAGGTAAATTTATGAATTTGTTTATAATTAACACACAAAATAAAGCGACCAAATTGAAATTACGAGTGGAACATTAAGCATTTCAGATAACATTCTACAAGCAAGAATACAACTCTTTAGAGTTATGAGACCCAACAAGAAGCTGTAACATAACCTATGGTTTCTTGTACAAGCATTGTGCAGATGATCAAAAGTAAATTATGTTTATAAGTCTTTTGACAAAAATTTCCTTTGCATATGTAGAGCATTCAACAGTCAAAGAATGAACAAGTTGGTAATCCATCTTTTTGCACATTTGCTTAGTCAATATGGTACAATGTGGATTCTAATCTTAATCTGCCTGGTGAGACACTGGATATCCCTTCATTGGAGTTCTCACTTCTATGTCCCTGTTTACCATAATTTCTCTCCTGGCGCCAACTTGTTCAAACACACAGATCTTTGCAATTCGCTGCATTAAAAATCCACAAGCAATTAAATTGAATTTTTGCATACTCACTTCTCTTGTAGACAACCTGATTATTTGATCATACCTGCTCTCCTCTCATCCTGAGCCATTTGCCTGGAATTTGCCATTGCCTTTCTCTTACAAGGTTAGGGTCAGATAGCAAGCTCTAAGTCTATCTGAGCCAGAATAAGAATAAAATTTACGTTGGTATGATGCTTATTCACAACTTAATCATCTCGCAAATTGAACTTTTCCATCTCCAAGCCTGAATATTCCAGGAAAGGAAAAATTAAAGTAAGATTATTATTTACAATTTTAACCTAAACTAATTACTTGGTGTTAGAACTTAAATGCTCTAATGAGATATATGATTTTATCTTGAACTCAGTATTTTTTGTATTTTTGCTATCTTTTGGTTGAGTCCTAAACTATATATTGTGTGAGGGGTACACACATTAGTACCCTTAATCTTTCAAATTAGTGATTCTAAAAGCTTCCTTTTAAGTATTTAAGTTCAACACAAAACAGGAGCAAAATCCCAATCTGATTGAGCAGCAAGAAAAGATATTTAAGAATGTTTATTCTGGATAGGCATCTCTTGAAGGCTACATTTTTAATTCCAGAAATACTTGTTGATTTGTGATATAACTATGATTTGAAGAGGAGTTGTATTAGACTCAAAATGTTAACTTTTTCTCTCTCCAGTGATGCTGCAGATTTGCAAGATTTCTGCAGTGTTGCGTGTTTGAGATTTCTAGCATTTGCAGTATTTTGCCTGTCATAACTCCATTCACTATGAACCCTCCCCCCCCCCCCCAACTTTCTTTTATGCGAGACATTAAATGGAGCATTAATTGAATAATGATCGATCAGAATGAGCACTAGGGGCCATGGTGTGGATATGATCTAACATCAGCTCAGAGAGAACTGAGGAGAGATCTCTCTGGGGAGGCAGTATGAGTTTGTGCAGATCCATGACTGTACATACTATTAGTTTGTAAGTAAAAGGTTACTGTTAAAATGTGCACAGAATTAATTCAGAGATAAACATACCTCTTATTACCATGACCAGAAGATGAAACAGCAATAATCTGAAAACATTTATAAACATGGTATACTGGAGTTAGCAGATGTCACTTTATTTCATTCTGTCTTTCATAGCCTTCAGTGGTCCAGTATGAGTTCAAGAGTAGAATTACTGCCAGTGGAGTTGTTGAACCACACATCTCCTTCAAGATGGACAAGTAAGTAAAGAATTTTTGTACATCATAAGCCCTCATTCAGAAAGGGTTGAGAAGAGAAGCCTATTAATTAGCCTCTGAGTCCAATTGGCCCAGACCAATCAGATTTTATTCAATGCTGAGGAAACTTTTAGAAACAATTACTCAGGGTGGAATTAATAGTCATGTGGAAATATATGGATTGATTTAGAAAGGTCAGTGTTGATATTAGGTGAAAATCATGTCTAACTAAATAGAATTTTTTGGAGATGTAACAGTGCATCGATGAGAGCAAGATTGTAATGTGGTGTACATGGACTTCCAACAGGTGTTCACATAACAGACCTGTCAGGAAGGTTATAGGTTATAAATGTGGTAAAATCTGAATAGTATTTTGGCTGAGGAATAGGAAACAGAGTCCTGGTTACTGAATATTCTCTGTGTTGGAAGAATGTTTGAGCTCCCCAGGGGTCAGTAATGGAACCTTTGCTTTTCCATATATGATTTAGATGTTGGTGTTAAGGGGGCAATTTCTAAGATTGCAGATGACACAAAACAAGGGAGAAATGTTAGCTGTGAGGGGGATGGAGCAATGTGGAACTTCAAAAGACATTGACACATTGGTGAGGAGAGATACATGGTAGATGAATTACTGTGCAGGGAAGTGTGAGGTGATGTATTTTGGTACAAAGAACAGAGCAACAGTATAAAATGAAAGGTACTATTCTAAAGGGTGTGTAAGAACAGAGGGACCTCTGTATATGTGCATAAGTAATTAAACATGGCAGGTCAGATAGAGACAGCTATTAATAAAGCTAGGTTTCATTAATAGGGGAATAGAATACAAATTATAGAAGGCACAGATTAGACCTCAGCTGGAGCACCGTGTGTAGTCTGGGCAGCACCTGGTTAGGAAAGATGTGAATGCATTGGAGACATTTATAGGAATGATTCCAAGGATGAGACACTTCCGTTATGAAGAAGTATTGGAGAGGTTGGGAGCGTTTTCCTCGTAGAGGAGAAGCTAAAGTAAATTTGATGGAAGTTTTCAAAATAATGAGGTGTGTGAACAGAGTGAATTGGGAGAAATTGCTTCCATTCTTAATGGATCAATAAGCAAAGGGCACAGATTTAAAGTATTTTACAAAAGAAGCATGTGTGAAGTGAGAAAATTCTTTTGAGCAAATAAAGGCGGATGCCTGGAGTGCGGTGAAGGCAGATTCAATTGAGGCGTTCAAGAGGGCATTAGGTGATTATTCAAATTAAAATAATTGCAGGGTTAGTAGGGTAAAGGTAGGAGATTGCACTAATTTAAAATGCTACAGAGCTGGTGTAGACATGGTGGGCTGAATGGTCACCTTTTACACACTAATAATTCTGTGATTCTGTCTTTCCCCCCTTCAGTCTCCAGTTCTTTTATATCTTCCTCCCCACACTTCCCTGGCTTCTGGTTTTACTGTGGTCCATCCAGCTCCCAATAATTAACAATTTTCAAATCATTCTGTCCACTATCTAAATCTACTCTACTTTCTTTATTCAACCAAGTTTTTTGACCTTCAGCGTTGCAGTCCTCCTTTTTGCTTTGTGTTTGATTATTTCTCACCATCCAATCTGATCTGTATCACTCTATCAAGGCAGTTTTGTCAAGTGTTTCTAATTCACTGCCATATATAATATTATGATGAATAAGTGCTTATTTCATGAACCTCAAAAAAGTATTTTACATTCTGGTTGAGGATCTATATTGTGCAGAATACAGCAGTTTGCTACAGGATTGCAGCAATAGCACGGAGTTCTTCATTAGTTCCATCACTGATTTGTATAAGAACTATTGAGTTGCAGGCCCACCAAATACACTGGTTATTGCATGTATGATTTAATAGTTGGTATGATACTAATTCAAGCTGAATCTGAGCATAAAAACACCATTACAACTAAGATTGATGAAGTATTTATATGCAATGAGCTATATTTTAATTATAGCCTAAAGCTCTTGAAGCTCATGAGATCATTATTTTAATAAATTAGTGGAAAATCCAAATTTTAATTCCTGTGCAATTTACTTCTGAGTTTGGAGGTTTGTGAATATGTAGGTTGACCCAGCATTAGTACAAATCAGGAACAAAAACTGAAGTTGCTGGAAAATCTCATCACGTCTAGCAGCATCTGTGAAAAGAAATCAAAGTTAACGTTTTGCGTCCAGTGACTCTCAGAACCTTCCTGTGAGGAAGGGTCACCAGAATCAAAATGCTTACATTAATTTATTTTCACAGATGCTGCCAGATATGCTGCCTTTTCCAGCAACTTCTGTTTTTGTTTCTGATTTAAGCATGCACAGTTCTTTCAGTTTTTATTTAGTGCATGTCAGTTCAAGTCAATAATTTTGACTCCATTTATGTATCTTTATAAAGGTATGCCCAAATCCCTACATTGTTCCTTTATTTCAAGGACCTCCCTGCTTCTCCATCCTTTCAATTAATAGGAATATTATTGAGCATCCACACTGAGATTTGAGACTGTGAACATTCTTCCCTTGTATGTTACACAAATATATTTTACACATGAAAGTTTCCTATATTCAGATTAATATGAGGGAGAATAGAAGATGATGATGATGATGGGAATAGATGAAATGAGATGGGAGGAGGTTCATGTGGAATATAAATTTCAGGATTGACAAATTGAGCTTTATTGTTGTGTGGTCTGTTCTGTTTTACCGAGTCATTGCAATTCAGTATGAATTGACTTCTCTCTTCTATGCAACAGCATGTTACCTGACCTTCTGACTAAGCAACTGGAAAACTGGTAAGGAAAAGAATGTTATTACATAAAACAAATGATTTTTCGAAGCATATTTGTGTTTAAGATTAACTAAATGTTAAGTACTCCCATGTCTAAGTCAGAAAGCTGTTATGTTAGCCACCTTGGGACAAAACTCAATTTTTAAAAAATTATTAATTAAAGAGATTTTAAAGAGGCCAGCATTTATTGCCCATACTAATTCCCCCAGGGGGCAAACACATTGCTGTGGGACTGGAATTACATGTAGGCCAAACCAGGTAAGAATGGCAGTTTCTTATCCGAAAGGACATTAGTGAACTAGAAGGGTTTTTCCAACAATTCGAGATTTTTATTGAAATCAAATTCCACCATCTGCTGTAACCATATTTAAACTCGGGTCCTCTGGATTAACAGTCCAGCAATAATACCGCTGGGCCATCACCTCCCCTGCAGCACCAATATAAGTCATGATCACTGTTGGTGCTACACCCATCCACCAGCAATGTCTGTCAGTGCATCCAGATTCAAAGTAGGTGAGCGAGAAGGGAGTTGAGTAATAGCTGGGGCAGGCCCTGACAAGGGAGAAAAGGAGGGAGTGGGGTGAATGGAGCTTGCTGCTCAAGAACTGGCCTCATAAAGGGCCTCATTTGGCTGACAGGTAGGTAGGCAGACAGGCAGAGGCCACCTGCCACCTTCCCTAGTGTGTGTAAAACAGTGGCAGGGCTGGTGGGCAGGGGTATGTTGCTTACAGCATTTTACTTACCCCTCATTACTGGGGAGATGAAGGAGGAGTGAATGTGGGGTTTGGTGGGTGGAGCAGGTGTGGTTTGTAACCAAAAACTAGTCCATAGAATAAGCTATAATCAGCAGATTAAAGGAGCTTTATGACCTACTTCTCTACATCAATAGGTTTCCAATGAGGTTAGTATGCAAGCGAGTTGGTGCCTTTCAGCCGGAGCACCCTTTGTGGAGTTCCCATATGTGTAAGGAGTGAGGCTGCCGTTAGGGCGGTTGTGCTTACTGAAGGCTAGGAAGTCTATTGTCAAGCTGTCTTGGGAAGTGTATTCCTCAGTCTGAAAGTGGCTTGAGTCATCTCCTGTTTGCTGCCTAGTGTCTTAGCTAGCCTGTTTGGTCAAGGCTGAGGCAACTCTGGGTAGTTTCTGTTGTGGCTTAGGTAGACATGGTTCCTTATGTTATTTGTGGCCCATGCTGTGGGTGGAGAGGGTAGCAGATTTTCTCCCATAGTTTGATTGCTTATACTTGATACTGAAACGAAGTACCACAGATTTACTTACACAACCAAATAAATCTTTTTAGTTACTATTAAGACCTTGGGAATTTAGTTCCAAACTTGTATTTGTACTTACAAATGCATGAGTGTACTTATCATTAGACTTTGAGGAATATTTGTTCATAAACCACCATGTTGCAATGCAAGCTAATGTGACAATCATACTTTTCTAAATTAGTACAAGAATATTAATTCAATACTACCTTTAACATTTCAAATTGGTGACATTTTAAAATAATTTCTCTTGAGGAACAGGAAATTATCTGCATCACACAAAAAGGGAAAATTCCATTCTGATAGGCGAGTCAACATTCCATCTGGAGCTAAACGAACAGAACAAAGGTAATATAGTATTCTTTATTCAGCAACTAAGTAGTTTGTTTTGTATAGGACTCAATCTTCAAGTTGCAAAATATTACTGTATTATACATACTCTTGGAACAGCATGAAGCCAAGATCTAAATTATTATAATGTATTTTATTAACTGATTTCAGGAAGGGATTATTTTCTACATAAACATGTTCATGCATTCATACTGACGGAAAGTAGAATAGATATAACACTTGAAACCAAAAATAAAAATGATGGAAAAGCAATGGCCCAAAACTTCAGAGCGTTTCTTCAGCATAGTCCCAGCCAAAATAAAAACAGTAGTCATTTCCCATCTCAGCATACCCCTCCACATTTGAACGAAGTCCCTGTGATCCACAAAAATATTTTGGACATAGCTTTATCTTTTTAATCATGACAATACCATTCAATTCCTACAGTGTCACTCTTCATGGGATTGTCCCCTATTTTTACCATTTGTCTAGCATGTCCGAACGTTTCTTCTCCCTTATATTTCCAGTGCAATTTGGAATCCCATCTTCTCTTTGCCATTGGCCACCAGGGTGATAAGGAATGGAATTGCAAGTGAGCTGTGAGATGCCTGCCTGGACATGTTGAAGGTACCTTCACTCTCCCTACTCCCACAACTTAATCCCCATTCCCATGTTTCTCTCTATTCACATTTACATTTTCTTTGTTCACTTCTATACCTGTAATGGTTATTAGTTTACTCAATTATTCCCTCATGTCCATTTCTGGGAATATGTTTGCTCGCCCCAGTTCTGACATTTTTATTTGCATGATATTGCCCCTACCTTTGCTCTCTGAGATCTAAGGAGCAGAGGTTTGAGTATATCTGTCATTCAATTCATTTAGCTATCCATCACCAGAACTAGGCTACATCAATTTCATTGAGAATTCTACCAACACTAGCCCCCAACTCCAGCATTATCCCAGTGAGCAAAGATAACCTTTACTAAAGTCATTGATCCTTAAGGTTTTATTTGGTATGGTATCAAAGAAAATGGATCAAAATGTGTGCAGTTGGAATTGAAAGACTGATCAGCTTTGATTTGACTGGTGGAACAGGCTTCAGAGAATAAATAGGCTATTTCTGGCTCTACATTTTCAATGATTAACAGACTCGATGAAACCCTCTTTCCTTTCCTGACACCTTCACTTCCAACAACACATGTCAAAATGTGTGGACTTTAGTATCACGAAATTTAGGACTATTCCATTCAGCTGCTTCTGCTGCTTTCCCTCTTCTCTACAACCCACACCTCTTCCTAGTTCCTGTTCCATTTCCTCTAATTCCATTCAATAGGATCACAGCTGCTCTCACCTCAGTCTCCACTCCACTCTCCTGCCCGCATACCATAACCCTTCAACCAGTTACTAATTAAAAATCTGTCTACTTCCTCCTCAAACTTACTCACTGTCCCAGCATTCACCACATTCTGGGCTATTGAATTCCACAGATTTATGACCGTTTGAGAGAAGTAACTTTTCCTCGTATCTGCTTTAAATCTGCTACCCCTTATTCTAAAACTATGACCTCTCATTCTAGATTGCCCTACAGGACAAAATACCTTCTATAATGTCTATGTTGTCAATCCCTTTTAGCATCTTATATACTCCGTTAGATGCCCCGTAGAGGTTTTGTTCCTTTCTGAAGGCAAAATTGAGGCTTCCTGCCTTCTGCATATAAGTGGAGGCTTCTTGTTTTCTTTCTAATGAAATGAACAATTTTCTGTCTTTCATGGCTAAATAGACAATTTTCATGCTTTTCAGTGACTTTTCTAAACATTGCTTTGTGTCTGCAGCCTTAAGAAATTTTGATCTCCAGTACCATGATTTACATTATGAATAGAACATAGAATGGTACAGCACAGTACAGGCCCTTTGGCTCTCGATGTTGTGCTGGCCTTTTATTCCATTCTAAGATCGGACTAACCTACATACCCTTATTTGTACTATCTTCTATGTACCGATCCAAGAGTCACTTAAATGCCCCTAATGTATCTGACTCTACTACCACTGCTGGAAGTACATTCAATACACCCACCCTTCTCTTTGTAAAGAACCGACCTCTGACATCTCCCTTAAACCTTCCTCCAATTACCTTAAAATTATGCCCCCTCATGACATTTCTGCCCTGGGAAAAAGTCTCCAGTTATTCACTCTACCTATGCCTCTCATTATCTTGTAAACCTCTATCGAGTCACCTCTCATCCTTCTTTGGTCCAGGCAGCATCCTGATAAATCTCTTCTGCACCCTCTCTAAAGTTTTCACATCATTTTAATAATGAGATGACCAGAACTGAACACAATATTCCAAGTGTGGTCTAACCAGGGCTCTGTAAAGTTGCAGCATAACCTCGTGGCTCGTAAACTCAATGCCCCTGCAAATGAAAGCCAACACACCATACACCTGTTTAACAATCGTATCAAATTGGGTGGCAACTTTGAGGGATCTATGGCCATGGACCCCAAGATTCCTCAGTTCCTCCACATTGCCAAGAATCATGTCTTTAACCCTGTATTCGGCATTCAAATTCAACCTTCTAAAGTGAATCACTTCACATTTTTCTGGGTTGAACTCCATCTGCTACTTATCCACATAGTTCTGCATCCTGTCATGTCCAATTGCAACCTACAACAGCCCTCCACAGAATCCACAACACCACCAATCTTGGTGTTATTGGCAAGCTTGATAATCCACCTTATCCAAGTCATTTATAAAGGTCACAAAGAGCAGAGGTCCCAGAACCGATCCCTGTGGAACACTATTGGTCACCGAGCTCCAGGCTCAATACTTTCCATCTCCCACCACCCTCTACCTACTTTGGGCCAACCAATTCTGTATTCAGACAGCCAGATTTCCCTGTATCCCATGCCTCCTTACTTTCTGAATAAGCCTACCAAAGGGAACCTCATCAAATGTCGTACTGGAATCAAGTACACCACACCCACTGTGTATGTCACATTCTCAAAGAATTCAGTAAGGCTTTTGAGGGTTGAACTCCCCTTCACAAACCATGCTAACTATCTCTAATCAAACTATGGTTTTCTAAGTAATCTTTCATTTTTAGCATCACTTCAAAAGTCTTTCAACTATTTTCTTTTGTTCGACTCTGCTTTAAATTGTTCATTCTGTTGTTTTAATTCTGCTTTGCGACATTCATGTCACTGTGACTTTGATATAAATTACTTCTGTGTACTACTACTTACTGTAGCCATGTCGCATGCTCGCTGGCAGCAGTGCTTATTGTGTATTGAAAGTCTTTTTTTTAACTTGGAGCCTCCTTGGCCTGTGTTTTGCTTGTTGATTTGAAGTTCTTCCCCTTGCCCACATGGATTTTTAACTTCATTCATGCATTTCTGATAACTTTGTTTCTCAGTCAAACTCTTACTAAGAGTGCATCTACAGATTCTCACTGTAAACTGATCTTTTAGCTGTTTCTAGTTCTGCTTCTTTTCTGTGCTTGTCTCAAACTGTCTGTAGATTGGAAGAAACAAAAATGCCCTTTAGTAGAGTGATATCCCCTTCTTGTTGGATGTGAGAGTTTAGGGAGTGTTGACATGTTACTGAGGATTATATCTACAATAAATGCTGTTGGTTGCGAATGGATCAGTTGGAGAAGAGTTAGAGGCAATGAGGAATTTACAAGAGCAGGGGGATGGATGGCAGTTATAGAAAGGGAGAAATGTTGCAGATATAGTTACATAGATAGGTTAACTCCAGGAAAGGGAAAAGAGGTAGGCAGGTAGTGCAGGAGTCCTCTGTGGCTATCCCCACTTCAAACAAGTATACTGTTCTGGAAAATGTAGGGGGTGATGCATTCTCAGAGGAATGTAGCATGAACAGCCAAGTTTCTTATACCAAGATTGGCTCTAATGCAATGAGGGATATGTCGGGTTCCAAGAGATCAATAGTGTTAGGGGACTGTCTAGTCTGAGGCACAGACAGATGTTTCTGTGGCTAGCAGCGAAAAATCAGAATGGTGTGTTGCCTCCCTGGTGCCAGGATCAAGGATGTCTCAGAGAGGGTGCAGAATGTTCTCAAGGGGGAGAGGGACCAGCAGGAGGTCATTGTCCACATTGGAACCAATGACATAGGAAGGGAACAAATGATATTCTGAAGGGAGAATATAGAGAATTATGCAGGAATTTAAAAAAGGAGATCCTTGAGAGTAGTAATATCTAGATTACTCCCTGTGCTACGAGCTAGTGAGGATAGGGATTGAAGGATAGAGCAGATGAATGAATAGCTGAGGAGCTGGTTATGGAAGAAGTGTTCCCATTTTTAGATCATTAGAATCTCTTCTGGGGTAGAAGTGACCTGTACAAGAAGGACAGATTGCACCTGAATTGGAAGAGGACTAATATACTGGCAGGGAGATTTGCTAGAGCTGCTCAGGAGGATTTAAACTAGTAAAGTGGGGGTGGGGAGGCGGGGGGGGGGTGTTGTGGCGGTGGGACCCAGGGAGATAGTGAGGAAAGAGATCAATCTGAGACTGGTACAGTTGAGAAAAGAAGCGAGTCAAACAGTCAGGGTAGG
Source organism: Chiloscyllium punctatum (assembly GCF_047496795.1). Classification (NCBI taxonomy): domain Eukaryota; kingdom Metazoa; phylum Chordata; class Chondrichthyes; order Orectolobiformes; family Hemiscylliidae; genus Chiloscyllium; species Chiloscyllium punctatum. The sequence goes on from NC_092764.1 coordinate 37,374,699, forward strand.
CAGGGACAAAGCAGAGAACAAGGTAGGACTAATAAATTAAACTGCATTTATTTCAAAGCAAGAGGCCTAACAGGGAAGACAGATGAACTCAGGGCATGGTTAGAAACATAGGACTGGATATCATAGCAGTTACAGAAATGTGGCTTAGGGATGTACAGGATTGGCAGCATAATGTTCCAGGATATAAATTGCTACAGGAAGGACAGAAAGGGAGGCAAGAGAGGAGGGGGAGTGGCATTTTTGTAAGGGATAGCAATACAGCTGTACTGAGGAAGGATATTCTCAGAAATACATCCAGGGAAGTTATTTGGGTTGAACTGAGAAATAAGAAAGGGATGATCACCTTATTGGGCTTGTATTATAGACCCCCTAATAGTCAGAGGGGAATTGAGAAACAGATTTGTAAGGAAATCTCAGCTATCTGTAAGAATAATAGGGTAGTTATGGTGAGGGATTTTAACTTTCCAAACATAGACTGGGACTGCCATAGTGATAAGGATTTAGATGGAGAGGAACTTGTTAAGTGTGTACAAGAAAATTTTCTGATTCAATATGTGGATGTACCTACGAGAAACGGTGCAAAACTTGACCTACTCTTGGGAAATAAGGCAGGGCAGGGGACTGAGGTGTCAGTGGGGGGGGCACTTTGGGGCCAGCAACCATAATTCTATTAGATTTAAAATAGTGATGGAAAAGGATAGACCAGATCTAAATTGGAGGAAGGCTAATTTTGACAGTATTAGGCAAGAACTTTCAAAAACTGATTGAGGGCAGATGTTCACAGAAAAATGGGAAGCCTTCAGAAATGAGATAACGAGAATCCAGAGGCAGTATATTCCTGTTAGGGCGAAAGGAAAGGCTGGTAGATGTAGGAAATGCTGGATGACTAGAGAAATTGAGGGTTTGGTTAAGAAAAAGAAGGAAGCATATGTCAGTTATAGACAAGATAGTTCGATTGAGTCCTTAGATGAGTATAAAGGCAGCAGGGGTATACTTAAGAGGGAAATCAGGAGGGCAAACAGGGGACAAGAGATAGCTTCGGCAAATAGAGTTAAGGAGAATTCAAAGGGTTTTAACAAATACATTAAGGACAGAAGGGTAAGTAGGGAGAGAATAGGGCCCCTCAAAAATCAGCAAGGCAACCTTTGTGTGAAGCTACAGGAGATGGGGGAGATACTAAACGAGTATTTTGCATCGGTGTTTACTGTGGAAAAGGACATGGAAGATATAGAATGTGGGGAAATAGATGGTGACATCTTGAAAAATGTCCATATTACAGAGGAGGAAGTGCTGGATGACTTGAAACACATAAAAGTCAATAAATCCCCAGGACGTGACCAGGTGTACCCTAGAACTTTGCAGAAAGCTAAGGAAGTAATTCCAGGGCCCCTTGCTGAGATATTTGTACTCTTGATAGTCACAGGTGAGGTGCCAGAAGACTGGAGGTTGGCTGACTGTTTAAGAAAGACAAGCCAGAGAAGTATAGACTGGTGAGCCTGACATTGGTGGTAGGAGGGAATCCTGAAGGATAGGATGCACATGTATTTGGAAAAGCAAAGACTGATTAGGGATAGTCAATCTGGCTTTGTGCGTGGGAAATCATGTGCCTCACAAACTTGAGTTTTTTGGTGAAGTAACAAAGAGGATTGATGAGGGCAGAGCGCTAGACGTGATCCGTGTGGACTTCAGTTAGGCGTTCAACAAGGTTCCCCATGGAAGACTGCTTCGCAAGGTTAGATCTCATGGAATACACCGAGAACTAGCCATTTGGATACAGAACTGGTTCCAAGGTGGAAGACAGAGGGTGGAGGTGGAAGGTTGTTTTTCAGACTGGAGGCCTGTGACCAGTGGAGTGCCACAAGGATTGGTGCTGGGTCACTACTTTTCGTCATTTATATAAATGATTTGGATGTGAGCATAAGAGGTATAGTTAGTAAGTTTGCAGAGGACACCAAAATTGGAGGTGTAGTGGACAGTGAAGAAGGTTACCTCAGATTACAACAGGATCTTGATCAAATGGGCCAATGGCCCGAGAAGTGGCAGATGGACTTTAATTTAGATAAATGCGAGGTGCTGAATTTTGGGAAAGCAAAACTTAGCAGGACTTATACAGTTAATCGTAAGGTCCTATGGAGTGTTGCTGAACAAAGAGACCTTGGAGTGCAGGTTCATAGCTCCTTGAAAGTGGAATTGCAGGAAGATAGGATAGTGAGGGTGGTGTTTGGTATGCTTTCCTTTATTGGTCAGAGTATTGAGTATAGGAGTTGGGAGGTCATGTTGCAACTGTACAGGACATTGGTTAGGCTACTTTTGGAATATTGTATGCAATTCTGGTCTCCTTCCTATCAGATGGATGTTGCGAAAGTTGAAAGGGTTCAGAAAAGATTTACAAGGATGTCGCCAAGTTGGAAGATTTGAGCTACAGGGAGAGGTTGAATAGGCTGGGATGAGGGAGTCAAGGTGGCGGCGACCCATTAGTTCTGAGTCTGCTGTGTTCTGCATAGCACCCAGGCAAAGTGGGGTACCTACCCTCCCCTCACTTTTTAAACTGCCAAAAATAGCTTTTTTCCAGCAGCTACAGTCATTCTGCGTCAAATGTTTGCAGTTTGAAACATTTAAAATGACCAAAAGCAAAGACCACAGAGTTTGCAACAGGCAGGGAACCCACTCCCCCGCAGCAACAAATGTGTCCACGGCCACCCCAGGAGACTTATCTGCAGAGGCGAGCCAGATCTCGGAGTTTGTAAAGCTCCGAGAGAAGATTGACGCATCGATTGAAGAGACCCAGTCCAGGTGGGAGTCGATCTCGGTCATGCTGCAGATGCATGACTGAGAGATCGAGAAACTTGAGCAGCGTGTTGGAGGGGTGGAGCAATGAGCCGCGGCCTCCGAGACTGCTGCTGAATCTTCTGGGGGTCAGATCAGGGCTTTGGAACGTCGAGTCCGGGCCTTGGAAGAGCATATCGAGGTCGTCAGAAAAATATTCAGTTGCAGGCCCTTCTCGAACCAGAGAAGGAAGGCCAGTTTGTTTATTTTTTGGAGCAATGGCTCCCACAATTACTGAAGCTGGAGTCCGAATTAGGCCGGGTGCGGGTTGAGTAGGCCCACTGGGTTGCTGTACGCAGGCCCGGGTTGGACCAGTGCCCCCGCCCAGTCCTAGTGCGACTCTAGAACAAGAGGGAAAAACAAATATTGCTGGAGGCTTCCAGAGTTTTGAGGAAGGGACCCCCCAAGCCATGGTATACAAGGGATCCAAAATAATGCTGTTCCAGGACTTTTCTCCGGTTGTGATACGCAAGAGGAAGGCATTTGACGAAGTAAAGAAATGTGTGAGGGATTTAAATATTCAATATTCCATGCGATACCCGGCAACACTGCGCTTCAGTCATGGAGGGTCTGTGCATAACTTCAGATCGCTGGAAAAAGTAAAAGAATGTTTGGATGCTCTCAAATAGACTGATGGACTTGAACTACATGGACAATGACTTTATTTTACCCCCTTTTGTTTTTCTCCTCCTCTTTTCCATGCTTCTCTGGAGAGGTTTGTTCTCTTTTTTAACTCTTATCTTAATTCGCTTGGTTTATCCGATTGTTGAGAGATGTTTCTGGGTCTTTTTTTCCTTAATATTTGTTGGGATTGTAATTTTATATATTCTATTTTATGTTGTTGTCTTGTTAAGAGTTCCTAGGTAATAATATGGAGAAGGTGGGTTGGTTGCTCACTTCCAACTCTTGTGTTATAAGATATTGGCATTTGTTTACTTTACTTTGTAATGTCTGGACCGAGGGCATGGCTCTAGCTGGAAGGTGTCATGGTGGGATTACTGTAAGGTAGGAGCGCCTCCTATGGACAAAGGGGAAAATCTCCTTTGAATTATATCTTATGTTTCTTTTCGGTGTAGTTCTTAGTTGTTTCGACTTAGTTGTTATAAAGGTTGTATTTTTAAATTTATGTGAATTGTTTATGGTCTCTACTCAACGCTTCTTGAGTGGGGTTCTTCCTCCTGGGGGGTCTTGGACTTTCTTGAAAGATCATGGCTAGTCATTCATTTAAGTGGTGCACCTGGAATATCCAGGGGAGCCACTCGCCAATTAAAAGGAAAACGATATTGTCAAGTCTTAAAAAAGAGGGTTGATGTAGCCCTTTTACAGGAGACACATCTACTTGATAGGGAGCATTCGAAGCTGCAGCAGGAAGGATTTTGTCAGGTGTTCTTTTCATCTTTTAGCTCAAAACGTAGGGGTCATTCTTATCCGGAAGAATCTTCCCTTTCAAATGTTAAGCCAGATAAAAGATGAATCCGGACAGTATATATTACTTAAAGCGCTAATAGATAGAGAAGAGTACGGAATTTTGAATGTACATTGCCCCCCCCCAAGCACATCCTTTTAAATTTGTAACAGGCGTGCTCTCCAAGTTGAGAGCTCTCGGGTGTGTCATATAATTGTAGGGGGAGGTTTTAATTGTATTATCGATCCCGAGGTGGATAGAATACCTAGGAGCTCTGTGGGTATATCTCAGAGACCTAGGCAGTTGGCTGACCTGAATAAGGAGTTGGGACTGGCAGATGTGTGGAGATGGCTTCTCCCTGAGGGTAGAGATTTTACTTTTTACTCTAACCCATACAAGTGTCATACCAGAATCAATATGTTTTTTGTCCCCTCGACCTTCCTGAATTCAATATTGTCTTGTAAAATTGGGAATATATCTACTTCCGACCACACAGCAGTGTATATGGAGGTCAAGACTAGTGATGACAAAATGAGTTCCTGACATTGGCATATGGATCCTTTCCTATTGAAGGATAATAAGTTCATAGATATTTCTCGCAGGAATTTAAAATTTTCTGGGGTATGAATTCAAATATGGCCAGCAACCCATTGATGATGTGGGAGACTGCTAAGGCATATGCGCGCAGCTTGGTTATCTCATATTCTGCGACCCGGAAAAGACAAAAGGGAGAACAACAGCATCTGCTTGAGGCTCGGCCGAAGGCAGCCGAGTCAGTGTATGTTAATAAGCCATCCATTACTAAACTACAGCAGATTACAGCCCTCAGGGCTACTTTGAATACCGCACTTACTCAAACAGCAAAGAAAGAGATACTGTTTGTGAAGCAGAGATTATTTGAGCACAGTGATAAGCCGGGCAGGTATCTGGCATACCTTGTCAGAAAGAGAAAGGCTCCCCAATCCATTATGTCTATTAGAGAAGGTGCTGGTACCTTGACTTATGATCCTAAAAAGATCAGTGCAGCCTTTAGAAAGTTCTACTTCGAACTGTATAAGTCAGAGGGCTGTGAGGATAGATTGAGGAAGATGGAGTCTATTTTTAAAAATCTGGCCCTCTCGGGCTTAACCTCGGAGCAGGTGTCATTTTTGAATGCCCCCCCCCCCCCGACACCCAGGAAGTCCAGGAGACAATGAGGCAGCTCCAGAGTGGTAAAGCGCCCGGACCAGAGAGTCCAGGCTGAGTTCTATGAAGAATTTATAGACGAACTGGCTGGACCACTTATAGATATGTATAGCTATTCATATAGTCAAGGTAGCCTCCTGCCCACCCTGAAAGAAGCAAATATCTCTCTCATTCTTAAGAAAGGAAATGCCCTGGATGAGTGTACTTCATACAGACCTATATCTTTATTGAATGTGGACTTTAAAATCCTCTCAAAAATGTTGGCATTAAGACTGGAGAGAGTTCTGCCATTCATTATAAAATAGGATCACACGGGGTTTATCAAGGGTTGCAGATCTACTGATAACATTAGAAGAGTGTTAAACATGGTACAAGCCTGCCAGCAGGCAGTGATAACAGGATTAATCATCTCCCTAGATGCAGAGAAGGCATTCGATCGGGTAGAATGCCATATCTTTTTTATACCATGGAATGGTTTGGTATTGGAGAGGTCTTTACCAAGTGGGTCGCAGTATTACATGATGACCCTAAAGCAGCGGTGATTACCAACTGCATAAGATCGTATAGCTTTAGTGTTGGCAGAGGTTGTCGTTAAGGATGCCCTCTCTCACCATTACTATTTACGCTAATGATTGACCGTCTGGCGAAAGCTATCCGAACTGACCCTAATATAACGGCCTCGGAGGTAGAATCGGGTAAGCATAAAATCATTCTTTATGCGGACGACAAACTTCTTAAATGACGCATCAACATCTGTGCCCCACTTAGTTCAAGTGGTTAACTTGTTTGGTATGTTGAGGTAAAAACAATGACTGCAGATGCTGGAAAGCAAATACTGGATTAGTGGTGCTGGAAGAGCACAGCAGTTCAGGCAGCATCCAACGAGCAGCGAAATTGACGTTTCAGGCAAAAGCCCTTCATCAGGAGTAAAGGCAGTGAGCCTGAAGCGTGGAGAGATAAGCTAGAGGAGGGTGGGGGTGGGGAGAGAGTAACATAGAGTACAATGGGTGAGTGGGGGAGGAGATGAAGGTGATAGGTCAGGGAGGAGAGGGTGGAGTGGATAGGTGGAAAAGGAGATAGGCAGATTTGACAAGTCTGGACAAGTCAAGGAGACAGTGCTGAGCTGGAAGTTTGAAACTAGGATGAGGTGGGGGAAGGGGAAATGAGGAAGCTGTTGAAGTCCACATTGATACCCTGGGGTTGAAGTGTTCCAAGGCGGAAGATGAGGCGTTCTTCCTCCAGGCGTCTGGTGGTGAGGGAGCGGCGGTGAAGGAGGCCCAGGACCTCCATGTTCTCGGCAGAGTGGGAGGGGGAGTTGAAATGTTGGGCCACGGGGCGGTTTGGTTAATTGGTGCGGGTGTCTCGGAGATGTTCCCTAAAGCGCTCTGCTAGGAGGCGCCCAGTCTCCCCAATGTAGAGGAGACCACATCGGGAGCAACAGATACAATAAATGATATTAGTGGATGTGCAGGTAAAACTTTGATGGATGTGGAAGGCTCCTTTAGGGCCTTGGATGGAGGTGAGGGAGGAGGTGTGGGCACAGGTTTTACAGTTCCTGCGGTGGCAGGGGAAAGTGCCAGAATGGGAGGGTGGGTCGTAGGGGGGTGTGGACCTGACCAGGTAGTCGCGGAGGGAACGGTCTTTGTGGAAGGTGGAAATGGGTGGGGAGGGAAATATATCCCTGGTGGTGGGGTCTTTTTGGAGGTGGCGGAAATGTCGGCGGATGATTTGGTTTATGCGAAGGTTTGTAGGGTAGAAGGTGAGCACCAGGGGTGTTCTGTCCTTGTTACGGTTGGAGGGGTGGGGTTTGAGGGCAGAGGTGTGGGATGTGGACGAGATGCGTTGGAGGGCATCTTTAACCACGTGGGAAGGGAAATTGCGGTCTCTAAAGAAGGAGGCCATCTGGTGTGTTCTATGGTGGAACTGGTCCTCCTGGGAACAGATACGGCGGAGGCGGAGAAATTGGGAATACGGGATGGCATTTTTGCAAGAGATAGGGTGGGAAGAGGTGTAATCCAGGTAGCTGTGGGAGTCAGTGGGTTTGTATGTTCTCAGGTTACAAAATGAATTTTACAAACTCAGAGGCCATGCCACTAGGAGGTCTTACTAGCATATCCAATTTTCTGGCTGGATCCTGTTTCCCCTTTCGGTGGTCACTGGGAGGTTTCCTCTATTTAGGTATTTTTATTACCCTGGTATTTGGTCAACTATACAAAGCTAATTATACGCATATATTAGAGCAAATAAGGTAGGACCTCCAACGCTGGGACGATCTCCCGATATTCTAGCTGGGACGAATAGCTTTGGTCAAGATGAATATTCTACTTTGCCTTCTATACCCCATGAGAATGCTTCCTTTGATGTTGCCGAGGCGGGCACTGTGTAATCTTTATGGATGGCTTGGTTCCTTTATCTGGAATTATAGACGGCCCCTTGTTAAATTAGATAAGTTTCAGCTCCCACAAGTAAAGGGAGAATTAGATTTTCCGGATTTCGGGAGGTACCAACTGAGTTCCCTGTTATCATATGTGGCTGATTGGGTCTCTTGTGACCCACAATCAACTTAGCTGGATGTTGAGGCTTCCCAATCAAAATGTCCCCTCATAAATCGATTATTTATGGATAAGATGAGAGTTATTAAGGATCATTGTAAAAACCAAATTGTACTGAACACAATCAAATCTTCGAGAATGATGCGACAAGAAGAGGGTAATTCACAGAAACCCTCTCCTTCTACTCCTATAGTGGGAATGTTGGGATTTCAGCCAGGCTTGACTGACATTGGATTTAAAATTTGGGAGTCCAGAGGTATCTCTTGTTTGGGAGATCTCTTCAATGGGGAGGTCATGATGTCCTTCGAACAGTTGCGTCAGAAGTTCGGGTTGCCTAACAAGGACCTTTTTTGATATTTTCAACTTAGAGATTTCGTACAAAAAAAAACACATTGATGACTAATCTGTACAAGTCAGATATGGAAAGGAGAGTGCTTCGGCCAATGGATGCCCCCTCGGTCAGTAGTCTCTACCACTCGCTCGGTAATAAGGTATCGAAGGACATGGAATGATTATATAAAACCTGGAATCAAGAATTAGGGATGGAAATCTCCTTAGAGTGTGGGAGGATATCTGGGTAAGTGCTAGGAAGATCTTATCTGTAATAAACTCAGGCTATTCGATTGAAGATACCACATAGGGCTCATGTGGCACCAGAACGACTTGCAAAGTTCAAGGCAGGAGCATCCACAATGTGCCCTAAATGTAAAATAGAAGTTGGTACTCTCAGTCATTGTCTGTGGACATGCCATAAGATTCGTAGATATTGTGACAGTATAGCGAATGCCTTGGTGAAGATTTTGGGAACGGAGATTGGGTTGGACCCATTCTTTTCTCTCCTTTTGGGCTTTCCAAATTTTCCTTCTCTAGATGCATACGGGAAGAAACTATTTACTATCCTTTCTGTTTGTGTGAGGAAAAATATTTTAGTAAGTTGGATATTGGAAAGCCCCCCAGGACTTTTGAATTGGCATAGGATTGTTATGGAATATATTCGCCTGGACTTCCTTACGAATATGGTGCACCAAAAAATGGAATTATTTTACAGAACATGGCGGCCCTTTATGAACTACACCGATGCAGATGTACTGGCCATACTGTTTTGCTGTAAGGATGATGTTTGTTGGTTCAGGGGCACCTGGGAGGAAAGAGTCCTGTATAAATACAGGTTTTGTTGGACGTGGTAACATTTTAGTTTGAATGTGTGTTTATTTATTTATTTACTTTTTTTCCCTTTTTTGTTGTCAATAATGTACGACACTGTGGTCTTTTTATTTATACGTAGAATTTTCTTTCTTATATTTTATTTTGTGTTTCAGTAGTTTGTAGAATAGATTAGTAGTTAGTTTTCTTAATTTTATATTGGTGTTGTTATTATATTGTAAAGTGGATACACTATTTTGTATTAATTTTGTAATTTAGTTAAGAAAAACTCAATTTTTTACAAAAAAAATCTACTGGGAATATATTAAAAGCATCACTTAAGCATGCTTTACTCTGACACACTTGTTTTGGTGTTCAAGTTTGGTGCCATGACTAGGAGGTGCCAGTGTTGGACTGTGGTGGACAAGGTTGAAAATCACACAGCAGTAGTGCCGTTCCTTCATCAGGTGGTTGTGATGGGGGGGTGGGGGGGAGCAGGAGGCAGCGCTATGGGGCTGGTGCTTCCAGGTGGACCTGTTGGTCTGTGGCCTGGTGTTGTGTGGTTTTTTGACTTTCAAGTTTGGTGCAATAGCAAATAATTATTTCCTTTAGTATCACACTTAGACGTCACAAAATTTGTATGGCACTCATTAGAAACCAAAGGCAAATTATGTGTGAGAATAGCTTGAAAGTTCCAGAGAAGAATTGTTGCAAAAATTTTAAATGTGAATCAAACTTGAGTGGTCAGCAAATTCCACAAATAAAATGAAGTTGGACGAGAAAAAACAATAGGCTGGGGTTGTTTTCTCTGGACCATTAGAGGCTGAAGGGTGACGTTATAGAGGTGTATAAAATTATGAAGGGCATGGATAGGATAAACAGACAAAGTCTCTTCCCTGGCATGGGTGAATCCAGAACTAGAGAGTGTAGGTTTAGGATGAGAGGGGAAAGATATAAAAGAGACCTAAGGGGCAACTTTTTCATGCAGAAGGTGGTACGTGTGTGGAATGATCTGCCAGAGGAAGTGGTGGAGGCCAGTACGATTGCAACATTTAAAAGGCATCTGGATGGGTATATACCTAGGAAGGGTTTGGAGGAATATCGGCCAGGTGCTGACAAGTGGGAGTAGATTGGGATATCTGGTCGGCATGGACGATTGGACTGAAGGGTCTGTTTTTGTGCTGTACATCTCTATGACTCCATCTGAATGAAAGACATTAGCTCTAAGAGTACTGCTTCTTCCTTGTTGGTGATTACCTGAATTCCTGTTGATTGCTCGTTTGTTCAAGTATTTGCAGCTGCTGACTATGAGTATTTGTAAAAAAGTCTTTAAAGGTGTAAACTCTCTGTGTATCCTGGAAATTTCCTCTCCTGGGTCCAATGATTTTTTTTCACCAATGTACCTTCTATTATGCAACAATGCTCATTGCTGATCTTCATGTGATCTTTGTTGGTAGAAGGATACTACTACGACTAATCATCTTTCCTTGACTGAGTCCAGGTGTCTGTGTGATTTTCAGTGGTAGAGGGTCAACCACTTTTGAATCTGAACAATAGCAGGGTGTTGTCTTAAAAAGATACAGTTTATTGCATGATAGATAATCATACACATGCTACATTAGCAGAATAAACCTCCTCAAGACATCTCCAGTATCACATGGCAGTCTCTAGCCAATTTGATTCACTCCACATGATACCAAGAAATGGCTTGAGACACTGGAATTTGAAAAGTCCATGGGCCCCGACAACAGTGCTTCAGAACTTGAGTGGACAAAATGAGGTAGATGGAGTATAATGTGAGAAAATTAGGTTGGCCTTTTTGACAGGAAGAATAGAACGGCAGAGAATTACGTGGAGGAAGATCTTTGAAGGTTGTGGTGTCCTAATACATGATTCACAAAAAGCCAGCATGCAGATCCAGCAAGGAGTTAAGAAGGCAAATGGAATATTGGCTTTTATTCCGAAGAGGTGGAATATAAAATTGTTATAACCATACAGTTATGAGACCATATGTAAATGATGCTATTTTTGTTACTTTACTTAAGAAGGCAGTTCAGTGAAGGGGTTGTCTATATGTACATGCTGAGCAGCTTGGGTTTTTGCTCATTGAAGTTTAGAGGAAACATATAAGATTCTGAGGGAAAGTAAGAGAAAGAACTGCGGATGCTGGAAATCAGAAACAATAATAGAAATTACTGGAAAAACTCAACAAGTCTGGCAGCATCTGTGGAGAGTAAGCAGAGTTAACATTTTGGGTCCAGTGACTCTTCTTCAGAACAGGATAGACACTAAGAAGATTCCCCCTTTGTAGGGGAACTAAGAAGCAAGTGGCACACCGTCAGAGCAAAGCTCTCCCATTTATCTAGTGATCTTAACTTTCTGTTGACAGTATGAAATAATTCTCTTTTGGCAACAGAGGTAACATCAACAGATTGATTTATGTTTTGCTTTGTCTATGATTTGAGGAAGCTAAATGAAATCCACTTTTTATGTCACCATGTTACGTTTAGCATACCTTGAATTTTTGAAGTTGTTGCATCTGGACCATGTACTTCCATCTTTGTATGCTGTAATGCCTTTGAAAGGACAAGCTTAAAATTAACCCAATGTCCGTTAATGTAATGTAATGTCTGTAAAAGTTAGGTCAGTCATTTAAAATGGTAATTTCTCTTCAGACTGTCTCTGGTATCTTTTCTAATGGTAGGATATTATCTGATGTGATAATGCAGGTGCTCCAAAGTTATTAACCTCTTTATAAGAATAAAGTTTGTTGTTTTTTGCTATTCTCAAGTTGTGCACTACTTTTGCACTGCATATGGGTGTGACCTATAGTTTTATAGATGTAGTATTCTTTTGTCACGCTTGAGCAATGCCTTCAGCTTTGTTGCTCTGCAGTGCTGATACTGACTCATAATATGTGGCTGTTCTCTGTGTTGGCTTTTCAAGTGCCATTTTGGATTGTCTGCACTTTATAAATTGAATAGTTTCTGTTGCACTCCTGTGGGAGGTTTGTTATCTTCTTAGAGAATCTGCCTATGAGTCTTTCCATTCTCACCTTCCAGCTTGATTTGAATAGATTTTACCAAAGTTAATTCTTCTTTGGATTATTAGAAATGTGTCATCACTTAGCAATAATTCTAACGACAATACGGGTGCATGGTGGCACAGTGGTTAGCACTGCTGCCTCAAGTGCCAAAGACCCGGGTTCAATTCCAGCCTCAGGCAATTGTCTGTGTGGAGTTTGCACATTCTCCCCGTGTCTGCATGGGTCCCTCTGGGTGCTCCGGTTTCCTCCCACAGTCCAAAAATGTGCATATTAGGTGAATTGGCCATGTTAAATTGCCCATAGTGTTAGGTGTAGGGGAATGGGTCTGGGTGGGTTGCGCTTCGGTGGGTCAGTTTGGATTTGTTGGGCCGAAGGGCCTGTTTCCACACTGTAAGTAAGTAATCTAATCTAATACTGCCTCTTATGAATTCTGATTTCAAAGGTCCATAGTCATAGTTTTTCAGCAATCTGTAGAGATCATTAATGAAATTACGTATGGATTTCCATGGAATTAAACTGAACTGGTTTAAATCCAAGTGTGTGGATCTTCTAAAAATCTTAAGGTTGTTTGAACCTTCTTCTTCTGTTATATTCCTTTTACAAGTCTTTTAATTTTTGCCTTTACAGACTTAAATAAAGGCTACAGATTTTCACTTCTGCTGTCCAGATTATAAATTATTTTTCTGGTCCTTGACCTAACCTGTCCCTTATGGGGCATATATACAACAGCAGTGATGCTTGTTTTGAGAGGTGAGAGCTTTTTTTATTCCCTGTATTATCTTTGCACTGCTATATAACAGTTCATTAAAGGGAAAAGGCTTGGGATAGTTATTTAAGGTATGGGATCCAAAAGATTTCACATTGCGCTCCACCTGTTCTTATGATATCCTACAGTCTCTGGGTGAACAAACACATAGTCACACACAAGGCAAATGTGACATTCCTAGCTCCTAATACCTGTAATTATACCAAGCTAGTTAATGTTAATTGTAACTGTTGTTGTAATGCAATACACCATGTGTTGTAATGGAAGACAGATGCCTCTTCTTGTTAACACCATATAGTGGTCTATCATCTACTGATGAATAGAAAGGCCCTTAGACATTGCACAGGAGGGATGATTGGTGTCATACCATAGCAACAAGATACAACAAGTTTGTAATGCTGGGACCCAAGAATATCATGAAATCCATTAGGATCTTGAATGTTTCTATTAAGTCACCCCTCACAGCTTCTGTAATCTATCCATGTAACTGAAGTTCCTCATCCCTGCAGTAATTCTTGTGAATCTTTTTCACACTCTCTCTAGTGATTTCATATCTTGCCAAAGGTATTGTGCCCAGAATTGCTTGCAATGCTTTAGTTGAGTTTGAATCAACCTTGTGTACAGACTTATCATAATTTCCTTTACAAGCCTACATACATTATCCATATCAGATCTTGGGTAATGCTGATATTGACCTGAGTGAGTATTAACCATTGTCATGGCCTCTTAGGCTGAGCCTTGGAGTTAGAGCAGCCAATTTATATTTGTCTAAGTTACAATTACAGAGCTATTTAAAATGAAATTCCAACAAGAGCTAAAATTTTCCAAGTTATTTTAATTTTATTTTCAAAATTTAGTTTAGTAAGCCAGTGTGAGATAAGTGTGTTATTACTTTGCATGATTGCCTATGGAAACTGTCAACATGAGTAAAAATGGTTGGGAGAAGCCCAAAGTGTTAAATGATTAATTTAGTCCATTTGAGTTTAAATTAGTTTTAAATCTTTCAACTTAGGCCTCAGAAACTGAAGAAAAAGAAACATAATTTTGACGATGAAAATAAACAAGACTATTTTGAAACTCGAAAGCAATTCTTCATCCTTCACCTGCAAGATATAAAATCCCAAGCTCCTTTTTACCAAGCTGCACTGGAATCTGCACTGATAAATTACATGGGAATGACTAAGGGCTCTCTGACAGCAATTAAAGAACTGACTCGTCACTACTGTCATTAAAAAAGGTCACTGTTCAATACTTGAGAGACATTTCTTTTTGCTTATCTGGTAGTATTAAGTCAATTTGGGAGGTGTTATATGCAACTGCATTTGTGCTGCATATTTTACTGCTTTCATTATTAGATTAGATTCCCTACAGTGTGGAAACAGGCCCTTTGGCCCAACAAGTCCACACTGACCCTCCGAAGAGTAACCCACCCAGACCCATTTCCCTACATTTACCCCTGACTAAAGCACCTAACACTATGGGCAATTTAACTTGGACAATTCACCTGACCTGCACATCTTTGGACTGTGGGAGGATACTGGAGCACCCGGAGGAAACCCACGCAGACACGGGGAGAACGTGCACACAGTCGTCCGAGGCCGGAATCGAACCTGGGTCCCCAGCGTTGTGAGGCAGCAGTACTCACCACTGAGCCGCTCCATTATTATTTATCATCTATCATTTACCACATTTTCATAAATACTTTATACAAAGGAAGCATAATTTTAAAACCAACATTTTGACATAATTCTTCAGAGAACTGATTTACAAGAATTCATACACAGTGAAACTTTTACCAGTCAAATTGTCTTCAAATTTAGTCATTTTCATTTGAAAATTGATTTAGTTATCCAATCATTTTTTTTCTCAATTGCATGAAAACATTAATTTGTCAGCAAACATTTGCCTATTTTCTGGATTTTACTTCTATGATTTTTGATTTGCCCCTTGAAGATTGCGAGGGGCTAGGCACCAGCTCAGCACCTGCAGGAGAGGAGCCATTGCTGCCAGCTATTAAAAGCTTCATTCAAACTGCATAAGCTAACACAGGAGCAGCAGGTAGGTTTGTTGAAGACACTTGGAAACCTGGAGGAGCCCATCGATGCTATCTCCTGTGCTGCCTTGAGCACACAAGTGTCTGCATACCTCATGAATATGTCGGAGACTGCTGTGAAGAGTCAGGTTCAGCGGAATGCTCATTGGCTGCTGACTATGCTTGCAGACCTAACTCCACCACTAGCAATTGGTGAAGGAAAAACAAACTGATAAGTTGTATTTGTACTTGGTAATAAAAAGAGATTACTTGTTCTTCCAGCATCAAAAAATTTACAGTCAGTGAATGATAATATCATTTAACTTAGTTCCATGAGAAGCAGTTGTCAAATTCTGTGTAGCTTGTTATGTTTATTGCTGCAGTTGATCGTGGTGAAGGTGAGGTACCTCCTCAGAGGCATGCTCCATTCTCACAGCTCTTCATCTCCAGCTATTTGGTCCAGCACAGTGGCTCAGTGGTTAGCACTGCTGCCTCACAGCGCCAGGGATGCAGGTTCGATTTTAGCCTTGGGTGACTGTCTGTCTGTGTGGAGTTTGCACATTCTACCCATTCTCCCCATGTCTGCGTGGGTTTCCTCCGGGTGCTCTGGTTTCCTTCTACAGTCCAAAGATGTGAAGGTCAGGTGAATTGGCCATACCAAATTGCCCATAGTGTTCGGTGCGTTAGTCAGAGGAAATGGGTCTAGCTGGGTTACTCTTTGGCAGGTCAGTGTGGACTTGTTGGGCCTGTTTCCGTACTTGTAGGGAATCTAATCTAATCATGTCTCTTTCTCGCCTGATCCAGTTATCCAGTCTACAAAGATTGTGTGACGCACTCTGCAGCAAATCCCAGACCCGTGCAAACATGGAAATCTCATTTTGAGTACAAATCACATGTTCCTCAATTATGCAGTGAAAGAAGGTGTTACATACTATATACACTATATTATGAACTCTGTCTTGGTCAGGAGATTGCATAACTGATTATCATCCATGGTTGGAGAGGTAAGCCCTTTGCCTCCCATTAGCCATTCTTGTAAGGCAGTAATCTTTGAAAGGAAGAAGAAACCTGAGTATCAAGGATATCAGTATTACGGAAGCTTCAAAGGTACCTTATGCAGACTGCTAAAATATAGGCCTGGGGACATATAAGAGAATGATGTGAAAAATCTATAGTTCAAGCTTGAAGAAAACTGTTCCAGGAATATGTGCAGGTGAGAGATATATTGGAATATGTTTATGAATTGTAGAATGCAGATGACAGTTTATAGGTCACCTAAGAGTTCTTTTGCTTCACATAGATATCGTGGATTAATTTGTAATAACCAATGCCATGATTTGGATTGCTTGTGTCCAAGATTTGTAATTGGCATGGTTGGTCACTGCAAGAGGTACACATGCCAAATTCTGTGCTTACACTTGTCTTTAATCTGTAGTGTGTAAGTGCCTGGTCAATACAATTTCCCTTTGAGGAGCCTCATATCATTCAGTGGGGTTGACTCCCCCCAAACAAAAAAAAATGTTCTGTCCACTCTTGGTGTATTGGCTGCCATTTTTCATTTCCATTGCACATTTTGTGATTCAAATTCAGAAGGAAGGGTATGGTGGATCATGCTTTGCTGACAGAGTTATAGACTCAGCCTGTTAATTTGGTGATTCTCCAAAGTTCCTTTCTGCATTCTACCCTGGGTCGATCTCATTGGGTTTGAGTTTCTCCATATTCTCACCCAATCCTTTTTAATTAACTCTTAATCTTCCCACATTATCCCCTCATACCCCAGATATCATGAAACACGCTCCTCAGCCATCAAACCCCACACATCATGTTCTCATCATTTACATTCCTTGTGTGTTATCCCCTTCACTTCAGTTCTCTGCATCCCATTATGCTGCCTCTACTCCTCAAATTTGACTTGCCAAACACCCCCACCGGAGTAGTGGCCGCTGATCTTCAGTGAGCAGGACTGCCCCTCTCCTCCCAGAACTGACTGTGGCCCACACTCATGACCAACCTGGAAGGACAGCACCAACTGATGAATAATCAGACTCCTGACTAATTTCTGTGCAGCTCCCAAACTGACTTATTGTAAATCCCCAGACTTGTTACACTTCACCTGCAGGACTATCTGTGGCCCATTCCCTGGACTATTAAAATGGACTACCTGACCCTGAATGTCCCAAGCCCCTGGACAGAGGTCAGACAATGCCATTGACTGAGGTAATAGTACTCGCTGATCATGAGACATAGATTTTGTATTGAAGCACAACCAGCATGTTTAAGTAAGTTGCTAGCACCTGGTGTAGTTGTGACATTGCTATGTCAATGTGTCATACTGGTACATGAGCATCCACTTTGTTGATTGTTGTGGCAAACATGACAAGCTACCTGAATGTTTCTCTTCGCTAAAAAGCAAGATGCAACTAACATGAATTTCTAAGTTCAGAATGAAGCAGTAATGTGTATAAAGGCAAGGCATGGCAGAGATGCTGCAAGCAGCCAAGTTGGAGCAAAGCCATTAATATGTTAGTTCTGTTTTTCAGCTATTGCCCTCAGTGCAAGTTTAACAGCTGACTCCTCCAGCAAATTAACAAGCAATATTATTAAACCATAAATGTTACAGAATCGTTCTGATTCTTTAGTGCTTAATGAGTGAAAATGAGAGCCTGCCTTGGATAAATAAAATAAAACCATGGGTAACTTGGTGATGAGAAAAGAAGTTCAGTTGTGTGTAAGAGCACTTCTAGAAATAGAAAGAAAACAAATAAAACCACTGCATTCTTCAAAGGCTGGATTTTATGGGCTGTCCATGGATGGGAATTGAGGGGGAGGTGATACTATAAATAGGGTATCGAGCAGCAGGACACCGTGCCCCCAGTTGAAGTTGTCAATGGGCAATAAATGCCATCTTCAGGTCTCATTCTGCGACGTCTCAGATTTAGCAGATTAGAGACAAAACAAAACTGCAGATGCTGGAATCCAAAGTAGACAGGCAGGAGGCTGGGAGAACACAGCAGGCCAGACAGCATCAGGTTGTGGAGAAGTCAATGTTTCAGGTGTAACCCTTCTTCAGGACTGGGGGTGGGTGTGGGGAGAACTGTAGATAAAGGAGTTGGCAGGGGCAGGGTGTTGAAGTAGGGATAGGTGGGGACAGGCAAAGGGTACAACCTGGTTGGTCAGTGGGAAGAATGAAACTGGTTGGTGGCTGGGAGAGATGGAAGGGAGGGGTAGGGGGCTGGGAAGAGAAGCTATTTGAAACTGGAGAACTCAATGTTGAGTCGTCCAGGCGGTAGGCTGCCCAGATGGAAGATGACGTATAGTTCCTCCAATTTGCGCTGTAGTTCATTGTGGAAGTGCAGGAGGCCATGGATAGTCATGTCGGAAAATGAGTGGAAGGGGAATTAAAATGGGCAGTGACTGGGAGGTCTGGTTAGCCCCTGTGGGCCCAGCTGAGATGTTCGGCGAACCGTTCCCTAAGTTTACGTTCAGTCTCCCTGATGTAGAGAAGACCACATATGAAACAGTAGACTAGGTTGGAAGAGAGACAGGTGAACCTCTGTCTCACCTGGGAGGATTGTTTAGGGCCCTGCAATGGAGATGAGGGGAGTGCTGTACATGGAAGTTTTACATCTTTTCCGGGTGTAGGGGTAGGTACCTTGGAATGGGGTGTGGGTGGGGAGAGTTGCACAAACCAAAGACTTTTGAAGGGAATGGTCCTTGTGGAAGGCAGAGAGGGATGGGGAGGGGAAGATGTTCTTGGTGGTGGGGTCTAGTTGAACTTGATGGAAGTGTTTAAGGATGATGCGTTGGATGAGAAGACTGGTGGGATGGCAGGTGAGGACAAGAGGGACTCTGTCTTTATTGCATTGGGATGGGGCTGTTTAGAGCAGTGGAATGAGGAGTGGAGCTGGTGCTGCGGAGGGCTGTCTGAATGACAGAGGGAGAAAAAGTATGTTGTTCAATATAGGGATGCTCGCGAGAGGAATGTCTCCTTGTCCAAACAGATGCAGCACAGGAATTGGAAGAATGGAATGGAGTTCTTGCAGGATACTGGGTGGGAGGAGGTGTAGTCCAGGTAGACTGTAGACAGAGATGGAAATGGTGAGGTCAAGAAAGGGGAAGGAGGTGTCCAAAATAGACAAATTGAAATTGAGGGCAGGGTGGAACTTATGGGGGAAGTTGATGAACTCCAGTTCGACCTGGGTGCAGGATGCTGCACCGTTGTAGTCGTCGATGTAACGGCGGAAGAGTTGGAGCACAGTGCCTGTGTAGGTAGTAAACAGGGACTGTTCAGTATAGCCAACAAAGAGGCAGACATACATAGGGCCCATTTAGGTGCCCATGGCCACCCCCTTGATTTGGAGGAAATAGGAGGCACTAAAGAAGAAGTTCTTGAGGGTGAGGACCAGTTCGGCAAGGTGGAGGAGGATATTGATACCCTGGCCGACCCATCATCTCGGCATGCTCCTGCCCAACTGGACCCATCTTGTCCTACCTCGACTCCATCCTCTCCCCTCAGTTCAGGCACTTCTCACCTACATCCATGACACCAACCATGCCCACCATCTCTTCAGCAACTTACACTCCCCCAGCCCCCAGCGCTTTATCTTCACTATGGACGTGCAGTCCAGACATGCGTCCATACCCCACAAGGATGGCCTCCAGACCCTCTGCTTCTTCCTCGCTAAGAGACCCGTCCAGTCCCCCTCCACCAATACCCTCCTCTGCCTTGCTCTCAAGAACTTTTTCTTTAACTCCTGCCATTTTCTCCAAATCAAGAGGGTGGCCATAGGCATCCGGATAGGCCCTAGCTATGCCTGCCTCTTTGTTGGCCATATTGAATAGCCCCTCTTCAGTACCAACACAGGTAATGTGCCCCAAATCTTCCACTGTTACATCAGTGACTGCATAAGTGCAGTGTGCTGCATCCAGGCTGAACTGGAGCAATTCATTAACTTCACCCACAACTGCCCCCCTGCCCTCAAATTCAACTGGTCCATCTCAAACACCTCCCTCCCCTTTCTTGAACTTACATTTCCATCTTCAGCGATGGACGTTTACTACAAACCCACAGACTCCCATAACAACCTGGACTACGCCTCCTCCCACCCAGTATTCTGCAAGGACTCCATCCCATTCCTCCAATTCCAGCACCTCCACTGCATCTGCTCAGACGAGGAGACATTCCTCTCGTGAGCATCCCAGATGTCCACCTATTTTGAACAACATGCTTTTCCTCCCTGTCATCCAGACAGCCCTCCACCGCACCACCACCATTCACCATTCTACTGCTCTAAACCCTCCCCCAATGCAATAAAGAAAGAGTCCTTCTTGTCCTCACCTTCCACCTTACCAGTCTCCGCATCCAATGCATCATCCTTAAACACTTCCACCAACTCCAACTAGATCCCACCACCAAAAACACCTTAGCCTCCCCACCCCTCTCTGCCTTCCGCAAGCACTGTTCCCTTCGACAGTCCTTGGTTTGCACCACTCTCCCCACCAACGCGCCCCCCCGCCGCCCCTCAAACCCCCAGGTACCTACCCCTGCAACCGAAAAAGATGCAAAACCTTCCAGTACACCACCTCCATCCAGGGCCTCAAATAATCCTTCCAAGTGAGACAGAGGTTCACCTGCCATTCTTCTAACCTAGTTTATTGCATCAGGTGCTCCGAGATGTGCTCTTCTCTACATCAGGGAGACTGAACATAAACTTAGGAAACGGTTCGCTGAACATCTCAGCCCAGCCTGCAGGGGCTGACCGGACCTCCCAGTCACCACCTATTTTAATTCCCCCTCCCATTCTCTTTCTGACATGACCATCTATAGCCTCCTCCATTGCCACAATGAACCACACCGCAAATTGGAGGAGCAACACCTCATTTTCCACCTGGCCAGCCTGCAGCCCGAAGGACTCAACACTGAATTGAGTCAAATAACCTCCCTTCCGATTTCCCGACTCCCTTCCCAGCCTCTAACCTCCCTTCCGGTCCTCCCAGCAACCAACCAGGTTCATTCCTCCCATTGACTAATCACGTAGAATCCTCTACTTGTCTTCACCTATCCCCATTTCACCACCCTGCCCTCGCCACCTCCTTTATTTGCAGCTCCCTCACACTCACCTCCAGTTCTGAAGAAGGGTTACATCTGAAACGTCGACATCTCCACTCCACCTGTCAACAGCCTGGCTTGCTGTGTTCTTCTAGCCTCCTGCCTGTCAGATTTAGCAGGTGGCAGGTGAGGCTTATGCACATGTTTCATGCTTCAAGCTGTTGGCAGGTGCTTCCTTTCTGGTCTGTAAGTTAGTTAAAGAGATAAAGGGTAGAATCTGTCCCTCCAAATGTAAGAACACTCTGAAAACAGTCAGAAGCCTGATTAGCATAACAGTGATCGATGAAAGATAACAAATCTGATCAGCTTTAACAGGACTTGTGGAAAGACAGGTTATACTATCTACTTGCCATTTTATCTAATATCTAATAGAATAGTTACTTGTATAAAATCAATACAATAATTAGTCAGTGTATGTTAGAGTTCATTGTATAATCATTTCAGCTTGACTAAGGCTAACTATATTTTCTTTTAACTTTTACTATGGGAGATCTGCTATCAAGGCAATGAAAATAAAATTGTGAGGTGTCTAAAAAGGGCTCCCAATTCATTCACTGCCTGATTTGTGATACAATCTGAGATCAATTTTACCCTGATCTCATTGAACACTGGCACAGAGTCTAACTAGTCCACCCAATACAGTTTGAAAACTTTGTCTGCCATTAGGTTTTGGATCACCACAATTCTGTCTGCGTGTGTCGTGGGATATCTGTAGCTGCTTTCTCACTGATCTTTTTTTGCTAATTGGAAGCAACACATTACATGGTTTCAGTTTTAACCAAGGTAAATACAAAGCTTACATTGGTGTTGCATTTTTCAAAATCTGCAGAAATCCAAAACTCTGTACAGCGAATGCAGTACATTTTGACATAGTCAGTATTGTGACATAGGCAAAATGATTGTCCTTTTGTGGTCAACAAGCTGTTACCAGTAGAAATGTGATACTGTTAAGGTAATCTGTTTTTGCAGTTTGATCATGGGCTAAACATTGAACATTATATTGGATAACTCACTTATCTATTTCAAATTAATGTCATTAGGATCTTCTGTGTCCATCTTCAAAGGCAGGCAAGACCACAGTTTAATGTCTTATTCATAAATGGTTGAACTTCCATCAGTGCAGCACTCCTCAGTATATACTGGCTCTGAGCCTAGATAGTTTTGCTCAAGACTCTAGAGTGTAACTTGAACTCAGAGTCTTGTGATTCAGAGGTGAAATTGGTACTTATTGGCCAATTGGTACATAAGCCTACTTACTAGTCTTGCAGCAAAGTCATGCAATGCAACAATAGCAATTAATACTATTAGCATGTATATATGCTAATATTTCAAGATATATATTTTGTAAGATGTAGGGTGGATCAGCCTTGCTAAATTACCCATAATGTCTAAGGATGTGCAGGCTAAATGGATTAGCTATGGGAAATGCAGGGTTGGAAGGATAGGTTAGGGGAGTGGGTTTGGGTGGGGTGCTTTTCAGAGGGTCAGTGTGGGCTGAATGCCCTGCTTCCACACTGTGAATTCTATGATATGGTATTAGAAATATGAATAGGTTATTTTTTCGCACAGCTCATTTCCTCAGGTACAGTTATGATAGTCTTTTTGTGAACTTCTGTTTGCTATACATGTTTAATGTTATACATTTATTTCTAATATTGCATCTTTCTGATTTTTACTTTAACTTCTGGTTGCTGTTAAGGAAATAATGAACATGACTGTGTTAATGATAATATGGAATCGGGAATGGTGAGGAGCTGCGGATGGATAGCCAAGAGATGTTCTGCATGGACTTTGCACCTTATCCTGATCAATGACATAATTTGATGGCATGCTGGTTTTCTGAAGCTCTCTGCTTACCTGTAAAACACAAAAATACCCAGTTAAACTTACAGATACACCTGTGATGTCATTCAGTTTACTACAAGGAATCTTAAACATAATGGCCCAGAATCTGTTGGGGATGTCAGAAAGACACACACTGCAAGAACTGTGGAAACTGACCAGCACTTTGTAGCAAATACAACATACTCATGATTCGGGAATCACTGCAAGTTCCTGCCCAGTTAGCATCACTCTACTGGTGAATTTTTAAATGGACATCTTGCCCTTAACCTCTGGGAGGTTTATGATGTTACTGAATTTGTACATTAATTGTAGAAATAACTAGTAATGGTAAGTTAAGTAATGAGCAAATATTTTTGTCGTGAAGGATACAGGAGTTAAAGGGCACATAGGTAATGTGCCCTGTTTCAGCAAATTCTGGGCCAATGAGTTCAATACTGTTAAATACTAAGTATTTTGCCATTTATCATGTTATACCATATATTTTTGCGGTATTTCCAGCTCAAGAAAAACAAAGGAGATGCTTGAAGTGGAAATGAAAGGATCTTCTAGTAATCATTAGAATAAACACTCCTGGCAATGAAACTTCATGCCTGAGATGATCAAAACATCTGTCAGTATCACTTAAGGCTTTTTCTTGTATTGCTATATATTAGTAAACATAAAGATACCACCATCATTTGGTGACCAAATTGTTCTGCATTCCTTTGCCAGAGTAAAACTTTTAATAAACATTTTCTTAACGTTGAAAGCATGGGAATGGTATTATATTTCTGTGAATGCGTACTTGGATGCAAAATGTTTAAACGCTGAGTTAAATTATCAAATGTCTTTATAAAACTTGCATGTTAATGGTGTAATTGACTGGCAGAAATATCAGTAAAGTCTGAATATAATGGAGAAACAAACCTGTTTTGTTTAGAGTCTATAGAAATAATTCTAATTTTAAATGGATCATTGCCAAAGTTATCTTATACATTTTAGTCTTAGTTACACTGAATATTTTCCCCCCATGTGAAAACAATACAGACATATATGTATATACATCTAAATAGCATTTTAAAAATAGAAACATTAGCATGGACTACTTAAGTATGTGTTACCTAGGCTCTAAGATGTTATCAAATTAATTAAAATATTTAAGAGTCTGTCATCTTAGTCCTAGACATTGTCATTTTGCTGGAATATAATCCAAATAGAGATATTAAATGTATTCTTAGATTCATTATTCCAGTCATTAGAGGTATTAATTTTCTAAAGACCTTCAATAAACAATAATAAATGATTTGGATGTGAACATAGGAGGTATAGTTAGTAAGTTTGCAGATGACACCAAAATTGGAAGTGTAGTGGACCGCAAAAAAAAGTTACCTCAGATTACAACGGGATCTTGATCAGATGGGCCAATGGGCCATGGAGTTCCAAATGGAGTTTAATTTAGATAAATGTGAGGTACTGCATTTTGGAAAAGCAAATCAGGGCAGGACTTATACACTTAATGGTAAAGTCCTTAGGAGTGTTGCTGAACAAAGAGACCTTGGGGGGCGGGTTCAACGTTCCTTGAAAGTGGAATTGCAGGAAGATGGGATATTGAAGGCAGCATTAGTATGCTTTCCTATATTGGTTAGGTCATTGAGTATGGGAGTTGGGAGGTAATGTTGCGACTGCAGAGGACATTGGTTAGGCCACTTTTGGAATATTGTATGCATTCCTGGTCCACCTGCTATAAGAAGGATGTTGTGAAGCCTGAAAAGGTTCTGAAAAGATTTACAAAGATGTTGCCAGGGTTGGAGAATTTGAGCTATAGGGTGAGGCTGAACAGGCTGGGGCTGTTTTCCCTGGAGCATCAGAGGCTGAGGGATGACCTTATAGAGGTTTACATAATTATGAGGGGTATGGATAGGATAAATAGACAAAGTCTTTTCCCTGGGATGGGGAGTCCAGAACGAGAGGGCATAGGTTTAGGGTGAGAGGGGAAAAATATAAAAGAGACCTACGGAGTAACTTTTTCACACAGAGGGTGGTACGTGTATGGAATGAGCTTCCAGAGGGAGTGGTGGAGGCTGCTACAATAACAGCATTTAAAAGGCATCTGGATGGGTATGTGAATAGGAAGGGTTTAGAGGGATATGGGCCAAATGCTGGCCCATGGGACTAGATTAATTTAGGATCTCTGTGTTGGCATGGACCAACTGGACCAAAGGGTCTGTTTCAGTGCTGAACACTCTATGATTCTAAATCAGATTGATATTTGTGATGTCTACTACTCTCTGTCGGTTGAGTCCTCAGTCTCCATTGCATTGCTGCTGGGAATAATCAGGAATTCACCCATTGTTTTTACACACATCCTTGTAATAAACTACTGAGAAACCCAGGTATAATTCTGGAGCAAGTCCTTTGCTGGAGACAAGATAAGAAAATTCCAAGATGAAAATAGTCCTTAAAGAAAAATGATTACCAAAAGTGCAAATACTAACAACTGTTGAAACACTCCAGTTTAGCAAACTATACTATGTTTGAGAGAAATTTGGGCTTAATGAGGATATAAATTGTTTGCATTAAAAATACCATAACAATGCCAATTTAAAATGCAATTTCATTTTGTTTTGTGGGCATACTGTTAGAAGTTTTAATTTTGCAGGATATGGCTTATGCATACTTTATGAATCAAGAATAATGAACTGGTTTACAAAAAAGAATGCTCACTTCTTCAGCTTTTTCAAAAACTCGGAGAAAGTTCAAACCAAGCAGCTTTTTAATGTCTTTGTCAGTCCAGTTCCGCTGGAGCAGCTCAGCAATTAATGCAGGATATTTTGAAACGTCTTCTAGTCCAATAGGGCCCCTTTAAATCCAAAAGAAAATACTTTTTTTTTTCTTATTTTAATAAATATGTCATCGTAAGCTTAAAATCAGAACCACGTGCTACCTAAGTACCTGTCAAAACCATCAAAGTCACTCCCGATGCCTACATGATCTGCCCCAGCCACATTTCGAATGTGGTCAAGATGATCTAAAACAGAAGACAGTTTATTAAAGACAGGGAATTTCACCTGCTCTTATCATTCAAAATGGTCATAGGTCATGGGTCATACTAACCTGCCACTTGAGATAGGGTGGCAGTTCCATTGCAAGAAATAAAATCAGGATAAAAATTTACCATCACAATGCCTGAATTGTTTGCCTGAAAAATAAACAAAATAGGCAATTTGTATATTAAATTGTATTTGAATTTTGTACTTAACACTGCATTTACTTGGATTTTTTAGTTTGTATGATTGTGATTAGCATCATCGAATCATGAATATGATACTTTTTAATTCTAGCAAAACCCAGTACTACAGCGATTACAATGAATAATGTATGAAATAGGCTAAATTACAATTCTAGTTACAACTTTAGAAATATATTGTTGATTAATGTTAATATGCTCAGAAAAATAAAGCATGGTTGTAGGGTACAAAGATATTCTAAATATTAAAAATCTAAAACGAAATGCACATTGGATGAATCAGTATCTGAAAAAGGTAGGTTAATGTTTTGATGTGTGTAATATTTAGTCATGCATGCGTTATACACATTTCGATTTCTAATGAGGCAGTACACAAAATGTCAATTGATTTGTCGTACATCACAATTAAATAGAGGTAGTTTTAGGGGATTTTAAAGTACCAGTAATAGCTATAACTACAACTGTCAATCTTTGGTTGGATCACATTTAGAGTATTTGTTAGAAATTCTTCCACAGGACATTGGCATCACTGGCAAGACTAATATTTATTGTCAATTCTTAGTTACCTCTGAACTCGAAGCCTTACTTGGAATTTGCTGAGGGTAGTTAAGAGTTAATGAAATTGTTGTGGGTCAGGAGTCTTATGTAGGTCAGACTTCCCAGACAAGTTTGTACAACAACTGATGATAGTTGTAATGGTCACCATGAACCTATTATCAATTGTGCTCAGTTTTTTCCTTAATATTGAGGGTAGGATAACTTGTTTTGGAGACAATACAGTGAAAGCTCACAACATTCTTTCCTGAGATGAAGGAGTTGTTGCTTGATGAGAAGTTCAATTATTTTTGGATATACATTCTGGAGTTTAGAAGAATGAGAGGTGATCTCATTGAAACAGAAAACATTCTGAAGAGGTTTAGCATGCTAGACTCTGAATGGGGTTAATTTGAGAAGTGGATGCAGAGAAGTAGAGAACTGGTTGGCAGACAGGAAGAAAAAATGTTGGAATAAATGGGTCTTTTTCTGAGTGGTTGGCAGTGACTAGTAGGGTACCGCAGGATTCAGTGCTTTGACCGAAGCCATTCACAATATATATTAATGATTTATCTTGTTTGCAGATGACACAAGGCAGGATGGGAGTATGAACTGTGAGGAGGATCCAGAGATGGGACCAAAGCGACTGTTTCCATGCTGTATAATGCTATCTCTCTAAATGTGAGGTTACACTTTGGTAACAAAACAGGAAGACATTATTATGAGAATGAGAAAGTGAGAGATGCAGTGAGACCTAGTGTCATTGCACACCAATAACTGAAAGTAAGCATGCAGGTGCAGCAAGTGGTAGACGACAAATGGTATTTTGGCCTTCATACCGCGAGTATTGATTACAGTAAAAGGGACGTTTTGCTGAAATTGCCAAGAGCTTTGGTGAGACCAAACCTGACATATTGTGTGTAATTTTTGTCATCTCATTTGAGGAATTATGTTCTGACTATTAAGGCAGTGCAACAAAGGTTTACCAGTCTGATTGCTGGGATGGCAGGGCTGATGAATGAAAAGATACTGGAACTCATAGAAACTGGAGTTAAAATTCTAACAGGACTAGATAGGAGAAATGCAGGGAGGATATTTCCAGTGATTGAGGAGCCTAGAACCAGGGATCACAGTTTAAGGATGTAGGGCATGCCATTTGCGACTGGGATGAGGAGAAATTTCTTCACTCAGACAGTGGTGAGCCAGTGGAATTCTCTGCTACAAAATCAGTTGAGACCAAAACATTGAATATTTTCAAGACATAGTTCTCAGGACTAAAGGGATCAAGTGGTATGGGGAGAAAGTGGGAACAGAGTACTGTGTTGGATAATCAGCCATGATCATAACAAATAGCAGAACAGACTTTCAGAGCCAATAACCTATTCCTGCTCTTAGGTTCTATATTTATAAATTATATAGATGCATGAGGTGATATAATTTGCTTAATCCTACTGAATTTTAAAAATAATTTACAACTAGGAGGATAATTAGGGTTTGGGATATGTTTCAGGCAGGAGCCCTTCACAGGAACCCGAAACGTTGATTTTCCTGCTCCTCGGATGCTGCCTGACCTGCTGTGCTTTTCCAGCACCACCCTAATCTTGACAAAAATGGCAACTGTCTTCCCCATGCATGAACTGTATCCACTGCCATCTCAAATGGCAAGTGTAACAGATACATGGTTCTACCACCTGTAACTTCCTCTCCAAGCCATTTGTCATCCTGACTTGGAAATATGTTATCTTTCCTACATTGTCACTGGGTCAAAATCCAGAAACTGCCTAACAACACTGTGGATGTAATTAGATCACATTGACCACAGTGGTTCAAGAGCAATGAGGGATGGGCAATAAATGCTGGCCTATCCAGTTACATCCAAAGACAAATGCTGAGAAAGAACTTCAAATTAGATATTAATTTCTGTATCAAGAGATAGATTGTCACTATGGACCATGGTAGCAGAATTTGCTCACCACTGGGTGTGATTGTAGATCTCACTACATTTAATACAATCACTAGGCAAGACTCTATACACTAAATGGGCCATCCACCAAATCTCTCAGTCTCATCTGATCCTTCCATGGCAGCACACTCTCTACAGATTGAGGGCACCACTCTTTCAGGATGAATAGTGGAATGAAACAGGGCTGTGTCTTAGCTCCCATTTTATTTTTTTTTTCTGCACATTCCTGATCTTTGCCTTCTCTGCAGGTATAGAAGGAGCTTATTCACACATTAAGTCAAATAGTGAGCTCAAAAATCTGTCAAAATCAAAACTGAAGACAAAAGTCTAGCACATTTGATCAAAAAATATTTTCATGTTCATGATGTCTTGCTCTTCACTGACACAGAAACTTGGCTCCAAAGACATATAGATTACCTCTCCCAGCCTGTAAATTGTTCACACCTACAATAAGCTTCAACAAAACCATAGTTATGGGCCAGGATGTCACAAATTACAGTGTACATTGGGGAAATCAATTAAAATATATTTCTCCCCATCAGTAATAATTATTTTCAAACTCGCGAAGATACTATTATATCACAGTTGTCTATCAGAGTAACCTAAAAGCAATAATCCTATAATAATTGCAATTAATTGAAGCTACATGTCCTGTAACAATTAATTAGTTCCAATTTTACTGTTAATTGCACGACTGCATCTGAAATTACCTGTGATTGCCAACCTTTGTTATCAGTCATGTTTTAATGCTTCCTTCCAACTCAAAGGCATGTAATAAGTGTATGGCAAAACAATTCAACAACTTCACATATTGCATAGCATTTTCAGAAAGGCAATGATGCATCTCAGGAGTCAAGCAATATAAAATTGCTCAAGCCTGCTGTTAGTTTTTAACACCTCAAACTCTAAACGTAATTCTGCCTGTAATTTACAGCTGTCAAATATGGAAACACTTGATGGTTTTATTTAGTAATAGTGCAAGTACAAGTTATTTCCAAATAGACAGATAAAGAGTTAGATTTCGATCCTTTTCTGTGATAACATTCAGCTCAAAAATGTATTGCACTGTAACTTTCTGGATGCCTGGCAAGGACAATCTGACACCTGTGTGTCTCCTGACATAATGAGGTTTAAAGTTTGAGAAATAAATCAACTCAGGACTAAGCCAAATCCAATTCGACCATGGAAATTAGGAAAGGTAAATCTGGATTAAGG
Source organism: Chiloscyllium punctatum (assembly GCF_047496795.1). NCBI lineage: Eukaryota > Metazoa > Chordata > Chondrichthyes > Orectolobiformes > Hemiscylliidae > Chiloscyllium > Chiloscyllium punctatum. The sequence continues at coordinate 37,404,546 of NC_092764.1, forward strand.
GAGAGCAGAGAGAAAACAAAATGAATAAAAATTCACAATTATCATTTTGTGTTCAAAGAGGAATTAAGTTATTAATATTATACCTAACTTTCTGTGGAATATTTAACAGGCAAATTGAGCACATGTTGAGAAATAATGGTGAGATAAAGGGTTAAGTTTAGCTCTTGTGCAAAGAAAATGGCAAACAGAACATTAATTGTTCAACCATGGACCTCATGGCATATCTCTAATATCTGAAAATACTGACTTTTACGTTAACCTCTTACTTTTATTCATGTGGTTCAATTTATTTATTTTAAATATTAAATATTAGTATAGAACATTTAAAGTATGCACATGATTCCTCGTACCAGCTTACGTAGAACCTTATCTTGCACATTTCGGTAGTTGTTGCATAAAGCAAATGCAGATGAATGACTGAAAATGACAGGAGCCACTGACACTTCAAATGCAGCTAACATTGTATCTTCAGAGACATGAGATAGATCGATCAGCATTCCCAGACGATTCATTTCTTTTGCAACTTTCTGAAAGGCAGATACAGTAAACTTTTGATTCTAGTTTGGCATTTTCTTTCTTTCCATATATATAATACTAACTTCTGTTTATGTAGCTCCCTTAATGTAGAAAGAGTTTCTAAGGTGATGTTTGCATTATGTTGTCATCATAATTCAGAAATCAGGCTAATGCCCTGAGAATGAGTTCAAATCTCACCATATTAGTTACTGAAATTTAAACTTAATTAGTAAAAATCTGGAACTGGCAGCTAGTCTCAGTAATGGTCACTACAAACCTATTTTTGATTGCCATAAAAACCAACCAGATTCACTGATGATCTTTAGGGAAAGAAATCTGCCAACAGTTTGGTGTACATGTGACTTAAGAATGTGGTCAATTCATAACTGGTCTAGCAAACCACTCACTTCAAGGGCGATTAGAGATGGGCAACAATTGTTGATCTTGCCAATTAAATAAAAGCAAAGTATTCTGGATGTTGGAAATCTGAAATAAAAGTACTGGATGAACTCAGCACTTGTGGAGTGAAAGAGACTTAATATTTCAAGTACAATATGACTTCTTTCGAATTGATGCTGCACCACTGCCAATAAAAGCAATGCCAATAAAAGCAAAGAACTAGAGGAAATGATTTTTATTTTTAATAAAAGGTTTTTTTAAAATCAAATATGTATAGCAATGAAAGTTATTGATTGAGGTACATTTGTGACATTTAGATTGACCAACTGAGGAGAGTTTTTCGCCACACTAGACAGTGGCAAATGATCAGAGGAGGACCAGAACAAAAAATAGGTATAAGCCATTTGGCTTTTCAAATCAGTTCTGTCCTTCATTTAGATCATATCTGATATCCCTTAATAGATTTGGGTTCACAAAATCTATCATTGTGATTTTGTGATAGCTCCAGTCCTCAAGCTTCCAGAATAAAAGCAGGAAATAATAGCAGGTCAAGCAGTATCAGTGGAGAGAAAGCCAACATCATCATGCCACAGCTGATTTAGTGCCAATTGCTGTTTGCAGGAGAACATGCCTATCTCTACCATCCTGTGTGTGTAGAATTATTTTTCTTAATTTCACTCCTGAGGGATTTGTCTCTCATTATTAAAACTCTGGTTCCCTAGTCCTATTCTCCAATCAACAGTAACAGTTTCTCCCAATTCATTCTATTTGTTCCCTTAGTTTCTCAAAAACTTCAATTAAATCTCCACTTAACCTTTTAAATTCCACAGAATACAACTCTAGTTTGCCTAACCCCTCTTAATAATTTAATCTTTGGTCCATATATCATTCCAACAATTCTCTCCAACATAAGTAAAAATTACTAACGTTTGATTCAGCTTCAGAAAGTGATAAGGACAGGGATGGAGTAGTGCTAGGGCAAATGTTATCCCAATAATTCAACGTTATTAAAGATGAATCTTGGTATGCAAAGCCAATTGGTAGACCTTCAATAATGGGTCAAAAAATGAAATATTGCATGAAATCCAACCAATATCTTTCTACAAAACACAAAGCTTAGAGGCTGATTCTAACTGCTTTTTGGTGAAATGCAAGTTGCGTGGAGTTTGTTGGAGGGATTCTTGTTGAGTGGCTGAACAAGTTCTCTCACTGAATCTGTACCAAACTCACCGTATTAATTGTTGTTTCTGTGTCATGATATGTATTACATCTGATTTTTGCCAACCTTACCAAACATTGTTTACTGAACAACTTGACACTCACTGGATATCCCGGAATTCACCAGCAACCAGTACACAGGTGCTACCCTTAAAATCCCATTGTGCTCTTGGACAAGCCCTGTCAGTTCAGAGCTCCCCTACACAGCTCCTGATGTTTGATTAGATTAGATTAGATTACTTACAGTGTGGAAACAGGCCCTTCGGCCCAACAAGTCCACACCGCCCCGCCGAAGCGTAACCCACCCATACCCCTACCCCTACCCCTACATCTACATCTATATCTATATCTACATCTACCCCTTACCTAACACTACGGGCAATTTAGCATGGCCAATTCACCTGACCTGCACATCTTTGGACTGTGGGAGGAAACCGGAGCACCCGGAGGAAACCCACGCAGACATGGGGAAAACGTGCAAACTCCACACAGTCAGTCGCCTGAGGCGGGAATTGAACCCGGGTCTCTGGCGCTGTGAGGCAGCAGTGCTAACCACTGTGCCACCGTGCTGCCCACGGTTTGCCCCAGACATGGTAGACAGGGGGAAATTGATGCCCTGCTTTATGAGCAGTAACCTTTAGTTCCTGCTGGACAGGACTTCTTCTTCCCCCAGGACCAGCAGAATAAAAGAATTTCAAACCTTTTCACACCCATACCCAAGAAATGCAGTGGCTAATGAAACATTGCAGATGATTGTATTGTCTGTATGTGTATGAATGTTGTGAATGGTGGATGGGCTGCTGATTTCAGTGCTTCTGAGTGGCATGATGATGTTGGCTTTCTCTCCACTGATACTGCTTGACCTGCTACTATTTCCTGCTTTTATTCTGGAAGCTTGAGGACTGGAGCTAGGCTACCTTTCAGCCTGGAATTTCCTTCTCACTGAGCCTACCTTCTTGGTAGGTTTATAGGGAGGCAAGAGAAGGGGAAGGGTGGACAGGTTTCCAGCTCACTCTCGATGTTCACATACTCACTGACTCATTTACACAGTATCTCTTCCTCCTCACACACCCTCTCCATTCCTCATTCCTTTGCACACCTTCCACTCATACATTCATTCACTCTGTTTCTCTTTCCCTTACAATCTGCTTCACTCTAACTCCCTCCCTTTCATTCCTTCTCTCCCTTCTTCTTCTCTCATCCTCCCTGTCTTTGTCTCTCTGTTTTCCATTTACCCGCTTAACAACCCTCTCCCTTGTTCATAATCACCATCACCCATCCTCCTCCCTGGGTTGAGGTGCTGTGCTCCACCATTTTGATTGCTTCCTTCAGCAGGCCTGTACTTGGACAAGGACAAAAGCTTATTTTTCTCTCATGTTCTCACTCAGAGCTTCTTTCTTCTGCACCCACTGGCAACTTTTCCCTCAATCCAGCTGGCAACTGACACATCTAGCAAACTTCTGGTCCCTTCCTCCCTTCCTGTAATCTGGCAGCTCCTCATCCACAGGCCTCAGATTCAGTGGAGTTACTCGTGTTCTCGCCCACAAATGGGGGAGAGAAATTACTTTTAATTCCATGCACAACTCCTTGAAGAGCATTCATTTCCAATTTCTGCACTATATTTGGACCCCTTGCCATCCACCAGTTGGTCAAGCCTGATTTAGATTCCACCACCCCTCCATAGCTTCTCCCAAATTACATCACTTCACCCTTACCAGCATTAAATTCAATCTACCAAGTGCCGCCATCTTCACCAGTCTGTCTACATCCTACTGCTCACTATTTACTACAGTATTAACTTGTGTATCATTCACAAATATGTAATGTATATTGTCAATACCCAAATCCCAAATAATTTACACAAAACAAGAAAATCAATATTATTAGTGTCGACTTCCAGGAGGAGCCCTCTCCAAGCAGTAAAAAAAATGTTTACATTACTGTTGGCCCCCTATGCTTCATTCATTTACAATCCAAGTAAACACGTTACCTTAATACCATTTGCTTCTATTTCCTAAATTATTCTGTTAGCAAATGTCTTCAGGAAATTCATATATCCACCATCTACAAGCATTATCTTCATCAACCTTTTTTGTTACTTCAATTAACTCAATCAGGTCAGCAATTTATGCTGGCTGTCTTCAAGTGAAAATCTGCCCTTTGACAATAATCCCAGTTGATTTCCTTCAACTACTCTTAGACTGATAATTACAAAATTCATACCTCCTCTCATTTCTTTTGAACCAATGTGTAACTTGGGCAAACCCGTAGTCCTTGGGCAGCGTTCACAAATGCAAGGAATAGTGAAAGGATTTGTTACAAGGCTTTTGGCAAGATTTGTATAAGTGTTTTGGTTTCATTTTCCTGCACATTCATAATAATCAGATTCTAATACAACTGATTACTATCAGTTAAGTTGTTTGAAGACTTCAGATTGAGCAATGTTTCTCAATAACAAGCTTTCCTTTTACAGCAGTAATCTCTATATATACATTGCAACAATGTCCCTGATGTAAGGACAAAGAACTCTGACATAATAATCATTGTGAATGCTTTCTTTGTACTTTTTGCATACTTCTCAGAGACATCAGTAGGGATATCTAGTAAACTTGTTAATGCAAATCAGAAGCAAATTTATACCACCTCAGGAAAAGTTTACTAACTTTACCAAAATCAGATAATCCAGTGACACCGGGTTTTACACTACCACTGTCCACTCTGCTGGTATCTGCCCTGAAAAATGAGAGAAGTTAAAATAAATGATATGTCTACAACGACTGCATTTTGCATTGCTACTATAATGTAAAACAGCAAGTCAGGGGTTGCACTGTGGCACAATGTGCTAATAAACCCCTTTGCTGTATCATGGACTAAAGTCAATGATCCACAACGTTGTGAGTTTACAATCCTAGCTATGAAGACATGCTGAGCTGATAGCAAATAGTCTCCCACAGAGAGTCAGAACTATTTTTTTCTGTAATGGTACACCTCTACATGTCAGATATGAAGAACTGTAGGAAACTGGCCTCCTGCTGTTTTCAGCCATAGATGACACATGGCATAGACTTTCCTATTTTCCCAATAAAATCATTTCCTGTATACAAAAACCTTTCCTATGCACTCCAAGTAGAGCAGAAAATGGCTCCAATTGATATTTTCATCACTATTTTCAGTTGTTTTTATTAGACAAAAAGTATCTTATTTATTTGTTATCAGCTCAGCACGTCTTCATAGCTAAACTCACAATGTTGAGAATCATTGCCTTTAGTCCATGATACTGCATGGGGGTTTATCAGCACATTGTTACATTTCCAAACTAAAGAAAGATAATTTTGAATTTAGATTATAGTTATTTCAATGATTTTGGGCAACATGGACAAATCTCCATTGTACTAGAATTGGAATCACAGAAAGAGGCCATTCAGCCCATCCAGTCTGCACTGATCCTCAGAAGAGCATCCCACCCAGCCCGAGCCCACACCTCATCCCCATAAACCTGCATTTACCATAGCTAATCCACTTTGTCTGCAGATCTTTGGACTGTGGGACAAAACCGGAGTATCTGGATGAAACTCATGCAGACATAGAGAGAACTTACAAACTCCATACAGTCACCCAATGCTGGAAGAAAACTCAGGTCCCTGGCCCTATGAGGCAGCAGTGCTAACCAGTGAGCCACCATGCTGTCCCCAGTGGATTACTACACCTCTCCCTGTTAAGACATTTTTCCAAGATGACTATTTCCACTTACTTGCTTTGCATTAGTTCAGGTAATGATCTTGCTATGCTTAATCCCTTATTTGCCATTCAGAGGCAACTGACTATAGCTTTGTGAACAATAGTTATTTTCTTACCATGGTGTGTTACAAGTATGTGTTAATGTCAGGTAACGGACTCCAAGTTCATAGAACATGCGCAAAGCTCCGAGACTGTTGTCGATTCCATGTCCACCTTCCACACCAATAAGGCTGGCTATTTTACCACTATGAAATACTTCTGTGATTCCTTTAATAGAATTAATCAATAGTATTATACTTTGCAAAACGCATTAATCATACAATCCTCTTGCAACCTTATGGCTGATGTAGTATCTCCAGTTGATAGCAGTATTTTGACTAAAACATTATCATCTTGGGGATGATGAAAATTTCTCCCAATGTAGCATGATCCAAATTCAAAGTTGCAAACTGTTCTTTAAATTTGCAACCATACATTCATTATTTACCCAATTTCATATCACCCTCAAATTGCAAAACTCATTTGCATGCATTTTTCAAATATGTCAACATTTGTGATCTTCTAAGTCATCCCTTTGTTCTTCAGTTTGCTACATTATATACATTTACAATATCACCTGTTGTGCAAGGACAAAAGCTCTGTAACATTTCTCAGCCAAATATAGACTAGGTTATGACCTACCATCAGCTGTTGTTGTTAGCTGAAAATCTTCTGGGAACATCTGTACCATTCTCTTTATCACATCAATTTGTTCCAGTGCATGACGCACTGCATCTTTGTTCTGTGTGTTACACGGCACATATGCAACCCAAAACTAGGTGAAATAAAATAGCAACAAGTTTTATTGGACAGGTAAAGTCAGATAGGAAGTTATCTAATCAGAAATACACAGTAATTGGTACTTACTTTCTCCCATTTTCATTCCTTATTTCTTTTTTAAATATCATTTTTGCCCTTTTCTGCCTTTGCTTAAAATGAAATATTTAGCAGAACTATTTTAACCTGACATAATTCATAATGTTGCATATATAAAAAGGATATTTACTTCTTATTATATTTTTGGAACATTGATAAAGGTCAAGTTAAGGATGAAGGTAAACTCTTAAACATCTGTTATTTGGCAGACAATTTCATGTTATTCAATGTAACAAAAGGATGCTGTTTGCCATTGTATTATTTCAATGAAAAAACATTTATGCCCTCTGGTGTTCAGCATTGTCATGGGGATGAGCGAGTTGGCTGGATAGATTTTTAATCAACCTGCTCATACAGGTTTACAACACATAAGTAGAGCGGGGGGGGGGGGGGTGCTTAAAAACAGAAATAGGAGCACTATCACTGCACCACAATAGATCTATTCATTCACATTCTCTTTGAAACAGTGAGTTAGCCTAAATTGTGTACCACACACGTAATCTGGAGCGCATGGAAGGGGAGTGCAACCTTTAAACTTGAGCACTACAGCAACAGGCAGACCAATAAATGAGAAACCCAGCATTTGGTTCAGGGACTTGATTTTGAGGTAACTTCATGATGTAACTCATCAATTATTTTCTCACATTTTAAGAATGCGTGCAGTAATAATCACTGGAATCATGGCAAAAGAACGTGGTGTCCAGGCATGGAAAATAGACAATATTAAAGTCTATAACTTCCATGTCCTCCAGAAGGTGTATGCATCAGCAAATTTACCAGCATTTGAATAATGCCCAGGGATAGGAAGAAAGAGATCTTAATTTTCTCTTTTAAACATATTTGGTTTAATTTTTAAAATGGCTGCTATCAAACACAATGAACAAGGTGACTGCTTCTAGAAATTACTAGGCCTAAAGTGAACTCATCACCTCCTGAAAACAGACACCCCTTGCATTTTATGAACATTTCAACTAAGCAAATACAAAGGGATAGTGAACAAGATGTCTACCTCAGCCAGTTCTGGACAATTTTGCTCATCTTTGTTCAAATGACTCCACAGCTATCTGCTACAAACCCTGGTTTCAGAAGAGGAGCATCAAATCTTCCTTGTTAGCAGAGTATCTCAACCGAAAGTTCCAGTCACATGACTGAAACTGTTAGTTTGTTTGATCCACCTTTAACTACACAGCTTTTACAATTATTCGTCATTGTAACGCCAGAAGAATAAGCAGACTCAGGCTCAGCTAAATGACTACAACTGATCTCAATATTTCTCAAAAGTCTGATTCTGAAAAGAAACCTGTGTTTTACCTGCAAAATGAATCAACTCTCAGCTAACATCTCAACACCTTCACCAGCAATGTAGCTGCGTGTAAGCAAAAGGGACTTCTGGGCCCGGTCAACTGAAAGAACATTAACATTCAAGTGAAGTAATTCTAATTTTCTTAATCTTAAGTGATTTGTAACATAGCCCCTTTCTTTCCTTCTGTTGTTATGCATAGGTGATTTCCAGTTAGTGAGAGAAACAAGGAATTAAAGGCCTGATTAATAATCAGGCTATATATCCTTAAGAGTGTTAAAATGATCACCTTCATTACTTTTCTGCAAACTTAATATTGGTTGTGGTGATTTCCTAACCAATTCTCCTTCCTCCTATCCCCACCTCCACCTCCTCACCACCTCATTAAGATTATATCAATAGATACTTCGCATATAAAGAATCTGCTACCTGAGCACCAATCAGACCAGCCCGGAGCTTCTCAATGTTGGTGTGGGTAACATTCCATGTTTTAAGGTCTATTGCAGAAAGATCATTGTGCACTCTCTTCCTCAGCTGCCACGGCATGTCATTATGTCTGAAATAATGAAAGTTAGGTACACTTTAAAATTGAGAACAAATTATTTTATAGTATAGTGTATTAGTACATTGATATTTTATAGTGTTGATTGCAGAGAATAGAATGTTTGCCTACATGAGTCCTGAAGCCTTTGCAGAGATGCTGAACAGCTACTATTTCCTCTTTTCAGTGAACTGGTTTGTGACAGATGCAGAAATCAATGACCAAAGTTTTGTTTTTTGGTTTCATGCTGGGATCCTTTACTCTGCTTTAGCATTGACAATCAAGTCTGTGAGCCTCTGCATCCTCCATACATATCAAACTCTGCTAGATATTGGGGAGAAGAATGAAAGGAGATCTCAATGAACTCTTTAAAATACTTAAATAAATACAGCAGGTAAAATGTTTCTCCTGGGAATGGGAACACTGTAGGTAAAAGGTACTAAGTGTTCGATTAGCCATAATTGTATTAAATGGTGGAGTAGGATTGATGCTTGAATGGCCTACTCCTGTTCCTACGTTCCTACTTATTAAGCAACAGAAAAGAAAAACAAGGACTGCAAGAATAATAAGATTCACATGCCCCTTGCATTTATCAGCAGTTGCTTAATAGGCTAACAATACAACTAAACCAAGTTCAAACCCACTTATCTTGGATGTGGCTTTCAATGAAACTACCTGTGGTTTCTCATGCTTGACACTGCATTGTTCCATCATGGTCTCTTGGATAGCCTCCTGCTCAAAACCTCTTCTTAAAGAGGTCTATGGTCTGTTCCACTCTGATCTAATGGAAACATTGTAACAATTGTTCCTGCATGGTCAGAAGACCTTCTAAATAAGGAACCTGAGAGTTCTCTAGCAGATAAGAATTATGCTAACTCCTAGGTTGTTTTGGTGCAGACTTCCAAAAATTTGCATTGATGGCCAGGACACCTTTTCTATTGATGAACTCTGCAGCTTGGTAATAGGGCACTCTCAAAGCAACATAAGTAATAATACTTCACCTGCGGGAAATCAGCAATGCGGGAAATCTCCACTGGCTGAGCTGCCGCACTTTCCTTATCACAGGGCAAAGATGTGACTAACTGTGATATGAAGAGAATAACATCAGTAACATCCCAGAAGTATTTGTGGGTGGAGGACTGGGAGATGCCACATGGGTCTCCTATTAGTCCTTTGAATGAGTCAGTGGATTTAAAGTTCACGCCAGCTATGACCTTGATGGCTGTCAGGATGGTGTGAGTGCAGCAGAAAGTTCATGAATTGTCAGTGGGTCTATAGATCTAGGATCTCACCATTCTCCTCCACTTTCGACTTCACCTTTTGGAGGTTGTTTCGATGAGCAGCAGGTATCACTGTTCTTTCTGGATTTGTTGATGACCATGTAATTCTAATGTTTACTGTGCTTATGAAATGGAAAATAGGACGTCACTTTTAAAAGCCTTTATCTGATTATGTTTGTCTAGTTTACAAGACAAGGAAGTAATTAGAGTTCAGAATAAAATGGTCTTTCTTGCTAGAGGCCAGAATTCTTCATGTGCATTCTTGAACAATCAATGACTTGCCTATGAAGTGCAAATTGAAGCTTGTTGAGTGGCATAACTGAGTCAGTGGAGACATGATTATTGCAAGTGCCCCTGGCAGACACTCAAAAACAGGTAACATGAAAACATGAGAAAACATTACAATACAATTGGAATGAGTCAATTTCTCTACCAACTATAGATTGACTAACTATCCAACAGCAGAAACACAGACGGAAGCATTGCCCAGGTACCTTTCTATCAAAGATGCTACAAAGATACAGTGAACTCCTCCTCTCACATGTAACATATGCCTTCCCTATACACAACCAAGCAAAACAGCTACATTAGATATTAATCATCCTGAGGAGTCTGAAATTGAATGGGACAGCTTCATTGAAACAGATTGAATCACTTCAAATGGCTGATAATTAACAGCTAGTTTTTAAGATTATATTTGATGGAACAACACTATTCAAAACCAATATTAAAACAAAAAGTTAAACAGCCTTTTGTTGGGAAGCACATGCCTCAACCTATCAGACAAGGATGTTTATTTTTATAACTTGTTAAAACAGCCATCTAAAACTAATATTAATTATGTTCACAATAAAAGCAGCAAAACAAAAGCCAAAATGATAATTGATCCAAGTAAAAATGAATGATATTTTTCTCAGAACCTACTTCATATGTCGGCTCCCCTACTTCAGGGGTTATCTTTAACTTGGATAATTTTTATTAAGGGAGTGACATGAATATTTGATGTGAGCACAAAAAAGACTTGTCACAATTGAATCAAGTAAAAACTAATAATACAAAAGAAATCATTTAGATTCTAGAAAACTATGTAAAAGTATATCTCCTATTATCCAACACAATATAAATATATGCCATATTAAGTTCACTACATCACATTACAGTGCATTGCTGTAAAGTCACTCAGATCACTGTCTGAATCATCAAACAACTCACTCCAATAGCTTAGTTGGATAATCATTCCACAACATCTTCATCACCTTTGGTAGTATTAGTCACTTTGGAAACATGATTCCACAAATAATTGAGTTCTGTACTATTAATATAGTGCACACTCGAAATTCCGTGTAATCCCAATACTGTCAAAAGAAAAATTATTAATTCCATGCATCTATGACCCATGGGCAAAATGCTAACATTTTTTTACTAATATTTTCATGAGATGTGGGCTTTGTTGGCTAGGTCAACATTTATTGCCCATCCCCAATTTCCCTGAGAAGCTGCCTTCTTAAACTATTGCAGTCCTTGGGCTGTAGGGACACCGCTGTGCTATTAGGAAGGGATCTCTTGTGACACTGGTGGAATAGCCACATATTTCCAAGTCAGGATGGTGAGTGGCTTGGAGGGGAACTTGCAGACTCCCACATAACTGCTTCACTTGACTTTCTAGGTGGTACAGGTCAAATGTTGGGAAGGTCATGGTGAGTTACTCCTCTTCAAGGTACACACTACTGCCACTGTGCATCACTTTGAAGGGAGTGAACATTGAAGGATGGACAGATGGAATGCTGAGCAAGCAGGCTGTATTGACCTGGTTGGTGCTGAGTTTCTCAAATGTTGTTGAAGCTACACTCAGCCAGGCAAATAGAAAGTATTAAACTTGCATAAGACACTTGTGTCTTGTAGGTGGTGAGCAGGCACTTAGGAGATTGGAGGTGTTATTCACAATACAATTCCTGACCTCTGGCCTGCTCTTATCACAGACTACATCAATGAGGGTGGGACTTGAACATGTCACAGATGAACAAACCTTTTGCAATTGTGCTCTTGCTCTCAAATTTCACACGTAATTTATCCATTTCTTGTACCTGCTTTATTCATCCAGCCTCTTCCAAATGTGGACGTCAGCACCTAAATAAATTTCTCTTTGGGGAGAATATTGTACTTGAATACAGAATTCAATTTTGCGCAATCTGCTATAGACTTTCTGAATCACAGAGGGATTACGGCAAAGAAAGTGGTCATTTAATACATCATGTTTGTAATAGCTTTCCAAATGATCCAGATTTGTGTTCATCTCCTGCTTTTTCCCTGTGCCTTTGCATGTTATTTTTACCCAAATAATTACCAAGTGCTCCCTTCAACGTTTCAATTGAACCTGTCTCATCCATACTTCCAGGCAATGCATTTCTTACCCTAAGGACTCAACGAATGAAAAAGACTTTTACTCACATCGTATTTGTTCTTTTTGCATATCATTTCAAATTTATGCCCTCTCATTCCTGTTTCTGATACAAGTGGGAGCAGTTAATCACTATCTATCCTATCTAGCCTTCTTGTGATTTTACCAACCTCGATCAGATCTCCCTTTAGCCTTTGTCTGTCTAAAGAGAACAGACCCATATCTTCAATCTGCCCTGATAACTGAAGTTTCTCCTTCCGGGAACCATTCATGTAAACTGCTTCTGCACTCTCTACAACGTGCTTACTTGGTGGCATGGTGGCACAGTGGTTAGCACTGCTGCCTCACAGCACCAGAGACCTGGGTTCAATTCCCGCTTCGGGCAACTGTCTTTGTGGAGTTTGCACATTCTGTGCAGGGTAGGTGAATTGGCTATGCTAAATTGCTCGTAGTGTTAGGTGAAGGGGCAAATGTAAGGGAATGCGTTTGGGTGGGTCGCTCTTCGGAGGGTCAGTGTGGACTTGTTGGGCCGAAGGGTCTGTTTCCACACTGTAAGTCTACATTAGAGTGGTGCTGGAAAAGCACAGCAGGTCAGGTAGCATCCAAGAAGCAGGAAAATCAACGTTTCGGGCAAAAGCCACTCACGTCCTATCTATAATGTTGCACCCAGATCATTACACATTATGATAGTTGAGATCTAACAAGTGTCTTATGCAAGTTTAACATCATCTTCTTTCCGTTGTACTCTACACACCCATAAATAAAGCTTTGAATACTATATGCTCTAGTAGCGTCTCTCTATCTATCCTGTCACCTTCAATAATCTGTACAGATGTACGCCCTTGTTCCTTTGCTTCAGCAACCCCTTTAGAATTGTACCTCCTATTTTGTATGGTCTTTCAATGTTTTTCTGACAAAATGCATCACCTTACACTTCTCTGCAATGAATCTCATCTGCCACCTATCTGCCCAATCCATTTACTTGCCTTCATCTATAGTATTCTACAGATTTTTCAATTCTTCCAAGTTTTATATCATCTACAAACCTAGAATTGTTTCCTTCATACCAATACGTTGACAATTAATGCATATTAGAAAAAGCAAGAATCAATTTTGCTGGGGAACTCCACGACATTTTTCCAAATTCTTTGACAAATACTATTTCCTGTCACTGTCAATTCTGTGTCAATATTTCTAATGCCCCTTTTGTTATATTCCATGCTCTATCATTTTTGACCCAAGTTTATTATGTGTCACTGTATCAAACTCCGTCTGGAAGCCCAAGTACACATCAACAGCATTACCCTCATTGACTCTCTGTTACCTCCTCAAAAACTCCAGCAAGTTAGTGTAGCATGATTACTCCTCCATAAATCCATGCTGACATTTGCTAATCAACTGAACATTTTCCATGTGACTATTGATTCAATCCCAAATAATAATTCCCATCACTGAAGTTAAACTGAAATTGCTGCACTTATCCTTACAACATTTCTTGAACCATAATGTTTGCAAGTCTCCTGTCTTCTGGCATCTTCCCAAGTCTAGAAAGATGATAGTCAGTGCCCCTGCAACTTTCACCTTTACTTCCTTCAATATCCTTGGTCATATCTCATCTGGGTCCCACTCCCTTGTCAACTACAAACAGTCTGTCCTGTGTGGCTGCCCAATCAATTTTGACCCCTTCTAGTGACCAAATTCCCTCTTTCGTCACCATCTCTCTTTGGTAAAGAAATATTCATTTAATAGTGAAGCCATCTCCTTGCATCCATGTAGAAATCCTTTTTACAAACTCTAATTTGTTCTACTCTTTTCATGACTGTTTCACTATTTATAGAAGACTTTGTTAACTGCCCTTTCCCTCAATTTCTCTTTGCTTCCCTTATTTGCTTTTTTCTCTCAGTTCTCAATTGTATTGTCATAAGTACAATTTTTTCTTCGTTATTTTCTCTCCCCTTTGGCATTTAAGGAGCTCTGGATGTGTTTGTCCCACCTTCCCTACTTGAGGCAATATAAAGACCTCAATTGTACCCACACCACTTGCTCTTTGATGATAGCCTATTGGTCAATTAATTTGCTCTACTACCCTCACTTTCCAGTCTATCCTCCCAAGCTCAGTTCTTGTCCCGATGTAATTTTCTTTTTTAAAAAAAAAGTTAGGGATTACTAAACCAGCATTTATTGTTGGTCCCTAATTGCCCAGAGGGCAGTTAAGAGTCAACCACAGTGCAATGAGTCTGGAGTCACTTGTCAGCCACTTAGTGAACCAGATTCATTTGCCCTGATAATCAACAATGGCTTCATTGTCACCATTAACTTCTTATTTCCATTAAAGAAAATGTATTAAATTCAAATTCCATCATGGCAGGATTTGAACCCAGGCTCCCACAATGTTACTGGAATTTCTGGATTAACAGAATAGTGATGATACCATGAGGCCATTGCGTCCTCAGTCAGCTCTCTGCTAATTGATTTTTCTTATTCTGGATTGACTGTTATTCTGCATCATTATCCCGAACCTGATGATACAATGGTCATTGTCTCAGATATTCCCCAATTGACACTCACTGCACTTGGCCCATTTCATTTCCAAGAACCAGGTTCAACAGTGCATTCTTTATTGTTGCACTGGACATACAATCCTGTCCTAACACAATCCAGGAACATGACGTGGAGGTGCTGGTATTGGGCTGGGGTGGACAAGGTAAACAAGGCACAGAACACCAGGTTCCGTGCTGTCCCCAACACTATCAGTATTCTACTTTTTGTTTGGGTAAAATAAAGTCCCTCATTATAATAGCTATACAATATTGGCATCTCTAATCTCCCTGCAGATATTCCTCTTCGTCCTTCCCACAAGTTGGTGGTTGATAAACTAAACCGAGCATTGCAACTGCACCCATTTTGTTTTTTAGCTCACGTCAAATTGATTCTGTCCTTGAATCCTCTAATACATCATCTTTTTCCAGCACTGTAATGTCTTCCTTAAAACAAAACTGCTACCCCGTCTCCTTTTCTATCTTGTCTGAATACGTTGTACGCAGGAATATTTAACACCCAGTCTTGCCCAATGATCCCTTTAATTATTTTTTCTGCTGTATGAATCTCAGAGCTGTGCATGCAGAAGCAGCTCTGAAAGCAGAAGTTAATGATGGGAATTACATTGTGGTGCTGATCAGCGTGTGTGGAACCTTTGAGTGGCTGCATAGCCTGTATGGAACAGACCCTGAACCAGATCAGTTATTGCTACACAGCATTCTGCACCTTTAACTTCCCGATCTTACTTAATATACATTGCGCAGTCACATACAAACAAGTGATTTAGACTTATTTCCTTTCTTTCTTTGACTACCGTATCTCCAAGTATTTTGTGAACTCTGATATTATCTACTGTCCACTTGTGGTCCCACGCAGAGGTGTGGGAACCAAATATGCTCTCTACCCAACTCATTGTGTCCACATTAATACCAGTCTCTGGCAATCCACCCTCTCCTTCAGAAGGGTGTCCTACAGCCGCTTTATGACATACTTGACTTGAGCACCAGTGAGACAACATACCATCCCGGAGTTACATATATGACCACAGAAATGCCTGCCTAGTCCCTTAACTAATAAATCCCGTTTTTATTGCACTCCCTTTTGTCCTCCTCCTACACATACAGCTGAGCCACTTGCATTGCCACAAATGTAGCTCTGATTGCATTCCCTTGAGGAAGTAATGCCTTCATCAGTTTCCAAAACTGAAAACCAGTCTGTGAGCTGGAGCCCAAGGGACTCCTGCATTACCTGCACATTTCCGTTGGAGTGCCGAATGGTCACCCATTTCCTCCCTCCAGGCCTTTAAGTTGTGGTGTGACCATTTCTTTGAACTTACTATCCATGTAACACTCAGTCTCACGGATGTGCCACAGTACCTCGAGCTGCTGCTTGAGCTCTGAAACCTTCATTTTCTGCACAAGGTCCTCTAGGACTCCAAAAGGGTCCATGATTTCCCAAATATTATAGGCCACTCATTCCACATGATTGACCTGAGCTGCATGTGTTAAATTTACTGCTCTTACTTTACCCTACCTCTCTTACTCTACTTTGGCTTACCTGTAATAGGTTTTCATATTGGCCTAGACTCTCACTCCTGGTAATTCTCAGCAAAAAATACTTCTTTAAAAAAAATCTAATAAAGTTGCTTACCAACCAATGAGCATAATGAAGGCAAAATACTGCAGATACTGGAAATCTAAATAAACAATGCTGGCATCAGTGGAGAAAGAACCAGCTACAGTTACAAGTCTGGTTTGATAGTACAGCACAGGAATCAACCCTTTGGCCCATGATGTTGTGCCTAACATGACACCAAATTAATTTCTTCTGCCTGTCCTTAGTCCATATCCCTCCGTTCCTTGCATATTCATGTGCTTAGCTAAAAGCCCCTTAAATGCCCCTATCATACCTACCTCCACCACCACCCCAGTAGCGAATCCCAGACTCCTACCACTATGTAATAAAACTTCCCCCTTCTCACCTTAAAAGTATGCCCCCTATATTAGCCATTTGAATGCTGGGAAAAGAATTCTGACCGTCAACCCTATCTATACATCTCAGAATTTTATAGACTTCTATCAAATCTCCCCTCAGCCTCCGTTGCTCCAACCTGAGTTTTTCTAGCTTCTATTGATAGTTCATACCCTCTAATCCCCGCAGCATCCTGGTAAACCTCTTCTGCACCCTCTTCAAACAATCCATATCCCTCCTGTAATGTGGTGACCAGAATTGAATGCAGTACTCAAAGGGTGACCTAACCAAAGTCTTACAAAGCTGCAACATGACATCCTGACTCTAGTACTTGATGCCCTGACCAATAAAGGCAAGCATGCCATATACCTTCTTTACCACACAATCTACTTGAGTGGCCAGGGATCTATGGACCTGAAGCTCAAAATCCCTATATACATCAATGCTGTGCAGGGTCCTGCTATTAACTGTATACCTTTCTTTAAGATTTGATCTTCCATTGCACAGCACCTCACACTAACCCGGATTAAACTCCATCGACCATTTCTCTGCCCATATCTGCAACTGATCTCTGTCCTGCTTTATCCTTTGACAAGAGTCTATACTATTCACAACTCCCCAGATCTTTATATCATCTGCAAGCTTACTAACCCACCCATCTACACTTTCATCCAAGTCATTTATGTATATCACAAACAGCAGAGGTCCCAGTACAGATTCCTGCGGAACACCACTGGACACAGATCTCCAGCCAGCAAAATCACCCTTCTACCACCACCCTTGACCTTCAATCGGCAAGCCAATTCTGAATGCATGTGGCCAAGTCACCATGGATCCCATGCATCTTAATCTTCGAGCCGACCATGAGGGACCTTGTTGATAGCCTTACGAAAATCCATGTAAACAATATCCACTACTCCATTCTTATTAATCATGTTTGCCACTTCCTTAAAAAAAAGGTTGTTAGTAAGTCAAGACCCACCCTGCACAAAGCCACGCTGACTGTCCCTAATTAGATCATGCTTTTCAAAATGTATGTAAATCCTATCTTGAAGAATCCTCTCCAATAGTTTCCCAACCGCTGAGGATGGACTCACCGGTCTATAATTTCCCAGATTATGTCTATTTCCCTCCTTGAACAGAGGAACAATATTAGCTACTTGCCAGTCCTCAGGAACCTCTCCAGACGCTAGCAAGGATACAAAGATCTTGGTCAATGCCCTCCTCTCTTGCTTCTCTCAAAAACCTTAGGTAGATTCCATTGGGCCGTGGCGACTTATCCTCCTTAATGCTCTTCAAGAGACACAACACCACTTCTTTTTTGATCTCAAAATGCCCCAGTGTATAAACACATCCCCCACTAATCTCACTATCCTCCTTTGTGAAGACTGATACAAAGCATGCATTTAGGATCTTACCCATCTCCTCTGCCTCCAAGTTCCCTCCTTTATCCTCGAATGTTCCTACCTATCCTTAATTATTCTCTTGCTTTTAATGTATGTATTAAATGCTTTGGGATTGTCTTTAACCGTACTCAAATTTCCTGCTTGAGTTCTTTCTTGCTTTCGTTATATTAACTTTCTAAACTTTACGTATGTCTCCTTCCTCTTTATGACTAAATTCACAACCTCCCTCCTCATCCATGGGTTCCATACCTTGCTGTCCTTGTCCCTCCTCCTTACTGGAACATGCCAGTCCTGAACTTGATCACTCGGCCTTTAAACAGCTTTTGCATGTCAAATGTGGACTTAGCCAATATCAGCTGGTCCTAACTAACTCTCCCTAGCTTCAGCTTAATACTGTCATAATTTGCCCTCCCCCCAGTTTTGTATCTTCCTGCAAGGTCCTGACTTTTCCTCATTCAGTTATCTTAAAACTTAAGGAGTCGTGATCACTATTTCCAAAATATTCTCCCACTCCAAGGTCAATTACCTGGCCAGGCTCATTTGCCAAAACAAGGTCCAGTATGACCCCTCCTCTAGTTGGACTATTCATTTTTTCAAGAAACCATCTTGGCTGTACCTAAAAAATTCTACCTCAGCTAAGCCTCTTGCTCTAAAGAAGTCCCAGTCAATACTGGGTAAGTTAAAGTCACCCTCTCTGACAATCCTGTTGTTATTGCATCCTTCCATAATCTGCCGACATATTTGTTCCTCAATGTCTCAGTGGTTTTTCCGGGGAGTGCTACTGCCTTAGTGGATCAGTCCTCCAGTTGGTTTCCCCAAAAATAGCTGCAACATTCTCCCATAATGCAACTTCGCCATGGTTTTTACCTCCCTATATTGTCAAAAGCATCAATGTTAAGCAGCCACTCCTATTCCGCATTTCCCTGCCAACTAGGTCACTGTAATGGCCATAACAGTCCTATGTACTGATCCAGGCTCTAAGCTCATCTGCCTTATCCATTATACTCCTTGCATTGAAATAAACATATTTCAGCCCATTGTGTTCATTAACCTGTCCCTGCCTATCCTACTCCACATTTCTCTCTGTTTCAGATGACAAGTGAAATTTACTGACTTTGTTGTCCAATTCAGGTGGCAGATGCTGTGAAATTACACCTTTTTATGATTATGGCACTAGCCTGCAAATCTGAAATACCATCTTTTCTCCTGTATCTTTGAGGGTGCATGCAGGTGGTTCCTGGGTATTAATGTGGCCAT
Source organism: Chiloscyllium punctatum (assembly GCF_047496795.1). Classification (NCBI taxonomy): domain Eukaryota; kingdom Metazoa; phylum Chordata; class Chondrichthyes; order Orectolobiformes; family Hemiscylliidae; genus Chiloscyllium; species Chiloscyllium punctatum. Next base: position 37,424,023 of record NC_092764.1, read on the forward strand.
TCTGCAATGTTGATTAACCCATTCTGCCACATCTTCCACTTGTCTAAATTGAGCCATGTACTTGCCATTTTATCTTGAAGACATCATGATCGATCATCACAAGTCTTGGCAATTGGCTAAATTATTTTACTAGAACTGGTGGAGAGAAAACCTTTAAAAAAATCCCTAACAGATCCCTTTAAATTATTGGTAAATAATTAATAGATAATCACTGAAAAACCAGAGTCAGCTTCTACATGTGTACACTTCAGGTATCAACATATACATGAATATTTACAATATTTGCTTTTTCTCTATAACAACTGAACTCTGGACTCATCTCAGGCTAATCAAAATATCAGTTACATCTGTTTAACTAAATTAATTGTAAAAACATAAGCTGTATTTTTCTTATTCAGTGAAGCCTTAAGTTTGAAAGCGTGATCTGCAATTTTAACACATTATAACTAGAATAATTTACCTACCCATCAATCAAGGCAGTAGTTTTCATTAACTGCTCAGCTCTCTCTTGATAAGAAGGTATAGCTGTATATTTTTCAAAACACTGCATTAAACTCAGCAACACTAGGATATCCAGACATTTTAGCAACATTTCTATAAGAAATTTTAACATTGCTCATAACTAAAAGTTGCTCCTCGATGTCTGAACTTCCTGTTAAGGTGTGGGACGTTTTTAAACAATGGTTTTCTGCTACAGGAAACAGTTCCTTTGTATTTCTTGGCAACACAAAAATAACAGGCTCAAATGGCATATCCTGTCAATGTACATTATGCTTCTACATATAAAATCAGATGGGTTGCAACACAAATTTAATTGTTTTTGATCAAGCAGTTGAGGAATGATATTTCTGCTCCTGCAAATAGTTTCCTGCTTTCAAGACCCTCTTTGTCAATTTTCAGAATACACTTGGGAACATAGGAACGGGATGCGGCCATTCAGCCCCTCAAACCTGTTTAACCTTTCAATGAGTGGTCTCACTCCATATGCCTGCCTTTGACCCATAAGCCTCTCAAATTTACAATTAACTCACTCAGCATCCACAGCCATTTGTGAAAAAGAGGCCCAAACATCTACCGTTCTTTTTGTGTAGAATTGCTTTTGAATATCTATTCTGAAACAATTTGACTATGCTCCCTAATTCTGGAATCTTCAACTAAAGGAAATAGATTATTTACCTACACTGTCTTTTCTTGAACACTTCCATCAGATCACCTCTTAATCTTCTGAATTCTGGAGAAAACAGGCCTAATTTGTAAAATATCTGCTCATAATTTTGAAACATAGATTGCAGAGGTTTTCTTGTAAACATAAGTTTTACACTCCAAGGCCAATCTATCCTTCCAAAAGTGCAGTGCTCACTTTGCTCTCCGTACTCTAAGTGAAGTAAAACCAGCTTTTTGTACAACAAACATGGAAATTGGAGAACAGAAACAGTCCCTTTGGCCCATCATGTCTGTGATTAACTCCTGCATCCTTGTTTGCCAGTCCTCCGGATAAAAAGACCTGCACTCCATTAGCTTATTATTTTCTGTACTGTTCGTGACATTTTAAAGATCTATGCACCTAAACCACCGTCTCTTTGGACATCCACTGCATTTAATTTCATGCCATCCAGAAAGTACCCCAATCTCTTTCTTTGGCCTAAATGGATAATCTCACACTTACTTACATTGAATGTCCTTCTTGTCCTTTGTGATTGTGTGTGACCTTTATATACTTCACGATTTAACAATTCACAAAGATTTCAAATAAATTTTGTGAATAAATCATGTCTATCATGTGGATCAGTTGGTGAATGAGATGAACAATGAGATAGATAAAGAAAGCAGCACTTAGATTCTCTAAAATCAGCTCAAGTATTCCTATAATTTGTGTTTCAAAATTTTAGTGCATTATTTTGTACAACACAAATGTATGCTTACAAATACCGTCTTATTTTTAACATGATTTGAATATTGCATTAAGTTTCTGCCAAGTTTCAAAACTCAGGAATAAGCACTTCTGTCAAGTTAGCTGATGTCACTAGAATTTAGTACTTGCCAAGTGCTTCCAATTTCGGTTTATAACATTAGGACATCCTGTGGAGCTGTGAAACAGCAGGACACACAGGGTCAGATGACATATAAAACTTTTGAAAAAAGGCTTAGGACACAAATGAAACAAATCAGACATGTCATTCTCACTGGATACATGAAAACATTTTACAGTTAGGAATAGCATTCAAAAATAAATTGCTTCTTAAAACCAGCTTTTAGTGTAGGGCAAAAATTATTAAATCTAGGTCCAATATTGCAACAGAAATGACATTTAGATTCAAATTTGGTTTCTATGCAGGAATTTTCAATGTGGGTACATGTGTTTTGACCAAAGTAGAATGGAATTCTTTTTGCCCCACTTACAATTGCATTTTACCAATAGGTTTATCAATCTCGCACTCTTCAAGCTGTGTGCAAAGCCAGCTACACAAATTATAAATAGTTTAATTTTAACTATAATAGGTAACAAAGCTTTTGAACAGTTGCAGCCAAATTCAACAACCAGGTCAAAGTTGATGGACAGAATTAAACTAAGCAGTTAAAGGAAAGAGAAACAAAGAGATATGAGAACAGAGGTGGTATGTTGAATTGGGACCACTGGTAAAGGAGAATAAATGATGACATGTCCAGTTGGGCTAACTGGCTTCTTTCCATGCTAAGTAATCCTATGGTCACAACACAGACCTCAATAAGCAGCACTTAGCTCTTTCTTAACTGGAAAACAGAACTATATTTGGAGACAACATTATGGATGAAAAACACAAACTAAATAGAATATATCCTGTTCATTTTTTTAAGACAAAGGTTTATTACCAAATTACAAATGGTACATTGAGTAAACATAATAGATGACAAACATTACAAGTAAAATAAATTAATGTTACACAACATTAAGTAGTACAATAATTACAGAAGTACTACAGGTCTGGTTTTATTAACACAGAAAAACTTGATCAGTTCTACAGTAAGAGATCCAAAGAGCTTTTGGCATTAAGGCATGCAGCTTAACGTGCAGATCAAACTTGGATACACATTCCTACACGCGCACACTCATACAGTCCTATTGTTAAAAGATACTTGTCAGTTTTCTAAAATGCTTTGGCTAACAAAATGTTTTAGTGTAATTGATGACATTGGGAGGGTAAGTACATGTATTCAAAATAATTCTTTAATATCAAATGGCATGTATGTTACATCTACTTATAAGTTTCTGTATCCATTTCAGGTATCAAATTTTAAACTTTCCTTGTAGAATCATGGATGTTTAACAATTATATATTATTTTAACTAAGTGCTCTCAAAATGTCCACATATGGTACCAGTAGCCATCTTATGAAACTTTCATTTAATATCTTTCATAAGTTTTGGAAATACAGTTATGAGCGTAGAAATACAAAACAAAAACATAATGTGATAAGAGAAACAATAACAGAAATAAAAAATACATTTTGTAAGAGGTTCTAAAAACTGCAGACTAAACCTTTAAAATTAAATGCATTAATGTCTCACAACAGTAAGTTTTCCTTAGCCTTGCCTGTGGCACGATCACCCAAAATAAACTGGTGTAAAGCATGATAGCAAGCAAACTGCAAGCTACCCACAATGCAGAGTACTTAAAATTTCAGTCAACCTTGCGTTAATTCAGGTTCACAGTGGAAGTACTTGTACAGCTGAATCCAGCTTAAAGAGGAACAAAAAACTTTAAATACAGATCTTCTTACTCCTTCAGCTCCTAAACCTTGGAACCATAATTTACTTTTAAATACTTGGAACTTTATTCAAACAGCTGTTGAAGCAATTTTTTTTTATCTCTAACATTTTCCTTCTGATCTCTTAGAATGTCCACAACCTGTAAATGTAAAGTAGGTGAATAATGTTGGCTTACTACGGCTTTAATTTCTCTAATCAGTAAGAGAATTTATGGAAGATTGTGAAATTTTACCTATGTAAGCACAGACATTCTACAGTATGTCACCTACTCTACATTTATTAAGTTGGAATCTCAATCATTAACATCAATAGGACGTTGCCTTATGTAAAAACTGTGTGAACAAGCACAATGGATTCAGTTTCTAAAAAATCTTAGTTTCATCCATGTTGTGAACTGAAACCAAATCAGTTCTTTCTTGGTTTGCAAGTAGCCTAAATAATTATGCATACACTACATAAATAATCAGTACAATTGGGAAAAACTAGAAACTTTTCAGATTCATTCACTTTGTATGCAATGTGAACAAGGCATTACAAATTCTCATATCAGCAGTTTGGATGTTATCGTTATTGCTCCCCATTGTCTTTCAAATAACTCCAAGTCCATTACAGCTTCACAATATTCTTCCAACCACTGCTAGGTTTTAGAATATCAAAGAAAGGATGAACCCAGTAACTACAAATCGGTTAGTTTTACCATGATGGCTTATGAAGAATTGTAAAACTAAGGGCAAATTTCAACACAATAACCGTTGCATTTTTTTTCTAAGTAAAAAAGAAAGTGATGAATGTTAACAGTATGTTTGCCTAGGCAATATCAAATGCACAGAATATTCAGTACAAATTTATCTTTGAAAAAGCAAACATATCCTCACTCAAACCACAATCTTTATATTTTAAAAAAAGATACCAAATTCATGTGAAAGTGTTTGGGAAACCTCTTATCAGTTGACAAATACTAAGCACCCCGACAGTTACAATTGAGACACATATCTCCCTTACTTGTTTGTGGTAAGTTTCAGAAGGAAGACAACAAACTGGTTCTTCTGGCAATTTTCACAATCCCAATACTATTTTGGCCGAAGACATGCATGGAGATAAGGATGTCTTTGTATTTCTCAAAGACACTACAGGGTGTAAATAGCAAAATATTTCCTAGTAGATATGTGAATTTTAAAAAGATTTTTAATGTTTAAGTCATAGCTGATAAAATTAATTTATTGCCCAAACTAAACAGAAATTCAGAGTTCTAAAAACTGAAGTTCGAAAATGAACAGTAAATTCAAAATTCTTAACTATCATTTAGTCACAATAGCTGTATTAAACCAATATATTTAACTAATTGTAAAATCATTGTTACATTTTTCAAATTGTATTCACGTCAATGCTCATGTCTGTTATAAGTAAATTCAGCTTTATATCTTCAAATACATTGCTAAATTTTACATGGATTTCCTTCAAATTCAGATGGACAATTTTAGATGCAAGTTGAATTGTAGCAAGGTACCTTTTACTGCTTGTTCAACTTATATAATTCAGTGCAATATTTCTTGTAAAATTAGTGAAATCATAATTTTAAGCAGTAAAATCAATAATTATAACCGTTTCAAGTCAAATTACTAATATTTATTTTTACATAAGTGGCCATCTCTATTACCAAAAACTCAGGACAAACCTCTGAGTAAATGGTTCCATAATTATGATCTTATTGAAGATGATTTGAATAACTTCCACTTGTGATACAACATATTAAAATAGCAATTTTGTATACACTCTAAGTGTAGATCTCAAAGCCTGGACATTTCAGTCTGCAGGATCATAATCCTTGTGAACATTTGCAAACTTTAAATGGGCATCTGAACCAAAGGGTAAAATAAGTTAGCAGTTCTCCATTCCTCCAACAAAATAGGTTTTAAAATGTCAGTGCATGCTATGTTTGGAACAAAGCCAGTTTTCTGATCCCTTTGAAATAACTCAACAGCATAGTTGTATGGAACTTCAAAGATAATCTGTCTACAGTAAAATTAGGTATTCATGGAACACAAAAAAAACCCACAAGATTAAAGCATGATGTCTTCTGAAGATGAACAACATGTTAACTTGCTTGTCTGAAGAGGCTTTATTCATTTCCATTTGCAGTGGGTTGTAAAGCACATACCTGAAACTCTCATGTTTCAAGTCAGCCTGCCATCGTTCTCAAAAAGAGAAAAACCTGTGCAGACTTTGGTAAGACCATTTCCCCAGAAAATTACTGTATGACACAGAACTTTGAACAAAACCTTTGTTCAAAGACTAAGTTCATATTACTACTGAACAAGGTAAAAGTTTTCATTCTGCAACCCCTTCACGTACTGTTGTCTTTACAAGAGATTTGTTCAGTGATATGATTACAAAATAGCACCATAAGCAAAGTGCATTGTGAATACAATAACTTCACTGCATGTAACAGCTTATAACTACAGGCATAAATATTAAAAAAACTTCAATAAATACAGAAATATTATCTGTACCTAAAGCACCAGTATTTAGGACATGGTGCAGGACAGTATAGGAGAAATGAAATATCAAAATGATCCTCGAACATCTTCCTTGCACCTAGGTTACTTATATGCAAGATATTATTTGTAATATGTTCTGAAAAGGGTGACAACAGTAACGTTTACACCATTTAAAAAGGGACTAAACGTTTTGAATTGTTGACATTCACGGTTTGTTCAAGAATTTATCTCATGACTCCTTCTATAAAGAGGCAATGTGTTTTGTAAATATAGCTTCTCCAGGTTGATTTAGTCAGAGCCACTCTGTTCAGGTTGGGAGCAGTGGTCCTTGTTGAGGATAATGTTAATGATCTCACCCTCATGTTCCTTCATATGATCCATCAATAGCTCTTTACTGGTGGATTCAAAACCACAGATACAGCAACAGAATAACAGCACACAGTACTCCATGCCAGTACGAATCTGACTTCCAGCTTTTCCTGGTGTATCAGAGACATTTAAGTCTGAATTCAATTTCTGGCACTTTTCAGGGCCTTTGGTTTCATCAGTAATGAGGCTCACTGCCTCTGGAGCTGAGGGAGGCTTATCAGAATTTGTAGAAAGAGGATGAAGTGATGGTGACGATGATGATATTTCTTCAACATCCTCATCTGCAGGTTTTCGCTGGAGGTCTTGACACCTTATATAAGTTAGATGCACGCATTATTTTACACAAAATAACTTCACCATAATATAACGCAAACAAAAAAAATGTTTTAAATACCTCGTTGGACATGCTATAACTCTTCTATGACAAGAGGGAGCTGTACCCAGACATTTAGCCCAGAAATATAAAGGCTAGGATAATGTGTACCATTGTTTGTACTATATTTATTGCATTCACATCTGGTAACATCTGTCCTTTCACATTTGAAATACGATTTTTGTAATCATGCAAGTCTGACATATGTAATGGCAGAATTTAGCCACTGGGTGACAAGCTGGAGCAGTTAGCTTTCTTCCTCTCATGAATTGGTGGAAAACTGGATTTGTCCTCATGTTTCCTCCTCTTAGACCAGAAGCAATCCTTACAACATTTACTTTAACCACTGTTTTCACAACTCAGTTCCCTTCAGGACTCAGGCAGCAATGTAAGAGTAAACGATCTAAGGTTAAGCTCCCCAGTTTGTATTTACCCTTGACATCCACTTCCATTAAACAAATCACATACTGCCATTCTGTAGATGCTACATCAGTTGGCTGTGTCAACCAAAATGTGACAAGCTGAGTGAAGTGAATTGGCCTGATATGATGGCCTTTGGGTCTCTGAAAACAGAACCCACCTGCAGTGCTTGCCTGCTGGAATGAACGGTTCACTACAACTTCAGTGTTTAGCCCCAGGTTCAGTTGACAAAAAATAATTATTTAACTTGAAATTCAGTAGGATCTCCAGCTGTTATCTTCCCTTTTGGGTGGAAAATTGTACTTGACATCTTGGAGGGAAAACAAGGAGTCTAATCAGGTTACAGGAACTGATGACCTGGGGTAAATGTGCATAAATTACTGAAGGTGGTAAGGCAAGCTAAGAAAGTACTATAAAGCCATGCAGAATCTTGACTTTTTGTTTAGTAATTAGAGGCAGAGATTACAAAGGATAATTCAGCATCAACTGCAGCATTGTGTCCAATTCTGGGCACTGCACTAGATTTTTCAGATTTAGATATAGGTTTTAGGGAGGATGTAAAGGCTTCAGAGAATGTTTATGGATACAGTTGCAGAAACAAGAGCCTTCGGTATGTGGATGGACTGGGGGAATTGAGGCTGAGAGAAGAAGGACACAGAATGAAAGTGATGACAAAAGAATCAAAAGGGACACAAAGGATTAAAAAGCACTTTTCACTTGTTGAGCAGTTATGATCTGGAATTGACTACCTGAAGGGGCAATGCTGGTAGATTTAATTGAGACTTGAAAAGAAACTGGATAAGCATATGAATGGAAGAAAGAAAATGGATATGGGGCAAGGGCAGGTGAGTGGGATGAGCTAAACGGCTCTTCCACAGACTAGCTTGGGCCAAGTGGCTAAATGGTTCCCAGCTGCACTGCATCCACTCTATGAGGGCCCTATCTAAAATCTCTACTCTTCAAATCTACAATAAAATCATGTATCGAATGATTAAAGCTTCCTCTCCCAGGAGTGAAAGGAGGACATCTACTGATCTCCTAACTTCCTCCTCGCCTTCATGAGAGCGCGAACAGAAAGTGAATGCATGGAGCAAGAGAGTCTGCATTTTCTTCTCCTTGATGTTCACCAAAAATCAAATCTTTAAGAAAGGCAGATTATGGTCTCCCCTCGCAAAAGGCAACCCTCTCTTCTTCTACAAGACCATAAATATAAATTCCTATTTTTCCAGCACAGTGTGACCTAGTATGGACAATTATTCACATTATAAATGATTAAACAGTGCTTTGTCTAATCACAATTTGAAGCTGCTCAACAAGTCACAGTTAAATCAAATTTCCACAAAAGAAATATTAACAAATTAAAGCCTTCTACTATTAATAGATGTATCCTCACCTGCTGCTTTGAGAAATGGCTTCATTTATGGCCTTATTCACCTGTTCATAATTATAATTTTGATCACTTGCATGTTTCCACATATGGGATTTCAAAGATGGAGGATGACTACACACATAACCACATAGAGAACACCTATCAACAAACAAAACCAGAACACAATTACATAAACTAATCCATGTTTAAGGTTCATACAGATAATTACATAAAATAAACCAGATATAGTGACATGGCTTCATAGTTACAAAAACAAGTCTTATGAAGAGAGTCACAAATCAAAACTGCAATCTTGATTGAAATTCAAATTAGTCCATTGGCACTGGCTAAGTTGGCTTTTTGACAGGAAGCTCAACCAGTCTAGTCAAAAGTTGCCTCTCACAATGTTACTTTTGCAGATCCATTCTTAAAGAATTTTTCTGAACCCCAAAAGTACAACAAAAAAATCATACAATATAATTAATTTGGTATATGAAATGATAAATCCATTTAAATTTGATCTTTGATTACTGTATTTAAATATATTCTGACATTTAAACTACTCACCAACCAGAAAGGGAAAGTAATTAAAAATCTCTTAAAAGCTAGTAAACATATTTCAGCAAATTGCATTAGCATTTAGGAGTCAGAAGAACGGATTTTTCAGCAATTAATGTAATTACATGCAAATATATGCATTCTTCTACCCATCATTAGCTGCATATCATGTCTACTTGCAACACACCCAAATCTGGACTCTAACTAACTATTTTGGCAGAGTCAGTGTTAAAGAATTTGCATGAAAATACATATATTGTACAAGCCATCCCTCCATATACACAGTCAAATTTCAAAATATAATTTAAATTACTGAAAGCAGCAGATAAGTATTGGGAATGCACAGATCATTTGGTACTATGTTAAATGCTCTTTAGGTTGAGATGTTTAGCACATTCTCTTCAACAGAAATCTAAAAACCAGATCCAGAATTGAGAATGTTATACCAAAAGCCTACTCAGAAACTGACCCAAAAACAACAATTTTTGTTACTTAAATGACAAAGCACGAATGAGGAAATGGAGACCACCTCATAACTCTAGAACAGGACGATCATAGAAAAGTACCTCAAAATATTTTACACATCGCTGAACCAGCAGTAATGTTTGCTGAATCAGATGCATTGCTAGAGACTGTCAAGGCTATGGCAAGTATTACTAGATTAGCATCACGAATGGACATCATCCTTAAATGTGGAAAAATAATCAACTGTTGATTTGGCTGGGATCTGATGATATCCAAACCGATCAAGACAAAAATTAACAAAGTAACAATTACTTGGATTTGATTATTTCAACCACTTCTTCACTTCCTTAAATTCTCCAGTAGGGCAGCTCCTTGAAACTCAAAATGGAATAATCTATGTTATGGGAGCTAGGCTACCTACTGGGTCACAGGTGAGAGCAAACCACGTACTGACTTATCTTCAAACTAGCCTGTGGTTTAGTGAACTTCATATTTAAATACAATTTCTTAGAATAAAACAAGTATTTATTCACCAACAATTACTGAACTACTTTAGAATGTACTTATATTATGACCATGTCAGGTTACCAGAAAGACTTAAACAAATATGAGCAATTAACAACAATTGTTGAGCAAAATCAACAATTAACTGACAGAATTTTTCACCAAGATTCCTTATTCTTTAATAAAATAAAACTTCATTGTATATCAAGAATCACCAAAGAAAGTAAATAGCATTTAAGGTCATAGCTTAGAAAGGTTTATAAAGGTTTTGGATGTAGGTTTGCTCGCTGAGCTGGAAGGATCATTTCCAGACGTTTCATTACTCTACTAGGTAACATCTTCAGTGGGCCTCAGGTGAAGCAATGCAGAAAATTCCTGCTTTCTATTTATATGTTTGGGTTTCTTTGGGTTGGTGATGTTATTTCCTGTGGTGAAGTCACTTTCTGTTCCTTTCCTCAGGGGGTAGTAGATGGAGTCTAACTCGATGTGTTTGTTGATAGAGTTCCAGTTGGAATGCCATGCTTCTAGGAATTCTTGTGCGTGTTTTTGTTTAGCTTGTCCTAGGATGGATGTGTTGTCCCAGTCAAAGTGGTGTCCTTCCTCATCTGTATTTGAGGATATTAGGTGAGAGAGAGTCATGTCTTTTTGTGGCTAGTTGGTGATGACAAAGGTGTCATCTGCATAGTGGACCCAGAGTTTGGATTGGATGGTTGGCAGAGCTGTTTGCTCAAGTCTCTGCATTACTGCCTCTGCTAAGAATCCTGATATTGGAGATCCCATGGGTGTTCCGTTTGTCTGTCTGTAGGTTTTGTTGTTGAAAGTGAAGTGGGTGGTAAGGCATACGTTCACTAGCTTGATGATATTCTCCTTGTTGAATTCCTGAAGACCAAAGATACTAAGATAGAAGAGGATGAAATAATGGTCTCCTTTGATGTAACACCCTTGTTTACTTCAATCAACATTAACCTGGCCAAGGAAACACTGACTACACTATTAGAAGACCTGAAGACGCATACACCAAACACCACTAACTTCATCAACAAGGAGAATATCAAGCTAGCAGACCTATGCCTTACCACCCACTTCACTTTCAACAACAAAACCTACAGACAGACAAACGGAACATCCATGGGATCTCCGATATCAGGGTTCTTAGCAGAGGCAGTAATGCAGAGACTTGAGCAAACAGCTCTGCCAACCATTCAACCCAAACTCTGGGTCTGCTATGTGGATGACACCTTTGTCATCACTAAACGAAACAAATTAGAGGAAACCTTCAAGACCATCAATAATACCCGTACTGGCATAAAATTCACTGAAGAGGAGGAAACCAACAACAACTACCATTCCTAGATGTCACAGTAGAGTGAACAGCCAATGAAGAACTTCAAACCAGCGTCTACAGAAAAACACAACACATACAGACCAAATATTGAACTACAGAAGTATCGTCTCAACACCCACAAACGAAGCTGCATCAGAACATTATTTCGACGAGCCAATACACACACTGCAGCATGGGGGAACTACGCAGAGCAGAGGAAAGTCACTTGTACCATGTATTCAAAAAGAACGGGTACCCAATGAACACAGTCCGCCGATTTCTCAGCAACAAACCCAAACAAGCAGACAAAATGCATCTAGAAACCCATCCACTCACCCCTATATCAAAGGCATCTCGGAAATGACTGCCACACTACTCAGACCCCTTGGCATCATGGTAGCCCAGAAACCCACCAATACAGTAAAACAGCAGCTAATGAACTTGAAAGACCCTATACAGACAACAAGCAAAACTAATGTCATTTACAAAATACCGTGTAAGGACTGTAACAAACAGGCAGAAAACTGGACACCAGGATACATGAACACCAACTAGCCACAAAAAGACATGACCCTCTCTCACTAATAGCTTCACATACGGATGAGGAAGGACACCACTTCGACTGGGACAACACATCCATCCTAGGACAAGCTAAACAAAGACACGCACGAGAATTCCTAGAAGCATGGCATTCCAACCGGAACTCTACCAACAAACACATTAAGCTAGACCCCATCTACTACCCCCTGAGAAAAGGAACAGGAAGTGACTTCACCACAGGAAATAACATCACCACAGGAAATAACATCAACCCAAAGAAACCCAAACATATAAATAGAAAGCAGGAATTTTCTGCATTGCTTCACCTGAGGCCCACTGAAGATGTTACCTAGTAGAGTAATGAAACGCCTGGAAATGGACCTTCCAGCTCAGCGAGCAAACCTACATCCAAAACCTCAACCCGAGTTACAAATCTTAGATTAGATTAGATTGCCTAGTGTGGAAACAGGCCCTTCTGCCCAACCAGTCCACACTGACCCTCCGAAAGTAACCCATCCAGACCCATTTTCCTCTGACTAGTGCACCTAACACTATGGACAATTTAGCATGGCCAATTCACCTGACCTTCACATCTTTGGATTGTGGGAGGAAACCGGAGCACCCGGAAAAAACCCATGCAGACACGGAGAGAACGTGCAAACTCTACACAGACAGTTGCCCGAGGCTGAAATCGATCCTGGAACCCTGGTGCAGTGAGGCAGCAGTGCTAACCACTGAGCCACCGTGCCACCCCTTCTCAAAACTCGCTATTTATAAAGGTGCACATGACCTTCCAAAACTTGCATTCCCTTAAATTCCTGCTATTCATCAAGACTCAAATCACTAGGATTTGTCCATCAGCAGTTGGCTCAGTAATCCTCCAATTTTGTATGAATAGGTTGTGGTTATGGACTCTTCAGTTCTTTACTGTGACTTTGGGCATACATACTTTGATCCCCAGTCCATTCCAACAGTTTCAGTACAGCTCGCTCCAAACTAACTAACTATTCAAGCTGCTTACTTTCTAGCACATGGTTCTGAAAGGATCATTGTAGATCTCTGCCACTACCTGCAAGGTAGAACAAATCTTCTGGCTGGTTTTCTCTACATTATACCCAAACTGAATTGCCTGGTTCTGTTAGCAAATAACCAGGCAGATTCGACAAAAGAAATTCTGTCTAAACTTCCATTCTAAATAACTATATCAACAGCAAACAATGTGTTGTTTTGGATGATTTGAAGAAAATCACAAATTATTTTATCTGTGACACAAATCTTTGGTTCTGCAACCCATATGGACAATTTAGATCACTACTAGATTTAATTGCCTCCTCTGCAGATTCCCTAGCTTCACTACAAGCTTTGAGAAGGATAATTCACTGCTCCAGTTTTTCACCATTTCCACTCATCTTGCAGGACAAACACAGGCTATCATTTAAGGGTAATAAATTTCATTTAATTTTCATTTACATCAGAGCTGCTTTTACCAATTTCTCAACCAGATGCTCCTCTTTGCTACAGTTCAAATTTAATTCCTAAAGCTTAAGGTTATGTTCTTGAAAAAGTATAAATTATAAATTAGATTTTCACAACACTTACTTATACTGTTCCAGCAACTGAACAACCTGATGCTCCTGTGGGTGGCGTTTCATATGACACTTTAAGCTGTTCAGGTTTGTTGTTGCAAAGTCACAGCTACTGCATCTGTAAATCGATCATGGTTGAATATGAGTACAGGTCATTCTGCTATAATGTGTTTAGTCATGTAAATTTGCTATAACTTGAATGACAAATAGGGGACGCTGTATTTAATGTGCAAACTTTTAAAACATGCGTTGGCTATAGTGTGATCCTATACCAACACTAAGTGTTATGTGTACTGTGCACTTCTCGTGCAACATGAGGTTGTACAGGACCACAACTATCGCACTATAGAAGAAATGATTGTATGTGTCTTTAAGTACCTGCTTAACTATAATATGGTACTGACTTATATTAATGTTATAAGCTAAAGAAGCTTTACTAAAGCTCCTTGTCACTTCCATTATGGCTGCAATACAGATTATTTCTGTAACAAAGTATTGGAATGACATTTAATTTTGAAAATATCAGTAAGGTGCCAGGATTAAGGGAATGCAATATTATTTCTTTTACTAAGGAAAGAAACAACATTTAACAAAGTTACTGGAATAATTGTTCTTTAGAAATTCAGGAGTACAAAGAGTAGACTTTCAGATAGCTATTCTGAGAAGGAGTGGAAATGAATTAAGCAATATAAACAAAAAGCAAAACAATTGCTGGAGTTGGAAATTCGAAACATAAAGGCTAAGCTTACCAGATAGCATCTGTGGTGAGAGCAGTTAAATTAACATTTCAACCGTGGGAAATTTCTGTCACAAGTGGTTTTCTTGCTTTCCTGTGCAGTTGTAACCAGGTGTATGAAAACACTTCGCAACTTCATACAAATAAAGGCAATCTTCTCCCCAATCTTTGGATTCTTACCTCAGAATTCTTTTTATAATAGGTTTTTCTCAATACACTACGAGGGAATTGCTGAGTGTTGTTTTCTGCAACAATAACTTCTTTGTTGCAATAATTTGTTTGAATAATCAAATTGCAGGCACTAAATTAACTTTAGTCAATGAGAGGGCTTCTTATTAAAGACTTTGAACAGAGAAACTACTTTCCTCGGCCCCCTCTCATGTCACACATCTTAGTTTATATTGTAGCAGTAGACTGCTAGACTTAATTTAGCTTAAAAACATGAAAATTGCAGGGACCATCATGGGAAAAGGAAGATGGACTCATGGAGTGCTTCACATAGTATACTGCAAACCTATACAACTTCACTATAAAATACTTGATACAGATCCAACAAATTGCATTTCATACAATTAGCTGACAATTCATTGCGATAATTATCTGTGGTGCAAGAACTTAAAATCATAAGACTGTGCTGCAAATGGAAATACAAGAACTACAATTAGAAAGACAAACAATAAAATCCAAATAACTCCTCCTGATTTTTCCTAAGCTTGTTCATTACAAATTACACAATGCTTGACAGTGTACAATACTATGTTACGATGGGTCACAGAATAGCTGCAGCATAAAGGAGGCCATTCAGTGTATCATATCAGTGATAGCTCTCTGCAACAACTCACCTAATCCTAGATGTTTTTGCTCAGCTATCAATTTTAGCAAAAGCCCACTAGTGGATGGTGGGAAAGAAGAGTACAAGAGAAGGAAAATATCTTGTATTAAAACATATTTATCAGCCACATATACTAACTTATTTTTAATGCTTTTATAAAGAGTTAGTCTTAATAAATGATTATATACAGTTCTCCTAGTATAGCAGTGCGACTTCCCAATTTATATTTTTACACAAAGTATGTCAAATTTCAATGCGCCAGCAGCCGAGCAATTCTAACTGATGAACAACTTGTGGTATGTTTGTAATTCAGAATATGACTTTTGCATTGTGTTAGCTAATTTGCATTAACAAAATCAGTGTATCAGTCGGCAAAATGTTAGCAAAACTGAAGCCTATGGCATAAAAAGAACTGGTAGATTGATTATAGGATTGATTTAAGGACAAAAAGAAGAGGATTGTTTTTCAGACTATACAGAAGTTTGCAGTGATGTTCTCCCAAAGGGGATTAGGTTTCTGCACTTACAAGAATTACTATTTATTAGAAACAGTTTTTAACTAAAGGTAGACATATATGAACAGTTGATATATCTCTTTATTAGTTAAAACTCTAACCCCGTTATAAAACTCTTTTTACACACACACAGAAAGACTCTGGATAAAAAAAAGGAGACTTGGATAGCAAAAAAACTGGAAAGGCACTACAATGGACCCTCTCTGCAGGGCTCACTGAGATGATCCCTTTGGCTTGCTCCTTGATCTCTCTTCTCCAGATACTTTCATTTGTTCACAGGAGGCACAGAACGAATGGTTTACAATACATCTCTGATGCATTGTTAAAAACAACATCTTAATGCAACTGATGTAGGACAATAAACAGGCTTTAGGTATTTTTGCTGCAGAGGAAAGCACATCACTCTCTCCTCCAGTCATCCAACAGCTTCTAGCCATATCGTTCATGCCCAAAAGCTGTTCAGCTACCTCATAGAATCACAGATGTGTTATAGCATAGGAGGCCATTCAGTGCACCATGCTCATTAAATGAACCTCTTGTCAATCTCTAGCTTTATCCCCACACCCTTACACACTACTTCTCTCCAAATAATCATCAGATGCCCTCTTGAATGCCTCAATCGAACCTGGCTCCACCACAATTCTGCGACAGTGCATTCCATATGCTAACCAACTGAATGTGAGATGAAGTTTTTTTTTCTCAGATCACCTTCTTTTGCATCACTTTAAATCTATGCTCTCTCTGTTTCATTCCTTTTACAAGTGGGAACAGCTTCTCTCTATCTACTTTATGCAGCCTGGTCATGATTTTGAAAATGTTCCTCTCAGCCTTCTTCTCTTCAAGGAGAAGTGGCCCAACCTCTTCAATAACTGAAGTTTCTCATTCCTGGAGCTATTCTTGTAAATCGCTTCTGCCCTCTCTCCAGT
Organism: Chiloscyllium punctatum; assembly: GCF_047496795.1. Lineage (NCBI taxonomy): Eukaryota > Metazoa > Chordata > Chondrichthyes > Orectolobiformes > Hemiscylliidae > Chiloscyllium > Chiloscyllium punctatum. Next base: position 37,440,784 of record NC_092764.1, read on the forward strand.
GCACCCAGAACTACACACAATACTGCAGGTGAGGTCTAACATGTTTTACACAAGTCCTACACCACCTTCTTACCTCTATTAATAAAGCCAAGACCACTGTATGCTTTATGAACTGCTCTTTCCAACTATCCTGACACTTTCATTGATTTGTCCACATGTTTACCAAAGCCCTCCTGTTCTTTTAGAATCGTATCCCCATTTTTACATTGGTAGAAAGAACATTGAAAGACAAAGTGCATCACCTCACACTTCTCTGTATTGAACTTCATCAAATACCTATGTGTCCACTGCACCAACTTGTTAATGTCCTTTTAAGCTCCACACTGCCCTCCTCAGAGTTTATAATACTTTCTAATTTCAGGGTCTTCTGTCCCTTATATACCAAGATCTAGATTATTGACATACTGTATACCAGAAGAACTGGGAGTCAATCACATAGTTGTTGGCGGATAGAAGTACTTGGTCATCAACTGGCCTTCATCCCACAGACCGATTAGCTGAACCTAATTTTGTACACAACTCCTTACTGTCAGTTTGTCTTCAAATTGTCCCACTGGGTGAACAAATAATGGTTTAAACAGCACTTAAAAACAAGCTACCAATGCAGCAATCCCCTCCACAATTTTCAGATTTTAAAACAGACCTTTTCCCATTCAAAAATACAGAAGCATAGAAAGATATGGCTTTTGCAGACTTACTTGATCGGTACCAGTTATGCACATCTTTGGATCAGAGAAGAGTACAAGGTAACTGAAATTCATTTTGAAAATGAATGATTTTGATTGAGTAAATAAAAAACTATTTTCAGGGGTGGAAAGGCTAGTAGCCAAAAGGAGAGATTGAAGTGATTGGGAAAACAAATGTAACAAGAGGAAACCTTCTTAGAGGGCAAGCTAAGGTGACTTGGAATGTACCGTGCTAAAGTGCAGAGGAAGTTCAATATGAACTCTTCATGGGAATCACATTAATACTCAAAGAGAAAAGTTAAGGTTATAGGCAAAGAGCAGGAGAATATAGCTGGTTGGATAGCTCTACTAAACAATCAACCCAGGCACAATGAGATGAATACATCTTGTGTTGCATCAATGAAAAGCTGGCTCGATGTATTTTGCAAGTTGCACAAACCTGTACGGTCTATCGGAGTTGTGGATTCTTCTGTGGTTTCTTACACCAACATATGTTGAACTTGTGTAGTCACACACATCGCACTTGTACAGCTTCTGAGCTGACAATATTTCTAGATAAAAAGGAGTTAAAGAATTAATGGTAGAAGTGTTGACTGTTTTAACTCTGAATTGCTATACAAGGCCATTAACCAAAATTTAGAAGGACATTTCCATGATACAGGTATCTTTTAATTACTTAATGCATAAACAATAGTGCTAATACAGTTCACCATGTCAAGGTTTGTTTTGTGAGGGATGGTGGTGGTGGTTCATGACAAGTGTGAGCATTCAGAACACAAAGCTGATCAATCATAAAGCTACAAGATTTTTGCTATCATCCTCTCAGATTTTTTTGGGTAATGTTGCCTTTCTGACCCTTACTGAACAAATAGTCACATGTAGTTAGAATTACTTCAGTTAGTAAGCAATTAAAGATAAAGGAATGAAAGTTTATGTGCACATGAAACTTAACTGATAGAATCAAACATCCATGTGCCTATATTCCAACATTGATATAAACCAACAAATATGAATAAACTGAGAAAGTGGTCAACAAAATAAAAGCTAAAAGAACTGCAGATACTGTGAGTCAGAAAAAAACCCAGAAGTTGGTGGAAAAACTCAGTTCTGAGAAAGGGTCACCAGACATTAACATTAACCAAATAAAAGCCTTGAATGGCACTCAGATTGAAAGAGACTTCAATGGAACTATTAAAAAAGGTAGCTGGATGCAAAGTTATCAATCACCTTCACTTCTAGTTAGTAAAGTCTGCAAGCCAATTCTCTTCCAAAAGACATTAAAAAAAGTTTATGATCCTGCTTTTGTGAATGGAAATTAGACTGCCAAAATATTGAAGCCATTACTCCATCAGTGGCTACAACATGAGACTCATACTACTCAGCACTCTGTAGCTGCACTGCTATAGCAGACTGAAACCTAAAGCTGATGCATGTACATGAAATGCATACATTGAAACAAGTAAACACTTTTCACTGCTTAGAACATCTTAAGATAGTTCATTCTCTCAGCATTTGTATTTTGGAAAACATATTATGCAATGGGATACCCAATTAAAATTAATAAAGGGATTTGCTAATTTTAAATTTTTTTTTAAAGATTAGATTCCCTACACTATAGAAACAGGCCCTTTGGCCCAACAATTCCATATTGACCCTCTGAAGAGTAACCCACCCAGACCCATTCCCCTACCCTATATTTACCCCTGACTAATGCACCTATCACTATAGGCAATTTAGCATGGCCAATTCACCTAACCTGCACATCTTTGGACTGTGGAATGAAACCAGAGCACCTGGAGGAAACCCACGTAGACATGGGGAGAATGTGCAAACTCCAAACGGACAGTTGGCCGAGGCTGGAATCGAACCTAGGTCCCTGGCACTGTGAGGCAGCAGTGTTAACCACTGAGCCACAGTGCTGCCCTATATATTGCAGATTGTTTTATATGAATTGGAACATATGTTGGAGTGATCTCAAGGCCACTGATCATAATTATGTAGAGGTTAGTGATCATTAACACGTATAAAGTCATCCTTTGAGCTTATGCAATTATGTTATTAAATCCACAGCATTTATACAGGCTGTTCTGCTATAACGTGTTTTGTAATGCAATTGATGAATTGGGAATGCTGTTTCTAAAGCATGAACTTTTAAAACGTGTTGGCTGTAACATGATTACATTAGGAACAATGCTTAAAATGTTGACAAGTGCAATTTTTCTTTCAGCTGGGGTTGCACAAGAACCCAACCATCGTGTTATATAAGAACTACCTGTATATTTAAGTCAGCTGCTAGAGTGTCCTTTCAGAGCTTTCAAAAAACGAGATTTATTTCACGGCTTGGAAATAGTTGACAGACAAGAATAAGCCCCCTTACAAACTCTTTCTAGGGCACTGAGTGTGCTTAATCAACCCAGCACACACTGATGCTGATATTTACAGGTGGTGATAATATGTGTCAGCTGCTGGCAAATCCAGAAACTCAGTTTGCAAAGGTCTCATTGAATTTAAGGGCAGGATGTTATTAGAACTGACACCGAAAGAACCACGAACGCTGTAAATAGAAGCAATAACATAAGTTGCTGGAAAAGGACCTTTCTGAGAAAGGGTCAGCAGACCCAAAACGTGAATACTGATTTCTCTTCACAGGTGCTGCCAGATCTGCTGAGCTTTTGCGGCAACTTCTGTTTTTGTTATTAGAACTGTTCTTTTACTTCCACTCCCACCAGACTGAAAGACTGTCAGGCTATTGGAAATTATGATGTGAAGGGAAGAGGTATGTGGAATTAGTTTTGCAGGGAAGGTGAGGGCATCTGGAATGCTGGAGGGGAGGGGTTATCTGTAAAGTACAAGCAAGTTGGTGCGGGCCAGAAATCTCAGGCAACAAAGGAAAACTGTGTGGAGTTTAAATAATCTCGTAAGGTTGAAAACTACAACATGTGAGTGAGAGACCAAAAACAGGAAGCAGACCCGTTCCTATTGGTCCACAAGTACTGATGGAAGAGTACTTAAGTGCTCACTTTGACAGCTCCTGCCTTACTTCACCTGCCCTGGTGAATCAGACCAGCACATGAAAAATTTAAAAAGTATTTGAATCTGAGATATCGAGGTTTATTAACGTATGGAAATAATCAGCCTGTCCAAGTAACTTGCCTGGACAAGCCCAAACCCATCTAAATTAATCTGTAAATAGGCACATTTGCAGTGGATTGTAGTTTATGTTTCACGTAATATAACAGTTTAACAAGCACTTTACCCCAACACTACTCGGCCCATCTCACTGATTCTGCTGGACAAGAAAAGACTATGAAATACCTAGATATAAGGTTTGAAATACTGATTGAGAAAAACAGACAGATATTACTTTGCCAAAGGCTAAGAAAGTTCATCACTGTTGAAAGACTGCCAGAAAAAAACTTTGCAGAGGTAATTTGCTTCCAATTTAGATACCTGCACCCTTTTCCAACCATCGTGTAAGTACATGATTAAGAAAGGTTTGGAAGGAATTGGCTAGAAACAGGCAGGTGGGGCTAGTTTAGTTTGGAATTATGTTTGACATGGACTGGGTGAACTGAGGGGTCTGTCGACTATGTCTAAAAGAACAGATGGCTGAATGGAAAGCAGGTCATAAGTTCAGAAACAGTTTCTTCATTTCACCTACAGCTTCAAGAGAAATCATCTAATACCTCTAAGTTTATTGTATATTTTATGTGCAGAAATATAATTATAAATATTCACATTACCTTCCTGTGTGCTTTCAGTTTCCCCATCTCTACTACAGTCAGTATTCTCATCATTTGTTGAGGAAATGTGAGAGGGGCCATGTTGCTCACACTCATGGTTCCGGAGCTGGTTCTGTCAGAAAGACGCTCAGAATGTCAAAGTAGCAATAAGCCATCTACTGTGTCACAAAGCTGGTTTCTGTTTTCTAAAAGCTGTTCCTTTTCTTAAGGATTCTGTGTCTTTTTTTTTCCCCAGAGGGTTTGTAAACATCTCTGTGTCAATTAAACTGGTTTGGTACAGAGATTAAAGAGTATTGAGAGATCTTTTTGTTTATATATAAACAGATAAGACTTCAGGCCAAAATGGTCATGTGAAGTGACCTGTATAATAAAAGGGGAGTGTGGTCAGCTCTCTCGCTGAGCAGTTTAGCTCAGTCCAGAACTGTTTGGGAGTTCAGCAGTGAGCTGTGTGGAAACAAACCATTTCACAGAGCAGCAAGGAGAGGGGGCAGAGAGAAGCGAGGGCTGCTGGGAAGGGTAAGTTTTCCCACTTAAAAAGGGACTTACCTCGGGAGCTGGGCCTCCATTTTTACAGAGTGACGAGAAGAGAGGGCTGCCGGGAAGGGAGAGGATGAGAACTGGTTTTAAAGAAGCAGCAGAGGGAGAGGCCACAGCGAGGTGCAGAGGACTGCTGGGTAAGTACTTGGGCAGTGGCCGAATCCCGAGAAACTACATGTGTAATGTCACCCACCGCCCTCCTTCTCGAACCTAAACAAAAGGACTCTCATGTGTTGCTAAGTTAAGGTATTTCAATTGCTATTTCTTGTGTAATGTGTGATTGATTAAAAGTTTACTATTAGTTGGTTAGTTGAATAAGACCATAGAGAAGTACTAAAAATTATTTAACTCATAAATTTGTATAAATTAATTAAATACATAGGAATGGCTGGACAGGTAATGTGCTGTAGCTGTATGATGTGAGAGCTGGCTGATCCCATTGTGAATGGCAGTGACCACATCTGCAGCAAGAGTTCATTGCTGGAAGAACTCCGGATCAGAATTGATGATCTGGAATCTCAGCTTCAAATACTGAGGCACATCGGGAAGGGAGAGTTACCTGGATGCTTTGTTTCAGGAGGCAATCACACTCGGTAGATTAAGTAATTCAATTTCAGTTAATGATCAGGAACAACAGGGTGTGACTGTAAGTGAGGCAGGTGGGATTCTGAGTTCAGGAGTGGAGAAGCCTCAGCCCTTGACCCTGTCTGACAGGTATGAGAGTTTTGCTCCCTGTACAGAAGAGGGAAAGAGCTGTGGACAGGATGATCCAGCTGACCAATGCAGAAGGCCATTCAAGAGGGGGGAGCAAAAAGATAATTAGTGGTTATAGGGGATTCTATAATTATGGGGACAGATAGTATCCTTTGCAAGTCGGATTGGGAGTCCCACATGGTGTGTTGCCTGCCCAGTGCGAGGGTGCAGTACATCTTCGACCCACTTGAAAAGATATTGGAGTGGGAGGGGGAGGATCCAGTTGTTGAGGTCCACGTTGACACTAACAACATAGGCAAGGCTAGGAAGGAGGACCTGTTTGGGAGTATTAAGCACAAGGAAGGAAATTGAAGAACAGGTCCTCGAGGGTCATACTCTGGATTACTACCCGAGCCACGTGCTAATTGGCATAGGGATACGAAAACTAGGGAAATAAGTATGTGGCTAACAGATTGGTGTGGGAAAGAAGGATTCCATTTCATGGGACATTGGCATCAGTTATGGAACCGAGGCAGTCGGTACCGATGGGGTGATTGCCACCTAAACTGATCTGGAAGCAGTGTTCTGTCGAAAAGGAGAACTAGGGTGGTCACGAGGACTTTCAACTTGTGAGTCGGGGGAGAAGGGAAAGGGAAGGCAACAGGGACTATGGAGCCAAGTAGAAAGATACGCATGTGGCAGGGTTTAAGTTCAAGGCAGACTAGGAATGAAGCAAAAACGATGCATAACTTAGGACATATTACTAGAGATGTTGGAAATCATGAGGACAAGAAAATTAGCATTAAGGTGAATGCTCATAGTATTTGTAACAAAGTAGATGAATTAACAATGTAAATCGTCGTGAATTATGATGATATGGTAGGCATCACAGAGACGAGGTTGCAGGGGTTCAGGACCGGCAGTTAAACATCCAAGGATTTACAATTTATCGAAAAGACAGGGAGGTGGGCAGAGGGGGCGGGGTTGCCTTGTCAGTTAAGAATGAAATTAAATCTATGGCGCTGAATGACATAGGGTCAGATGATGTGCAGTCTGTGTGGTTGGAGTTGAGGAACCACAAAGGCAAAAAGAACCATAATGGGAATTATGTACAAACTTCCCAGCAGTGGTCAGGACCAGAAGTGCAAGATGTACCAGGAAATAGATAGGGCATATCAGAAAAGCTAGGTCACGGTGATCATAGGTCACTTCAATATGCAAATGGACTGTGCGAATAATGTTGCAGGTGGATCCAAAGAAAGGGAATTCAAGGGATGCTTACAGGATAGCTTTTTGGAACAGCTTGCGATGGAGCCCACAAGGGAGCAGGCTATTCTGGACTTAGTGCTATGTAATGAGCCAGACTTTATAAAAGAGCTTAGAGTAAGGGAACACTTAGGAAGCAGTCATCATGATATGGTAGAGTTCAGTCTGCAGTTTGAAAGAGAGAAAGCAAAATCGAATGTAATGGTGTTACAGTTAAATAAAGATAATTATAGGGGCATGAGAGAGGAATTGACAAAAATCAACTCAAAGCAGAACCTAATGCGGAACACAGTATAGTAACGAAGGCAAGAGTTTCTGGGTGTAATTGAGGACATAGTGCAGAGGTTCATCCCAAAGAAAAGAAAGAGTTTCCGCAGGTGGGGGGGATGGGGGGTGGAGTTAGACAACTGACAAAGGAAGTCAGTATCAAAACAAAAGAGAAAGCCTAGAAAGTGGCCAAGAGCACTGGGAGATCAGAAGATTGGGAAGACTACAAAGACAAACAGATCAAATATGGAGGTAAGGTAGCCAGTGATATTAGAAATGATAGTAAAAGCTTATTTCAATACGTAAGAAACAAACGAGAGGAAAGAGTTGAGTATGGTAGCCATTACAAAAGAGAACGTGCTAGAAAAGCTAAAAAAAGGTCTAAAAATTGATAAATCTGCTGGCCCGGATAGGCTACATTCTAGAGTTCTGAGGGAGGTGGCTGAGAAAATAGCAGAGGTGTTGGTTATAATCGTTCAAAAATCACTGGAAAGTTCCAGATGATTGGAAAATCATTGTTATAATCCCCTTGTTCAAGAAAGGACCAAGATAAAAGATGGAAAATTATAGCCCAATTAGCCTAACCTCAGTTGTAGGTAAAATTCTAGAATCCATCGTTAAGGATGAGATTTCTAAATTCTTGGAAGTGCAGAGTTGGATTAGAACAAGTCAGCATGGATCTAGTAAGGGGAGGTCATGACTGACAAACCTGTTAGAATTCCCTGAAGAGATAACAAGTAGGTTAGACCAGGGAAACCCGTGGATGTTATCTACCTAGATTTTCAAAAGGCCTTTGATAAGGTGCCTCATGGGAGGCTGACGAGTAAGGCGAGGGCCCATGGTGTTTGAGGTGAGCTACTGGCATGGATTAAGGATTGGCTGTCTGACAGAAGGCAGAGAGTTGGGATAAAAGGTTCTTTTCCTGAATGGCAGCGGGAGACAACTGGTGTCCCGCAGGGTTCAGTGTTGGGCCGCAGCTGTTCACTTTGTATATTAATGATCTGGATGAAGGGACTGGGGACATTCTGGTGAAGTTCGCCCATGATACAAAGTTAGGCGGGTAGTACTGAGGAGGCAGGGAGGCTACAGAAAAATTTAGACAGTTTAGAAGAGTGGTCCAGGAAATGGCTGATGAAATTCAACTTGAGCAAATGCGAGATCTTGCACTTTGGAAAAGAATACAAGCATGGATTATTTTCTAAACAGTGAGAAAATTCATAAAGTCAAAGTACAAAGGGATCTGGGAGTGCTAGTCCAGGATTCTCTAAAGGTTGACTTGCAGGTTGAGTCCATGATTAAGAAAACAAATGTAATGTTGTCATTTATCTCAAGAGGGTTATAATATAAAAGCAGCAGTGTGCTTCTGAGACTTTATAAAGCTCTGGTTAGGCCCCATTTGGAGTACTGTGAACAATTTTGGGCCCCACACCTCAGGAAGGACATACTGGCACTGGAGCGTGTCCAGCGGAGATTCACATGGATGATCCCTGGAATAGTGGGCCTAACACACAATGAACGGCTGAGGATCCTGGGATTGTATTCATTAGAGTTTAGAAGCTTGAGGGGAGATCTAATAGAAACTTACAAGATAATGCATGGCATAGAAAGGGTCGACGCTGGGAACCTGTTTCTGTTAGGCGATAAGACTAGGACCTGTGGGCACAGCCTTAGAATGAGAGGGGGTCAATTTAGAATGGAGATGAGGAGACATTTCTTCAGTCAGAGAGTGGTGGGTCTGTAGAATTCATTGCCATGGAGTGCAGTGGAGGCTGGGACGTTAAAAGTCTTCAAGGCAGAGATTGATAAATTATTAATCTCGCAAGAAATTAAGGGCTACAGGGATGTAAGTGGAGTTGAAATGCTCATCAGCCATGATTAAATGGTGGAGTGGACTCGATGGACCAAATGGCCTTAGTTCCACTCCTATGTCTTATGGTCTTAAACACTCTCTCTCTTTCTGCCCTTTTAACTTCAACCTGTAAGCACATGTTCCATTTGTACTGGGTTTTAAGGGGGGGGTTTGCTTTTTGGGACTGTTGTGTACATTCGGAACAGCATAATTAAACCTCATTTGAATAGCCTGAGTTCTGTAGGGGTTCTTTATTCTGTTCTGTGTGTTTCATTGTGTAATTTTGTGAATAAATATTTGGGTGTTTTAAAACTGGTAGTCAACCTAGCTACCTCACTCTGGATAATTTTCACTGTACACTTACCAAGATAAATTGCAAAGTTATGGTCTAGGCTGCCTGCTTAAGAATGTTCTGAGTGGTCTAGCCTTGTCCATAACAACTGACTGAGATGAAACCAAACTACAAGGAGCCAAAATTAAAAGATGTACTCCTTCACAGAACACTTTAGCAATCCTTATAGAATAATAAGTTAAAAACTTATAGACAAATTTATCACTTCAAAGTATGCATTGGATGCGATTTAAAAAATCAACAACCCAGATTTTTCAGAAGCAAAACTGAAGTAATCACTGAAAGGCATGAGACCACTTTTCAATGTTAAAACCACCATTTTCTAAATAATGAGCAAGATTTTCTTTACACAGCTCGAGTAAGCCTCCGAATCACAAATAAAATACTGTTAAACATATAGAACTTCCTTACTTTTTAAAAAGTGAGTGTTTTTTCCAAGAGAATAGATTCCCAAACTTACAAATTATTACAATCAAAACTGAGCTTTCAACAGTTTACTGTTGCTTCACTGTATCAGAACTCGAATAATAGTTACTTTAATAAATAACTCTTATTCTACTTTAGTTTCAACGTACACACATTAATTGCAACATATCTAAGTCATTAAAATCAGTGTACCTTATAATAAAATGCTTCACTGCACCTCTTGCAGTGATACATTCTAGTCTTGCAATGGTTTATCATATGACTTTCCAGACTATTGCTATCAGAAGCAATGTGATCACAGATTGGACACTGGTAAGGCTGTCGTTGCCGGTGAACCCTTAAGTGCTGTTTAATGTACCCCTTGTTACCACTGCTATAGTGACAGAGACAACAACGGTAAGGCCGCTCTGTATTGGGTATATACTCCACTAGGTTGCCTGATGAACCCAGGTCATTTGAAGGTTGACTTTGTGCATTATCTTGTAATTCTTTCAGGATATCTTCATCAGAAGCATTTTGGTCAGTTCTTTCTCTCAATTTTTCAATTACAGTGAGTAATGACATGCTGATGCCCATTTTGATAGGTACTTCAGAAAAACCAGATTTAGCTTTATCAAGCTGTAAGTCACTAGTACCATCTTGAGAATAACTGAGAGCTGGAGAAATGGAAGTGCTGACGTCTACACCTATCTGCCCTGTATCAGGTTCAGGATTTTTAGCATTCCCTCTGGTTAATTCTGGTGCTCTTGTTGGCATTGCAACGAGAGCTTCAGCAGCCAATGAATGAAGCCGCAAAGATTCTGAATTGGTTCTCCTTCGTGCTGGTGGAACATTTTCATCAACTGCTGCAGGTTCAGAAGGTTTTAAAACATTATTACTTTCTTCAGGATTCCACTCTATGGCAGCAGTTTCCACTTCAGTTGTACTGTTACTTTGTTGATACATTTCTGAAGGATCTTCACAATAGATCACATGAGACTTTTCAGAGATAAGTCTCTTTTCCACTTCAATGTCTGGTGTCATTAGAAAGTGCTTTTCTGGAACAGTATCTCCAGCTCCTGGAACCCGCTCCACAATAACGTTGACATGCCCCACCTTGTTTGAACTACAGTTAATTATCTTCTGTGCAGAAGAAAGAAGGCTATCAGAAATTGTGCTTTCATGTTCACAATCCAGTATCAGAGACTCCTCTTCGACAATTTCCATTACGGCTGGACTCGGTGCTTTTGAGCAGGTAATATCAGAACTTTTCACAGTTGTCTCAGATAGAGAGGGCCTGCAGTCCAATGAGTTAATTACAGTAACTGGAGCCACACCACAAAACTGCAACTGATTTGAACTAGTGCAGTGCACACTTTCTGATTTACCTGCTGTTGAAAAAACAATAACTGGTTCATCATCATGAGTTGTGAGAGCTGTAGATGAAACTGCTGCGGTAGTTGGCTCAGATACCTCCTCAAAAATTGGATATGAACAATCAACTTCACCAGCATGTTTCCATGCATGTGTTTTTAACATTCTCTGGCGATCACAAGCATAACTGCAAATCAAACACCTATACATGCCGTACTGATCATATGTATACCACTTTCTTGGGCCTGGTTCAGAATCCAAAGCAACGCCTCCTGATTTTGCACTGCCTATGGAACTTAACTCTGATTGCTGCTGAATCTGTGGCAAATGTTTCCTCTGTATCTGTGCATCTTCGAGATGGATCCAAATGTGAGCTTCAAGCTCCTCCTGCTTTTTTGAAACAAAACAACACTCAGAACACATCAACACCACCTCACTGGACTTTCCATGTTGTTCAAAGTGCTCCTTTAACTGTTGAAAAGTCAGTGAACTGAATTTACATAAATTACACTGATATCGAGTGAGGTTCCTGTGCAAATATCTGTGTTCGGCAAGATCTTTGGAAACAGTAGTAGCAAAGTTGCACTGTTCACATGTATAGATCTCAGCATTGTTATGGCTGCGTAAGTGTACGTAAAAAGCTGGTTGCTCTGCAGCAACATAGTCACAAACAGTACAACAAAATCTTTTTGAAGTGTCTGTTTTATCTGCAGAGTTATGTGTCCTTCGATCTAGTCTATTACAACTCTTAGGCAAATCTTGTGTCTTAAAGTAAGTCTCTCTAATTGTGGTATCATCCTGTAACTTATCATAGTTTATGTCCACAGGTTTTTTCGCTGTGCTCCCACAGCTGTCAGCATGTTCAAATATTGCACTTCTTGTGTCAGCGGTATTGGTATAAGGCCTCTTTTGACCAGCTAGAGAATATTGCTTTGATCTTCCTTTCTCCACAATCTTACTTAATTTTTCAATAACCCGAATTAATGAGCCCGATCTTTCCATTTTTGATACAATTTTGCTATCCACAAATGAACGAGTTGCTATCTGCTTCAAGATATGTTCATCACATTTATGCTTTGTTATACAGCCATGGCTTTGTGGTTGGGAATCTGCAACAGCATCTGAAATCATACTGTCCAGCCTACTAGTGTGTTGTAATAACAGTGCAACACTGTTAAGCTTTTTCCAGAGCACCTACAAAAGAAACAAAACATTTAGCTTTTAAACATCTGCATGTAAATTATTCCTAGTTCTAAGAACACATTATTAACTCTTGTGGTATTGTGTCCCAGGTGATGGCAATGGTGGACAAGTCAAAATTCAGAATGAAATCTGGCTTGATCGATCACAAATGTTATTCCTACAATTTGGTTACCAGGGTGGTCAGTCACTGAACACATTTACTTGAGGATGTTAATACACTTAGAACATAATTTTATTATTCAAAAGAAAAGGAAAAAGTGCACTCTCGCTACCCACATGAAGGTTCCTTAGACATTACCTTTCAAACACATGGTCACAGAGTCATAGAGATGTACAGCATGGAAATGACTATCATCCTGATGAAGGGCTTTTGCCCGAAATGTCGATTTTCCTGCTCCTCAGATGCTGCCTGAACTGCTGTGCTTTTCCAGCACCACTCTAATCCCCTCCTAACATCTTGAAGAACAAGGGCAACAAACACATTGGCATATGACCACCTGCAAGTACTACGTTATCATTTTCCCTTCATTGTTGCTGTATCAAAGTCCTGGAACTCGCTCCTAACAGAAACATGGGTCTACAAATATATTGCAGTGATTCAAGGAGGCAACTGATACCAACCTCTCAAGGGCAACTTGAGGATGGTCAATAAAAGCTGGTCCAGCCAGTGTCACCTACATTGTCAGTAAATTGAAACAATAAGAATTTGGCAAGATCTCAACATTAAAAAAAAGAAAATTCAACCCAGTTCCCAGCAATAAACTTTACTGATACATAACCCCAATGAAGTATCAGACCTACCTTCACTTTAAAAATTTGTTGTGGATCTGAAAGTCAAACATCTGTTTGGTCAATTTCAGAAAGTTCACCAGATGCAATTTTTTTCCATGATTGTCTCTCCTGGAGACTTCATTAAAAGTTACGAACAGGAGAAAGCCCTTAGACCCTCAAATTTTCTGCCATTCCATACAATCATGTGACACTCCTCAGGTCCACTTTTCTCCCTTTTCCCCATAACCCTTAATTCTCCAACTGATCACGAATCTAGGACTTAAATATGCATAAGGACGCTGCCCAACAGCTCTCTGATACAAGGAGTTCCAAACACATCCAACCCTCTAAGGAAAAATAATTCTTATCTCAGTCTTAAATTGGCATCCCTTAATTATGAGAATATGCGCTCTGGTCCTGCGGGGAAACATCCTCTCAGCAATTATTCTGTCAAGCCTGTGATGAAGCTGCTCCTTTGACAAGGTTATGCTGTCCTTGACTTTTTCTCTCCTCCAGAGAGGCCGTAAACAACACAGACTCCGAAAACTCTGGGGTTGAAGGGTTTCAGGGCCAATTTGACAATAGCTAACAGGTACTGCCTCAGACAGAAGGCTTCCAAGTTTTAAAAAAGAACACTTGTACAATCAAAGGGCAGTGGCCAGTTTTCCCAGCTCAGCTGTTCTCTGGTTTGGTTGTTTTGTTTAAACAGTAGTGGGGGGGAAAAACACTACTACACCCAAAGAAGCAGGTCCAGACTGGTAGTCTCTGACTTCTATCCTGTCAGAACCAATGTTTGATTATACCTTTTGTGCCAAGGATGTTTATTGGGATTGTTGCAATTTGGCACAGCATGATTAAGTTGAGATGATCTTTTGGGTTTTTGGAGAAGTTATTTGGTATTCTGTTTTCTGTTGTTTGCATTTCATTCAGTAATCTTGTAAATAAATTCTGTTTTGCTGAAAACTAAGTGGTTTGACCAGCAGCATTTCTTGGAATTTCCGTGTTCCACCTGCTTAAAACAATTAGCAAAGTTAGGGTCTGGGCTACCTTCTTGAAATGCTTTGAGGAGTCTGGCCTGGTCCATAACACACCCTTGAAATAAACGGCCAGCATACCATTAGCCTTCTTGATTATCTGCTGCATCCGTGTAGTATTTGTGCACAAAGCACAGAAAGTTACCAAGTCCCTTTGTGTTACAACTTTCTGAATTTCTTCCTCATTTAAATAATATTGTTCTTTTGTTCTCCCTTTCAAAAATGAACTTCACATTTTCCCACGTTATAGTCCATTTGCCAACTTTTTGTCCACTTAATCTATTCAATATCTTCCTGCAAACCGTTTGTATCCCTCTTGCAATCTGCCTTTCCTGCTTTATAATTTGCCTTGCTTGGGATGTAATTCTTCCTTACTGACCATGCAAAGCTTATTGATAGCACACTTTCAACAGATCCTCTCAAACAGAGCTGAGTTTAAGTTTCAATAGTAATCAATACCTATTGAAGCATGATTAAAGTTTTAAGTGATTGAGTGATAACCATCCCTCAGTCAGTTACCTTTTAACTATACTGAACTTTTAAACTTTTAAAACAAGAAAAAAAAAGATTTACCAATTCTATTCTCAAGCTGCTCCAAAATCATAAATATAAATTCACTTGAGTCTCTGCCTCACTCTCGATGTGAGCTTTCCTTACTGACTGTGCATGCAGCCACCTAAATTAATTTATTGACTTTACTCACTGAGCTTGAAGAAATAATGATTTGATTACTTTCAAGCTGCTAAACAGCCAATCTGATGGTATGGATCTTTTCTTCTGAACTGCAACTTGCTGCTAGCCTTTGGCTTCCTCTTCTGTAAGTCATAAGAGCACAAGTCAACAATAAGTTGCAATTATCTCACGAGGTGTCTAATTCGGTCTTTTACCTCAAGTCACATGGTTTCTTCAAAAGGCTGCCTTTAGCTTATTGTCTCAAAAGACTTCATGGCCATTTTAAAAAAAGCATACCTTCATAGCACTGAAAGCCAAAAATCCTTAGCTTTAAAATCAACACATCCAATTATGTATAACCTAAAAGAACATGTTTTAGGAACGTTTAACTTGAAAAATTATGTAATACTCCCAAAGTCATGCCGAAATCTGGGAAAAGACAACTTGCATTTACATTGCACCTTAACGCAGTAAAACATCTTGTGGATTTTATGAAGGCATTAAGGAAAAAAAAAAGACTAGCCAAAGGAGGAAATGTTAGGAGAGTTGTAAAGGGGAATATGGAGGTGAAGGACTAGAGATTTCCAAGGAACAGAATTCTAAAATGTGGGCCTTAAGTGGTGAAGGCTCAACTATTAGCAATGGGGTGAATGGTTTCATGAAACCAGTCAAGAGCTAAAGTCCAAGGAACAGAATGTGAAAGGAGGGAAAGAATTTTGGAGGAGTTGTGCAAAACTTTATAGAGGTAAGTAGGGAAGAGTTTATTTAGGGACTTATTAACAAGAAGAATGATTTTAAATTTAAAGGTGGCTGAATAAGGGATTTAGAAAAGTAAGGACAGTGGTGTGGGGGGTGAAAAAATTCCCAAGCTGGAGAAGAGCCACAGAGTGGATAAACTCATGTTTGTAGAGAGGAGCATATGCAACATTAGCTTAAAAAGAAATCACTAAAATTGTAAAATCTGGAGATGACAAAAGGTTTCAGTAGTAGATGTACTAAGATTTGAAGGTAAATGGACAATATTCTGCAACAACGTAAAAGGTATGCAGATAGAAAATCAGTCCAGGATAAATTATATCGTTAATAATACATTACAGACAGATATTGACTGGTAATGAAGCCACAGAAGGTGATAAAAGCCAAAAAGAATGGGTTCCATCTTCTCAACATTGAGCTGGAGGAAACTGTTGATCAGAATTTGGATTCTGGACAGAACCAGTAATTGGATATTGAGGTGAAATAGTGGTAGAGATGTGGATTGTCAGTGTACATGTGCACGTTGACAGTTGCACATACAAAATTGTATGCTGATTATGATCCAAGTCAGATCCAGCTTGCTTGTCATGGAGGTTAGTCACTGAACATATTCACAAGAGGCTGCCAATGTACTTTTAACAAAAGAACATAAAAATTCATTATGCAAGCAAAACAGATTCAACCCTTTTACCCAAACAATAACTTTACAGACATCCAACCTTCAGCGAAGGGTCACTCTATCTCCATGCTTAAGCTCCTAGAACAGCTGGCATGCCTGCAATCAGTTTCCTTTACTCAATGCTCTTTTCTTTAATAATATCTGTCCCTGAAACCTTTGAACAGGTGTTAACTCACCCTACAAATACTGCTGAGCAGGAGTTCTTCAAATTCATATCTTCAACAGCCTTAGACAATCTTGTGTCTTGCTCTCAGACACTACCACAGCCTTCTGCTTCTCAGATTCTCCTCTAAGCAACTCAGGACTTCTCCCTGAGTCTACCCTGACTGTTTTGGTGACTGATATTAATAGAACCTCTGCTTTTACAAAACTCTTTTCTCTTAGTCCGCTTCTAGCCACTGTGTTTCTCTTTTTGGGTTTTAAAACTCAAGTCAGCAAACACCTTAGCGTTATTTTATTTTATTTCGTTAAAACCTCACAATTTTTTGAAAATGCCATTATCTGCTCACTGTTCAGAATAATATTAAACTTTAAAAAAAGCCAAACTCTCAATTAAAAATTAAAATCTAATTTTCTAAAGAGCGTACATTTCCAAATAACGTTATGAGCTTTTGCTTCAAATGTAAGTTACATCCTGAACCATTTTTACGCTAACCAGATTAATTTGCCAATCAATCTCATGTTTTCAGCCTTGCATATCACATCAGTATCCTGCACCACATAAACCCCAGTATATTACTGAAGGAGTCTGTGGTCATCTTTCGTAATACAGTCAGAGATGTGCAGCATAGAAACAGACCCTTCGGTCCAACCTGTTCATGCTGACCAGATATCCCAACCCAATCTAGTCCCACCTACCAGCACTCGACCCATATCCCTCCAAACCCTTCCTATTCATATATCCATCCAAATATATCCTCTTAAATGTTGCAATTGTACCAGCCTCCACCACTTCCTCTGGCAGCTCATTCCATACACGTACCACCCTCTGTGTGAAATAGTTGTCCCTTAGGTCTCTTTTATATTTTTCCCCTCTCACCCTAAGCCTATGCCCTCTCGTTCTGGACTCCCTAACCCCAGGGAAAATACTTTGTCTATTTATCCTATCCATGCCCCTCATGATTTTATAAACCTCTAAGGTCATCCCTCAGCCTCAGACTCTCCAGAGAAAACAGCCCGGGCTTGTTCAGCCTCTCCCTATAGCTCAAATCCTTCAACCCTGGCAACATCCTTGTAAATCTTTTCTGAACCCTTTCAAATTTCACAACATCGTTCCGGTAGGAAGGAGACCAGAATTGCATGCAATATTCCAACAGTGGCCTAACCAATGTCCTGTACAGCCGCAACATGACCTCCCAACTCCTGTACTCAATACTCTGACCAATAAAAGAAAGCATACCAAACGCCGCCTTCACTATCCTATCTACCTGCGACTCCACTTTCAAGGAGCTATGAACCTGCACTCCAAGGTCTCTTTGTTTAGCAACACTCCCTAGGACCTTACCATTAAGTGTATAAGTCCTGCTAAGATTTGCTTTCCCAAAATGCAGTACCTTGCATTTATCTGAATTAAACTCCATCTGCCACTTCTCAGCCCATTGGCCCATCTGATCAAGATCCCATTGTAAATTGGAGATAACCTTCTTTGCTGTCCACTACACCTTCCATTTTGTTGTCATATGCAAACTTACTAACTGTACTTCTTATGCTCGCATCCAAATCATTTATATAAATGACAAAAAGTTGCTTTCATAAGTTTTGAAACAATGGAGATGCTCATGCAGTTCTACATTAACCTTAACAATGACCAATTGTTTCAATTACTTTTTAGTAATATTTCTATGAAAGAAACTTCCACTTTAAGGTGATAAATTCAGAGGAGAAATAACAAAGATAAAGGACACAAGACTTGGTTGAGTATTATAATTAATACCGCATGAACTACAACATACTGGCTTTATGAATTTTATTGCTATTTCTACTTTTTGTTGTGGGCATATAGACTAATTAGTAATTCTTTCTTCCAACCAAAAATCATTTGCTATTTAATCCATGTTACTCTCCATTTTCATTGCGTTCTTACCAAGTAGGTTTTAAAATGCTTGTTGACTGCTTTTTCAGATCAAACAACTGAATTGCACGTGAGCAAAAAATATTCTATATTTTTGTAACTGGGTACAGTAATAAATCCACCATGGAACTTCTACAGACAGGATTTATAGCTTGCTTTGATGCACTTCATTATATACTGAACACACAATAGTTTGCTTTACAACTGGTGATTGAGAACTGTTCCAGAACTCTATACTCATTAAATCATATATGTCAGACAGTCTGGAGTGCCAAATTATACACTTGCTCACTTTTATTCAACTAAAATATATACCAGCAGCTACACAAACTCTGACAGGACAAATTCTTCTTTCTGACAGCTACTGACATAGCAGTTCTTTTATCGCCTATGTCTGAGCTAGATTTCAACTATATCCAAAGGACAAAGCAAGTTTTTTCAATAAATTGGAAAGATCATCCGTCCAGTTGCAAAATTGCTATATTACCTTTCTTCCAAAACAGCAATTTGCCTTTCAAATGCCTGTTAAATGCACATTAATTAGTCTCTATATTAGTCTCAGTAAGACAGCAAGTTTCAAATTCAAAACCAAAAAAATGATAGGTTGAAGCCAAAACACGTGTATCTAGTATCATCTGCGGACAGAGAAACAGAGTTAACGCTTTGAGTCCAATGACTCGAGTCATACCAGACTCAAACATTAACTCGATTCCTCTTTCAATGGACGCTGCCAGACCTGCTAAGTTTCTCTAGCATTCTTGGTGTTTGTTTCAGGTCTTCAGCATCAGGTCTTTTGCTTTGCCTTCAGTTGTAGATTGATTCTTAGCACATTCTTTTTGAAAAATATTAACTCTTCTATGACTGGTTCAATCCATTTGTAGTTACAATGCTTCATGTGATGCATGACTTATAATTTATATTTTTGAAATTAGGATTTAAAAATAGAAGTGGCAGGAGAAGGGTTACTTCTGTGAAATGACTTTTTTTTAAAAGAAAAGTCAGAGAGCTCTGACAGAACAATGACTAAATCCAGCATTTTATCATAACACAGGTGATTGCAGACGCATATGGCATTAATGGAAAGATGTTTATATTGTCAGGTTTAGGGTAGGTAGGGTATAGAACCTGGAAACACGGATAAATATTTAGGTGCCAAGATAGATCTGTGGATTGGAGTTAATAAATCAGACTGGGAGAGCCAATTGGATATATGGATAGGAAATTTAAAAAGATCCCCCCTAAAACCAGTACAGAAAATAGGACTTTTAAAAACATTTTATTCCTAGGCTGTATTATTATCTAATTTTATCAGCAGTTTCTATTAATTATCTTAACAAACTAGACAATATTATTAAAAGCGTGGTGAAAGAGATTTTAATAGCTTTGTTTTTAGCTCAGAAGCGTCTAGGAATGAACCAGTTTTAATTAAATTAAGACAATATGATTGCACTTAAAAGCAAGTTTAGTTTCTCCTAGGAGCTTAGGACAGTATTGGAAACAAAACATATCAAAAGAGTTTAGTTTTTGAGATCTCCAAACCTGGACAATTTTGTTAGCAATCTGTAGGTTATTGGAACTGAGGAAGCTTAGGCTCACAGATTTGTGAAAAAGTGCATGCTGGCAAATTTAGAATGGATGCATCAAATTACCTCACAGCAAAACTCTTGTAAGGAATCCGTTAAGCGGAAATTTAAGGAATGTAATTTCTCTCGGATTTGAGTCTCCAATGGATAGTATCGGAAAATAAGTTAAGATTTTGTGTTATAATTGTCTTAAAACATATAGCAAAAGTATTTAGATTTAGATTAGATTAGATTACTTACAGTGTGGAAACAGGCCCTTCAGCCCAACAAGTGCACACCGACCTGCCGAAGCGCAACCTACCATACCCCTACATTTACCCCTTACCTAACACTACGGGCAATTTAGCATGGCCAACTCACCTGACCTGTACATCTTTGGACTGTGGGAGGAAACCGGAGCACCCGGAGGAAACCCACGCAGACACGGGGAGAATGTGCAAACTCCACATGGTCAGTCGCCTGAGGCGGGAATTGAACCCAGGTCTCTAGCACTGTGAGGCAGCAGTGCTAACCACTGTGCCACCCACTATTTAGATAGCTATTAAAATTCTTTTTATGTATCAAACATTTGTTTTGTTAAATAAATTCTATAGCCTCGAGTGAACATGTCTTACTAATAATTACCACATTAACTGACTAACCAAATATAAACATATGACCTATCAAGTCAGGTTGATAGATCAGAACTCTATACTCATTAAATCATACACGTCAGAGAGTCTGGAGTACCATCAACTGCACAATTTTTCCTATCAGGCGGGAAACAACTTTACTGAACACTACTCTTTTCGTCCATAGGCATCTTATATTTTAAACCTTACTGAGCTTCCACATTATTTGCCCATGTTTCCAACAATATATTTCTAAAGGGGTTGCCTGCAAATTGGACCAATTACAATAGGGATACCATTTTCCTTTTTTTCTATTCAATGGATTAGACGGGAAAGGAAAAAATGTATATAAATGAGAATGTGTCTTCTTATTTTTGAAAATATGAACAGAAAATTATCAAGATGACTTTCCAAATTATTAACAAAATCAAAATGTGAAAACCAATCTGGGGGCATGACTGAATCTTACATACTTCATAATGATTTTCTCAGGGATCAGACAACTTATCAAATACACAGTGTTAAATCTTTATAAAGAGTAGCAAGGATGCACTTTTCCTGGTCATAAAGGATTACTTTCTTCTCTAAGCAGGGTACAGTTTCATTTGGTGGAAAAGGCATTTATTATCAGCCTGCAACTGGCAAACTGAGCAGTCTCAGGTGGTTGCTTTTTATATTCCAAGTTCTCTTGGCAGTCTCCAAACTAAATGCTTTCACAACACGATGAGCGTGCAACTGAAGAATACGGAGTTATATGAATAAGATGAAAGTAGTATGAATTCCATCTAAAAGAGTTTGCTTAAAAATGAACACTTAATTGCAAAATACTTGAATATACAAAACACTGCCAAGTGCAATTCAAAAAGGGATGCAACAACTGAGTTAATCTTGGTAGTTACTATAATCTATACAGCTGAATCAAGATCGTGGGGCAGCACAGTGGCTCAATGGTTAATACTGCAGCCTCATAGCACCAGGGACACTGGTTCGATTCCACTCTCTCTCTCCCTCTGTCTGCATGGGTTCCTCCAGGCGCATCTGTTTCTCTCTCAGTCCAAAAATGTGCAGATTAGGTGGATTGACCATGCTAAATTGCCCATAATGCCCAGGAATGTGCATGTTAGGTGGGTTAGCCATGGGAATTGCAGGGTTATGGGAATAGGGTAGAGGGTGGGTGTGGGTGGGTGAAATGCTCTTTGGGAGATTGGTGTGGACTTCATGGGTTGAATGGCCTGCTTCTACATTGTAGGGATTCTCTGATTCTATATGGGGAACCTATGAATTAAAGAGAACGAGGCAGAAATTCCAAATATCAAATTGTGATTTCTGTTACTCCTCACTTGGTTAGCACCCTGGAAGACAAGACCCACTAATCCCAGAGTCAGCGCAAAATTTAAATATTTTATAAAAGTACCAAAAATTCTCCAACTTATCTGTCTTTTAGAACGAGGTTAACTGAAAGACAAACCTGAATTGTGTACTTAACAAAAATTAATAACAAATAAATAGATTCCAGCTACACGTAAGCAACTATGAACTGTACACATTTAACTCTGTTGGTTAAAACTCCAATATTCTTATAAAACTCCCCCTAAACATGTACAGACAGACACCAAAAACAAATTGTTGTTTTGAACGGAGGGAAAATCTGAGAAGGCAATTCTGTCAATAGGATTCACTGAGATTATCCTCTTGGTTTGACAGAGCTTGCTGTTGGTCAATTTCTCTCTTCATGAACTTTCACGCTTGCAGGAGGAGCAACTGGTTCAAACTTAAAAAGCTCTGATTTGTTAGTTAAAAACAACAGCTTATTCCAACTGGTGAGGAAAATTAAACTTTCACAGGCTTTAAGCGTTTTTTTAAACTGCCCTCAGTGAATGACAGCACCTTCATTTCCAGAGGTCCAATGACTTCTAGCTACATTGATCAGATCCACAAGCTGTACAGCAACCGGAGACCAATCATAAAGGTATTGACAGACAGAAGGCCTCAGTCAACAATAACTGTTCAGCATTCCACAGATTAATCAGCTACTCAGTGCAGTTCGAATCTCATTTTGTACACTGTCTCTGGTATCAACTCATTTGCAACTAAACCTATCGCAACAGAATAAAGAGTACTTACAATATTCTTATTTTTATAAAATGCAGCAATCTCTTCCACAAACCTTGGTTTTTAAAATGATCCTTTTCCCATTTCATTCTATAATCAAAACTTCAGAAAATAAATACATGGTCTTTCCACTTCCCTATCCAAAATCAAGAATTACACTCTCAATGGCTAAGACAGAGGGTAGTACCTGTATGGAATGAGCTGCCAGACAAAGTGGTGGAGGCTGATACAATTGCAACACTTAAAAGACATTTGGATGGGTATATGAATAGAAGGGTTTGGAGGGATATGGGTCAGGTGCTGGCAGGTGGGACTAGATTGGGTTGGGATATCTGGTCAGTGTGGGCAGGTTGGACCGAAGGGTCTGTTTCTGTGCTGTATATCTCTATGACTCTATGACTATGGCACATTATTTCTTATCCCCAAAAGATCTATAGCCTTTGATATTCTCAGTTCAATCTCCATGAAAATTCTTCTTCAACTTTCTGCTACATTGCCTAAGTTCAGCAGGACATCAATGCTTACTTTTACTCTTAGTATGTCACAGGCAGACTATCTTCAGTAATGGCTGCTTTTCATAATTACAAGATCTTACAATAACCCAATCTTGCTTCTTTTCTACAACTACATAATGTTCCTTATAATTGTTGTCTACAAATAGGAGTTTAGCTTCCAATTATAGGTTTATGCAATCATGTTCTACTTGACACAACCTTTTCTTTGAGAGATTTGATTGTCTGAGACCAATCAGCCTATGTCCAGCTTTCGATGAACCACTATTTGCATGAGTTTACCACTGGTAACAGCAAAGTCACTTTCTTGGTTGTTTGTCATGGACCATCACCATTTCTAGACAATACAGTGAATTCAACTTCTTGGTCATAACTGAACAGTCAAAGCAGTTGAAATTCTTCAGCAGTATTAACTCACAAACAAGATGCGCCAACTAGACTCTGCATGGATGAAAGAAAAATAAATGTAGTAACAAAAAATAAATCATTTCCATTACTCACTTAAAAAAATACAATGAGAGGTTCAGCAATGTCTCATTCCTTATTGGGATTGATTTATTGAAAGGATATGGACAAATGGCACTCACATGAAGAGGTAAATAGAAATCAGCTTTTGTTATACCAAATGGGATATATTAATGTCACACCATGCCATCAGGTTCAAAATGCTCCAACTACTTTCCAAAGAATTATGAATCAAGATGTAATCAGTGTTCATAATTGTGTGGTGTATCTAATGGTTGCAGTTGTTACAGTATATTAAACTGTTCGTCAGCTGACTTGGCAATATATCTTGCCAAAAGTTACTTTGCAATTGCCAGCTCAACAAATCTAGAACATATTGTAGGGTTAGGGCAAAGGCAAGTACTGTCAAGGAAATGAAAAATGGGCTGCACGGTGGCACAGTGGTTAGCACTGCTGCCTCACAGTGCCAGAGACCCAGGTTCAATTCCCACCTTAGGCGACTGACTGTGGAGTTTGCACATTCTCCCTGTGTCTGTGTGGGTTTCCTCCGGGTGCTCCGGTTTCTTCCCACAGTCCAAAGATGTGCAGGTTAGGTGAATTGGCCATGCTAAATTGCCCGTAGTGTTAGGTGAAGGGGTATGGGTGGGTTGTGCTTCGGCGGGTCAGTGTGGAATTGTTGGGCCGAAGGGCCTGTTTCCACACTGTAAGTAGTCTAATCTAATCTAAAAAAAGTAAGTGGCTGTGATAGAACAGACCCATCTCTAAAACTAATCATGAAATCATGACAATTTTGCAGATAAAGTCATAGAGTCATAGAGATGTACAGCACGGAAACTGACCCTTCACTCCAACTTGTCCATGCCGACTAGACATCCCAACGTAATCTAGCACCCGACCCATAGCCCTCCAAATCCTTCCTTTTCATCTACCCATCCAGATGCCTTTTAAATGTTGCAAATGTACCAGCTTCCCCCACTTCCTCTGGCAGCTCATTCCATACACCTACCATCCTATGCGTGAAAAAGTTGCCCTCATGTCTCTTTTATATCTTTTCCCTTTCACCCTAAACCTATGCCCTCTAGATCTGGATTCCCCCACCTCAGGGAAGATACTTTGTCTATTTATCCTATCCATGCCCCTCATGATTTTATAAACCTCTGTAAGGTCACCTCCCTCAGCCTCCAACACTCCAGGGAAAACATCCCCAACCTATTCAACCTCTCCCTATAGCTCAAATCCTCCAACCCTGGCAACATCCTTGTAAATCTTTTCTGAACCCTTTCAAGTTTCACAACATCCTTCTTATAGGAAGGAGACCAGATTTGCACACAATATTCCAAAACTGGCCTGTTCAATGTCCTATACAGCCGCAACATGACCTTCCATAGGAAGGATTTGGAGGGATATGGACTGGATGTTGGCAGGTGGGACTAGATTCCGTTGGGATGTCTAGTCGGCATGGACGAGTTGGAGTGAAGGGTCAGTTTCCGTGCTGTACATCTCTATGACTCTATGACTTTATCTGCAAAATTGTCATGATTAGTTTTAGAGATGGGGCAATTCTATCACAGCCACTTACTTTTCTTTTCCTTGACAGTGAACTAAATTAAACTCCATCCGCTGTATGCTTTCAAATGCTTGTGCTGAACTTTGGCAAATGATAGCATCTCCAACATATTTATTACAAAAGCAGGCAATTTTATGAAAACAGGCAAAGGTAATATAGTCAAGAGAACGCCAATAGGTTTTTGAAAGGCTGAAGGCAGTGCTAATAAATTTACTTACGTTGGCATCTCTGACTTCACTGAACCCTTGAAAGTGGCATTTAATGATAGTGAATTGGCAGTGGGTGTGGTCTTGTTGCAAGGCAATAAATTGGTATAGAAAACCCAGTGGGGTACCTTTCTAAGGCAGTGAATCGGCATCTTAAATATTCTATAGTGGAAAAGGAAACTTTGGGATTGTTACTGGCTCTCAAACATTGCAAAGTTCATATCCACTATGATCATAAACCAATGTTAATTTATAATTACCAAACCCCTTGATCTTTGAGAAAAATCCAGCTCTTTCAATGTTGAACTACTTCATTGAAATTTTCAAATTCAACTTTATGATACAATAACTGTTCATATCACTAAAAAAAAGACAATATAAGTGCTGACACCATCAAGAATGCATGATGCTAGAACAATTTGGAGATTAAAAACTGTGGCAAGAGGTGCATAAATCTTGCAAAAGGAGTTTATGAGGATGAATGAATACAATTTATTTGCAGTTGGTTATACATGTATTGCTTCTAAATTGTAACAAAATGCATTTGGGAATTGATTTTCATCTTCTAAGAGTGGAGACGTGTTAGGAATTCCTCCTGCCTTCTCCCTGTAACTCCATTTCCGGACTAATTAAGAAGCAATCTACTTCTGTCTTGAATACACTCAATGACTTGGCCTTCATAGCATCCTGTAGAATTGAATTTCACAGATTGACTGTCCTCTGGCTGGAGAAATTCCTCCTCATCCCAGTCCCTTAATTATGTTCATTACTATAATCCAGTACATAGACAGTGAACAAGCATAGAAATGATATTGCCTGGTATCAGATGACATGGATGGGACATATGGGTTATGTGGTAGACAGAGTGGTCTAGCCAGGCACATTTGTATCAGGGGTCATTGCAGGTAGGGGAAAGACATTTTGAATTTATTTTTTAAAAGGCTTCTGTTTGCAGAGTTCATGATAATTCTGAGCTGAGCTGCTGTGATCTGTGACTATGAAAAGCTTGCCTGATAACACAAAAAACACAAAAAATTGCTCACCTCTCGGTACAATGGAGCTGGCTATCTCTGGAGTAGCAGTAACAGGCTTTCTACCTAAACCAGTCAAAAGCTTAAAAGGCAATTTTCAGAAAACCCAGGAATAGAACTGTGAATATCGGAATTGGGATGCAACCCCATTTTCAAAGTGCTCCTGAACCATTCTGGACATGGTGAAAACTCAGGTCCATACTTCCAAGGAAAGAGTGGAATCAGACAATAAGAGCACCACATAAACAAATTAAGAATACTATAATTTGAAATATCTACCCTTTTCATAAAAGAAGACAATTAAATAGGAAAATTGTTTCTATATTACAACAATCTTTCTTCCTAAGAGTACACTAAGCAGAAAACAGACTCTTAAAAGATATGCTCTGCTCAAAACATCGACTTCTGCTCCACCGATGCTGTCTGGCCTGCTGTGCTTCTCCAACTTCACATCTATTTGCTCTGGAGATTAATTGCTATTCCTTTACTTGTACATTCCACTGATGACTGAGCTCAATTATTGATGTCAAAGTATTAAACATTTGAATTGAAGGTCACAGAGTCATGGAGATGTACAGCACGGAAACAGACCCTTCCGTGTCCTGGTCAAATAGGTCTTTTCCCTAAGATTGGGGGGGAGTTCAAAATTTAGGGGCATATTTTTTAAGGTGAGAGGAGAAAGATTTAAAAGCGATCTGGAGGACAACTTTTTCACATAGAGAGTGTGGTATGTAGGTGGAATGAACTGCCAGAGGAAGTGGTAGATGTAAGTACAGTTACGATATTTAAAAGATAGGTATATGAATGGGCAAAGTTTAGAGGGAAAGGAGCCAAACACAGGCAAGTTTAATGTGGATGAGTTGGATTGAAGGGTTTGTTTCCCTGCTTTTTGATTCTATGATTCAATTAACATGTGATATGATTGTAGCTGATAGAAATATTAGACAAGTCAGATTCTATAGGAAACTAAATTCAAAATTTTCAGAGGACACTTAAATATGAGGTATTGTATATAATTCTGAGGTAGAGCGGAAGCAAATACTTATCAACCGCCAGTACGGGGCAAAACAAAGCGACACATGTCAACAAATGTGACAGCAATATTTGCTGAAAAAGAATTAATACTTCAATGAAAATGAAGAAATGAAAATTATTAATTACAAGATATTGAAAGTCACACATGATAAGAAACAATTCTGGCATTTCTGGCAAAAGCTATGTAGTAAACATCATAATGTAATGGGGAACATCTTTAAAGCTTTAGTAAGACCACAGTAGGACTGCCATGCCTTGTTTTGAGCTCCAGGCTATAAGGAGGATGTTGAGACACTAGAATAGGTACAATGAAAGAAAATAAGAATATAAAGTTTTGAAAACATTCTTATTATAAGAAATCGGAGAGATGAAAGAATTGTCAATAAATGTCCTTAAACTGCTACACTATAGTCAGAAACAGACAGTTTTCAATAATTGAAATATCTAGAATGTGGGAAACACAAGGTATAAACTTTAGTAGGAGATTCAGACTGAGGAACAGTTTAAAGCTTTTCTTTACATAAACTATTGGAGCGGCTGTGAAATGCATATCTCGAATTGATAACTGAAGCAAAAAGAAAGTTAACTGTTGTGGATAAGAATAAGAATGAAAAGTTCACAGAAACATGGGAATAGGGTAGACACAAGGAATTTGAAACACTAAGCATGCAAACACCAGTGGACTTGTTGGTCAGATGGCCTGATTCTGTTTTGGAATTGCGAAGCAATCAACCAGCAGGATACTACAATATTACAAAGGTTAACTTTCTTTACCTCTAATAATATTCTTCACGTAAAATGTTATACTTGAGACTTACTGGGAAACCTGAATAATCTTTAGCAATTATTTTTAGTACAACTTCAAATAAAAATATCAAGGTTTCTAAACCTCTATGCATTTTACTATATGCACATTTCATTTTAGAAAATTAATAACAGTTATAAGTTAATCAATCAATCTAACAGGCTTACTGCAAGTACAATAACCTCAGGACTAAACAATAATTGTAAGCCATTGAAGATAGTTCAACATAATAGTTTTGAACTAGACAACAAAAAGAGAAAGCCTCAAACAATAGCTCAGTTGGCTAGATGGCTAGCTTGTGTTGTAGAATAACACCCACAGTGAGAATTTGATTCCTGTTTTGACTTAGTTCAACTTGTGACCTGCCTCCTTGATCTGCCTGAGAATGAAAGGCAATATCAAATCATCACTGACAAAGTCAAAAAAAGGACCTCGGTATGAAGCATCAACAGAAAATGAACCAAGGATCTGCATTCAGGAAAAGCACAGATGAATGAATGAAACGATGAACGTAGTTGATAGAAGTGCAAAAAGGCAAGAGAAATTGATGAGATCTGCCCTCCAGGACTTGATTATCTCTATCCAAGATATTTTAAAAATGAGGAAATTGGTGATGTAATGTCAAAATTTTATGATATCCTCTAGATGCAGTTTTTTCAACTAGTTGTGGCATGTTTTTGAAGATCCTTTATTCATTCACAGGATGAAGGCATCATTGGCCAGGCAGCATTTATTGCCCATCCCTGATGACTCAGAGGGCACTGAAGAGTCAACCACAAGACTTTAGATGTGGAATCACATAGGCAAGACCAGGTAAGGATGGCAGTTTCCTTCCATAAAAGGACATTAGTGAACCAGGTGAGTTTTTCCTACAACCAGCAATGGATTCATGGTCATCATTAGACTCTTTAATTCCAGATATTTATTACCATCTGACATGACGGGATCCGAGCGCGGGTGCCCAGAACATTACGAGTCCAGCAATAATACCACTAGGCCATCGCTGACCCGATGATGGACACTATCCATATTGACTTCCAGAAGATACTTAATAAGTTTCTACACAAAGTACTATTAGCAAAAACGTGAGAGAGAGAAATATGTGCCAGTTATTAATTTGCATACAGAAAATGAGGGCTATTTTTAAAGAGTCATTCATTATTTGACAGGATGTGATGAGCAGTGCTCCTCAGAGGTCTATACTGGAACAACAATTCTCCACCAAATACATTAATGACTTAACTGAAGGAACAGAGACACTCATGTTTCCAAATTTTCAAAAGACTAAATTAGGAGATACAGCAACTTCTGTGAATGAGAACAAAAAGTTACAAAAGGGACATTAATTGAGTGTGCAAAGCTATGACATATGCAAGTCAGTACATTGTTGTGGTTCTGTTCGCCGAGCTGGGAATTTGTCTTGCAAACGTTTCGTCCCCTGTCTAGGTGACATCCTCAGTGCTTGGGAGCCTCCTGTGAAGCGCTTCTGTGCTGTTTCCTCCGGCATTTATAGTGGTCTGTCTCTGTCGCTTCTGGTTGTCAGTCCGAGCTGTCCGCTGTAGTGGCCGGTATATTGGGTCCAGGTCGATGTGTTTGTTGATAGAGTCTGTGGATGAGTGCCATGCCTCTAGGAATTCCCTGGCTGTTCTCTGTTTGGCTTGCCCTATAATGGTAGTGTTGTCCCAGTCGAAGTCATGTTGCTTGTCGTCTGTGTGTGTGGCTACTAAGGATAGCTGGTCTTGTCGTTTCGTGGCTAGTCGGTGTTCGTGTATACGGATCGTTAACTGTCTTCCTGTTTGTCTGATGTAGTGTTTTGTGCAGTCCTTGCATGGGATTTTGTACACTACATTAGTTTTGCTCATGTTGGGTATCGGGTCCTTCGTTCTGGTGAGTTGTTGTCTGAGAGTGGCTGTTGGTTTGTGTGCTGTTATGAGTCCTAGTGGTCGCAGTAGTCTGACCGTCAGTTCAGAAATGCTCCTGTATGGTAGTGTGGATAGTCCTTTGGGTTGTGGCATGTCCTCGTTCTGTTGTTTCTCCCTGAGGCATCTGTTGATGAAATTGCGAGGATACCTGTTTTTGGCGAATACCTTGTACAGGTGTTCCTCTTCCTCTTTTTGTACTTCTGGTGTGCTGCAGTGTGTTGTGGCCCTTTTGAAAAGTGTCCTGATGCAACTTCGTTTGTGTGTGTTGGGGTGGTTGCTTTCCTAGTTTAGGACTTGGTCTGTGTGAGTGGCTTTCCTGTAAACCTTTGTGGTGAATTCTCCGTTCGGTGTTCTCTGTACCATCACGTCTGGGAATGGGAGTTGGTTGTCCTTTTCTTCCTCTCTAGTGAATCGGATTCCTGTGAGTGTGGCGTTGATGATCTGGTGTGTGTTCTCTATTTCTGTGTTTTTAATTATTACAAAGGTGTCATCCACGTATCTGACCCAGAGTTTGGGTTGAATTTGTGGTAAGACTGTTTGTTCTAACCTTTGCATTACTGCTTCTGCTATGAGTCCAGAGATCGGTGAGCCCATGGGTGTTCCGTTGATTTGTTCGTATATTTGGTTGTTGAATGTGAAGTGTGTTGCGAGGCACAAGTCCAGTAGTTTAAGTATGCCGTCTTTGTTGATAGGTTCAACGTCCTGTTGTCCGTTATGTCTGTCCAGCAGGTTGGCTATTGTTTCTTTGGCTAGGGTTTTGTCGATGGAGGTGAATAGTACCATTACATTGAATGAGACCATAGTTTCTTCCTTGTCTATGTGTATATTTCTGATGATGTCCAAGAATTCCTGTGTTGATTGTATAGATTGTCTGGATCCACTGATCAGGTGTTTCAGTTTCTGCTGGAGTTCTTTAGGCCAGTTTGTGTGATGGTGTCCCTGGTAGTGATACCCAACATGAGCAAAACTAATGTAGTGTACAAAATCCCATGCAAGGACTGCACAAAACACTACATCGGACAAACAGGAAGACAGTTAATGATCCGTATACACGAACACCAACTAGCCACAAAACGACACGACATGGCATGGCACTCATCCACAAACTCTATCAACAAACACATCGACCTGGACCCAATATACCGGCCACTACAGCAGACAGCCCGAACTGACAACCGGAAGCGGCAGAGACAGGCCACTATAAATGCCGGAGGAAACAGCACAGGAGGCTCCCAAGCACTGAGGATGTCACCTAGACAGAGGACGAAACGTTTGCAAGACAAATTCCCAGCTCGGCGAACAGAACCACAACAACGAGCACCTGAGGTACAAATCTTCTCCCAAACTTTGAGCAAGTCAGTACATTTTAAAGGTGAGACACTAAGAGCTGTGGAACAAACAAAGGAATTTAGGTTTAATTAACGAATGCACAGGTACAACTAGTAATTCAGTGAGTGTGAATGAATACTAGCCTTTTTGTAAGGAAAATAAAAAAAAAGGAAGTGATGCTTCAGTTTTATAGAGACTTGGTCAGACCTCCTCTGGAGGTTTGCACCAGGTTTATTATAGAACCTCACTAACAATCACAGCTCAATACAGGTTCATTAGAATGATGAAGCAACAAAGGGTTAGATTATGAAGGCAACCCTAATAAATCTGCCTTATATTCCATTAAATTCAGAAGGTTGAGGGGGCAATTTAGTCAATCTTTAAAGTAACAAAATGATTTGATTGGGTATGTACATTTCCTCTGTTGGAGGGAATACAGAATAAGACAACACAACCTAAGAATTAGAACATGACCATTGGGAATGAAAATAAGCAGCAGTTTTTCACACAAAGATCGTGGAAGTGTGCACCTGCCTTTCCCAAAGTTATGTGGATATTGGGTAAATTGAAATTTTCAAGACTGAAAGTGATATGACTTTTATTAGGTAAAGGTGTCATGGAATATGGAAAAAGGGAGTTTAAATGGAGTTGAGATACAGATAAGCCAAGGATTTAACAAAACATGAGAAAAAGCTCAAGGAACTGAATGGCTTACTCATGCTCTGACAGAGAGTGAAAGTACAAAAGACAGTGAAGCAAACGGTTTTAATGTTCAGTCAGCCCCCTGTAGTATCCATTTCCAGACAAATGGCGATTTGTGCAGAAAATGTATAAATCTGATATCCTGTCACTTTTTAAAGATTTTTCATATATAATCATTAAACAAAAGTTCCATGCTTATGGTGACTTCAGGATGAGGCTTTTATGTCTGCCCAGGGCCAAAACATGACTGCAAGCATTGTCGTCACAAGTAAGCAGTCAGTCAAGTCAGACTGCCATGAATATTCAAAGTCTGGTTGGAGATTCAATGCAAGGAAAAATGAATTTTACCGTGATACATTAGTGAGTGTCAGTGAGAGCTATGAATTCAATGTTGGATTGAAGAAAAGGTGGGGAGTGGCAGGGGCTCTTTGATTAAGTAAAAACGAGAGGTAAAGTCACCGTAGTCTCAGAACAATACAGCTGCTCTCTCTCATGACAGAGATGACTGGTTAAAATCAACGAGGTAAAAACAATGACTGCAGATGCTGGAAACCAGATTCTGGATTAGTGGTGCTGGAAAAGCACAGCAGTTCAGGCAGCATCCAAGGAGCAGCGAAATCGACGTTTCGGGCAAAAGCCCTTCATCAGGAATAAAGGCAGTGAGCCTGAAGCGTGGAGAGATAAGCTCCTCCTCTAGCTTATCTCTCCACACTTCAGGCTCACTGCCTTTATTCCTGATGAAGGGCTTTTGCCCAAAATGTCGATTTCGCTGCTCCTTGGATGCTGCCTGAACTGCTGTGCTCTTCCAGCACCACTAATCCAGAGATGACTGGTGGTGAGTTTAGCCTGTGGGTCACTGCACATCTAACTGAGAGGCAAGGTTGAGAAGGTGGGCCCTTCATGGTAACCTCAGCCATGAAGGAATTTAACCCATAATGCTGGTGTCACTCTACATTGCAAAAGAGCCATCCAGTCAACTGAGCTAACCAGCACCCTTTTATTGGATGAGGAAAGAAAGGTTTTAAAGACAGTCAGAAATAAGATTTTAGACCATGTTACCACAGGGGATCTTGATTCAAAATATTAACCAATACTCCTATCGAAGTAAATTTAACTCTCAGTGTTAAATCTGCAAGACAGCAGTGTTGTCAGGTGTTAATGAGTTATCAAATAAGGTTATCTGAACAAGCTGATGGAGATAAGCAAATAGTTTGACATCCAGTGATTGTTCACATTAATTACTTTTGCATCAATACTAGTCATTTCAACTTGGCAGAAGCTACTGTGAAGTTATAGTGGTGGATTCTTCACTTCTGGGAATGGAGTGGGAGAGGGCTACAAAGAACAGGGCAGCCAGTTTGACTAAAAGCTGACAATGTCGACAGACAAATATATGTTGTGAAAGCTGGAAGTAATCAAACAACAAAGGGCTTCAAGAATTAAGTACAGAGGAGAATTACAAAATTAGCGTTAAGTCAAGGAAGGACTCAATGAACTCTGACAGTATAATAGAAAAGAAACGAATATATTGCTAAGACAAGTTGTTTTGAAAGGAATAAGTCAGGCTGATCAGAACCATTGGGCTGTGCATTCATCCGATAGGAAATAAAACAACTTAATTTGTGGTGAGCTTCAACTCACCGAATGCCTTTAGAGGGATCACAGGAGGATGCTGTCATTGCATCTTTGCATTTATTGTTTGTAAGACAGAAAAGACTAACATTTATTTAATGCATTCCACAAATAAGAAATGCTTATTAGTTGTAAAATGTAAAATTAAGTTCAGATTCTGTTGTAAAGTAGGAAACACAGCAGGTTAATTGTGTACAGCAAGGTCCCGTGTACAGCAAATTAAAACAAACTCGATAACCTTTTTCAGCATTGTTTAAGCAAGAAATAATGGCCAAGATATTGAAAATTCTTCTGTGTTTTTTCAAATAGCGTAAAAGAAAAAGAGCATACAATATGGCGCAGACAAGTGCAAAGTCTTTAAAAATCAGCAGAGGACAACCAAGCTAAAAGAATGACAAGATGAAATAAGAGGGTAAGCTAGCTAATAATATTAAAAAAATGGCAAGAGTTCTTAAGATATATTAAAGGATAAGAGGCAACAGTCAACACTGGACTGTTGGAAAATGAAGCTGGAAAACTAGCAATGGGGAACAAAGAAATAGCAGAGGAACTGAATAGGTGTTGTGGTTCTGTTCACCGAGCTGGGAATTTGTGTTGCAGACGTTTTGTCCCCTGTCCAGGTGACATCCTCAGTGCCTGGGAGCCTCCTGTGAAGTGCTTCTGTGATCCTTCCTCCGGAATTTGTAGTGGTTTGAATCTGCCGCTTCCGGTTGTCAGTTCCAGCGGTCGGTATATTGGGTCCAGGTTGACCTGGACCCAATATACCGACCACTGCAACGGACAGCTGGAACTGACAACCGGAAGCGGCAGATTCAAACCACTACAAATGCCGGAGGAAGGATCACAGAAGCTTCACAGGAGGCTCCCAGGCACTGAGGATGTCACCTAGACAGGGGACAAAACGTCTGCAACACAAATTCCCAGCTCGGTGAATAGAACCACAACAACGAGCACCCGAGCTACAAATCTTCTCACAAACTTTGAACTGAACAGGTACTTTCCAGCAGTCGTCATCATGGAAGACATGAGTAGCATACCAGAACTTCAAGACAATTGGTGGTAGAGAGGAGTACATTATTAAGGAGAAGGGGCTGGAGAAGCTGAAAGGTCTAAAGGTAGATGAATCATCTGGACCAGGTGGTCTACACCCCAGGGTTCTGAAGCAGATAGCTGAGGAAACATGGAAGCACTGCTGGTGATTTTTCAGGAATCACTGGAGTCAGGAGGGTCCAAATGGAAAATGGCTAATGCAACAACCCTGTTTAAGAAGGGAGAAAGTTAGAAGACAGGAAAGAGCCTGGTAAAATAGGGTTGAATTAGCAGAGCTTCATCAAGGGTAGATCATACCCTTGACAAATCTATCAGACTTTTTAAAGGAAGTAATGGGCAAGTTAGAGAAAGGAACTCCAGTGGACACGATCTGTTCAGATTTCCAGAAAGCCTTTGCCAAGATGCTGCATGGAAGTCTGCTAAATAATACAAAAGCTCAAGGTGCTAAAGACAAGATACTAGCTTGGATTGAGGTTTGGCTGACTGACAGAAGGCAGAAAGTGGGGATCATCGGTCTTTTTCAGGATGGCAGCTGGTGACTAGTGGAGCCCTGTAAGTCAGTGTTGGGATCACAGCCATTATACATTAACGATTTGCATGAAGGGAAAGTACAGCAAGTACTGCTGCTCAGTTTATAGATGATGCAAAAATAGGCCAAAGGACAGGTAATAAGGAAGCAGGAAGGCTGCAGAAGGACTTGAACAGGCTAGAAGAGTAGGCAAAGAAGTGCAGACAGAATACAATGTGGGAAAGTAAGAAGTTATGCTCTTTGGTAGGAAGAAACAGTGAAGACTATTTTCTAAAAGTAAAAAGCTTCAGGAATCTGAAGCACAAAGGGACTTAGGAGTCCTAGTTCAGGATTCTCTTAAGGTTACCATGTAGGTACAGTTGGCAGCTAGGAAGACAAATGCAATGCTAACATTTATTTTGAAAAGACTAGAATATAAGAGCAGAGATGTACTACTGAGATGGTATATAAGGGGCTGGTCAGACTGCATTTGGAATATTATGAGCAATTTTGGACCCTGTATCCAAGGTCGATGTGCTAGCCTTGTAGGGAGTCCAGAGAAAGTTCACAAGAATGATGCCCGGAATAAAGGACATGTCATATGAGGAGCTTAGAAGGATTTTTTTGGGGGAGGGGTGGGGGACTTCAGTGAAACTTACAGAACACAGACAGGCCTGCACAGAGGGAACATGGAGAAACTGTTTCCACTATAGGACAGACTAGGAACCAGGGCACAGCCTCAGAGAGTGAAGGGATGACCCTTTATGGAAAGGAATCTATTGAATTTACAAGACATCTGCAATTTTTAAAAAAAATTATGTGGTGCTACTGGAGAAGTGAGATTCCAGAGTAATATCTGACTTGTTACACCACAAGTTTTATTACGCAATTTGGATACCACGGTGGTTAGCCACAGAACACAATCACACAATTCCCTCAACATTTTCAGGAAAATAATATTAAGTTAATTACACAAAAATAAAGAAAACATACAAGTTGGAAAGCTGTTATCATAAACATTAAAAACAAAGATGTATTCTTTTTCTTCTCAGCACTTCCATCTTCCCCTTGAAATTTCTTATTAAATTGAAGAGTTGACAAGCATTTAGTTTCAGTGACTTTCTGTGTATTTACCAGATGCGATTTTCTCCCTAACTTTTTCTCCCCAGCATACAGTCTAACTCTTGATTTTTTTGACTGAACTCAAATAAGGCTTTGACTACTCTTAAGTAATGAAACAGCATATGTTTGTATGCATCATTTCATCTGAACTGCCATTTACTTATCATTTTGGCCTCCCCTTCTGTAGGTTATAAAAGCTGAAGTGAACACAAGCAGCAATATTCTCACCAGATAGCTTGTTGAGCCATTGAGCTTATGCCACAAAATTAATTGGAAAGAGTGCCTTCAGCTCACTGTCCAAATTAATTTGTTAAAGAAAGTCAGACTTCTTCAGCACTGAAAACAAAAAGTAAATTTAACTCTACTTTAGAATCTAAGTTCCTAAATAGTAATCACTTACTATAAACTTTCATCACATCGGGCTAAAGTCAAATTAAAATACTGGTATGGAATTATCTAAATAAATGTGAATATAAACTCTTTGGTACAGTCATACTGCAAATATAAACTTTCAAAATGATAAACTGTCATAAAATAGTCTGATTACCAAAACTAAAACCTCTATTATCTAGGACAAGGACAGTAGAATACTACAAGTTCCCCAAAAAGTCAAGCACCATCCTGCTTTGGAATAATATTACCACTCCTTCACTTAAATTTCAAACGCCTTTTCCTTCCAATAGGTGTATTAACACCACAAAGACTGCAACGGTTCATCAATGTGACCATCCAAAACCTTCTCAATGGCATTAATGAATAAGTAACAAAAGCTGGCCTTACTAGCAACATGCACATCTCACAGAGTCATAGAAATGTACAGCATGGAAACAGACCCTTTAGTCCAACCCGTCCATCCCAACCCAATCTAGACTCACCTGCCAGCACTTAGCCCATATCCCTTCAAACCCTTCCTATTCATATACCCATCCAGATGCCTTTTAAATGTTGCAATTGTACAAGCCTCCACCACATCCTCTGGCAGCTCATTCCATACCACCCTCTGCATGAAAACGTTGCCCTTTAGGTCTCTCTTATATCTTTCCCTTCTCACCCTAAACCGATGCCCTCTAGTTCTGGACTCCCCGACGCCAGGGAAAAGACTTTGTCTATTTATCCTATCCATGCCCCTCATAATTTTGTAAATCTCTATAAGGTCACATGTTATCTACAAAATACAGCTACATTACTTAATATTTTCTGATGTAGAAATTGTACTTTAAATCTCAGTAATATTGCAAAGCAACAGTTCATTCTAATTTCATTACTTTTATGCTTAGCCCTTGTCAAATAGGTGCTGGCATGTTTTTTTTCCAAAATTCACAGAAATAAAGGCTTGCTTCCAGCAAATGCTTGTTTTCTCTAATAAAAACCAGAACAGAATGTTCAATAGAAATTTATGGATTTAGATCGGTAAAGCAATTTTGGAAAAGACAAAGAAATGTTTTATTATGTACATACTTAAAACTCACAAAATCTAACATTGAAACAAGCCGATGAATATCAAGAGTTGTATCATTACTGTATCTATATTGAAGTCTGCAAATGGCAAAAGAGCTACACAATCACCCAACAACTGCAGCATCCACTTACACATCTTTAAATTCTCAATGAAAGAATTTATTTTAAAATTCAGATTTCAGTACAGGTGGCAATATTTCAAAGTTTATAGGCAACAGAAATCTTGAAAACAAAGCAAATAGCTAAAAGAATGACAGCAGGCCTCTGAAGGGCATGCATAGATTTATGAAATGGGAGACAAATGGTAGATGAAATTCAATGCTGAGAAACACAGATTGAAAGAAATGAGGAGGGGCAATATGAATTCATTGCCACAATTTAAAAGGTGGGGGGTGTGTGGCAAGAATGGAAGAAATGCGGTTCACATATACCAATCTTTGAGCATGACAGGACAAACTGATGAGTGTGTTAAAAATAGCTTATATGATTCTTAGCCTTTAGGTTACATCGAACAGAACTTATAGCACTGAATCAGGCTATCTAGCACAACAAGTCTCCACAGGCTTCTGAGATCACATGTGCCGATGTAATTCATCTCCCCTTACTTGCAGATAAGAGTCATAGAGTTGTACAGCATGGAAACAAACCCTTCGGTCCTACTTGTCCATGTTGACCAGATATTCTGAAGAAACCTAGTCCCAACTGCCAGCACTTGGTCCATATCCCTCTAAACTCTTCATATTCATATACCCATCCAGATGTCTTTTAACTGTTGTAGTTGCATCAGTCTCCACTATGTTCTTTGGCAGTTTATTCCATACACGCACCACCCTCTGTGTGAAAAAGCTGCCCCTTAGGTCCCTTTTAAATCTTTCCCCGCTCACCCTAAACCTATGCCCTCACATCCAAACCATTTATAAAAATGATGAAAAGCAGTGGACCCAGCACCGAATCTTGTGGTACACTGCTGTACACAGGCCTCCAGTCTGAAAAGCAACTCTCCACCATCACCCTCAGTTTTCTACATTTCTGTATCCAAATGGCTAGTTCTCCCTGTATTTCATGTAATCAAACCCTACTACCCAGTCCACCAAGAGGAACCTTGTTGAATGTCTTACTGAAGTCCATATAGAAAATGTTCACCACTCTGCCCTCATCAATCCCCTTTGTTACTTTGTCAAAACAATTCAATCAAATTAGAGAGAGACACGATTTCCCATGATCCTGCCATTCATTTCTCCTTCATATACCTATCTGGCTTATCCTAAATTGTGTGTTTTTAAAGAAGAGTGTAAAAGCAAGGAAGCTTGTGAACTTTCACTCTTTGGTTACACCTCAGCTAGAGCTGTGTGCAATTCTGCACACTACAGTTTAGCAAGGCATTAAAACCATAAAGAGGGTGCGAAGATGATATCTTGAACGGTGTCATGGCTGCAGTTGTGTGGAGAGAATGAGGTTTTGCTTTTTAGAACATAGATGGTTAAGGAGTTTTAAGTGACGTGCATTATAAACAGTTTTAAAAGAGTAAATAAGAAATCACTGTTTCCTTTGGCAGTATCAGTTATTAGAGGACAGTTTTAAGATAATCATCACTTGGGGAGGACAAGTGGAATTTGTTTTAATGCAGTGATTTATGACCTTAACTGCATGGCATAAAAGGACGGAGAAGTCAATTCAGAAACAGTGTTCAAAGGGAACTGAATACATTCTGGAAAGGAACAAATCTGTCATTCTCTTGGGAAAGACTAGGGAAGTGGGATAAATTGGATAGCTCTTTCAAAGTGTTGGCACAGGCATTGAATGGTCTCCTACTGCGGTCCGTTATTCCACTCTTATTTAATAAGCAAAAATGAATTGCGCAGCTTCTGGTGGGATACTGTAACAAAACAAAATCGTATGGAAACTCACAAAGGAAACTTACCAATCTTAAATTAAAATGTTATCACCCACTGCAGGGCCCACAGGTACCTAAAGGCTTGAGCTGGACAGTGGTGTAGAGGTGTAGAAGGTGGCATGTAGCTAAAAGCTACAGAGAATTTGAGGAATAGAGAAAATATCTCTTTTGTGCTTTAAGATTTCAATAATTCCAATACTTTAACCATCCAGAATATGTAATTGATCATAAGCATTATAAGCTTCTAGGTTATGTTAATTTGCTAGAACTATAATATATTGGACTAATCATAGAGCAAAACAAAAATATGAATTATTCCAAAACAACTAATTAACACATTTAAAATGATTTTGATTTGGAGTTCAAGTTCTTTGGGTATTAACAGAGCTGAGGCACACTAGTGGTATGGGTTAAAAATTTGCATGCAGAACATTGAGCTGATCCCAAGGTCCGACATCCCAATGCAATTCATTTTGTATAGTACAATTGGCAGAAACCATTTCACATTGAACTTTTATACACTGGATATTCAATATCAATGAATTCATCTAATTCCATAACTGCTGATACATACTTAAAAATATATTCACCATTCTTTAAATGTCATAGCTTTCTGAATATAAGTCGATCAACCAGGCATAC
Source organism: Chiloscyllium punctatum (assembly GCF_047496795.1). NCBI lineage: Eukaryota > Metazoa > Chordata > Chondrichthyes > Orectolobiformes > Hemiscylliidae > Chiloscyllium > Chiloscyllium punctatum. Next base: position 37,481,328 of record NC_092764.1, read on the forward strand.
TGTTCATTCTGTAATCTGAAATGCATATTGTCTCCTCTTTTACACAGTCTTTACTTATCGTTGCCAATAATCTAAACCTTATATTGACATAGTCAAGGTTAAAAAAATGACATTTTAAGTACAACTTCAGATAACTCAGAATATTTAAGATATATTCTGAACCTAGAGAAAATAAGATGCAAAGGCAAAAAAGGTTCAGTTCTGCTCAGTATGATATAAGCAATGTACGATTCCCAAAATTCTACAGTCAAAACTATTAAGTGAAACCAAAGTTTCTTTGTAATCTGTTACTCCAAAGGGAAAATGAACTTATTATTTTTAACACCCAAAGTTTCAAACATTAGATTGTTGAACTACTGCAGCTAAAACAATAATGGAATCTGTGGGAAGCTTACTTGCAAGCCATGTCTACATGAACAACTATTTTTAATAATAATTAAAAAGGTTAAAATACTTATGAATGGAACTAAAGACAAAGTTACCATCATCTTACCAGACCACAGGGCTGCTCTCTCATTGGAGAGACATGACTGCTGGTGGATAATTTCAGGGTCAACATGCTTAAAAGCAAGGGGAGAGGTTGAGAAAGAGAATCCTTCCTGTTTCTTCTTCTTTTTGCAATGGTGTATTCATTTCAGAAACATCAAAGATTTCACTTATTATTTTGAACTGAAATATATTATGGCATTTTACAAAATCAATTTCAAAATGGAAGGTCACTTAAACTTAAATGTAATAGCATGGTGGCTCAGTGGTTAGCACTCCTGCCTCACAGCACCGTGAACGATTCCACCCTTGGACATCTATCTGTGTGGAGTTTGTATATTCTCGACATGTCTGCATGGGTTTTCTCCGGGTACTCCAGTTTCCTCCCAAAGTCCAAAGATGTGCAGGTTAGGTGAATTGGCCAAGTTAAATTGAACCATTGTGTTCAGGGATGAGTAGGTTAGGTGGATTGGTGCAAGGTAAATACAGGGTTAGTGTGGGGTTGGTTGGGAGGCTGTTTGGAGAATCCATGTGGCTCTGATGAGTCAAATGGCTTGCTTCCACACTGTGGGGATTCTATGATTTTAACCTGCTTTGTGACCTGCTAGTTTATAAATAGAGACAGCTATGAATTCACATTTGTAATAATGCCTGCCATCAAAATTTAGCTTAGAGTCCAACAACACCGACATATAGAACAGCCTGATTTCACGTGACAAAGTGACCAAATATGGTGGTGGGTACACAGTCTGTAGTAGACAAACACTACTTTTGGTGTTTTGCTCTGGATTATTCAGGATTGGAAGTCCAAAACCAGACAACTCAAGAGGCAATGGGGGGGAATATGAGAGTTGCTAAAGAGGCAGGGCAGTGGACAGTCAACATACAGAAGAACCTTGATTATCCGGCATTCAATTATCCAGCAAGATTGCAAGGTCCCAATACTTGGCTAAACTATGTTACCTGGCATGATTAACCGAATGAAATACTCTCCACCAGTGTCCTTCTGATAAATGAGATTCCTATGGACATAGGATAATGTGGAGGGAAAGCATGCAGATGAAGAAGGATTGGCCAAGGTTAGATTCCTAGGGGTGACAGGGCAGAAATAATCTATTGCTGGAGTTGCCTTTAGCTACAGTTAGTTTAGAAAGAACAGATCCAAATGAGAACAGATCTACTCATAGGCAATGGAGGAGATGTGTAGGGAGAAGGATGTAGTCAACCAAAACAAGGAATAAGTTGAGGATAGTGAATCTGGTCATAATCATACAATATCACCTGTGACCTCTTTTAATGCTGTTTCAATACTGTGGTATGGCAGAAACCTTGCAGGAAACAGACTGGAATTACAAATTCCGATCTTCATGATTTGGTAGAATTGAGAAGGGAGATTACAGAAAAGTGTAATTTGTTGAAGTGATGAATAATTTAAAGATATGCAGCAGTCAATGCTAGACTTTATGAAGTTTTGTGGCCAAGTTGAAGTGGAGTGTGGGGAGAGGTGATTCAGAGATCGAAAGAGTAGTAGTAAGTCTATGATTTCCTTGTGTTTCCTTCCAGAATTGAGGGCAGCGAGACACAGAGGTTTAAGGAGAGTTGATGGAATAGTTCATGATCTCAGATCACTAATTATTTTGTGTCTAAGGCACAAAAACCCTACAGGAAATAAGTCAGTCAACCATGGCTACCAAAGGAAGTGAAAGACGGTGTTAGAACAGAAGAGGAGGTCTATAAAATTACTAAAAACAAACTAGTAACTTCAAGAATTGGATGCATTTCAGAGGCCATCCAAGGAAGAACGTGAAACTGATAAAGAAAGGGAGAATAGCATCCGAATATAAACTGGTAAGACTTTATAGGTATGTAAAAAGGAAAAGATTAGCAAAGATTGTTTTTTATTCATTCTTAGGATGTGAACCTTGATGTCAGTAGTAAGGAAATCACCGGTATCTATTATAAACAATGTGATATCTGGACACTTTCAGAGTCAAGGTTTTATGAAAGGGAAATCCAATTTGATAAATCCTAAGTCTTTTGAGGATTGTACTGGGAGAGTAGTTAAGTGGGAACCAGTAGATGTGGTGTATTCAGATTTTCAGAAGGCTTCCCTTAAGATATACAAAGTTAGAAAACAAATTTAGAGAACATCAGATTGGTGTAATATACTAGCATGGTTTGAGGATTGTGGACAGGAACAATGTAGCACTTGACTGAGTATGGCAATGACATCAAAGTTAGTAAGAATCATCTCACCTCTGGTGTTTAGCTCTCTTGTCTGCGTTAGCTGTAATGAGGTCAGGAACCTAATGGCCCAGGAGAACCAAAACTGAGCTTTAATGAGCAAGAGATTCTGCTTGATAGCACGGTCAATGATTCTTCCCATTGCTAATGATGGAGAGTAGACTGACAGGGCTGTTAATTGACCTGGTTGGATTTGTCTTGCATTTTGCACACGGGACATACCTGGACAATATTTCTGATTGCTAGGTCAATATTTTGTTGTTGTTTTACTGAAGCAGCTTAGCTAAGGGCAATTAGTTCTAGAGTACTGGTCTTTAGTACTATAACTGTAATATTGTCAGGGTTCATAGCCTCTGCTGTATTTGGTACCTTCAGCCATTTTTCCATTCACTCAATATGAGATCAAGGTTGAGATGCTGGGAATCATAGGAGTAGGCAAAGACAAATCATTCACTTGGCACTCTTGGCTGAAGGTAGATGCAAATATTCCAGCTTTGTTTTTGCATTGATGTGCTAGGATTCTCAATCCGTTAAGGATGGGACATTTCTGGAACCTCCAACTTTTATTAGTTGTTTAACTGTCGAACACCATTCATGACTGGAAGCGGTAGGACTGCAGAGCTTACATCTGATCTGCCAGTTGAAGGATCACCTAGCTCTGGTTATTGCATGCTGCTTCTGTTGTTTAGCACACAGTCCCACTTTGTAGCTTCACCACACTGACATCTCATTGTTACATATGCCCTGGTCCTGATATATTATCCTTCATTGAACCAGGGCTGATCCTTGGCTTGATGATAACATTATAGTGGTAATAAGACCAGGACAGAATTGATTGTGATTGAATATAATTCTGGCGCTGCCAATAGTCCACAGAACCTCATGGATTCCCAAGTATTGAAGTGCTACAGCTACTCGCAGACTTTTAGTATGGTAGAGGTGCCACACATACACTCAAGCATCCTCACTGTGAAAACAGGATTTCATCTCCAGAATGTCTATGCAGTGGTTCCTCTTACCGATACTGATATAGATGGATGCATCTGCGACACATAGATTAGTAAGGACCAGGTTTGGTGGATATTTCCCTGCTACCATCTGCCACAGACTCAATCTAGCAGCTATGGCCTTTAAGACTCAGCCAGCTTGGTAATGCTTCCAAGCCACTTGTGGTTTCAGACAGTAATGTTGCCCCACTCAGTATATTCATTCTATACACTTGCCACCCTCAGTGCTTCCTTTGAGACACACGTGCAGCAGTGACTTCAGAAACAGAAGTCAATGTTGTGATCAGCATGCCAAACATTGTTTTGCACACAGCAATCAGTGACTGCACACAAAGCTTACAAGGAATATTGTGTGTGACTACTTTGTGGAACATCTCTCTTCAATCTGCAAGCATAACCCCAAGACCAGTTAGTTTTGATTCTTCACCTGCTGCCATGGTGACCTTTCCATAGCTTGCCTACAATGAAGCTCAACATAAACTCAGCTAACAGCATTTTCTGGTTCAATACTATACAGCCTTCTTGACTGAATAGTGAGTTCAATAATTTTAGATCATAAAGTCTGCCTTCATCTTGTTCAACATGATTTCCCCCCTTTATTTCACTGGGTCTACATTTTGTTTCTTTCCTTATATCGTCATGATGCATTCAGATACTATTTTTGGAGCAATTCTCACTTCATTTTGACACAACCTTTGTTTCTTTTCTATATGTATTACCACTCTTCAGCAGCTGCACCATTCAATCTTTTGTCATTAAATGAATCTTATCCTCTACCCTATGACAGGCTCTCTCCACATTTTCTGCTCCCTTGCCCTCATTTAAAATTCTGACATTTCCCATTGACGATTTTTCATCAGTGCTAAAGAATCTGAACCACTGACTTTCCTCTGCACAGATATTATTTGATCTGTGGACTTTGCTAAGTGTAATAATTATGCATTCTCCCATATGAGCTGTGACCTTCAGTAAAGCAAGACAAGTTAAGACTGAAACGTAATCACATTGCACACCCTAAGGTAACCAGGGACATCAAAAAGAGCCATGCTTCCTCCACATAAAAACAATAATTGCCAGGTGTTGAGGATCTTAATGGATCTCGTCACGACCGGGATACATATTCAGTTCAATAAACAGCAATCTGTTCAAATGCAGTGCCAGATTTCACCAAAACGTAACAGGCAGATAAAAATTGACCTAACACCTGAAACACCACGTTTCAGAAACAGTATTCAATTTCTTTTTTTTTAAAAAAAGAAATACAATTGTCGCCATTGAAGTTATAGACGGTTTAAATCCCTAAATTCAGGCTTCCATGCAATTCCATTTACAAGTTACGAACAGAAACTTACTTGCCGCCAGCACGGCAGGATAAACTTAAACCAGATGAAACTTGCATGGAAAGTAACTTTCAGCGGAAAGTAAACTCCGATGAGAAAACGAGGTACAGTCAAGATGCAAGTCTAATACGGCCAGATTAATGTAGAGATGCGGGATTTTTTTTTGTGTGTTTAGTTGCTTCTGGAGCCTAACGGGAGGTGTACAAGCTGTAAATGCCCAGACTGTCACTGTCACCTCCATCCCCATAAACCACACAGGCCGCGGTGAGACCACGACACCAGGGCTCCCTGAACCTTTTACAGAGAGCAGGGGAGTGGCAAGGCATGCGGAGGACACTCTCGAAACGCCGCGCTAACACCAGACCACAGCAGCCGAGCCGCACCACTGACCGAAGCGCAGTGAACTCGCCTCTCGCTTCACCTCCAGCTACACGCTCGCCTCCCTCCGAACAAAATGCCACCACTCGCCACTAGCGCGCATGCTCGGAGCGGGAATCTCGCGATAACCGCCCCCGGGGACGTCACGGAGCGTGCAGGCGAAGGGGGTGGGGCTGCGGTTGTCATGGTAATGAGAATGGGCCAGGTCTATCCCAGAGGTTTGAAAATGTGCTCATGGTGAATGTCTACTTTCCGTTGGCTTTTGCCCGAAACGTCGATGTTACTGCTCTTCGGATGCTGCCTGAACTGCTGTGCTCTTTCAGCACCACTAATCCAGAATTATCCTATTGCAGTCGCTTTCTTTCTTTGGTTATATTTGCCATTATTTATCCTTTGGGGTAAAGATGGTTCATGGTATTTGGTAGCTAAGGCTGGTGTATGCTCAGGAGTTCTGTTGCAGGTTTGGGTGGATTCATGGCTTGGGATTGCCTTTCTTTGCACTTTCTTTCTGCCTCTCACGTGCAGTCTCAGAGGTAATAAATACCCAGTTTGGCCCAATATGGAACCCTCACAAAATTAAGGATGTCCTGGCGTATGCTACTGTATGGTCATTTTGATCTGATCGGATCTGAATTTGTACAACTGACCTCAGTACTGTTAATTCTTTTGGTCAGAAATCTGGTACAAGTAGTTTTCACGACGTTTCATCATGCAGTGATATTACTCTTTACATCATCGTGCTTGCTTATATATAATTTCAATAATCAATTTCAGTATTGTATTTTTTACTTCATTTACCTTTGTTTTATTTTTAGATAGCTGACTCCCTACCACCATTAAAACTGTCCCGACACCCTTCATGGCTTGTATCACCAAACTAAACCCTCGTACCTCCTGCACCCCTTAATCCCCAACTTTACGTACATCCCCAAATTTCACACATACTGAGGTCCTGCCCACTCCTGCAACCTTCACAGCTCATTCACCACCCCAACCTCTATGCTGTCTTCCTTTGTGATTGGATCAAAGACAAAACAAAAGCACATGTGAGCCGCAGTTTCATTGTGTTAAATAAAAACCGAAAGAAATTGCTGGAAAAGCTTAGCAGATCTGGCAGCATCTGTGGAGAGAAATCAGAGTTAATGTTTCGGGTTCAGTGACCCTTCCTCAGAACTGAGACATGCGTGACTTACTGAGTGTTTCCAGCAATTTTTGTTTGAATATTAATATTGGATATTTATTCTTGAGGTTTCCTTTCACTTACAAAGATTTACTGATATATGTTCTGCTTTTGTTCACATTGACTGCAAATTACAATATCCTTTTTGAAGTCATTTGTGGCAGCCTTCCAAATAAAACCAGAAATTGCTGAAGAAGCTCAGCAGGTATAGCAACATCTGTGGAGAGAAAGCACAGTTACCTTTTGGATCCAGTGACCCTTCTTCAGAACTGAATGCAGCTAGGAAAAGGTTGATACATATGCTTAAAGATTGGGGAGGGGGGGTGGATGGGGAAGAGGAAGAAGTAAACAATGGTGGAAATGGAGCCCAAGAAGGAACACCAATTGGACAGATAAAGGAATGGGTAAAGTTCAGCCTGGAAGGTAGTATGATGAAAGGCTGAGCAACTTGAGGCTGTTTGTGTTGAGAGAGGTAGATTGAGAGGTGACTTAATTGATACATATAAGATAATCAGGCGGTTAGATAAGAGTGGACAATGAAAGCCTTTTTCCGTAGATGGTGATGGCTAGCACGAGGGGACATAGCTTTAAATTGAGGGATGATAGATATAGGACAGATGTCAGAGGCAGGTTCTTTGCAGTAGACTCTCCAAGTCTAAGGGCACTTAAATGGTCATTAGATAAACATGTAGATGTAAATAGAGTAGTGAAGGTTTGATGGGCTTCAGATTGGTTCCACAGGTCGGCGCAACATTGAGGGCTGAAGGGCCTGTACTGCGCTGTAATGTTCTACGTTCTATACGTTCTATTCAGAACTGAGGAAGGATCACTGGACCCAAAATGTTTATATGTGTTTTTCATTTTATTAAAGGATTAATATTTGATGGCTCTTGTGGTGCAATTCACATTGTGCTATTGTTTGTGTACGTTTATACACATGTATATACAATTGTTAGTTATGTGTAAGGGATCAATGCACTTTGTCAGCTGCAATCATAAAACAATAAAGGTCTTATTTTTTCATGTCCTAGATCTTCAACTTTCTTTGAATTTATTGAGGTGGGGTGGGGGGGGGGTGGAATGCAGGGTGTGGTTGCATTTCTCCTTGATCCTGGCTGTAGCTGCATTCAATTGTCGGATCAGGTACAAATTGGGGGATAGGGAATATTATAAAGCTGGGGTTTAAGTCTTTAATTGGAACAACTGGTCAGTTGCAGTAACATAGCTCTTTCAGATTTCAGCTCTTTCAGATAAAATGGTTCTAGCTGCAATGCAGGACTGTGTCCATTCAGAAAAAAACATTAAGACATTTAGGCTGCAATCTGTCTATCCCAGCTTGGTGTTTGGATCAATGGACTGAATGAACATTGGAAAGTCAGAGCACTATGGAACTCTGATGATTTACAAAGCAGAAATCATGTAGCTTTCAAGTAAGCCTGATTATTTCATGTAGCAGTTTGTGTCAATAGTGAGGTTATAATTCCTCTGCATCCTGTCTCCAGAGTCTCCTGAAGAGATAGGGTAGAAAGGGCTAAACACAGGCTATTGAAGTGTTGCATTTGGAATAGCTGTGTGGAATCAGAGAGTACTGTTGATACTCCCTGTCTGGGCAGAAGCATACAGGTGAAAAACATGTTGGAAGCTGCTAGAACAACCACAATATGTACTCAAACCATTCGTTCAGTTTTTACAATATAACAAATTTGGGATATAGGACTACTGGACAGCAGAGGCAAATTTGTCCAAGTTACGGAACTGCACGGCTCATCACGGGGCCACCCATCTAACCTCTAATTTCTGTTAGTTGATGGAAGGACAAGGGAGGCTGGACAGAGAGCACCCAGAATGACAGTTGCAGAACCTGATGGACAGATCAAGGTAGAAATAAATGTCCTCGTGCAGAATCTGATGGCCTCCTGAACTGTGAGCTGCAGCAGGCCATAACATGGTTTGTCATCTCCAGGGCAGAAGAGACTAGCTGTGGGACCTTGATTGCCACCTCCAGGAGAAGCCCCTGAGCTGCATACAGATTCTGATCACCAGAATCATTAATTGCTACTTTAATCTTTTCTTCAGATCACAACGCAGCATCTGGTAAGAAGAGAAGAAAATATTTTCCTTTTCTATCTCTTATAGTATGCCCACCATAGATCCTAACAGGTGAAGTATTGTCCAGATTGGTGCAGGTGGCTAAGGACCCTATGTCCCCATCAGCTGGCACATCCAGTTCCTGATCAGAGACCTTCTTTATTCCTGTCAATGGAGTAACTAATTATTCTCCATTGTACCAAATTATTGTTTGTAAAGCACCTCTAGTATTGTATAGGTGGCGGAGGGATAGTATTCTCTCAGCAGTCCTCTAACTCTAAAGGATTTCATCTGTGTGCTTGTACTCTATACAAATTTAGTGAACACAATTTCCAGACCTGTAAGGTAGAAAAATGATATTTTTTTTAATAACAGGTGCAACTGTTGGGTAGCATGCAGATAATGATGCTGCAATGGGAAATTGTTCTTGTTTCAAAGATGAACTTAATGGTTGTAAAGACCCTAGCTGCAGTTGTATGAAGCTCCAAGATCCTATTCATAAATGGGAATAATCCTCCCAATCCACAACCTGCACCTTCCCCATCACAGGTAACAATAGTTTTTAATTATCTAGTCACTGATGTGTCATTGATACCCTTTTCAGGATTTTTTATTCATTGTTTCTCCCTTTTTTTCTCACCATCTGCAGCTTGTTTTGGCTGCCACCTACACTTTAAAGGGATCCCTGATGAAGGGTCAACAAGGGCCAAGCCAAAATCAATAGTTCTATCTCAGAAAAGACAAGATTTGAACAGATCCAGAAAAGGCAATGCAGTGACCCAGTTTGGCTTGAAGCAAATAGCTCCTTTTAATAATTGTCTTTTTTATATTGGCTGTGCACTTTCAGTTACATTCCCAATAAAAATACCTTTCAAATTGTTAAATGAATGTCACGATTGTTGATGCACCCTCATTCAGCTGCACAACATCCACCCGTGCAATCTTTCACATCTACATTCTCCATAAAACATGGAGAATCTATCAGGACAGCACCTATACATAATACCACTGACAGCAAAACTCACTGTAGACAGACTGGTATCATAGCATTGCAAGTGCACTGTACCCTGTCTTGAGCCTTGACCAGTATGACTGGCACAATTACCAGTATTACCGGCTTCAAAAAGAAGACCGATATTACCAGCATAATGGCCAACATTTCTGGTGTCAAGGCCAGTTTTATGTACTGGTCTCAAACCCAAAATATACTTGTCTTTAATTGGTTCAATATTACTGATGATTTGGAGATGCTGTTCACTTGAGAATGTAACTTTAAAGAAGTTCTGCAATTTACATATGAAAGAACTGAAACCAACATGTTCATTCTAAAAGATTCACCTGATGAAGGAGCATCGCTCCGAAAGCTAGTGTGCTTCCAATTAAACCTGTTGGACTATAACCTGGTGTTGTGTGATTTTTAACATTCTAAAAGATGTGAGACTTAACAAACAATCCAGGTCTTTTCAATATATAATTTCAGTTACATCATTCTCTAAACTTTTGCTATAAGACTTTTCCATGTCTTATAATCTTATACTCCACAACCACCTAATGAAAGAGCAGCACTCCGAAAGCTAGTGCTTCCAAATAAACCTGTTGGACTATAGCCTGGTGTTGTGTGATTTTTAACAGTATTACCGAGGTTTCCCCTCTGGGCTTCCTTTTGAAGGAGGCTGAACTATCTTTTATTTAGTTGGTCCAGGTGCAATGATCCTGGGCAAGCTTCTGCCAGGACATGAAGTTGATGCAAAAATGTCTAACCGAAACGTTCACAAGTTGTGTTCCCTTTAATTGCCAGGAGAGCAACCACGGAATCAAACACTCCATAGAACATTCGCTTTGGCAAGCAAGTATAAGCGTTCTGGCTTTATGACTGAACCAATGTTCTGATCCCAGCTGATCTTATTACCAGGCAAGTTAGATCTCAGATGAACCTGGCTTGACAGATCATATTTTGATTTGTTTTGGCTTTAACAAGTGGCCTCTCAATGATACATAAACATAGGATTCTGCATGTTATTGTTTATTAACAATAAAACAAGTTTATTAACAAAAGAAATGAAGATAAATTGGAATAATCCAAATGATCTACTTATAATACAAATTCAAAGATTTTGAAACAGACAATAATCTCATTAATTGAATACTCATGAATTGAATAGATACAAAGCAGCATTTGTATAGTAACCAAAATGCACTGTTGGTAAAGTGCCTGAAATAACACTCATACAATGCTCCTGTCAGAATCTCAGTATCCATCATCTTGGTAGGTTTCGGTCAATTGTGACTTCCATTTTTAGACTGTAACTTCAGGTAGCTTGTTCTTGGAGCAATCACATACCTGCTTAAATTTACTCAGCTTTAAGTAACTTTGAGGTTTATCACAACAGTTATGGTCTGGAACTAAGATTAACTCTTCATCCGGAGATAACCTAGTTTTCTTTTCTGCAGCATTAGTCAACACAGTTATCATATTCCAATCATAGGAATCACAATAATGCCCAACACTGTGGCGACAGAAATACTTACAAGTTAATGATTAAGCTCAGATATACAGAAAACGCATAGGTTACTAACTTATAAACCAGAAATCCAAAATTACAATAAATGATTTTAAATAAAATGACATAGTTTACGACACATGCCATGGTTGTGACAGTCTCAGTGTGGTGGAGATGCTTGGTTTGCCAGCTCGGGTGAATACTTCAGTGCTGTATTTCATCTTGGTAACTTCTGTTTAGAAGCTTCTGCAGTTCAAATGAAAGTGATTGAGCTTCTTCATATGGCGGTCCACAATCCAAGTCCTGAATGCATGCATCAGACTGTTTAAAACTATTTCTCTATTGATTTTCAATTTGGTTGGCAGATTTCTCTTCATTCGCAGACTCCTGAAAGCTACAATTGATTTGACAATTCTTTTGTTTTCTTAGTTTTGTATTGAATTATTCGAGTAGTTCAATCTATTTAAATGCCTCTCAAACAGTTGCATTAATGTGTTGGATTAAATAATAGCTTGAAACAAGAGGAACTACAAGTCATAAGTATGTTGTGGGACTGCATCATTGCATTCATTCTTAATTCTCTGAGGATTTCTGTAAACAGCCAAATACATTTCCACAATTTTTTTTTGATTTCCATGAATGGCTTTGTTTATTTTCTAATCAACCTGTTCAGAGATGTTATGTCTGGAGCAGATGGGGCATGAACCTGGGCTTCCTGGCTCAGAGTTGGGGAAACTACCACTGCACCACAAGAGTTTATAAAATGTTTATATTAACCTGGGATATAATTGTACAGAGTTAGTTTTTAAGCTGCTTGGGGTTAGTTTTCTGGCCATCCTCTGCCTGACACCAGACATATAAAGGAGAGTTTGAATTTCCTGAATGTCAATCTTAAGAGCAGCATTCTGAAGATTACTTGCTCAGTTGTCTACTTCTTTTAATGTTAACTTTCAATAATAAAAGTTATCATTATTAATGATAAACCTATTGGTACTTATAATAATTTGATGTGCTGAATTGTGTCAACAAATATCTAAAAAATCTACAGCATTTTCTAAGTGCCCTGCTGTGCCCATCATAATAATAGACTCAAGCATTTTCCCTCGTACAGATGTCGAGCTAATTAGCCTGGAGTTTCCTACCAGTCTAGTCATTAAGTTATATGATCATATGAAGTAGAAGTGCAAGTAGGCCATTGAGTCACATTGACAATTGGTAGGATCATGGCTGATTTTATTGCAGCCTCACCTTCACTTTCCTGCTTAAGTCTGATACCCTTTGAGATCAGTGATAGTCACAAAGCTACCTATCTCTGTCTTAAAATATTCAATGACCCTGCCTCCACAGCTTTTATGGAAAAAGAAATCTATAGGAAAGGCCCCTCCAGAGAGAAAAACGCTCTTTTCATCTCTTAACAGGGAAACCCCTAACTTTTAAAGTGAGCCTCCTAGTTCAAGGAGGTTTCAAAGTGAACCATTGAGTCTGAAACTTTGGGTTGGAGTTTTTTATTTATTCATTTTGTGGGTTGTGCATCGTTGACTGGCCAGCATTTATTGCCCATCTGTAGTTGCCCTTGAGAAGGTGATGGTCAGCTGCCTTCTTCATCTGCTGCTATCCACTTGCTGTTGGTTGACCCACAATGCCATTAGGGAGGGAATTTCAAGATTTTGACCTAGCCACAGTGAAGGAACTCTGATATATTTCCAAGTCAGGATGGTGAGTGGCTTGGAAGGGAATTTGAAGATGGTGGTGTACCATCTGCTGCCCTTGTCCTTCTAGATGGAAGTGATCATGGGTTTAGAAGGCGCTGTCTGAGGATCTTTGGTGAATTTCTGCAGTGTGTCTTGTAGATAGTACTCTCTGCTGCTACTGAGTGCTGGTGGTGCAGGGAGTGGATGTTTGTGGATGCAGTGCTAATCAGGCTGCTTTGTCCTGGATGGTGTCAAGTTTCTTCAGTGTTGTTGGAGCTGCATTCATCCAAGAAAGTGGGAAATATTCCTGACTTGGACCTTGTAGATGGTGGACTGGCTTTCAGGAGTCAGGAGGTTAGTTACTCGCTGCAGAATTCTACCCCTTTGACTTGTAGCCACTGCATTTATGTGGTGAGTCCAGTTGAGTTCTTGATCAATGATAGCTCCCAGGATGTTGGGATTCTGTGACGGTAACCACCATTGAATGTCAAGGGGCAGTGGTTAGATTGTCTCCTATTGGTGATGGTCATAGCCTGACATTTGTGTGGCACGAATGTTACTTGCCACTTGTCAGTCAAGTCTGGATATTGTCCTGGTCCTGTTGCATTTGAACACAGACTGCTTCAGTGTCTGAGGAGTTGCGAATGATGGAGAGAAGGTAATTGATAAAGTAGCTGAACTTCAGATACAGCATTGTCAACAGGGGGCAGACAATTGAGTGTCTCTTAGAATGTCTGCTTTAAGAAGTGTATGTAATTCTGTTTTGGAAGATGGTCTTTTTAAAGTTTTTTTTTGTTTCCTCATATACACACTGTTTATGCTTAATCCATGTGTGCTAAATGAGAAGCCAATTCAAAATACACAGCAGCAGTGGGTGCTTGGGGTTAGGTTATAGTTAATGTTTATGATAAGTAATAATGTTGATTTATATGGGCAAGGCCAGGAAAATTTAACTTTAAATGCTCCACCAGGGTTCAGAGTCCTTGTATGATTCAACAATAAGGAAAAACAAAGATCAGAATAAATTTCATTAGTGTAGCAGTCATTCAGTTAAAAAGTGTGTTTATTGTCTTTGTTAATGTATAGGAAAGTCAACAATAGTTACATATTGTGACTGAAAAGTTCCGCAAGAATTTCAACAGACTTGGGAAATTTTAGCCTGGTGTATGTTATAAGGAAGCAATAAAAAAAAAACTGGGACTAAAGCAAAGTACTGGAGATGTTGGTGACCTGAAATAAAATCAAACAGTGCTGGAAAAATATAGCAGGTCTGGCAGTGTCTGTGGAGAGAGAACAGTTAATATTTCAAATCCAATCTGATTCTTTTTCAGACTTAAGAAAGGTAGAAATATGCATTTTATGTTGTTGAGAAAGGGGTGTCTGTCAGGTGGAACAAAAGGGAAGGTTAGTGATATTTTAGAGGGCGGTGAGTTAAATGAAACAAACATCAAAAGGAATGATAATGTTGGTAGTAAAGCAGCAAAGTGTTTGCTCAGAATAGATATTAGAGCAGAATAAAGGTTAGCTCTGTCTAAAGCAAAACATAAAAACAAGGTACAGAAATTTGAGCATGAGAGCAAAATGGCCATTTGAAATGGTACACAACTGAAGGTCAGGGTCCTGCATGGGGGCTCGGTAAGGCAAAATAGTTTTCCAGTCTTTCTATCCTCATCCTGCCACAATGTTTTAGTGAAAACCATGCACGCTGGGAAAACAGCACCTCATCTCCCAATTGGTCACTTTACTGGAGAAAGTGAGAACTGCAGATGCTGGAGATCAGAGTTGCGGGTGTGGTGCTGGAAAAGCGCAGCAGGTCAGGCAACATCAGAGGAGCAGGAGAATCGACGTTTTGGGCAAAAGCCCTTCATCAGGAATGAGGCTTGTGAGCCAGAGGGGTGGAGAGATAAATGGGAGGGGTTAGTGGGGCTGGGGGGAGAGTAGCTGAGAGTGCAATTGGTGAATGGACTTGGGAGTAATGGTGATAGGTTGGAGAGTAGGGTGGAGTGGATAGGTGGGAAGGAAGATGGACAGGTAGGACAGATCATGAGGGCGGTGCCAAGTTGGAAGGTTGAAACTGGGATAAGATGGGGTAGGGGAAATAAGGAAACTAGTGAAGTCCACACTGAATGCTGTCTGGTTGGAAGGTCGCAAGGTGGAAGATGAGGTGTTCTTCCTCCTGGCATTGGGTGGTTAGAGTGGGGCAATGGAGGAAGCCCAGGACCTGCATATCCTTGGTGGAGTGGGAGGGGGATTCGAAGTGTTCTGTCACTGGGCAGAGGGGTTGGTTGGTGCGGGTGTCCTGGAAGTGTTCTCTGATGTGCTATACAAGTAGGCGTCTTATCTCCCCACTGTAGAGGAGACCACATCGGGAGCAACAGATACAATAAATGACATGTATGGAAGTGCAGATGAAACTTTGATGGATGTGGAAGGCTCCTTTGGGGCCTTGGATGGAGGTGAGGGGAGAGGTGTGGGTGCAGTTTTTGCAATTTCTGCGGTGGCAGGGGAAGGTGCCCGGAGGGGAGGGTAGTTTGGTAGGGGCGTGGACCTGACAAGGGAGTCGCGGAGGGAATGGTCTTTACGGAAAGCGGACAGGGGTGGGGAGGGAAATATATCTCTGGTGGTAGGGTCTGTTTGTAGGTGGCAGAAATGGCAGAGGATGATGCGATGTTGGAGGTTGGTGGGGTGGACGATGAGGACCGGGGGGGGGGGTTCTGTCCTTGTTGAGGTCGGAGGGATGGAGTTTGAGGGCGGAGGTACGGGAGGTGGATGAGATGTGTTGGAAGGCATCATTGACCACATGGGAGGGAAAATTGCGGTCTTTGAAGCAGGAGGCCATCTGGTGTGTTCTGTGGTGGAACTGGTCCTCCTGGGAGCAAATGCGGCAGAGGCGGAGGAATTGGGATTAAGGGATAGCATTTTTACAGGAGGCAGGGTGGGATGATGTGTAGTCCAGGTAACTGTGGGAGTCAATAGGTTTGTAGAAGAAATCCATGTTGGGTTGGCCACCGTTGATGGAGATGGAAAGGTCGAGGAAGGGAAGGGAGGTGTCTGAGATGGTCCAGGTGAACTTGAGGTTAGGGTGGAATGTGTTGGTGAAGTTGATGAACTGTTCAACCTCCTTGTGGGAGCATGAAGCAATGGAGGAAAAGCTGGGGAACTGTGTCGGTGTAGCTGCGGAAGATGGACTGCTCCATTTAACCGACAAAGAGACAGGCATAGCTTAAGTCCATGCCAATACCCATGGCTACCCCTTTCATCTGGAGGAAATGGGAGGATTCAAAGGAGAAATTATTGAGGATGAGGATCAGTTCAGCCAAATGAATGAGAGTGTCAGTGGAGGGGTACTGGTGCGGACATTTATTGGACTCGACATTGAGTTTAACAACTTCAGACCATGACCTTCATCCACCACTTTGATTTTTCCTGCAAGTCCCAGTACCTTCCCTTAATCTAAATTATTATGTTAGACCTCTTAAAATATAGAAATGCCTCAGATCATTTTTATTAGCCAGTCAATTTTGATGTTTCATGCCTGAAGGCAGTTAAGTTATATTAAATCTCCTCACTGGCAAAAGGTTTTTTTTATTAATAACATGGTTCACCTTTCTTAGCTTCACTAACTATTAAAGCATATGTGGTAACCCTGCTCAATCGACCAACAGGTTATCGTCGTGCCCATGGCCATAAGGCCAAAACCCCTTACAAAAGCACAGGAGTTTCTCGTTATCAGGCAATGCAGGGAGACTCATAAGGCCAACAGGCCATTTAACACGGACAGCAAGAAGTATGTATCATAGGAACCATACAGTTCGAAATTCCTCAACAATGGTGAAATGAGCAACAATAGTAAATTATTAATTGGTAAAGAGTTTCAAAAAAGAGAATCAAAAATTATTTTGATGCAAAAGAAAGATTTTGTAACTGAGAATTTGGAGATCGAGATTTGACACTCATTTTAAGTAAAAAGGAAAATGTGTTTGATTCAAGATAGAATAGACAATAGACAAGTTGAGTCCAGCTGTATACTTGGTACAGATTGTGAAGAAAAAAAAGGCAAAAGTAAAGACAGAAAATGATACCACATTAATCAGTTAACTGTCAAGAACTTAATTTTGTTACAGATGTACATTCTGATACTCTACATCCTGATATCCATGGCCTCCTTAACTTCTTGCAGATCAGTTTCTGATGAACAGAAATGGAAATGTTGGAAATAATACCTGCCTATGGGTTGAATCTTCCCAGCTCCTACATGATGTGAGCAACAATGAGAACTTTAGGAGAATCACATGAGTTGGCCAGCAAGGAGTTTCTTAATGTCGAGAACAAAATGTCCCATTTTCCAACCAACTGTTGAATGGTGAGATGAGGTTCTTTATAGGAAGCAGTGAAAGCCATTTTGCAATCTTTATCATGCAATAACATTAGCAACATTAATCATCTCTCATTAATATGCAGTTTCTCATTCTCCCACCTGTGGTACAGATTGCCTGACCTGAAAATCAGAATTATTACCTTGCTACTCCAATTCACCATTTCGCCTCCAGATCTCATCTTGTTTAAAATTCATTCGTAGGATGTGGGCCATGCTGGCTGGTCCATTATTTATTGTTCTTCCCTATTGCCCTTGAGATGATATTGCTAAGCTGCCTTCTTGAACTGCTGCAGTCCACTTGGTTTAGATTGACTCACAAAACCTTAGACACTGATCAACGAGATCTCATGGCACTCATCTAAGGGCAGCAACTACCCTTACGTCCTGTCAACAGACCTTGGCTTTGGCTATGTACCTATCTACTGCACTATTAAGGCACATCTTTGATTCACAAGCAACACTTCTCTTAACTCAATGCTGCACTTTGGAGTGCAGTGGTACCTTTCATTGTAATGTTGCTGCCAGAACTTTGTGTGCAGGGAGAAGGACCCAACTTATTGATTTGACCAAGATGCACCTCAGGGATCTTTCCTTGCTCCATTAGCACTCACTCACTTTGTGCATACTTGTATACTCATAGGCTACTTGCCTTGCCATGTCATGGTTTGCCTTGCCTTTTTGCATTTGCCCTCAGCTAGAGCTTATATGCTCAGAGTTCTTCTGTCAGGCCATGTTGTTTAGCACAAACACAAAGCCAGGCAGCTTGTCAGGCTTGGCAGCAGTAATTAGTCAAGGGTATGGACATTTTGCTGTATGTCACAGTGCTACGTGGATCTCAATCTGCACTAAGTGTCAGCTATGTGCGTGACAAACACACTGCGCATTCACCAAATAGCCACGTGTCAACATCTGGTCAAACGAAGACAGCCTACAGTCAGGACATCCTGCGTCAGGAAGTTAAGATTATCTTCTGATATCAGTGCAGAGACTTAGAAGTACATGACTTAGTCAATCATATATTTATGGACTGCTAATCGTGCTGTTGTACCTTAATTAATACATGAGTAAAGTAATGTAAAATCATTTCAAATTGGCACAGTTTTAGTACAAAACTGAATCTTGACCTTGCTAACATAGTACAATAATATAATATAAAATTACTCTATCGATGGTCTAGGTACATAGACTATTTTCTAAATGGGAGAAAATTCCAGAAGTCTGAAGTGGAAAGAGACTTTGGGGTTCTAGTCCAGGAATCTGTCAAGGTAAACTTACAAATTGAGTCAGTTGTACAGAAGGCAAATGCAATGTTGGCATTTATTTTGAGAGACTTGAATATAAAAGCAGGGGTATACTTCTGAGGCTCTATAAGGCTCTGGTTAGATCACATTTAGAGTGTTGTGTGCAATTTTGGGCCCCATATCTCATGAAGTTGTACTGGCCCTGCAGCAGGTTCAGGGGAGGTTCACGAAAATTGTCCCAGGAATGAAAAGCTTAACATATGACAAGTGTTTGAGGACTCTGGGTCTGTATTTGATGGAGTTTAGAAGGGAGAGGGGGAATCTAACTGAAACTTACAGAATACTAAATAGCCTGGACAGCGTGGATGTTGGGAAGGTGTTTCCATTGATCGGAGAGACTAGGACTCGAGAGCCCAACCTTAGAGTAAAGGGAAGACCTTTTAGAACAGAAAGAAGGAGAAACCTCTTCAACCAGAGGTTTCTTTGGAATTCACTGCCACAGAAGGCTGTGCAGGCCAGGTCATGAGTACATTTAAGATGGAGATAGATAGGTTCCTGATTGTCAAGGGCATCAAGGGGTATGGGAGAAAGTGGGAGAATGGGGTTGAGAGACTTATCAAGCATGATTGAATGGCAGAGGAGACTTGATGCGCTGAATGGTCTAATTTCTGCTCCTTTGTCTTATGTGCTTAATTGTAAAATTCTTAATCAGAGTCACATGGTTATATTAAGGTGGATTTATATTTTAGAGGCTTATGCTTCTGTAAGATTTTGGAAAAGCATCAAGTCAGATAAAGCACGCATAGCTCAGCTTTATTCTAGTTCTAACTACATCAACAATTGAAGCAAACAAGAGATACTTACAAGAGATGAAGGCAACATATGTCCTTTCAATGGACAATATATGCAGGCATTAAAGGAGGTCTTGTGACCTTGTTGTACTGTCCTTTGGGTTAGAAGGTCTGTGTTAATGTCCACCAGTCCTGGATGTGTGTTTTTAACAAATACACAGGCATTCAGACTCCATTTGAAACAAAATGACAATTATATTGTTCCATTATTAAATTACATAAACATGGTCTGAGATGAGGTATTGAAATTTAAGGGATGGAAGTGAAAGCTCAGGTGACATCTTTGCTAGCTAGTGACATACTGGATGCTTACAAAGGCAAAACATGCATGAATTGATGTCAGTGAAGTAACTTGAGGAACCTCCAATTTTGTATCAGCTGGTAAAAGACTTCTGTATTGAAATGTATACCCTTTTGCTATTAAACCCCTATTTGGGCGGCACGGTGGCTCAGTGGTTAGCACTGCTGCCTCATAGCATTAATATCCCAGGTTCGATTCCAGCCTCGGGTGACTGTCTGTGTGGAGTTTGCACATTCTCCCTATGTCGGCGTGGGTTTGCTCCGGTTTCCTCCCACAGGACTGGGTGGGTTACACTTTGGAAGGTCGATGTGGACTTGTTGGGCCGAAAGGCCTGTTTCCACACTGTAGGGAATTGAATCTAAACCAACATTGATTTTATTGGTTAATTTGGGTTGGTTAATTGCTTAATCAAGAGTTAAATTAAAATATTTGATAGATTTTTAAAAAACTGTACATTGCTCGTGCTTACTACCTATGATGGCATGTCAAGTAACCCAACAGCAACAAGAGGTTTTCAATCTTTTGGAAGCTTTAACTAAACTTTCAAGTAGCTCAAATTAAATACCTTTGTAACAGGTGATGCGTAAATTAGATATAGATTCTTTACAGTGTGGAAACAGGCCCTTCGGCCCAACAAGTCCACACCTCCCCGCCAAAGTGCAACCCACCCATACCCCTACATTTACCCCTTACCTAATACTACAGGCAATTTAGCATGGCCAATTCACCTGACCTGCCCATCTTTGGGCTGTGGGAGGAAACCACAGCACCCAGCGGAAACCCATGCAGACACTGGGAGAGTGTGCAAACTCCACACAGTCAGTTGCCTGAGGTGGGAATTGAACCCTGGTCTCTGGCGCTGTGAGGTAGCAGTGCTAACCACTGTGCCATCGTGCCGCCCATCAATATTCTTTGGTGCCTACAAGAGGTAGCAAAGTCATCCAAGAAGATTTTGTTAATTTTGGGGTTTTTTTGGGTTCTCTCAATCCACATTCACTGTCCAAAGTGTTGTTTGGTGATCTCTAATCATTTAGCGAATGCTGTGGGATGATAATCTATCATTAGCAGGCAATGAAATAAAAAGCAGACTAAAAAAAGACATTGACTTACTCTGACCTGTTGAAATACTGCAGCCTCAATAAGCTGGAATGTAACTGAAGAAGGCAATGAAGCAGCTGTCATGGAATTTGTTCGAACTTGTTGGCAGTTACATGCTGCTGCCACCTGGCTTTCAGCATTCTCGGCTATACTGATGACAGAGTGGAAACTTGATAAAATAGCATAAACCAGAGCCCAGTAACTTGACAAACTAGTAAGAAATTAAACACAGTTCAATAGCCTGTTACAATACTTTTCTAATCACATTCACTCATTTCAATGATTCACCAGCAATCCCTGGAACTAGTCTTTGGTCTTGCAATCATGAAGAAATCTCTTTTCTAATATTTGGATTTAATGAATGTTAAACAAGTGGGTTGCACTCCTGTAACAATGCAACATGATGATGTTTGGCCAGCAATACAATGTCGTCATCCCAGTTTCAAATACAATGAGATGAGTGGGCCCACAGTTCGAAAGCTAGTCAACTATCTTTCAATCACCAATTAAGCTAACCTTGTTAAAAAATATAGTATTGACTGCATTTTGGGCATTGCATGGAAAAGGGTTTGGGAGCACTTTACAGCAGATATGACCAAGTAGCATGTTAGGGTGGAAGTAAAGGTCTGTCACAAGGACAATAGCTGAGATTCTGCTGGTGATTGTGGAAGCATCTGTAAGAGTTTTGTGGATTTTTTTAAACATTTGTTTTGGAATCTGAAATAAAATAAAGTTTTAGAGTTTTAAATTTAACACTAACCCTACCCGCTAATAAATTGTAGCCACAACTGACTTCCTGTTACCAGCATAATGCTTCTCTGCGTAACACCCTGTCCTAACCACTCTCTCTACACCTCTAATTGGCAACTTTCCTACTAGACAGTTGCTAATTAGCTGTGCACCTTTTAATTCGATGATCTGAAATGGTGGGGACGAGAGAGTGGAATAATGACATGAAAAGAGGATCACCTGACTGGCAGAAGGCAGAGAGTGGGGCTGTAGGGTTTTTTGAAGGATGGCAGCCAGTGACTAGTGGAGTTCTGCAGTGGTCAGTGTTGTGACCACAACTATTCACGTTATACATTGACGATCTGGATGAAGGAACTGAGAGAATTGTTGCCACATTTACAGATGACTCAAAGATAGGTGGAGGGACAAGTAGTGTTGAGGAAGTGAGGAGGCTGCAGAAGGACTTGGACAAGCTAAGAGAGTGGGCAAAGAAGTGGCAGGTGGAATACAATGTGGTTAATTTGTGAGCTTATACATGTAGGAAGGAAGAATAGAGGCATAGAGATCATTTTCTAAATGTGGAATGGCTTCAGAAATCTGAAAAACAAAGGGTCTTGGTAGTCCTAGTTCAGGATTCTGTTAAGTTTAGCATGCAGGTTCAGTGGCAGTATGGAAGGCAAATGTAAGGTTGGCATTTATTTTGAGAGGACTGGAACATAAGAACAGAGATATACTGCTGAGACTCTGTATAATGCTGTGGTCAGACTGCATTTGAAACATGCAGTTTTGAGCCTGTATCTAAGGAAGGAAATGCAGGCCTTGAAGGGGAGGGAATCCAGAGGAAGCTCACACAAATGATCCTACAAGCGGAGAGCTTGTCATATGAGGAATGGTTAAGGACTCTGGGCCTGTATTCGATGGAGTTTAAAAAATGAAGGGATCTCATTGAAACTTCCAGAATACTGAGAAGCCTGGATAGAGTGGACATGGAGAAGATATTTCCACTAATAGGAGAGACTAGGACTCAAGAGCACAGCTTCAGAATGGAAGGGATGACCTGTTAGATCTGAGAATGAGAGGGAGTTTCCTCAGGCAGAGGGGAGGGAATCTGTGGAACTCATTGCTGTAGAAGGCTGTGGAGGCTAAGTCATTGACTGTAATTAAGATCAGCATAGGTAGATTCTTGATCAGTTAGGGGATTAAAGGTTATGTGGAGAAGGCAGAAGAATGGGGTTAGGAAAGATATCAGCCATGATCAAATGGTGGAACAGATCCATTGGGTTGAATGGCCTAATTCTGCTCCTGTAACTGCTTGTTGTACAGTCTAATCCCTTAGCTCAGTGAAAAGCCTAAAATCCAAAGTTTCCTTGTTATGTTGCTTCTGGGTTAGAGATCATTAAAATTATACTGCCATTTTTAAAGATTTCTGTTTCCTCATTCCTTTAAAATTTAACTTGAGTTCTCTCTTCTTGTTTTCCTTTGCTGTTCTCTTATTTACAATTTAAGTACTTCACAAAACAAATACAGAATGAAATGGTATGTTTGTGTCAGTGGACAGCTTAGTTCACAGTCTCCATCTAGTGGCATATTGAAAATAAACAACTTTCCTCAGCATCCATAAAGATTTAGTTGTTTGATTGAATCCGGTATCATCAAAAGAATGAAATATAATTCGTAATTTTTCACAAAATGTATTTGCTACCTGGTAGAAAATCAAGGGTACTCTGATGACTTCATCGATGGTACTATATGAAGAAAAACCTGGCGACATTAATATTATTAGAATTTAAGATCCAATTATAGTGTTATAAATCTACAAGGAGTTTTGTTATTCATGTGTCAGTTAACATTTAAATTTATTACAATTAGATTCATTTTTTCCAGGAGTATTTAATTGTTCTTCTGTGAAGTCTATGAATGATGTAGCAAATAAAAACAATTTCTTGGATGTATTGATTAAAAAAACATACCTTTGTGAAGGTCATAAAATCTTCCCTGAATTTCCAACATACAGATTAGATGTTAGATCTAATGTTGGATGTAGGTACTAAGGAATACAGGTGCTAGAGTGATTCAAATAGTTTCTGGAGACCTACAAGAAAATTTAAAATTCACAAATACTGTTTCTAGCGATTTTACTTTAAAAGATTTGTTATAGATGCAGAAGATTGAGAAATCCCAGCTTACCTGTACTTGATTTTTCAGATCAAGTTTAAGTGATTCCTCAAAGTGCAAATATTACATCCATTAGACATATATTATTTTCAATACTTAGTATTGTAATAATTAGTAAAAGAGATATTTTTGAACTTAAATTTCTTGGAGTGTGAGTTGCTTCTTATTTGTGTAGTTTAAGTTGTGAATGGACGATTAATTCTAGCAATGCATGGAACAATGTTCTGTATTGTACAATTCTTTTAACCACTTTTACATAAACAGCTTGTAAATCTGAGTGATAATATTTATATTTCTCAGTTGCTGCTCTCTTGTAAATCTGCAACTTACAAGCTACTGCACTACATTTTACACTCCCCTCCACTTTAAAGCATCCCTTCATTTGTGCTAAACCCATATGGGAGCCATGGAAAGTGTAGAATGGATATTTTAGTTTTAGAATGTATTCTCTTCCAGAAAGAAATGCCTTTTTAAGATCTCTTTCATAATCCATTTTATTCTTAGAAGGGAATGTTTTAGGATAAGGAATAGCAGATTTAAAATAGAGATGAAGAGAAATTATTTCTCTCAAAGATCACAAATCTGTGGAATCCATCATTCCAGAGCGTGGTAGATGCTGGGATATTGAGAAAATATGAGGAGGAGATAAACAGATAATTAATTAAGAACAGGTTCAAGGATTATAAGGAGTGGGCAGGAAAGTGGAGATAAGGTTGAGATGAGATCAACTTTGAGTGTATCAAATCGTAGAGCAGACTTGAGTGGCTGAATTGCTTACTCCTGCTCTTAGCTCTAAAGTTCTTATGAAAATAATTTTTATTGAGACAGGTCAGCAGTTGTTATGACAGAAGAAGACTGGTTTGTTGCCATTGAGCTGAGGACTGATATTATCTCTGCTTTTGTCTTCCAACTGCGGTTCTTGTATCTCGGCTCAAGTTTGATATTAATTGGGTCTTTCCCACATACTGAATAGTACCAAACTGATGCTTACCTTGTGTTGGTGATCATAGATTTCAGCGTCATCTTTGTCATATTTATTGTCACCTCTTGAAGTCTGCCATAAGCTTTATGATACTTGAAATAAAAATTGAAAATGCTGGAGTTGTTTTATCATAAAGTGAAAACAATGATTATTTTTTGAAGAATCCACAGTGAAAATGCCAAAGTGAACTACACTCCTACCTTTTGTTTTTAACCAACGCTAGCAGTTGCGTATTTTGTCAATTTTTAATTTTATTCGTTTGTTCCTGGGATTTTGTCCCAGAATAAGGATCATGTTAAGCCTTTCAAATGGTCCTTGCACCTTTTTTGCAGTAACATGCCATAACGAGATACAATAGTGACATTGGAAAATTTGACAAATCCTATATTCCAAGTGGGATGCTGTGCTTGAAATTCGGGGAGTCAGTGACAAGAGATTATCTATTTAAGAATCAAAGACAATCAACTGGGGGGTGCAGGAATGTCGTTACCCAGCAGATTATTGGATGTTATAATACTTTGCCACAAGGAATATTTGAGTCAGAAAGCATTACGTCCTTTAAGAGGAAATACCTGCCATGAAGAGGCAAATTACATCAGGAATAGAACAGACAAATAGTCCAGTGATCCTCATCATCCTGTTTAAGAGAAAGGATCAGGAAAAAAGAAGCTCAACTCAAGGGGCAATGTCTTGCATGCTGCCCAGTCCCAAGACTATTAGCTCCTACAGCTGCTGCCTTGGTGACAAATGAAGGCATATGGATTATCTAATAACCTGGAGGACTTCCTCCCATCAGGAGCCATCGAACATGATTTATTTGGCTTTGGTTCACTCATCTCAGGACGATGGTGCCATTTAAGACCTATATATAGAAGTGGAGATTCATATCATCATTCAATACAGAGTTGTCCCTTCAGCCCATTGAGTCTGTACTGCCAAAAATACACTAGTATCTATGTTAGCCCGACTTTCCTGCACTAGGCCCCTGGCCAAACAAATTGATTGTGACTGTGGAAAAGCATCCCACACTATGAAACATCTCTTATAATGCACTCTGTTACTAGAAAAATGTAGATCTGAAAGTCTTCAAATCATTTAATCAAAGGAAGGGAAGTAGGCCTCCCTATCTTCTGAAGTCCTTTATTGTGTACTTAGGCATCAATGACACAAAACACAACTGAGAATGCAACTTACACTTAATGTAGTTACTCTTTACTGACACCCCAACACAACTGCCTACACTCAAAACACGAGTTGCTTAGTGGGTTCCTGTGTTTAAGAACCTGTTACCAGATGATCACTCTGACAATAGATTCTCCTGGACATCCCACAGCTGACCAGATTACACTTCTGTCTGCAGCCCTGCTGTCCTTCAAGGCTGTAGTTTTACGCACCTCCGTACACACAGGCCTTTAGCTTTTAAGGCAGTATGAGTCATTTGATTAGGCTATTAAACCCACGTTGGCCATGTGGTCATGCCCTGCCCTCAGCAGGAGCTGCCTCTAGATGCATGCCAAAGTAAGTCCTATCCCATGCCATATCCTTGGGTAGAATGAATATGACAACCAACTCCTCCCCCCCAACCCTCCATCCCAAAAGCCGTCAATCATAGTGTGTAAACAAGGTGTCTGGGTGTTTGTAGTCATCTTTTTGATCATATGTCAGTGAATGTGTATTAGTTAAATAATTTTTTTTGGTTAAACAATGTAATGCTTTTATTCCAAAGACTGGTGTCTTCAGCTAGGGTCTTCTCCTTCAGTGCAACTTTCCCTTTGTACCACCCAGTTACAAGCTCCAGACACTGACTCACCTCCCCAACTTGCTACATTTTGACATACAAGAAAAATTAGAGAGAGATAAAACAAAAAAAAAGCTTTATATCATAACTGTCAGGATTATATAGGAAACAAAATCCCTTACAGCATCTAACATCATAGAAATAACATCAAAATGACAAAATGCCTGACACATTTGAGCCAGAGCATGGCTAGAACAGTACTGAGGGAAGGGATAGTGACACAACAAGAAAATGAAGGGGAATATGGCTAAATGATAGAAGCAGATGAAGGTGGAGGGATATAGGCCAATAACTGGCCATGGAGGTTGATTTAGTGAAGTGGTAAGTGAACATAATGAGGTGAATAGCTTCTTTCTGAGCAATAGACCATTGTGTTTCAATGGATGACAGAATTTGTGTTTCAGTTGCAAACCTGTCTGCTGCTGGTGTGTCTTTGAGTCTGATTCTCTAATGAGAGCCTAGAACAACTCATTTTTCAGAGGTACAGCTTGAAACTAATCCTGGCTTTGCTTGTGGTGCCATTTGCCTGTTTTATAAATACATTCATCACAGGTAATAATAATGATCTGTTTTAACAATGCATGATAAGAAAGGGGAGGATGATAAGGAGTTACACCATAAGGGATGCTTGATTCATCAGACATGTTAGGGGCATTTAGCCATCACCTCCAGTTACCCAAACATTGACATGTTCAAATATGTTTTTAATCTGAACTTTAGACTTAATAACACATGAAATCCACTGTCATATGCCATGTGATTTCACCAGATACAATCCATATTTTTATGTAAACTAACTGACTGTACATAATTTGGATTAAACATATGACTGATTGTTTTCTCAGTTGGGACAAGTGGATATAGTATACCACTGAGAGAGGCTGACCACTTGAATGGCAGGAGTTCCACAGGATTAGAGGTTGTTGACAGCATCTGTGTATCTGAGTGAAGCCCCTTTAAAAATTCTCTGAAACAAAAAAGCTGTTAATGCTCATGTCATTGGTGATCAGCAACTCATTGTTTGCAAGTGTCAATGTCCATACACCTGTGAAATTTTATTTATTTATGTAAAATCTATCATTCCTATACTCTTCATTGTTGAAAGGTACATGTCCAGATGGTGCTTTGGTGATGGAGTATATATTCTCTGTAATTATTGCTTATGCCCCTAGTCCTTATGTCCAAGGAGAGGCGTGTTCTTCTGTAAAAGTTACCATGGAGCATATGGTTGGAATTTTTAAAATACTTTGCATGCTTTGATAGATTGACGGTACTCTATGTACAGATATGGCATGATTTCTTCAACCATTTGATATTAAATTATGAGGTATACTCAGCAGGAGGAAGAGGGAGGAATGGAGTAACGTGATAAGCAAGCGATACACTAAATTAAAAAAAAAGAGACGTTCTGAGACTGGGACTTGTATCTCTGCTCATCAGGACGAATTTCACAGTGATAGCACTTTTTCCTGACTTACCAACCCGAATATGAAAGATTAATGCATATATACTCTTGTTCTTTCTTCATGTTCCAACCTACGATCTTTCTGAAATTTTGCCACTGAATCATGTGCTGACCAGACTGATGAAATTTGAAATTTAAAATTTATGCTGGCTTGAAATTTGTGCTGGGATTTTTTGTCCTCCAGAAATAACTGGAGGGCAAAGCATGATTTACTTCATTTCTTGCTCAAATTATATGACTAACTCATTCTATCAAAATGTAAGTACATTCTTTCATAAGAACCAAGATGGTAATTAATAAAGTCCAAACAATGTACAAAGATTGATATACCCTTGTGTGAATTTATGTGAGTGTTTGTAGATGAACATTACCTTAGAATCAAGTTTAAGACAAATCCATGTGCAGATGCTATGACAAACAGAAACTATGTAAATTCCAAAGCATCTGCATGTAGAGAAAGACTACACTAAAGCACAAGATATTCCTTCTACTGATATCTCTGCAGTTGGAGCTCCACACCCTTAAGTGCCACCAGCTGCTTCCCTAGGATTTTCCATCTGGTGTCTGGTTTCCTGTCTTTTTGTGCCTGCTGCTCCTCTGTAACAATTTGTCAGGCCCTACCCAACTTGACTATAAGATGGACAGTGGAAAAATAAGATTGGGTTATGGCAGAAAAGGGATTTCATATTGTCTAACTGAACTGATTTGGAAGTGACAGGCACTTTGTTGATATGGCAGTGACTAAGTATTTACTCAGGTAGCAGCAGAAGAAGTTTGCATTGGCATGTATAAAAATGTACAAATCTTCTCAAAAATCGCTAACTTAGAAATCTGTCTGAGGTCAAATTTGGTTTTACTGGTTTCCTACAAACTCATGGTATACCAATGAATACAAAGGCAAGGATTTATTAGGATGAATACAGTCTTTTTTCAAAGACCTTAATAAATCATGGTTCTGCTGCTGACAAATCAATACAACAGTAATGAAAAGGGAGGTGAGGCATTGTAATAATTTGTCGAGTCAGGAGGAGGTCTGCTCATTTATACAAATGATTTATAAGAACCTTCTTTGTTGATAAGAAGGAATTCTACTACTTCTACACATACAGTTTTGTTAGATCTCTTACTTGCTTTCAAATTTGCTCAGCTAATGTATTGTTGTTCCACTGTGCACATAAGACCCAAAGAATGCGCTCAAAACTGCCTCTTATTAATTGTAAACTTGTTCTGTGAATGTTCTTTGCAGCAACTGTCAACTTTCTAATATGCGTTTCTAGCATATCTTTGTTTTTATTTCAGATATCAAGCATTCACACTATTTTGGTTTTTATATTTATTTCAGATTTTTATCTTTTGTTTCGAACATTATATTGTTGCAAATGAGAATACACAGTAAAGCAAACAAATTGAAGAAATTTCACAATATGCACTGAGTTTCTGGTTGCATAAATGAGAATATATTCAACAGATTGTTCTAAATGTTGGAAAAGGAGGTGCATATTTAATTCATGAGAACTACTTGTGCTAAGTATCACTCATTTATCATGTCTGTCTTTGCTGAGTTATGCTGGTTTATCATCCTCTTATATGTGCAATTTAAAATACTTACCCTCTCATCTTAAAACTGCAGAAGGATTTCAGGCCTTCTAATCTCTGCAACATTTTCCACTTCACATTCCTTCCTATATTTATCCATTCTTCAAAACTGGCCCATGTATCCTTATTTTGTTTCAGCCAAAACATTGGTGGCAGAGCCTTCTGTTGCTTTAGCACTGTTCTCTGGAATTACGTAAACCCTTTACCTTTTCCTCTGTCCTTTATTTTTAAAACTTTGCAAGACCCCTTTGCCTACAAACCACTTCCCATGATTTGACATTCATTCTTCATATTTATCTGCAACAAAACTTGGATATTTTGTGCATTAGAAACATTATGTAACTAAAAACGGTTTTTTTTTTGCAGACAGATGTCTATACCTGCAATACTATTGGCGCTAACTTCCATGCTGTTGCTTTGAGAGAGTTCTTTTCGACCAGTTTCTTCTGCCCAATAATTTTAAAGCTTCAGACATGGTGATGAAGGAGTTCTATCACATGAATATTGCCTTTTTCTAAAGTTTCTCATTATTTTTTATTAGGGTTTCCTTGATGTGACCAAACACAGATGTGTAATCCAGTTAACAGGGTAGACAAAATAAACCAAGAAAAAGTATTATTTTAACTCAGTCTACCAGATAAATTGAAGAAGGTGAAAGGATATATCAACGAAGCTCACTATTCTTGTGAGAAACTACTTTCTGGAACTAACTGGATTGACTATTGCTCTATGAATATGTTAAATTTGGAGGGCTATGACATTATTAGAAGCTAACTATGATTTCTTGGTGTCCTGACCAATGTTTATTCCTTAGTATTACCAAACATCTGTGCTTGGATTAAAATGCAATTATATTTCACACTGATCCTTTGAGATTACTGCATAGGCATCATCCCTGTCCTTTGTGAATATGGAGATTAAAAAAATCATTTAAATTTCGCCCCATACCCTCTGCATCTTCACACAAATTCCCTTCTTTATCTCTGGGTCCCACTTTTTCCTTAGTTATCTTTTTAGTTTTTATATACTTGTAAAACATCTTTGGGATTTTCCTTCATCTTGCTTGCTAATATTTTTTCATACCCTCACTTTGAATTGAATTGAATTAACTTTATTGCCACACGTACTCACATGAGTGCAGTGAAACATTTCCTTTGATATCCTTTTTTTCACTTGTTCTCTGTGCTTTCTATACCCCTCTCGGCTATCTGCAATGTTAAGTTTTTTGTTACTATCATATGTTTTCTCTTTCTGTTTAATCTTCCCGTGTATTTTTGCAGACACCTGTGAGCATCTAGATTTAGCAGTACCATTCTTATTTTGGAGGGGATATGTCTGCTTTGTGGCCTAAGGATCTCTCTTTTTAATGTCTCCCACAGATTCACCACTAATTTATCTTTAGCAGCCCTGTCCTGTCCATTTCAGCCAAACCACTTCCCAGTTTTTAAAAAAATTGCCTAACCTCAGTTAAAAACTTTGATTCCTGATTTATCTCTGTCCTTTTCCAAAATAATGCTAAATCTAACTGAGCTGTGCTCACTATCCCCAGTATGATCATCCATTGTTACTTTGCCCACTTGTCCATCTTCATCTCCCAAAACTAAATCCAGAATTGTGTCTCATTTTGTTGGACTTATCATGTATTGTTCTCTCTGACAAATGCCCTCTGTGCTAAGCCAACATGTCTTACACGCACAGGTTGTTCTCCTATAACACGCATTTTGTCCATGTGATCTGGCTGTAATGCAATTGGTGAATAGGGGAATGATTTTTCAAAAAATGCAAACTCCCATTGGTTATTATGTGATTCCATCCCCGGTTACCTTAAGACCTCTCTAGATTTTTACTTCAGTCAAGCAAAAGAGATTGAACGACGGGGCAAATTTTGATGTTTTTGAGGATGTTTTTAGAAATTGTTGCAGGAGAAAAAATTTGGATTTCAAGATTCTCCGCATTCTAGTCAATACACCAAGGCATCCTCCCACCATTGATGAGCTTTGTGAAAACATCAAAGTGCTATATCTAACTCTGAACACAACCTCTCATTCAACCCATGGACTAGGGTGCAATAGCAACTTTTAAAGCTTATTATTTAAGGTGCACATTCAGGAAGTTGATTGCAGCTACTCGGGGGATAATGAGGACTGTGTTCTTCAATTTTGGAAGAGCTTTAACATTAAGAATGCTATTGATGTGATTGGGCAATGTCAGTAAGGACTGCTTGCATGCAGTTTGGCAGAAGCTTCTCCCAGATTTTCTTCATGATGTTCAAGGCATTGAACCGTCAGAGGAGCTTCCAGCAATCAAAGAACATTGTGTCGCTCTTTTAAATCAAGTTGGATTTGAAGAAGTGGAGACTGATCTACAACAATTTATTGCTTTGGGGGAAATTGAAGCTGGAGATGAAGACAATGAAGTCTAGAATTCAGAATAATGAGAACTTTCCACTTCTCTTTTGTCTTAGAGTCATAGAGATGTACAGCATGGAAACAGACCCTTCGGTCCAACCTCTCCACACTGACCAGATATCCCAACCCAATCTAGTCCCACCTGCCAGCACCGGGCGCATATCCCTCCAAACCCTTCCTATTCAGATACCCATCCAAATGCCTCTTAAATATTGCAATTGTACCAGCCTGCACTACATCCTCTGGCAGCTCATTCCATACCACCCTCTGCATGAAAACGTTGCCCCTTAGGTCTCTTTTATATCTTTCCCCTCTCACCCTAAACCTATGCTCTCTAGTTCTGGACTCCCCGATCCCAGGGAAAATACTTTGTCTATTTATCCTATCCATGCCCCTCAAAATTTTGTAAACCTCTATAAGGTCACCCCTCAGCCTCCGACGCTCCAGGGAAAACAGCCCCAGCCTGTTCAGCCTCCCCCTATAGCTCAAATCCTCCAACCCTGGCAACATCCTTGTAAATCTTTTCTGAACCCTTTCAAGTTTCACAACATCTTTCTGATAGGAAGGAGACCAGAATTGCATGCAATATTCCAAGAGTGGCCTAACCAATGTCCTGTACAGCCGCAATATGACCTCCCAACTCCTGTACTCCATACTCTGACCAATAAAGCACACCAAATGCCTTCTTCACTATCCTATCTACCTGCAACTCCACTTTCAAGGAGCTATGAACCTGCACTCCAAGGTCTCTTTGTTCAGCAACACTCGCTAGGACCTTACCATTAAGTGTATATGTCCCACTAAGATTTGCTTTCCCAAAATGCAGCATCTTGCATTTATCTGAATTAAACTCCATCTGCCACTTCTCAGCCTATTGGCCCAGCTGATCAAGATCCCATTGTAAATTGGAGATAACCCTCTTTGCTGTCCACTACACCTCCAATTTTGGTGTCATCTGCAAACTTACTAACTGTACCTCTTATGCTCGCATCCAAATCATTTATGTAAATGACAAAAAGTAGAGGACCCAGCACTGATCCTTGTGGCACTCCACTGGTCACAGGCCTCCAGTCTGAAAAACAACCCTCCACCACCACCCTCTGTCTTCTACCTTTGAGCCAGTTCTGTATCCAAATGGATAGTTCTCCCTTTATTCCATGAGATCTAACCTTGCTAATCAGTCTCCCATGGGGAACCTTGTCGAACGCCTTACTGAAGTCCATATAGATCACATCTACTGCTCTGCCCTCATCAATCTTCTTTGTTACTTCTTCAAAAAACTCAATCAAGTTTGTGAGACATGATTTCCCATGCACAAAGCCATGTTGACTATCCCTAATCAGTCCTTGCCTTTCCAAATACATGTACATCCTGCCCCAGGATTCCCTCCAACAACTTGCCCACCACTGAGTCAGGCTCACCAGTCTATAGTTCTCTGGCTTGTCTTTACCACCGTTCTTCATCAGTGGCACCACGTTTGCCAACCTTCAGTCTTCCGGCACCTCGCCTGTGACTATCGATGATACAAATATCTCAGCAAGAGGCCCAAAACCTCTGTAGCTTCCCACAGAGTTCTTAGTTACACCTGATCAGGTCCTGGGGATTTATCCACCTTTAACCGTTTCATGACATCCAGCACTTCCTCCTCTGTAATCTGGACATCTTGCAAGATGTCACCATCTATTTCCCTACAGTCTATATCTTCCATATCCTTTTTCACAGTAAATACTGATGCACAATATTCATTTAGTATCTCCCCCATTTTCTGTGGCTCCACACAAAGGCCGCCTTGCTGATCTTTGAGGGGCCCTATTTACTCCCTAGTTACCCTTTTACTAAAACCCTTTGGATTCTCCTTAATTCTATTTACCAATGCTATCTCATGTCCCCTTTTTGCCCTCCTGATTTCCCTCTTAAGTATACTCCCACTTCCTTTATACTCTTCTAAGGATTCACTCGATCTATCCTGTCTATACCTGACATATGCTTCCTTCTTTTTCTTAACCAAACCCTCAATTTTTTTAGTCATCCAGCATTCCCTATACCTACCAGCCTTACTTTTCTCCCTGACAGGAATATACTTTCTCTGGATTCTTGTTATCTCATTTCTGAAGGCTTCCCATTTTCCAGCCATCCCTTTACCTGTGAACATCTGCCTCCAATCAGCTTTCGAAAGCTCTTGCCTAATACTGTCAAAATTGACCTTTCTCCAATTTAGAACTTCAACTTTTAGATCTGGTCTATCCTTTTCCATCACGATTTTAAAACTAATAGAATTATGGTTGCTGGCCCCAAAGTGCCCCCCCTCCACTGACACCTCAGTCACCTGCCCTGCCTTATTTCCCAAGAGTAGGTCAAGTTTTGCACCTTCTCTAGAAGGTACATCCACATATTGAATCAGAAAATTAACTTGTACGCACTTAAGAAATTCCTCTCCATCTAAACCTTGAACACTATGGCAGTCCCAGTCAATGTTTGGAAAGTTAAAATCCCCTACCATAACCACCCTATTATTCTTACAGATAGCTGAGATCTCCTTACAAGTTTGTTTCTCAATTTCCCTCTGACTATTAGGGGGTCTACAATACAATCCCAATAAGGTGGTCATCCCTTTCTTATTTCTCAGTTAAACCCAAATAACTTCCCTGGATGTATTTCTGGGAATATCCTCCATCAGCACAGCTGTAATGCTTTCCCTTATCAAATGTGCCACCCCCCTTCCTCTCTTGCCTCCCTTTCTATCCTACCTGTAGCATTTGTATCCTGGAACATTAAGCTGTCAGTCCTGCCTATCCCTGAGCCAATTTTCTGTAATTGCTATGATATCCCAGTCCCATGTTCCTGATCATGCCCTGAGTTCATCTGCCTTCCCTGTTAGGCCCCTTGCATTGAAATAAATGCAGTTTAATTTATTAGTCCTACCTTGTCGCTGCCTGCCCTGACTGTTTGATTCACTTTTGTTCTCAACTGTACCAGTCTCAGATTGATCTCTTTCCTCACTATCTCCCTGGGTCCCACCCCTCCACCTTACTAGTTTAAATCCTCCCAAGCAGTTCTAGCAAATTTCCCTGCCAGTATATTAGTCCACTTCCAATTTAGGTGCAACCCGTTCTTCTTGTTCAGGTCATTTCTACCCCAAAAGAGATTCCAATGACCCAAAAATGTGAATCCTTCTCCCATACACCAGCTCCTCAGCCATGCATTCATCTGCTCTGTCCTGCCCTCATTAGCATGTAGCACTGGGAGTAATCCAGATATTACTACCCTTGAGGACCTCCTTTTTAAATTTCTGCCAACTCTCTGTAATCTCCCTTCAGAATCTCAACCTTTTCCCTTCCTATATCGTTGGTTCCAATGCGGACAATGACCTCTTGCTGGCCCCTCTCCCCCGTGAGAACATTCTGCACCCTCCCGGAGACTTCCTTGATCCTGGCACCAGGGAAACAACACACTATTCTGCTTTTTCTCTGCTGGCTACATAAACATCTGTCTGTACCTCAGACTACAGAATCCCCTAACACAATTGATCTCTTGGAAGCTGACGTACCCCTCGTTGCATTACAGCCAGTCTCAATACCAGAAACTTGGCTGTTCGTGCTACGTTCCCCTGAGAATCCATCACCACCTACATTATCCAAAACAGCATACCTGTTTGAAATGGGTATATCCACAAAAGACTCCTGCCCTAGGTGCCGACCTCTCTTACCTTTCCTGGAGTTAACCCATCTATGTGACTGTATGTGAGACTTCCCCCCTTCCTATAACTGCCATCGAATCACATACTGTTGCTGTTGCAAATTCCTCATCACTTCTATCTGTCTCTCCAACCGATCCACTCAATCTGATAAGAGTCGCAGCCAACAGCATTTATGGCAGGTATAATCTGCAGTAACCCTTAAACTCTTTTTAAACTCCCACATCTGACAAGAAGTACATATCACTGCAAAGGCCATTTTAGCTCCTTCACAGTCTACAGACCCAGAAAATAACACCGTCTTATTCCTCTACAAAACATTGCACCAAGTTAAATTAATAGCTATGCCTTATATTTTAAGTTTAATCAAGAGACTTATCTCCAAAAACATATAATCAAGAAAGAACCCACTGTACTTACTAATACAGCCTTTCTCTTGGACAGACTTAAAACAACAATTAACTTATCTGATTCTGTGTTGTGAACTTCGCCCAAACCGGTTCCTCCAAGATTAGTTGTGAAATTCACTGGTTGTTAATTTTCCCAGATGCACTCCGATGTCCAGTGACACATGAATTCAAAAACAGCAAAGGCAGTAACTGTGCAGGTTTTCTCTCTCTCTCTCTCTCTCTCTCTCTCTCTCTCTCCCTCCCTCTCCTGCACTGTCCTCACCATGTACTTCCTTTGTCTGCTCTTCTCCTTTTTAAAACTGCTGTTGTTTTGACTTTTTTTTCCAAAGTTCCAAAACAATGCGGCGACATATAAAACAGTAATTGCTGCTCCTGGAATTCGAGGAAATCACCTCCAGCACCTAAAATATCTCAACAAAAAGGAGCAGCTCTTACAGCCAGAGGGAAGTTGATAGGCAGTTGCAGCTCTTAGAAGACAATGACTACAATGCAAAGTGCAGCAGGATTGCAGCTTGTGACGTAAATTCTTATCTGGAACATTATGAGCAACTTCTTCATGAAAGAAGAAAGATGGTAAAGCAGCAAAAGCTAGATGGCTTTTTTAAGCCAACCCCCAACAAACAGTCTGAGGACAATGAACCACAGCCATCCACTTGTGGACTGCATGTTTTCTTTTTTCGTCATAATCTTGCACCAGAACTACACCTGAAAGTGATGATGCTGATGCTGATAATGACCCTCAGCCCCTGTCTTTAAACAGTACTGTAACTTAGCACACTCAGAAACCCATTAAAGTGTGAAATTTATTGTATTATTTCATTAAAATGTATGGTATTAACATTTGAAGAGACTTTGTAGTGGAACAAACTTGGTTAGAAACATAAATCTGCAGATGCTGGAATTCAAGTAGACAGGCAGGAGGCTGGAAGAACACAGCAAGCCAGGCAGCATCAGGAGGTAGAGAAGTCAATGTTTTCGGTCTAACCCTTCTTAAGGTCCTTCAGAAAGGTTGCACCCAAAACATTGACTTCTGCACCTCTACTGCTTGTCTACTTTGGATTCCAGCGTCTGCAGTTTTTTTGTCTCAAACTTAGACTTGAAAAAATAGAGAGTCCCTCTGGGGGTAGGGGAGAGAGGACATGGTGACAGGGAATGTAACAAGTAAGGCTAAAAGAAGGGGAAGAAATAGAAATTGATTCACAATTTGAAGGCTGAATTCAATATGAAGTCCAAAAAGCTGGAAAGTGCCTAATGTGAAGATGAAATGTTGTTCCTCCAGTTGGTGTTGTGATTCACTCAAGCACTGCAGCATGCAGAGGACGGGACAAGTGATCCCGTGAGCAGGACACAGGAGCAGGACTTTTGGAAGAATGCTGAAACTTTGAAGAGAAACTGTTTTCAGTGGCAGACAGGTTATAACCAGAAAACACCGATTCAAGATGAGATAAGATGGGCCTAATGTTCTCTTTCTGTGCTGTAAAAAAAATTGTGATTCTGTGAAAGTGATTGGCAAATGAGTCAAAGGTGACATGAGATAAACATTTTGCATAAAAGAATTGTTATAATCTGAATACACTGCTTGAAAAGGTGATGGACAGAGATTCAATAATGATGGTCTGTGGGGAAAGAGTGTAGTTGGAGGCGATTGGATAGCTGTATAAAGTGCAGCAGAGACATGAATGACTTACCTCAGTGCTATGTCATTCTATGTCTGTGATAAAATTCCTTTGTCACACATAGAACTTTTTAAAAAAGTTTACTGTCACTGCTTTTCTTTCAAAGGGCTCATTCAGTCGAAGAAAACAGATCAGAATAATTTTAAAATAAATTATTCTCGGTAACATCTTTCTTAAAAATCTTAAAAAGAATAGCTGTTGCCTTTGGATTTGTTTCCAGTTAATCGATTAACTTCCTAAAATAATTTTATTTAATCAGTTGCTCATTGGTAATGTTGAGAGTTGAGTATTGCTTAGCCTTTCAACCTGAGAAAACTATGAATGATAATTGGTAACTATTGATAAATAAATAATTTAAATGTGCCTGTCATTCAAAGCTTGACTCAAAAATTCTCTTAAAATGGTACCAGCTGAGGATACCATGAAGGTCCCACTGTTTCAACCTTATCTGAGGTGTGGTAGCTCTCAGGTTAAACTCACTATGAATTGTATCTCTCTAATGAGGCAGCAGCTCTATGGGTTCTCTGAGACTTTGGTGACTTTACCCTTTACTTGATGGAAACTAGATGCAGATACTCTACTGGAAAGAAGCAAGCATTTGCCTGCAGCTCTGCTTGTGATCATTGACACATGGATATCTGTGACAGAAATTAACTTGTGAGATTGATTCTGATGATGTTACACATGATTATGAAACTTGTTACTTGAGAGGAATTGAAGGCAGAACTGGTAACAGACAATGTACTGCGGAAAGTAATCCCCAGTATCTAAAATAATGTGTTATTGGAGACACATTATCACATCTCCTGCTCACACATAGCCATTAACTGCTTTTCCATCTGCTGTCATCATACACAGTGCCTCCCTTTGTGTTTTTGCAGGTAAAGTTCACCCATTTTTCAGTCAAATGTGTCCATTGCATCCTGACTGGTGTATCTGTAATGCCTGCACTGGTTGCTCTTGGCATGAAGGATTGACTGTGGTCCAGATCCCCAGACTCTGGTAGGACCAAGTGCCTGACAGACCATGAGCAACCCTATGATTGGAGTCAGACAAGCCTCTTAAGTGAGCACGGTGCAATTCATGACTGAGCATAGTATCCTTTGACCTGAAAGACAAATCCCCCTTAAAATCCAGGCATGGCCATTTGGGTGAAGCACATGTAGTTTGTTTGTCATGTCGGCTGCTGGCATACGTTCTTGGTGTAACATTGATGTAGCACTCTGCCATACAGAAACATGTCCAGTCCCTTGACTAACAAGTGTTCCACATGCTGGCAGCTGCAGTAAAAAACAATGCACCTCCATCTGCACTAAAAAACAATGTGGAGGTGCCGGTGTTGGACTGGAGTGGACAAAGTTAAAAATCACGTGACACCAGGTTTTAATCCAACAGGTTTATTTGGAAGTACAAGCTTTCAGGGTGCTGCTCCTTTGTCAGGTAGCTAGCGGAGCAGGATCATAGGACACAGAATTTATAGCAAAAGATAATAATGTCATACACTGATGCATATATGGAACAAAACTAGATTGCTGTTAAGTCTTTCATCTTTTAGAATGGATTGCTGGTTTTGATTCATTAATATGTAAATCATTAATATGTAAATTATTAATGTATAAAAATATCAATGAGGATGAGCACCTCACCAAGACCTTGTCTATGCCTGCACTTCTTGCCTTTAAATATCTGCCAAACCTTAAACAGACCATTGTTTGCAGTAAACTGCCCAGCCTTCAGGACACCATTGACCACAACTCCATGCAACCCTGTCATGGCAACCACTGCAAGATGTGTCAGAGTGTCAACATGGATACTATCATTAGATGTGGGGACACCCACCATGTACATGGCAGGTATTCATGTGACTCGGCCAATGTTGTCTATTTGATATGCTGCAGGCAAGGATGCCCTGAGGCATGGTACATTGGCGAGTCCAAGCAGATGCTACGATAATGAATGAATGGACACTGCGTAAAATCGCCATGCAGGGATGTTCCCTCCAAGTCGGAGAACACTTCAGTGGTCAGGAACATTTGGCCTCGAATCTTCGGGTGATCATCCTCCAAGGTGGACTTCAGGATACGCGTAACGTAGAGTGGCCGAGCAAAGGCTGATAGCCAAGTTTGGTACCCATGAGGTTGGCCTCAACTGGGACCTTGGGTTCATGTCACAGTACAGGTTACACCACTACAGTATACACACACACACACACATACTCACACACAAACCCTCTTTCATACACACGCTCTCTCTCAGGCACACACGTACACCCCCTATACTCACACCCATGCAGACACCCTCTCACAGGCATCACACTCACGCACACACACACTCTCTCTCTCTCTCTGTCACACACACAAGCATACACACATATAAGTTTATGGGATGAATTTGCATTTGCAGAATTGTATTAGCGGATACATTCTATTTTGTTCAAAAAGCACACAATCTGTTGGCAGTCAATATTTTTTTATAATCCATGTGATATTTTATAAAAATTCCTACTTTGGAAATAGAACTCAAGATTGGGACACATACAGACTCTAACCTCATACCTTTACTGCACTGTTTGAGCTGAGGTGTCACCTTTTTTTATATAAAACCTTAAGTTATCTTA
The DNA here is from genome assembly GCF_047496795.1 of Chiloscyllium punctatum. Classification (NCBI taxonomy): domain Eukaryota; kingdom Metazoa; phylum Chordata; class Chondrichthyes; order Orectolobiformes; family Hemiscylliidae; genus Chiloscyllium; species Chiloscyllium punctatum. Next base: position 37,521,662 of record NC_092764.1, read on the forward strand.
GGAATGTGACTTGAAAGAAGTTCTGGGATTTACATATTAATGAATTGAACCTGCAACCTATTCTAAAAGATGAAAGACTTAACAGCAGTCTAGGTTTGTTCAATATATTGCATCAGTATATGGCACTATGATCTTTTGCTATAAATTGTGTATCCTATGATCCTTCTCCACTAGCTTCTTGATGAAGGAGCAGTGCTCCAAAAACTTGTACTTCCAAATAAACCTGTTACTATAACCTGGTGTTGTGTGATTTTTTAACTGAAAAGCAATGTCAGCCTGGAGGTTAGCACTGAAGAGCCTATGTGCTAAAATAAAATGCAAGCCACAGCTGCTGGCAGCTTCCAAGTAAGGAACTAAGTTAAGAGAGACAAGATGGATGCTGTGCAAATATGTAGGATACATATAGGATGCTGCAGCAAAGGCAGCCAGGTAAAAGCCTGCAGGCCATTTGTCCCTGAGTTCTACAGTGATTTTCTGAAGGGCTGAAGTAGTGTGTGCATTGGTCCAAAAGCAGAAGTGATGATATGGTGAAACAGGTGGTTTGGTGATGCTGACTTGCTTTGGCGAAGGGTGGAGGGTGAATTCGGAGCATGCAGGTACTGTGCTGAAGGCAGAGTTGGATGAAGACCTGGAGAAGCAAGTGGCAAGCTGCTGCTACCGAGTACCCACTCTCACTTTTAGATTAAGCATTGACGCATCTAGTTTCTTGGAAGGAGAAGAGAATTGGGAGCATTGATAAGGTGTTTTAGCTGATAATGAGTTGCAGTTACATGGAAATTAGGTAGCCACTGCTTCTTAGTGAGATTCAGAACTTGCTACTATAACTCTAAAGGGCACATTTAAATTTAATTTTTCTCTGTGTTGAGGATCTGAGTTTTCAATTTTTACCACATTTTCCCAACTTTCTTGCCATTATCCATGTTACTCAAGAGAATGGAAAATTCTACCTTACACTTCCTACTTGCATCCCTATGGCCTTACAGAGCGTCATTTTAGCTTCTGCCAAATCTGGAACATTTGTTTCATCTGCATCAAGTAAGCAACAGTTGTGAGAAAAAAAACCACAACAAATAGAACCAGTAAAGCTGAAACAGGAAATTTTCATCTCATGATTTATTAGTTAGTTTGAAGTTTAGTCCTTGAGGTAAAAGGAAAATATAAGCTAGAGACCCGTAAAATGATTTCTAGCATGTCCTGAATTAGAGTTGGAGTTGCAAGTGGGGAAAGCATCAAATAATTTATGATTAGGCTAGCTGTATTATCACACTGAGGCTATAGATATGGTGTAGTGCACTACATTAGCTTAATATTTCTCAAATGTATGCAAAATAGAAAGTTATTGAAAAGTATACTCAGATAATTTTGATTTAGTTAGTTTTGCTTGATTTAATCACAAACCATCTCTAAATCAAAAGTTATGTATCACGAGCAATGGATAAATGGTGACCGATCTTCGCAGCAAATATAATTTCCTTGCAGTAAATACAATTTGACTCATTTGGACATAGCTTTACACACAATGATGCAGTAATGTTGCATGTAAAATCTCCCATTTTTCACAGATGCCAAGTTGGAGAGATTGACCATGCTGTTACCAAGGTTACAATAGCTGCCTAATTGTCTTCAAGTCATGAAACCAATGTGAACTTTGAAAAATAATGTTATATATTTATTATCTATAATGTCCTGGAATCTTTGGTTCCTTAGGGCCAGATTGTGATGGATGGCAGCAACAGTAACAGTTTGCATTTATATAGTAAGTTTAACGTAGAAGAACATTACAAGGCATATTACAGAGGATAATCAAGGAAATGGATGCCTGTCCAAAGATGGAAATATTGGAAAAGTTGCTCAAAGAGGTGAATTTTAAGAACAATTTCAGGGAAGAGATGATGTAGAGAAGAAGAAGAAGATTGTAAGAAAGGAATCAACAGACAAGTGACAGATGGAATTTAATGCAGAAGCTGAGACGGTAAATGAATTTCAAAAGGAACTTGGTTGGGCACGTGGGTGAAATAAAGTTGCAACTTTATGGGGCTAAAGTGAAGGAATGAGACTGACTGGAATTCTCTGCAGAGAGCTGGCAAGGACTTGGTGAGCCAAATGGCTTCTGTCTGTGTCATAATGACATTATGACATTGTGCATTTCAGATCAGACCATTTGTGATTACTTCTATTTATCCATGTCCATCCACATCACTCTTCTGCAGAAAAGATCTCCCTCAAGTCATTTAATTTGTTTAAATTTTGAAGCATTTAGTCTTTTGTCTTCCATTTACTAAGACAGTAGCTGGAGCTACTGCTCAGTTTGATCTCTCCTTTAACTTCACTTGTCATGTTAAAAACCACTACCCCCTAATGCCTAGGTTGGCATTTGTGTCTACTTGCTTACTTCTAAGGGATGCAAACATCAGTGTATAGTGGACAGCTGATTTCACCATGCATTACCTAGTTTAGCTAGATCGTATAAAGCATGATAAGGTCCAGCTGTGCTCTGCCAAAACTGTTTGCTATTCCAGGGTTACTCTGGAATGCAGAGATAACCCCATGTTTTTCTTTTTTTTAAGGTTCCCTACAGTGTGGAAACAGGCCCTTCAGCCCAACAAGTCCACACTGACCCTCCGAAGAGTAACCCGCCCAGACTCATTTTCTCTCTGACTAATTCACCTAATACTATGGGCAATTTCACATGGCCAATTCACCTAACCTGTACATCTTTGGATTGTGGGAGGAAACCAGAGTACCTGGAGGAAACCCACGCAGACACTGGGAGAATGTGTAAACTCCACACAGACAGTCACCCGAGGCTGGAATTGAACCTGGGACCCTGGTGCTGTGAGGCAGCAGTGCTAACCACTGTGCCAGTGTGCCGCACCTCCAATACAATGTCTTCTCCAATACAAATCTATTTCTTAAATCCCTCAAGGCTGTTCTCTCTATCTATTCAGCTGCTTCTGCCACTTCACTCCTTTCAGTAGTCCACAAAGCCAAACATCCCCTAAGGATTACCAAAATACTGCCATGATATTGCAGCTTCTTTCTAGCTTCTCTTCTTCTCACGTCCTGCGATGCTTGAGCTTATGCTATTATTTACCCGGTTATTGCTCTCATGACCCTATTCCCACCAGAATGATAACCAGTCGACTTCTTTTCCTGAGCTCTCACATCAATGATATTGTCAACAGTTTTGCCTCCTCAGGTACTATCCCTCTTCCTGTCAAATGTTCGGTCATCTCCTCTCTCCTCAAAATACCCACCTTTAACTTGAACTCTCTGTTGATGCAAATGATCACCCCATTAAACTCCTTTCTTCTCTAAATTTGTTTAATGTGTTGTTACTGCCTAGAGCGGTGACCATCCACCGGCAATTCTATGCTGAAATTGCTCCAGTCAGGTTTCTGTCGTAGTCCATGTATCAAAATGGCCCGTCAAAGTAATGGATGAGTGACTGAGACTGTCTATCTATCCTCACATTCCTTGACCTGTCTGTAGCCTTTCACATGGTTTACCATGGTGTCTTTTAACACCTGTCTTTTTTTATACAGCTGGTGAGATAGCCTTTGTCTGGCTTCATTGTTATCTATCCATTTGTAGCCAGGATGCTGTAATTGTTTCATTTCCTGCTACTCTAATATCTTCCCTGAACCTCCTCTTGGCCCTCTCCTATTTTGTAACCTATTTCCACTCAGCAACAAATGGAAAAAGATGACAGTCTACATGTCTGCCAATGACATCCAGCTCTATCTCACCACAACTTCTCCTGAAACCTTCACAGTCTCTTACTTCTCTCTGCTTGCCTAACATCCAGTACTGAATCGGCTTACATTTCCTCTAAATACATTTTGGGAAAATGAAACGACGACTATTGATTTCCACCAGAAGTTCTGTTCCCTAGCCACTGAACTTCTCCCCTGCCTGAGAATTATCTTTAAGTTAGCCTGTTTGTAATCCTGGTGTTATACTTGATCAAAAGGTTGTCCTCTGATCACATACCTGCTGCATCACCAATGCTGCCCATTGCCACTTCTGTAACATGACTTAGCTCCATCTCACCTCAGTTAATCTGCTGCTGAAACTCTCATTTCTACGTTCAATGACTCAAGCTTAATTATTTCAAATACTCCTAGCTAGCTTCTCAATTTCCGTCCTATGTAAAATTGAATATTTCCAAACCTCTACCTATTTCCTGGCTCACACTGAATTTTATTCACCCATCACCCCTATGCCTGTTGACTTGCATAGGTTCCTAAGTCGGTAATCCCTCAATCTTAAAATTCTGAGCTTTGTTTTCAAATCCATCTTTGCCCTCCCTATTTCTGTATCCTGCTCTAATATTAATAATGTTCAAGATACCTCTGCTCCTCCAACCTGTCTCTTATGCATTTACAATTTTAATGTTTCAGTCTTTTTGGTTGCACCTACAACTGTTAGGCAAAAGCTCTGTAATTCCATCTCTGAACTTTTCTCCCCATCTACCTTTCTACCCTTCTTCAAAAAAATATAGTTGATATTCCTTTTATAAGTAACCAGATATACTGTGTGTATATGTGTAAACTATTCCTTTTTAATATAATTAAGTTATACAGAAATTCGTTTTCCACATTCCAATGTTAATCAGGAAGGACAATAGTCTTGGATGTAGTGAGGCCAAACAGCTAAAATAACTTGAAAAGCCAACTTGTATCCAGCTGCTGGAAGAAAAGAGTGACACTTTTTATATAACCTGACTTTTGTGGTTAAATAGTAATTTTCTGGATCGTTCGCCATGAGGTTACAAAATAAATGGGTCTCCAAACAATGGTCTGGCATGTAGCCCATGAAGCCAGGCAATTCAGATTGTATTTGTACTTCTTTATTTATTTGATGATTTATCCTGCAGTCCAGGTTATCTGAAAATTGTTCTTGGAGCTATTTCTTCAGTAGCAGACAAATGTTAAATTAGGGTTCCAATGTCTGTTTGTATCTGAAATTTGAAGTTTACCTAATTTATTGAAAATGCTGATTTATGACTTTGACACAAGTAGCTAACCACCTAACCAGAAATAAAAATACAGCAACTTTAGAAGAGTCACAGGTATAAGATATTAGACTGAGACGTTTGCAAAAATCATGTGTGATGGCATTTACCCCTCCCTATTGTGGTGAGACTAATAGTGAGTAAGATGATAAAATATGTTACCTACTCACAAAATTCTAATAAATTTGTGAGGCATAATTTCTTCTTCATGATGCCATGCTTTCTCTGCTTGATTCCAGAACCTGGGCAAGTTTTTCCTGCAGTGAGTCAAAGGGAGTGATTGAGTATGATACATGTGGATGGAAGAGCAACTAGTCATGGTGTAGGAGCTGGAGTGGTGGTGAGGTATCTGCATTGAGCGAGTAGGAAGCACATAGGGCAGAAGTGGTTAGTAGTTTGGGAGAATGAGGTGGGCAATTGGTAGTCCATTGGTCTGGCTGAGAATGAGGTAGTCCATTGGTCTGGGTGAGATGCATGAGCAGCAGTAGAATGGTGGCCCTGTGTGAGTTATCAGAGAGCAGATGGGGGCACTTACCCTAGTTGAGTGCAGAAGATCATTGACCTTCTTGTAGCACTGCTTGGTGTACGTTTTCACTCAGGACATAGCATTGATCCATTCTGCAATTTTGCTCTCGACTGGCTGCGTCTGTTGGTGTGGCCTCCTTTGCTGGTCAGCAGGAGATAGGACTCCACAATCCTGACCAAGAGCACTTCCAGATCTCTGTCCTGGAAGCAGGGAGCTAGCTTGCCTTCTTCAGTGGTATTTTCAAGGTCAAGCATTGAGAGGTAATTCCTAACTTGACTGGTTGCAGTGGGGCTTTAAATATGATGCTAGAGGCATGTGAGCCAGAAAGTCCTGTTGGTGCCGGGTACAAATTCTACCAGAGACATCCCCAAACTCACGTTTGCAAAACAAGTGAGGTGAAAAACAGAAGATCATGTGAGAAAATTTGCCCCAGTCGATGGTAGACCAGGCCCTATGAAACTCACTCAGCAGCACATTTTAAATGCAATTTGGGAAATATAGCCCTTGGAGCTAACTTCCATCTGGTCTAATGTTGGTTTTACAATATGTGAACAAATCCTTACTTGAGGGTTGGCTATTTATAGTCCATCAATCTATGTAATTCTCACTAATTGTGTAATGGAAAAATCAACATCTAGTGTCCTCCACACATTAAGGAGTTTACAAATAATATGGAAATAATTTTTCTGATGTAATTTGATCTGCTTTAAAATATAACATAAAGCGTTCCTAATCACATGCTATTAAAAAAAGTGGATTGCTGAAGTTGTTACAGAGTAGAAAGCCCTCACATCTTATACATGAAAAAGCCTGAATGATTTTCTTTTAATAAATCTTGCAAGATGCAACATCCGAAACTGGTTTACATCTGTCATCCCAATTGTATTGATAGATTTCTGTCACAGCTACATACAGTATTGAGTGGTGTTAGATATTATAGTATCCAGGCTCCTGGTTGTCTCTGGAAACTTGTCAATTCATACATTATTGCTACACTAGTTGATAAATGATTGTAATTTTATTAAAGAAGAAAAGCTTGCAGAATATGCTGACTGGTTTGAAGCTTCTAAAGGTTAGAAGTCAAAGCAATAGAGAACCTAAAAAAAGAGGTGAGTCATCTGCTCATAATCTGCATTTCTGATACTTTTCTTTCAAAGCTAAAATATTAATAATAATAAAATGAAGAAATTCTAAACAGGAGTATTATTTGAGACCTTTAATGGGTCATTATTTGTGACTTTGATTTGAAAGAAAAACTAGCTCTTTCCTTGTATTTTCCTCACAAGAGATTTGCATAAACATGATCTCCTTCACCGGAGAAAGCAAAGATTTCAAGCGGTCTATTTCCTTATGGTTAGATTGTTAGCAATTTCAAAAGCAGCTGGAAAGAGGCACATTTGGAATGTGTTGGATGCACAATCTGTAGGATGAACTGTACTAAAAATTGACTAAGTGTAAATTTTGAGGAGTTTTAATGAAGGGTATCCCGCCACGATCTTAAGTGAGTTATGTCTAATTCGCCACAGCTCACCTAATTATGTATGCACTGTTCTTTTATAGGGCTGTGCCTGCGCTATCTTGTACTTATCAGTAATGGAAGAGCTCATCATTGCTGGCACGTTTTGCTCGGAGGACCCTAATTTAAAGCCCAGCCCACTATGGTAGGTGTAGTGGGAGGGAAATGAAAAAGAAAAGTTTCTGAGGGCACATGAGTGCATGGGTGAGACTTCATTGTAAGTAGAATATCAAATTTGTAAATACCTTGGTCCTTTATATCGTCACCGTTCTGATTGACTCAGTGCAGCTGCATTTAAAAGAAGGAAGCTACAGGGGCTACCCATCTGTTTCACCACTACTGTCTCATAATGCCCATCGTACCATTACATCTTGACATTGCTGAATGTGGGAACATCACTTTCAAACAGTTAGTACTGTTAATTTTTATTAAACAACAGGGAAGTCAAAGAAAGAGTAAACAAAAGTGCTGCATCTGCTCCTGGGAATAAACTGAGGCTGTTTATCTTTCCAGTTTCAACAAATGTGTAGTCATTGAATGATGACTTCACCCAACTCAGATCTATTGGAAGCTCATGTCAAATAAGTCAATTAATTGGAAAAAACAGACCTTGTCTCCCAGAAGCCATTGCTGTAAGGTATCCAGTACTTGGAATGAGGTTGGAACCTAGAAGTTATCAAAGATTTAGGCAACAAATTTCAAGGTATTTTGTGGGAACCTCTAAGATGTGCTAAGATGACCTGTACATTGACTGAATGGAACACTTCCCTGTTTATGAAGTCATCTGCATTATGATAAGGTGCTCTCAATGCAAGTTCTACACAGTCAATAACACTGCATTCCCTGTACCTCTTCATCAATCTGAGGGAACCTTCACCTGCAGCCTCTTCATGTGGAGACAATTTTGCAGTCACTGGAGGTTCCTGTTGGTCCTTGGCTTGCAAGTGCTCTAGTCCTTCCTCAGTCCCTCTGCACTTTAGTTGACAAGAACACCTGTGACAAGAACATCTGCTGTGGCTGGATCCGTTTGTTATGATTCAAAGCAACCTTTCTGGGAATTTAAGAAAAGAAACAATTCCTTAGGAACGTGAATGGCCAGTATTTACATCACATACAAATGATAGTCCACTACCATCCTTGCTCGCATGGGACACAGAGTCCTCTGACGAAGAGGGCCATGGGATTTCTGTAAATGGATCTTTGATGTAGTAGACCTTATTCTGATGTATGCAGCACAACCATTGTCACACAACTACAATAAGAGATTGTAAATGCAGTAGCATAACTGAAACTGTGTCCCCCCATTCTATATTACCCAAGAAAGGTAGTATTGTAGGAAATGACATGCCAAAAACCTACGCATCAAGGTGAGAGGTATGCAGCACCATGCCCTTGTGCAGTTTAGAAGACCCTGGATTATCTTTGTCAATTATGGCCCAGAGGTGACGCTCTTAATGTCTCCTGTGATAATTTCTGCTATAATCTACAATGACAAATCACACGGTCAAGATAATGGTGACCAGGATTTGCATTCTACGTGGTTGGTCACTGCATGCATTTCACACACACAATTCTAGATTACACACATCTTAAAACTGTAATGTGCAAGTACCAGATTCATGCGTTTGCCTTTTGAAGGTCTCACATCACTTACAAATAGAGTTCACTTCCTTGGTCAACAAAGAACACTTACTCTGACAGTCCAGCCGTGGTGGCAGCCATTTTTAATTTCCATGGAAGACAATACATATTATGCTCCACAGAGTGAGTCAAGTGCTAAGCCTGTCAATCTAGGTGACTCCTCCAAACTTTCATATTCCTTTCTGTCTAACATTTCCTGTCAACACCATCAGGTTTGAGTTTCTGCATATTTCCAATCAATTCTTTGATTTAAGACTTTACCTTCTATACCTCCTGAGCCACAGGCCTATAGCTTAGAAAAATTATGTCCAAATGTCTTTCTCTTTAATATGAAATATTTACTTATTGTCAGCTTAATACAAAAGTCATTTTTTGTATCTGAATGTCAAAGTAGTGAGACTATGGAACAGTGTATGCTCATTGATGTTGTACTGGACTAATAATCTCGGATAGTTTTGAAGTCAATTCTAATTATTTATTGATAATAAAGCACTAGTTTATATCAGACCTGATGCAGTGGTATGCCAGAACTACTGGTAGAGAGATGAGACTGGCTCATGGAAGGGTAACCTGTCAAGGAACATGCCCGCAGAAAAGGGAAAACTATTGTTTCAGTCTTTTTACGGCTGCAAATACTTTGACATTTTTATATACTATTTTCCAAATGGTATGGGATAAAAGTGTTAGGACTAAACCTAGGAAGAAAAAATTAAATATGGAGTTTGGAAACAACGTCAGCAGCCAACTGAAGAATTAGTACAGCAGCAATGCCTAATGAGTGGATAGAAAGTGGAAATGCTGCTGAATGATAGTTTTCCTGTTTAACAACCCCATGCCTTCCCCACAGAACAGCAATGCAACGTTTCTAGCAACTGGTAGTAACCAAGTAAAACTCTTCAATAATATTTGCATGTTCTGGAAATACATTTTTGAAAGGAAACTGCCAATGTATGCTTAAAGGTTAAGGGCTGAATCTTAACCTTATTTTAGCTGTGATATATTCCTTCAAGTTTCATGGAGCCTTTCTCACCACAAAGCCTAGTGTGTTTTTTTTTGTACTGTTGTCCTAAGGTGCATTATCAACTCTCTACCCTGCCTCCATTACACCCCTCTTCTCAGATAGTAGCCCAAATCTCTCACTCGCCATAGCTGGATGTTCTGGATGTTCTTGCCTCTGCTAGTATATCCCAGATTAGAGTGGAATCTTTGGCCCTGATAGTCATCAAACAAGGCATTAAAAAGTCAACATTCCAAATAGGCAACAGGGAACTGAATGGATATATAAGAATTGCATTCAGGCTCTGTACTGTGGCTGTCATGTTCATGCATGCAATGGATAAAGCTTCTGGTGACATTAATCTCTCGTGGCCCTTGCACTGAATTGAACAATTCTTGACTCACGCAGTAATAGGACTAAGTATGTTCTAATATTCCCCAAGTTTGCTCAGGCAACTCAGACCCGTCGCTAATTGGCCTTAAGTAGTGAGTAATTGAGTGAGTGAGTGTTAGTGAGTGTTGGTAAGTGATCGGTTTATCCATGTTGGATTCACAGGGATCTGGGTCAAACCACGAGAACAAGATCCTAGAGGAAATCTGCAAGGTGTCTGACATTGCCTTGAGCTGCATCACTCTCCCAACAATCATCCAGAGAATAATGGAAAGTGCAAGTGATTCAATCATCCACTGCCTGAGCATCTGGGTACGTTGCCTCCTGAGAGTAAACAAAAGTAGTGTAGGTACCTTCCAGTGCTGGCTTATGTTTTTACCACCGTCCACACTATCTCTTCTTTGACTGAAACTCAGTCCCTCCTATGGAGCATCTCTTGATTTCACTACATCTTGTGATAGGGATGGCCAGCTCAATGAGTGAATAGTCAAGCATCACACCAGGCTAAACCAGGTACTTAAGATTGTGTCCGAGAGGACTGAGGGATAACTGCTGAGAAGAAAAAAGGCCTGACCTTCCAATCATTACAAGGCTACTCCTCCAAACTCAAAGGGAGTATCAAGAGTAGGAATAAGATACAGGATGTGTGGGACCCTGAACCCCATAGAATCATCAAGCAGCTGGACAAAGGTGGCCACACTTATGCTGTAGAACCAATAGCTGGGGCAGCCTCAGGAAACAGTTCACAGAGGAAAACGGTGTGAGATTGTACATCTGGTGAATGATGTGGAGGCAAATGAATCACTTAGCGGTGCTGTGGAATCTGAAATGTTGATGAGTAATGGCTCAAATGAAGTCAAATAGTGATGAAATGGAATCCTGGACCGAGCCATGTGTGACAAATCCAGAGGATATATCCAGAGTGAGGAGGCATATTCCTGCCCTGGCAGACAGCACAGAGTGGACTTGCTGGAAGGCAAAAACTGAAGCAATTAGTGCAACCAATCAGATGACTCCTGGAGCCCTGAGCCCAACATGCTGGTAAACCACCATAGTGCCGGGAAACCCTTGGAGAGTACAGTACAAATATAAGAGTGAGAAGCTCCTCTTAAACAAATGCCCAACTCTTACTATTTCCCCAGATCACTGGTGCAAGACTGGAATGCTACTACTAACGTGGACTCAAACAATCTAGCCCTCATGGTGCAATTGAACATGCTAATTATACAACTGCTTAGCACATGATTACAGTGCATTATGGGTGGCTTTTGGGGCAGGAAGATTCAATCAACAAGAGTTGTAATTGGGCATCCAGCAGTCAATGGTGACAGTGATGGAGGGAACTGAACTGAGCTGAGGGAGCTGAACAGTTCACTGGAACCTCCACTAGATGGCAATGATGAAAGAAGGTAGTTGGAGCAGTCTGACAGAGCCTCTATAGACCACAAGAAATCTTTGGTGGAAGGAGAGCAGATGGAAGGGAGTTGCAGACAGACAAAATGATTCCTCAGTCTCATGTAGTCCACAGGCTTTGTTCCATGTACACATTGTAAATTGTTCCTTGTTTATCAAAATATGAAGTGAGCAGTTGCTGTCCCATGAGCAGGCACTGGGTGAATCGCAGGTCACTGCAACCTCAGCAACCAGGCTTCATCCTTCCAATTGAGGAAACTTTGCTACTGTATCACAGTCACAAGTGGGACTCAGCTGTTAACCTGCATGAAATGGTAAGAGAAGCTTGGGTCAAGGAATTGGACTGCACAGAGGAGGCTAATGTCTAAGGGTCACAAGGAAGTTCACAAGTGTGTGTGCGTGTGTTTGTGTGTGTATATGTTCATCTTCACTGTCTGGGTGTGTGTCTACTGGGTTTGCACTTTGAAATATCCCACATAGCTATAAGTTACAGAAAAGCCACCCACTCTGGGTGTGATTCCAGCTATTTTCATTGTGAATTGTGTTACAGGTGATGGAAAGCAATGTTCGTCAGACTGAGAGTTTCAGTTGAGCAGTTGAACTATTAGTGTTAACATTCCCTTCTTGGTAACCCTCTCTGTTTATCCCACCAAACCCATCTTCGTCTGCATCTGCGCACCTTTTCTTCCCATAGGAGCTGAATATGTCAGATCTTGTAGTTCACTATACCCCTGCCCCAGAAGCCAGAGTGCTGCTCACTGTCAATGACCTCCCTCCAATATGATCCTTTACCGTCCTCGCTCTATTATCTCTCTTCTTATATATTGAGTTGTCCCTTGCCACACTATTATAATTCTCTATGCATCCAAGCATTTGGCCTCCACTCCCCACTGTTACGTTCTGACACTCCTTCCTTCTGCTTTGCCCCCCCTTATAAAAGCCCTCTCTTTTGATGTTTAATGGACAGAAACTCCAGACTGACTGTAGTCCAATCCTTGAGTGATTTAGCCAGACTGCCTGAAATGATGAGTGATCAGATCCTGACCAATATCTGTACAACTCTCTGACTATGTGCCCATGACTCACTGGCTTGGCTGCTCTGGAGCCACAGGGCTGACCATGACCCACTCCCTGGAATGTAAATGTCAGGTTTCTGCCCTGACCATACATCTGACTGGGTTCAAGTCCAGGACTGGTATTGGAGGCTTTCCTTGACATACTGTGCCAAGATTGCCTGATTCCCTAAGGTATCCCCTGGACATTGAATGAGATTGAATTGGCATAGCACTCCCTTGATTGATGAATCCTAACTCCATGACAAGTTACCTGGCTTTGTGTCAGAGCTAACCAACAAGGCAAGATGGCAGTGCCTTTAAGATTTGGCTTGTGGGATCAAGAACAAAAAGGCAAAGCAAGGATTCTCTGATCATCTAGCTAGGTGGATAGTGAGAGAGTGCCAAGAGAACAAGAGCGTAGCCTGGTTCAGTCTGTCCATGTGCACAGTGTACTTGCAATGAATGACAATGATAGGTGCCGGTGACCTCTAAAGTGCAACATTATAGTGCAGAAATATTCTGTATGTGGATTGGGGATGTATGCTCATCTCAAATGTCAGTGTCTGTTCATGCAGTTTGTGATGGCTGCTATCCTGAAGAAAGCCCTCAGATGTTGGTGTTGAACATCCAACAGGGTTGTCTGGAGAAGTAAGCAGTGAGCTGGAGCTGCCAGGTACCTGCTCAGACTTTCATGTTGGGAATTGTCATGATCTAGTTTTGATCTGTCCTATGGTACAAATCTGGCCTCTAGCCGCCAGTATCCTCTGTGCTATGGTCTTTGCACTTGCCCAGGCCTCTAACCATTTTTTTCTATTTTGAATCCCAACTTTTACCTCGTCCCTTCCAGCCCCAGTATTTCTTCAGGCCATCGATTTTGTCTCCCCTCACCCCCATCCACTTTTCCTACTTTCTCTCTGTTCTCCTCAGTTATGGCCTGGTGCTGAATGCATATCTGATTCTGAATCTGGTTGACTGTGGCCTAAGAACAGTGGCAGTCTGGTCCAGCCAGTTTCTTCATGGCTCAAAGTTGTCTGACCTCATAGCAGAATGCTTGCTACCTCTCTGTTGCCATGTTAATTCCAGTTCTGAGAAATCAGAAACTATATTCTCTAATGCCTTGGTACAATAGCAGTTAAGTCAGCTTTGTTGAATGAATTTCAATGATGTATGAGCTCTGTGATATGAATCAGTGATTTTTTGTTAACCATTTGACAGCAATCTGGGAAGAGTATGTTTGAATTTAGTGACACATAGGCTAATAAATAAAAGCCAACAGATTTATTTAAAGAAAATTGTGCCTGTCCAATGGTCAACTTCTTTAATGAAGCAATGGAGAACATTGATGAGAATATTGTGCACTTAATACTAAAATATCACATATTAGATTTGTTGACAAAATTAAAGCTGGAATTAAATGAACATGGCATCATCAATTCCAAATGGCTAAGTGACCGAACGCAGAGAGCATTTGTGAATGATAGTCAACATGGTTTCGTCAAGGGCAGGTCGTGTCTCACAACCTCATTGAGTTTTTGAGAAGGTGACCAAGCATGTAGATGAGGGTAGGGCAGTTGACGTAATGTACATGGACTTCAGTAAACTTTGATAAGGTTCCACATGGTAGGCTGTTGGAGAAAATGCAGAGATTGAGGGGGATTTAGCAGTTTTGATTAGAAACTGGCTTTCTGTAAGAAGGCAGCGAGTGGTGGTTGATGGAAAATATTCAGCGGAGAGTCCAGTTACTAGTGGTGTGCTACAAGGATCTGTTTTGGGAGCACTGCTGTTTGTCATTTTTATAAATGACTTAGACACAGGCATAGGTAGATGGATTAGTAAATTTGCAGATGACACTAAAGTCAGTGGAGTAGTGGACAGTTTGGAAGAAAGTTACAGGTTGCAGGGAGACTTAGATAAACTGCAGAATTGGGTTGAGAGGTGGCAAATGGAGTTCTATGCAGCTAAATCTGAGATGATTCACTTTGGGAAGAATAACAGGAAGGCAAAGTACTGGATCAATGGAAAGATTCTTGCTGGTGTGGCTGTGCAGAGGGATCTTGGAATCCATGTACATAGATCCCTGTAAGTTGCCACCCAGGTTGATAGTGCTGTTAAGAAGGCATACAGTTGGTTAGGGCATTCATTGGTAGAGGGATTGAGTTCCGGAGCCGCAATATCATGCTGCAACTATACAAAACGCTAGTGCGGCCCCACTTGGAATATTGTGTACAGTTCTGATTGCCATATTTCGGGAAGGATGTGGAAGCATTGGAAAAGGTGCAGAGGAGATTTACCAGGATGTTTCCTGGTCTGGAGGGAAGGTCTTATGAGGAAAAGCTGAGAGACTTGGGTCTGTTCTCATTGGAGGGTGGCTGAAGAGCTTCTAAGAAGGGCTCATGCTCGAAACATCGATTCTCCTGCTCCTTGGATGCTGCCTGACCTGCGCTTTTCCAGCAACACATTTTCAGCTCTGTTCTCATTGGAAAGAAGAAGGCTAATAGGGGATTTGATTGAGACATACAAGATGATCAGAGGATTAGATAAGGTAGACAGTGAGAGCCTTTTTCCGAGGATGATGATGAGGGGGCATAACTACAAATTGAAGGGTGATAGATTTAAGACAGATGTCAGAGGCAGGTTCTTTACTCAGAGAGTGGTAAGGGCGTGGAATGTCCTACCTGCCAATGTAGTTAACTCAGCCACATTAGGGAGATTTAAACAATCCTTAGATAAGCACATGAATGATGATGGGATAGTGAAGAGGGACAAGCTGAGAATAGTTCACAGGTCAGCGCAACATCAAGGGCCGAAGGGCCTGTTCTGAGCTGTATTGTTCTATGTTCTATGTTTTACGTTTTTCTGACTGAGGAAGCCCACAGTATTGTTTCCCATGAATCTGTATTAGGACCCATGTTTTTTTTGAAATATATTAGTGACCTGGACTTGGACACAGAAGCTACCTTCCCCCACCCTCATCTCTGACCTATCACCTCCATCCCCATCCACCTATTGTACTCTTTGCAACCTTCTCCCCCCCAATTTATCTCTCCACCCTGGAGGCTCCCTGCCTCCATTCCTGATGAAGGGCTTTTGCCCGAAACGTCGATTTTCCTGGTCCTCGGATGCTGCCTGACCTGCTGTGCTTTTCCAGCACCACTCTAATCTAGACCTTGGACACAGAAGCATCATTTCAATGTTTGTAGATAACACTAAACTTGAAAATGGACAATGAGTAGGATAGTTACAGACTGTAATGCTGTTTGATATTTTGTGATTTTTTAAAACAATGATCACAGACTAATGAGTAACAATGTACAACTGTCAAACATATTTCTTGTAAATTATTGCTGGAATATAGGGGTGTCGAATATGGACAATATATTCAATATGTTAATGCATTTAGTTTTTAAAATTAATGTGTTTACTGGAGATTCAACAAACAATATCTGAGTCAATAAAAAGAATTAGAACCAGCATTCCAATACATAAAACAATTAATTTATGTACTGTTTGACAGTTCCATTGTTAGGTCAACATTATGGCCTTTTGTTGCAAGGTGATATTTTAAAAACCTAAGATTCCTAAATATATTTTCTGCATTCCACATGGATTTATGTATTCTTCTCTATATTTAATGGTGACATTAATTGGACTTTTTATTTGCATCTCAGAAAGTAATTATGTGCAAATTTGTTCCATTCCCCATTGGCATTCTCTTTCTTGAATATGTGATATTCATATTATGATTTGAACAAAATACATATAATTAATCAATACAAAATAAGTCTGCTATAAAACTAAAGTATCTTTGAAATAACCCAAGTAAAATTTACAGACAACTTGCCTTGCAAAGTGTTTGAAAATGATCATCTCGTGCTTTGAGATGGATACATGTAGAAATACTTTATACTGCTTACCAAAAGACTATTTTGTTAACAGTGCTTGTTTATATAAGAGCTTATTCTTTGCCTTTCTTGGATAGTAGACAGATATTAATGAGCAGATTAGTTGAGTTTTATTGAATCAGAAAGGTCTTGTGGCAATCTTCTACAGATACTAGGTTGTTGAAAATGATGGTATTTTACCATTTAGTTAATAAAAAAACTGCAATGTGTCAGGGAATGGGTCAGGTTAAAGTGCTCTTGTGCCATACATCACAGAGAAGTGTCAGTAATTTTGTCTACACTGGATTACTCCCAGGAATAGATGAGGACTTAGGATGTCAGAACCGATGGAAGAAAGTAGTTAAGGATTATATTGGTGAATGTGTTTTATTTGTAATGCTACAGAACAGTAAGCAAGATACAACCTTGATGATTTCTTGGACTGCAAATTTATAGCAGGTTGAAAAGTTATCCACGTTTTATGTTACAAAATAAACTTTTCAAACTGATCTCTGGTCATAATTTTGGCATATGTAATACAAATCCATTCAGGCTATACTGTGTTTCAGTACTTCACAGCTACTTTGAGGCACTCTGTGGGGAAAGCAACTTCATTAGTAGAATGGTGCAAACTGTTGCTGCAGAAGCGGAAACTATTTTTTTTTCAAAAAGTACAGGGGTTTTAATTCAGAACGCATTAACATTCGAATAGCTTTGCATTGACTCTACAATGCTGAAGCTGATTGGGACAAGCAAGTTTTACATTTTAATTGACATTCACAATATTTCCGTGCGGGGCCAATTTTACACATTCTAACTGCCTTGGGGAGAGAAAGGTTCTTCTCTTTATGCTGAATTGTGTTTCTTGGTAATGACAGTTACTACATTTATTGACAACTTCGGTTGGTTGAGAGAACATTGTGGATGTAGAATGGTGAAAACTAATGAAAAGTGTGGGAAAACGTTAATGTCTTGTTCAGTCAGCTGTCCATCAAAGAAAAAAGACAATTGCTTGCTAAAGGTCTATTGCTGCTAGTCATGTAAATTGTTATTTGTTTTAAAGCTTTATTCAAATAAGCCAATTTCAAAAGAAAAGAAAATTCTCTGTATATAGTTATGTATTTGGTCCGATGTTAACAATTAAAAGGAAAATGTTTCCTCATTCTGGGATAGTGGTAATATGATCTTACATCAAACTTGTTTGTTTTAAATAACGATGTTTTAGAAATGTTTTATAATAAAATTGTTTTTGTCGTCAGCCCTTACTGCCTATTTGTTGTGATCCAAATGAACAATATATATTCTAAACAATAACTAGCCTGATTTTTAAAGTTTCATGCATTAAAATGCAATAAACACATACTCAGGAACTTTAAAAGAATGGAATACTTCTAAAAATAAAACTTGCTTATCACATTTTTCATGAGTATTAAACCATTTTTACATAGGAATATCATATTTTAATTAAATTTATACATAGTAAATAAAATTAACATAATCTTTAGTGGTCCAAAGTAGTCATGGTTACAGGATATTGCAGTCCTGAATGCAAAACATGGATTAACAATACATTTTAAGAGAGGGAAGACCACTTATTTTATTTCTTGTCCAATTTCTCTGTCCTTCAACAATTTCTTGTTGAAGACATAAGCCCTGGCAATCCTTGCTCCATTGCAATAGGTCTTATATTAAAATAGGTGACAAACTTAACCTATAAGTCAAAATCTTTTATTCCATATATTGTCAAAACATATTTCCAGTTCTTGTGCAGAACTGGTGAAGCAAACCAGCAGATCAGGACCCAACTGTGCTGCCTACCATATCCCTGGATTGATAGTGTTCCAGATATTAAGACAGGCCCACATGCTGGGAAACTAAGTGTCTTTATAGAAACAGAAGACTCAGCTTTGCGGGCTGCTGGTCTGAAGAATTAAATATCTACCTGTTTGGTTCTCGTTGCCTTTCCTCCAATCTGAAGGATGTCCTGGCAGAAAGCCTTCTTAGTTTGAGTTCAGTTTAAGTAGCACTGCAGGTTTTTTGACAAGTTACATCAACTGGCTTGAATGTAAATTAAATAAAGTTTAAGATTCTATAGCTTATAAAATCAAGAGGAGCATGGATAGGGTAAATAGACAAGGTCTTTTTCCTGGGGTCGGGGAGTGCAGAACTAGAGGGCATAGGGAAAGGGGAAACATTTAAAAGGGACCTAAGGGGCAACTTTTTCATGCACAAGGTAGTACGTGAATGGACTGAGCTGCCAGAGGAAGTGGTGGAGGCTGGTACAATTACAACATTTAAAAGGCATCTGGATGGGTATATGAATAGGAAGGGTTTAGAAGGATGTGAGCCAAATGCTGGCAAATGGGGCTAGATTAATTTAGGATATCTGATTGGCATGAATGAGTTGGACTGAAGGGTCTGTTTCCATGCTATACATCTCTATGTATTGTGCAGATTCATAGATCATCAAAGGTGTTCGTCCAAGTGCGTTCAAAAAGGAATCTTTGGTCGAGTGTGTTAAAGCATAGTGTGGCAAAATGTCCAGTCTCCTTTGGACCGGCAAAAGATCAGGAAAGTGGAGATGAGGACCAGTGCGTAAACCCCTCATGCTGTCAAAGTCAGAGGTGGGATGGTAACATATTCCCTTTGGTACTTTGTGGAAAATTCCAAAAATTGGATTTAACCATATTAAAAGGATGATGGAATATGTCCATGTCTGGATCATATGTGTCTTGCAAGTGGAAGTGTTCTCGTCGTTTTCTGCCGTCATTTGTGATAGTGGAAAGGATCACTGCTTGGTAGCTTTTTGTGCCTGACCCAGATATGTTCTATCAGGGAAAAGGGAGTGTCCCATTGGCATAATGTCTTTATCTTCCTCCACGGAATACTGTTCCAGCTCTCCAAGCTTTTCAGAGTCCAATACATTGCCTCTTTGTCTGCTCCTTTGTGCAGAGCTCTGCATGCTCGGATTACTCAGCACACTCTGTTTGGAGCATACAGCAAGGTACGTACCCTCCCCAAGTCCAATCCAAGCATCAGAACTTCATCTTCAGGAGGCTGATCATGTTGTCCACCTTGGCTCTGGTGGAAGCAGGGGCTGCACTACGTCCATACTCTGCTGTAGTCAGGGGTTGTATAATGGAGTCATTTGCTAAGGTCACAGATGATAGCCCTTATCTCCTGGTGTCATCCTTACAAGGCATCTGACTCTTGAAATAAAACAGGGCCATGGGAGTTCCAAGGATATAAACATTATGGCAATTCTCAGGGTACTAAGATGTGGTACTGATGATCATAAATAACTTGTACATGATGGAATTGAACCCTTTTTGAGGTAAACACAACTGCATTATGATAGCACCCTCTTAATGCAATGTGGATACAGTGTATTGAACCCTGCACCTCAGGGAAGGCAGCTCTGTCACCAAAACCCCTACTATCTGGGACAGAGCATGGGAAAATGAGGTGAAGTAGTGAGATCTGGCACAAATTCCAATAGTAACCACCTTAATACATTGTTGGGTGGACAATTGAGAAACCCCACATAGACTCTCAGTGGCTTCTTGGAAGGAACCAATTTGCGAAAAGTTTAGTGTGGCTGTGACCTTGAGGGCCACTGGGATAGGATGGCCACCCACTCCTTCAGATTGCTAATCCCTCTCTGGTAGATGGCATAATTCAGTGACAGTGCCCAGGACATCCTCCGTCTACAACAACACTGTGCCTTAACTGTTTGGAGGAAATGGTACTGAGGATGATAGATTCTGCCCCTTCTGTACTCTTTGCATTTTCTGAGGGAAACTTGAGCTGCAACCCCTTCATATGGAGGCTGTTCACTATCCACTGGAGATTGCTGCTGGCCCTGGGCTTAATGATGCATTTGTTCCTCCTCCATTTCTCTGCATTTTTACTGCATCACAGTACAGTGACAATAACCTCTGTGGTGGCTGGATCCTTGAGTCACTCTTTCAATGATGTGGGGAGCAGAAGAAACAGGACAGCTCTTTTGCAATGGGAGCAGTCAACTGTTACAGGAGTCACAATTGACAGTTCATTATTTTCCTCCATACAAGAGAGATGGAATGTTTTGACAAAGAGGGCCATGTGTCTCTATATGGGACTTTCGCTGAAGGGCCTTATTCCAACAAATGCAGCAGCAGTCAGCAAAGAGACAGTAGCAGGTTATAAGTGCTGGATGCATACTGAAACCTTGCACTGCCAGTCCCATGTCACCGAAGTTGTACACATTGGTGAATTCTTACAGTTCAAGGTGAGAGGGAATCTGCTCTGGGTCCCTCTGCAGCCTCTGAGATCTTGCAGTATTCTTTGTGCTTTGTGACCCCCAGGTGCCACTTTTGAGGTCAGCTGTGATTACTTCTGCTTCACTGAGATAACTTTCTTCAATCTCCAAAGACCAATGAAATAGTCAAAATTGCTTGTGACCAGCATTTCTACCACCATACATTTGTACATGACATCATTTTTCCACTGCACAATTCTATAATTACAGATGACTTCAAACGATGCTGTGAAAGTGGGACATTTTTGCTCTTGAAGTTGAGAAGGTCCATGCTGGCCATTTCAGGTGTTTTTCCAATTTTCTCATCATTGCTCACATTGTTCGGTGGGGCTGGTAAGAATCTTAAGGTTTCTCAATGATGATTCTTACTATTGAATGCCATTAAATGTCATTAAATGTTCCATGTAGCAGTTAACAAGCATTACACATGAAAATGGGAGTTTTCAATACATCTCAATTACATTTGCAACCTTCCGAATACATTTTCTTTTATTAAACAAAATGTGTTTAAGTTCAATATTTATTGGTTGGCGAGTTGTATAACTGATGTCGTCGTCATTAGTGAATGATTGTATTTGTATCATCTATGATCATCCTGTAGCCATAGTTATCAACTAATTCTGGGTGGTGTTTTATCAATTATTTTCTGTTGAGAAAAGCAATGTACTTGAAGCTACATTCTTTGATTGTGGAAGAAAATGAAGACAGTTGTTTAGATCAATGCTGTTTTCATAAGCAGGTTATAAAATATAAGCTAAATTAATCATAACCAAAAAGGAGTGGTGTCATATTCTTGGCATTTTATTTTTTAAGTGCCTTTTAAAACCTAAGGACTGTTGCAGAATCTTCCCTGGTGCTGAGTGTCTGATGCTTTCCAGTGGTAACATAGCAACTTGAGTAGTGGATAGCAAGTGGCAAAGATCAAATCAGAGGCTGCACAAATATTGTGTACTGGATTTATTGTTTTAATTAAGAGCATGGCAGTTAGTCATAAACAGTTTATGGTGTTTTGTACAGTGCAGCATTTTGAAATCAGTTGTTTTTAATGAAAAAATAATGTCAGCTGTAAGAATTCTAAATATTGGAAGGGTGGGAAAAATAAATTGAATAAGAAGAACTTCATGTAATTTTTACACATTGGAAAGAGCTCAAATGATTGCTTTTAAATCCATTACTGAGGTCATATGGACACGCTATGACTCTAAAAGGAGTGAAGGCATGTGAGGGATGTGATCTGTACTATTTTATTGAGCAATTTGAATGAGTATTGTCAATCTATGAAACCATTCAGAATGAAATTGCCGAACTAGTCAATTTAATGCTGGCTCATTAAGACTGAAGTCATTAAGTACCAGCAAAGAATACAAAAATCTTCAATTCTTTTAACAAAGAATCCAAAAATAAAAAAGGAAAATAAGTACTGTGCATCAGTTTTATTTTTCTCCTAATTTATTTAGATGTAAAATAAAGCACACACAATCAGACTTCGTACACTGTGAAATTATTGCATACCCTAGAGGTTTAGTTTGTACAGTAGTCCTTCAAAAATATGATTAAAACATAAAATATAGGTGATAATGCCAATAGAGACTGAGCCATGTTATTTTATTGATCTGTATGACTATTCTGTGCTCTGTTCAGTCAAGCTATATATATGTCTTATTCTACATTATTTTATTAACTTAATATTTGTACCTTACATTACCAGACATGCCTTCCATTCAGTGAAGCACAGAGGCACAAGTCTCTAATCAGAAGTGACAGCCGATATACTTTCTTTCAGCCATTATCCAATCGCCTAGAGCTAAGAACCCTGTTCCCTGAGAACATTCTGAATTGGGTTATTTTTATTGAGGTATTAAAGTAATTTTTCAGCTATTCTTAGGTTATTCTTTTTAATACACATATTTTTGGAAAATACATGTTTTAAATCCTGAAACTCAAGTTACATGTTTTAAAATGTACACTTTGCACAGTCTACTATTATTGTGGCTTCTGAATCTTAACAATTCATGTTAAAAATAAAGACTTAAACTTAATTTTAGACTAATGGAAATTATTGTGTTCCTGTAGATCTTTCAACAAGAACAGATTTTGTATCATTGAAAAATCACCATGAATTAATAGACTGTTTTGAAGCATACTGATATACTTGACGATTTTGTTTTTATTTCTTTACTAATATGCCTCATATGAGATGGACTCTTTGTGAATTATTTAGTTGTTATTTTATTATAGGATTAGTTTTGTGTTTATGTGGTTAAAATCAGGGTATTATGCTTTTTTATTTACTAATCTTGTTAGGTAAATTGCTATCTTACTAAACCCTAAGAATGCTGAAAGTTGAGGATTTATTTTCTTGTGCATTTACGTGTGTGCATGTGTTAATTACAATTTGAAATACTCTGATATTCTGTTGTTGTTCCCTTCTTCTCCAACACATTTAAAAAAAAAACAACAAGGGAGTTATTCATAGAGTCCTGACTAATTTTAACTCTGAGTTAATATTACAAAGCAGATTATCTGATTGTTTTGATATTGTGTTTGTGGGAACTTGCTGTGAACAAATTGGCTGATGACTTTGTTATGTTCTAACAGTGACTACACTTCAAAAAGCACAGGGTTGTCTGTAAAGCACTTTGGAACATCATGTGAAAGATGAAACATAAAGTATAAGACCCTGCAAAAGTGCAACTTCTTTTTTTAACAGAACAGTCCTTACTCAAGAGAAAAAGGCTATTCATCCCCTTTAGACTGTTCCCCAATCAATCAAACACTTGCTCAACTCTTGATACCTGGCATTGTTTCGTATTAGATTGAACAAAATTCTATTAATATAAGTGTTAAATTAATTGGGGCGGCGTGGAGGCACAGTGGTTAGCACTGCTGCCTCACAACGCCACAGACACGGGTTCAATTCCTGCCTCAGGCGACTGTCTGTGTGGAGTTTGCACATTCTCCCCGTGTCTGCGTGGGTTTCCTCTGGGTGCTCCGGTTTCCTCCCACAGTCCAAAAACGTGCAGGTTAGGTGAATTGGCCATGCCAAATTGCCCGTAGTGTTAGGTGAAGGGGTAAATGTAGGGGAATGGGTCTGGTTGGGTTGCGCTTTGGCGGGTCGGTGTGGGCTTGTTGGGCCGAAGGACCTGTTTCCACACTGTAAGTAATCTAATCTTTAGCGCGTGTTTACACAACACGAATTGTCTAAAAAATTGATACTTTATTCACAGCATTTTAGTGAGAGAGTTCTGAATTTGTGCTAACCTTTCTAAGAAGTGCTTCCTGCAACTGAATTATCGTTAATATGAGATTATTCCCCATAATTCCAAATTCCAAGGAAACAAAATATCTGCATTCACTGTTCTGGATCCCTTGATCATTTAAAACATTCATATTCGACCATACCTTAACCTTCTAATTACAAAGGAAGACAAGTCATGGTTGTGCAGCCTGCCCTCTTACTGAGGAATGATAATGTAAAGGTAATGCAACTGAACTAGTGACAGATGTCCTTGGGGACCTGGGAATAAATTTTCCTGTGTTTTGGATAAGTCTCATTGTGGGGGGAGTTTTTTGGAAGGTTAGCTTCTATGAGCCCTGATGATTTTTTTTTGCACAAATCTTTGCTGTTCACTTCATTGAGTATACTCCCTGCCTACACTGAACCACTCTCATGTAATCTTGCACTGCCAGAGGCAGAAATGCTCCCTGGCTGCGGGACCTTCTAGTGTTCAAGCTTGTAGTTGTACACCAGTTCAAATGTTGCATGACAGGAACTGCCTTCGCAGTGTCTTACTGAACATTTGGAAAGGTCATGTCTGAGAGGGGCAAATTATCACCGTGCTTTGTCAACAGGTACATGAAGGTCTGGGTGGATGTGATGGTGGAGCAGAGGGCATCTTCTTTTCACAGGACCACCAGACAAGTCCACAGTATCAGATGCTGTCCACATAGTCTGATGATGTCATCTGGCTCAATGTGTTATCTGCAATCTAAAGGAACAAACAGCAATTCCGCAGGAAGGTTCATGACTTCCTGTGCTGTACAAGGGTAAGTGCCACTATCTCATGTCTGTGAGCTCACACACACTCTAACTCTGCTACTGTGCCCACCTCTCACCAAAGCCTATGGTCTACCATATTCACTGTAGCATGAACATCTTGCCTCAGTGGTTCTCACCGAACCTCTCCACCTACAAACTTTGTGCTTCCTATTCATTAACTCAGGTCACCTTTCCATGCACTTGCACCAACAGTGAAAACTGTGCAGGCTGTTTTCGTCTCACGCAATTCCTCCCTTTGTCTCATTGCAGGAAAGGGCCATACATCCAGTAAGGGCGAACTGCTTACATTAATGGAGGGTTTGGACCATGGTGAGTCCATTGGGTCAGTCCTCAGTAATTAAGAGTGGGCAAGTGAATGGGGTGCATCAGGGCTCTGAAGCTGGAAGTGTGGTACTGTCCTTTGGCAATTTAGTTTTCGAGATGGGACGGGGGGACTGCAGGCTCTGGGCAAGAACAAATGCAAATGTAAAAGGGGTTGAACAGCAGGATTTTGAATGGAGTTGCACTTTACAGTTACATTTGATAGGGTAGCACACTGCCAATCAGGACCCTTGTTCCTGTTATGGTCACAACAATTAATGATTTTAGAAAAATACACAGACTTCCCCAATTTAGCTGTCTTTTAGACCCAGAAAACACAGAATAGGTTTTTATTGCTATTTATTATCAATAAATAAGTTATAACTATAGGTAGTTATGAACCATCAACGTATAAAACGCTGAACTTATAAATAACTTATAAACTCCCTCTCAATACCACATACAGACAGACAGGGACAGACA
Organism: Chiloscyllium punctatum; assembly: GCF_047496795.1. Taxonomy (NCBI): domain Eukaryota; kingdom Metazoa; phylum Chordata; class Chondrichthyes; order Orectolobiformes; family Hemiscylliidae; genus Chiloscyllium; species Chiloscyllium punctatum. The sequence goes on from NC_092764.1 coordinate 37,547,241, forward strand.
GTGTGTAAAAGGCAGAGATACAGACTGGGGCTAAGCCTAAGACCGGAAGATCCCTGGCTTTGCTGAAACTATTCTTATGCTAGTCAGAATGCTATTCCATAGAATCATACAGTACAGAAGAGGCCCTTCGGCCTACCCAGTCTGTACCACCAAAAATACACTGTGACCCAACCAGTCCCACTTGCCAGCACTTGGCCCACAGCCTTGAACGTTATGACATTTTAAGTGCTCATCCAAGTACTTTTCAAAGGTTATGAGATTCCCACCTCTACTACTCTCCCAGAAAGTGCATTCCAGGTTCCCACCACAATCTTGGTGAAAACATTTCTTTTCCGCCAAGTTCCCTCTAAACTTCCTGCTTTCACTTTAAAGTTCTTGACCCTTCAGCTAAGGGGAACACTGCTTTCTATTCACCCTGTCCATGCCCCTTAGGATACTATGCACCTCTATTAGGTTCCCCCTCAACTTTCTCTGTTCCAAACAAAACAGCCTGAGCTTATCCAGCTTCTCTTCATAGCTGAAATGTTCCACCTCAGACAACATCCTGGTGAATCTCCTTTGTACCCACTCCTGTACAATCACATCTTTCTTATAGTGTGGTGACCAGAACTGCACACAGTACTTCAACTGTAGCCTAGCAAAAGTTCTGTACAGTTTCAAAATGACCTCCCTGCTCTTACAGTCTATGTTACAGATGATAAAGTCATGTGTCCCATATGCTGCCTTAACCACCCTATGAACCTATCCTGCCACATTCAGGAATCAGTGCACAAGCACTGCAAGATCCCTCTCTTCTGAGCTTCCTACTGTCCTGCTGTTCATTGAGTATTCACTTGCATGTGGGAAGACAGAACAAGATATCAACTGATAATTATCAGGGTTAAATTCTATCTGCCACTGATTTGTTCATTTGACCAACCTATTTATGTTGTCCTGTACCCTAACACCCACTGTCAATCATCTAGCCAATCATCGTTTTATCCACAAACTTACTTATCATTTTTCACACATTCTCTTCTACATCATTTATGAATATCACAAACAATAAAGGACCCAGCTACTGCATACTGAACTCCTGTCATACAAACAATTTTGACCGTTGTCCTATATCGTGTCGCTAAGCTAATTTTGGACCCAACTTGTCAAATTACCCTGGATCCCATGAACGTGTATCTTCTTTATCAGTTTACTATGTGGAATCTTGTTGAATGATTTGCTGAAATTCATATAGACTATGTCAATTGCTGTAGCCTCATCCAAATATTTCATCATGTCCAGAAAATTTCCACCAGATTTGTTAGTTATGACTTCCTTCTGACAAAGCCATGCTGACTATCCCTAAGCAAGCTTTGCCTCTCTAAATGGAGATTAGACGCACTCATCTATTGTTCCCTTCTCAATCCCTACCATCCTTCTAATAAAGTGGAGACCCACTAGCTATCCTCCAGTCCTTTAGCAACCCCCGTAGGCCAGAGATGATTTAAAAATTTGGACGAAGTCCCTTGCAGTTTCCTCCCTCGTGCCCTGGGATACACATCATCTGGCCCTGGGGATGTGTCCATTTTTAAATCTATTAAAACCTTCAATACCTCCTCGCTTCTTCTATCAATCTGCTCAAGAGCTTCACAGCCCAGCTTCTTAAATTCTGTACTTGCACCTGCCACCTCCAAAGTAAACAGATATGAAATACTTATTTAACACTGTACTAATATACTGCAACGACATGCACAGGTCACCCCTTTGGTCCTTAATGACTCTGCACTTTCCCTGGTTATTCTCTTGCCCTTGATACATTTGCAGAATACTTGGGATTCTCCCTAAGCTTGCCCATCAGAGTTTTCTAATACTCCCCTTTTTGTTCTCCTAATTGCTTTCTTGTTCTCCCCTGCACATCCTATCCTCCTCTTAGACCTGTTATATGTTTCCCTTTTCCTTTTTATAGTCCTTAATATTCCTAGATATCCATGTATCTCTGGGCTTGTTGCTTCTCCTTTTCACCCTAAAGGAACACGTTGGGCCTTCCCCAGAACTTTTTAAAATGCTTCCTATTGTTCTGCTATAGATTTACTCTCGAGTAGCTGTTCCTGATTTATTTTAGACAGATCCTGCCTTATTTTAATAGGATCAGCCTTACGCCTATCTAAAGCCCTTTTCTGCAGACTTTCTTCCTCCTTCTTCTCCATAATAAAGTGTACATAGTTGTGGTCATTATCATTAACATGCTCCACCTTTGTCACCTTGAACTGTCCAGCTTCATTTCCCAGAATTCGGTTCAGCTCTGCACTCTCCCTTGTAGGGCCATCTACATACTGATAGAAAAAGCTCTCCAGTACATATTTCCAGAAATCTTCCCCCTCTAAATCCTTGATACTATGGTCTTCCTAGTTAATATTGGGATAGTTGAAATCCTCTAATATAATTACCTTATTATTGATTTTACACACCTTACTGAATTGACTATATATCTGCTCCTCAATTGCCTGCTGATTGTTTGAGGGTAAATATGACAGTCCTAGCAATGTGGCTGTTTCTTTTCCCTCTTAAATTCTACCCATAAAGCCTCCTTTGATGACCCTTTTACTGCAGTAGCTGATTACCTAACTAATAATGTGACACCACCTCTAATTTTGCACTCTCCTGTGTTCTGCACGAAGATTCTACATGCTGGAATAGTTTTGCCATCCCTCAAATATGTCTCCGTGATAGCAACAACATTGTAGTTCCATGTTTCAATCCATACTCTTAACTCAGCAGTCGTACCTCTAATACCCCTGGCATTAAAGCTGAGGCCACCCAGCCTTTCCTCATTCTCTTGAGACACAATATGGCTGAAGTCACTCTGCCTCAGTTGCTTTTCTAAGTTATTCTGTTTTACTATTGAATGAATGTACTGTGTCCTCTGCTAAGTTTAAACTCATTTAAACTCTTTCCAATAGCATTCTTTGTCCTATTTGGTTTAGGTGCAAACTAAGCTACTTTCAGAGGTCCCACCTTTCCCAGAAACTGTTCCAGTGATCCAGGAATCTAAAACCCTCCTTCCTGCATCAACTCAAGTCACGTATTCATCTGCTTTATTCTCCTATTTCTACGCTTGCCAGCCAGTGACATTGGAGTAATCCTGAGATTATAATCTTTGAGGTCCTGCTTCTTAATCTGCTGCCTAGCTCCTTGAACTCTTGATGCAACACCTCATCCCTCCTCTTACATATATCATTGGTACGAATACTTGTCTTGCCAACCTACCCCTTGTGGGCACCCTGGAATTGCTCAGTGACATCCTTGACCTTGACACCAGGGAGACAACATACCATCCTGGAGTCACCTTTGTGGCTGCAGAAGCCTTCTCCTAATGAATGAATCTCCTATTACTGTCACTCTTGTTTACTTCTTCCTCCCCTCCTGTACAGTCAGGCTGCCTCTGGTGCCAGAAGCCCCTATCTGATTGCACTTCCTTGAGGTACAAATGCCCTCCTCAGCTTCCAGAACAGAAACCCAATGTATTAATGGGTCCTCAGGAATCTCCCACATGACCTGCCTGTTTCTCCTTGACTGCCTGGTGGTCACCCATTCCTTTTTTTAACCTCCAGTCCCTTCAGCTACAGGGTGGCCACCTCTTTAAATGTGCTGTCTGTGTACCTCTCAGACTTGTAGAGTATCTCCAGCTGCTGCTTGCGCTCTGACACTTGGAGCTCAGGTTTGTGCAGTTGGGAGCACTTCCTGCACACACGGTCATCCTGTTAGATCCGTGAGTTTCCACATATGACAGGACTGCCATGATGCAAACTTCCAAAGTCTACCTTAAACCCTCTTAGTCTTACTCACTAACTTTACCCCTAAAAAATTTTAAACTTTTTAAGTAACTACAATTTAAGGGAAAGTTCCTAAATGTAGGTCTCATCAGTCAATCAACTGCTGCTTTCATGTGATGTCTCTCGGATTTTCTTTTTCTAGTTCAGGATGCCATCCTTATCTAGTCTGGCTTATATGTGACTCCAGACCAACAGCAATGCGGTTAATTCTTAGCTGCCTTCTGAAATGGTCTCCCGTCATTCTGTTCAAAGGCAGTAGGGGCCTGGTAACAAAAACTGGCCTTGCTAGTGAACTCACTTACGAAGAAAGAATAAAGAAATCCTTGAAGTCTGTAGAAGTGCTGGTATAACTCCAGTAAACTTGTAACCTTTCAAGGAGACTGTATGATTCCCGATGGCCAGTGTGTAAAACTAAATTAAGCACTGACTAAGGTAAAGGAAAATGTCTATGTCATCTATGTCATTCATACTGTATCCTTATGCTTCTTTGCAACTGTAAGGTAGTAACGATAGAAACTCCTTCTTTCCTTGATAATCATTATCTCAACCAGAGAAGGAGGATGAAAATGAGAAAGTTGTACTCATTTCAAATATTTTCATAACTTGGTCAATTTGCTCGAAAGGGTGAGGGATCCACCACCACACCACCACCCCCCCCCCCCCACCCCGCCCCTCCACCCCCCCTCCATGTTCTTTAGTTGTGGGTGGTTTGGTTACAATGGTCATCCCTGTATCTTCATCTCCTTTCCAACTGAAATACCATGCTATCACTTTTAATTTTCAATGCATTGAGATCATAGCCAACATTCTATTAGCTATTTTGATAACTTTCTTGGTATACGAGCTTTCAGGGCTTTCTGTATGCCACCTAAATGAATTTGTCTCTGCATAGCTCGGGTTTTATACATTTTGAACATGTTGTAGTTGTAATCAACCAGTTGCTTCATTATAAAATGTATTACCTCAGACATCCCCCGCATCAAACTCTGCCTCCCACATTTTACCTAATCTCAGTTGATGCTCCCTTTGTAACTTCCGGCTGCCATCCACACAGCACACTGCAAATTCTTAACAGGGATCTTGACACCTGGTTTTCTTTTTGTATTTTCTTCTGTCCTTATTGTAATGCTACATAGTGACCTCCACAGTACATATAAATTGCTAAAACATGCAAAATTCTTGTTATAGAAGATTATATAGGAAAAATGAAATATTATTTGCGACAATGCAAAAGGGCATGGGAATGCCACCATTTACAAGTTGCATTCCAAACCTCACACAATCCTGATATGAGTCTATATTGTTGTTCCTTCTCTGCCCTGAGGTTAAATTCCGGGAACTGTTTTCCCAGCAGAGCTGAGGGTGCACCTGTACCAGATGGATTCCAATGATGTGGGATTGCTGAAGTGGGTGGTGTATGAATAGCCCATGTTCTTGTTTGCTGCACTGAAGCTCTCAAAATGTCATGGACTTTACTGAATGACATTTGAGTCCTACAGCACGGAGACAGGCCCTTTAGCCCAAACCCGTCTCTGCCGACCAAACTATCCATCTACGTCAATCCCATTTTCCTGCACGGCCCATATCCTAAACCTTTCCTGTTCATGTATTTGTTCAAATACCTTTTAAATCTTGTTAGTGTACCTACCTCAATCCACTTCCACTGTCAGCTCATTCCATATGCATACCACCTTCTGTGTAAAAATATTGCCCCTCAGGTTCCCTTTTATTCTTTTCCCTCTAACTTTAAACTGATGCACTCCAGTTTTTGATTCCCCAACTCTGGGAAAAAGACTAAGTGCATTCGCCCTATCCATGCCTCTCATGATCTTATACATTTCTATAAGTTTCCCTTCTCAGTCTCCTTCGCTCGAAAGAAAAAGAGTCCAACCTCTCCCTTGAGTCTGATGACTCAGACCCTCAAGTCCTGGCAACATCCTTGTAAATTTATTCTGCACTGTTTTCAGTTTAATAACATCCTTCTTATTGTGAAATTTATTGTGAAATTTTGTCTGCCTTTCGCAGCAAGTTGATGAAATGTGATGCAGTTAATAAAACTTAATGTGAGCATTCCTTCCATGCATTACCAACATTCTGCAAGGCATGAGCAATGAGATAATATCCCATCACTAGATAGCATGGAAAACGTAGCCAAATTTGTTATAACCTCGTGGAATGCAACAGATATTTTATTGCTTACTCCTTAAAGAATAACTTTGGGGTGATGCTGTTTTCAGACGTAAAGATGTTGGGTTTTGATGTAATGTTTATCATTTATGTGCAACATTATTGTATTTTAAAATTACAATGTGAAATGGTTGCAACAAACCAGTCCTAAAGATTTCAGCACATAAGGAAATTGTGCAGCCCATCAAAGCACATTGGAACTGATTAAACTCAACTGATTTTTTGCAGTTCTCCATATTCTTTGACAGTTGTCCTCTTCCAGTGTTTACTCATTGCACACTTAATTGACACAGTTATACCCTTAGCTCAAATTCACCTGGATCATGTCTGCTACCTCCATCCCCTTCCTAGACATCTCCGTCTCCAGCGACCAACTCAACACTGACATCTACTTCAAACCCACCAACTCCCACAGCTACCTAGAGGTTAAAAGAGGCAGTATTAGCCACATCCATAGAAAGTAATAGTGTTGATATAAACTGTATGAAGATTTATCAGATGTCAACATCAGGAAAGGGGAAGACTGATCATTGGGTTAAAGAAGATGGACATCTCTCTGTACAGGATGAAATTAGGCATTCTTTCACCCAACACAGGGTCAACCTGACAAGAGTCCAAAGGATTCATTCACCAGCTGAGGACCATACATCTGTTTCTACTCTTTTCTGTCATCATACTATAAAAATGTTGCATTAAAACTTGGTGCTCAATGTGCAGATGTGCAAAGCTGCTTGTATGTTTTCTCAATAGCTAGATGGACACAGCTAATCTCAACTTCAGTGCAGACCCATTCTCCATGTTCTCCGACTAGCTTGGCCATTGCTCCTCGCATTTGGTTTGGACCTGGAGTTCAAGCATGCTGCCTCCTTGGGATGAGCTCTTTGGTTGAGTAAGTCCTTGCCCTGTAGAGTTAGAGAGAATTAGTGAACATTATCATGGATACATGAGCAGTTTGACTGCATTGCATTAGGTGCAGGTATAGATGTGAACTCCCAAAGCTGAGATTGTCAGTTTGTACTCTGAGTATGACGGATGTGGTGTGGGGGATATTATGACTGAGGTGGTTCTGAATGAAAGGTGGCTGTGTGTCATGAAAAAGCTGGAACTGACAGATCTCACTAAGGTCTTATATCATGTGTTCATGATATTCATGTGAGATGTTGATCCTCAAGCTCTGTTTTGTGGTGATGTTCTTGTCCCATTCAAATCTTTGGTGAGTGCTAAAGGTCTCTTACTGATTGAAGTATGAACCAAGGCAGATATGGACATCAATGTATTGCTCTTCATTCAGCAATGAAGTGAGAGACATTGACATTGATAAGGCATGCAATGAGAATGTCTGTCATCAAAGGGTCTGTGCAACAATCCTTTATGTTGGAAAGCCTACCATGATAGGACTCAGTTGTAGGGAGCTGGAGGATTTAATAGTGAGTGGCATTTATTCTGGCATATGGTGAGAGCTGATCTGTCCTCTTAGAGCACTGCACTGAGTCATGCCTCTGAGCTGACTGCACACTGACTGCCTCAGCAACTCCATCCACACTGCAATGGCCTAGTGGTATTACCATTAGATTAATAATCCAGAAACTCAGTTAATGTTCCGGGAACCCAGGTTTGAATCATACCATAGCAGATAGTAGAATTTGAATTCAGTGTAAAATATCTGGAGTTAAGAACATACTGATGAGCATGAAATCATTGTCAGTTGTTGGAAAAACCCATCTGGCTCACTGATATCCATAAGGAAAGGGAATCTGCCATCCTCACCTCATCTGGCCTGCATTTTGTTGACTTTCAATTGCCCTGTGAAATGGTCTAGCAAGACAGTCAGTTGTATCCATTGCTACAAAGTCTCAACAGGGAAATGAAATCGGATGAACCACCAGATATCAACCTAGGTACTGGATAAGACAATGATATAAACAGTCCAATTGACATCAGGGGGCTAGTGCTGAAATAGGGAGAGATGTTTCATAAACTAGTCAAGCAACATCTTGACATAATCATACTCACAGAATCATACCTTACAGACAATGTCCCAGACACCACCAACTTCATCTCTGGATCTGTCCATCCTGTCCTACTGCAGGACAGACCCAGCAGAGATGGTGGTACTGTGGTAGTTAATTGGGAGGGATTTGCCCTCAGAGTCTGGACTCCATGAAGTCTCATGGTCTATGGTTAAACATGGGCAAAGAAACCTCTTGCTGATTACCCTCATATCTTCCTCCCATGGCTAATATCCACGTTGAGCAACACTTCTCAGAAGCATTGAGGATGGTAAGGACTCAAAATGTACTTTGGCTAAAAGACTTCAATGTCCATCACCATAAGTGCCTCAGCAGCACTACAGATTGAACTGGTCAGGTCCTAAAGGACATAACTGCTCAACTGGGTCTGTGGCACATAGTGAGGGAAAAAACTAGAGTGAAAAACATACCTGACCTCATCATTACCAATATGTTGACTGCAGACGCATCTGCCCACGACAGTATTGGTTAGAGTGACCACTGCACAGTCCTTGTGGAGACAAAGTCCCGCCTTCACATTTGAGAATGCCCCCATCATCTTGTGTGGCACTATCACTGTGCTAAATGGGACAGACTTCGATAAACTCAAAACTGAGCATCCATGAGGCACAGTGGGCCATTGACAGCAGCAGAATTGTACTCCAGCACAATCTACAATCTCATGGCCTGGCATATTCCCTGATCAACAAATAACATCAAGATGGGGCTCAATGAACAGTCCGGGAGGGTACATAGCAGGAGCAGCACCAGGCATACCTAAAAAATGAGGTGTCAATCTGGTGAAGCTACCAAACAGGGCTACTTGTGTGCCAAACAGAATGGGTGGCAAGTTATAGAGCTAAGCAATCCCACAATCAATGGATCAGACCACGATCTGCAAACCTGCCATATCCAGTAGTTTAACTGGTGGTGGACAAGTAAACAATTCACTTGAGGAGGACGCTCCACAAATATCCTCATCCTCAATGATGGACGAGCCCAACATATCAGTGCAAAAGATAATGCTGAAGCATATGCAGCAATCTTCAGCCAGAAGTGCTGAATGGATAGTCCATCTTGGACTACTCCAGTGGTCCCAGCATCACAGATACCAGTCTTCAGCCAATTTGATTCACTCTGTGATATCAAGAAACGGTTGGAGGCACTAGATATGCAAAAGCTATGGCGCTGACAACATTTGGGCAATAGTAGTAAAGACCTGTGCTCCAGAACTTGCAGTTCCTCCAGCCAAGCTAGAAAGGTTATGGTCGATCGAATACTGTTACAACACTGGCATCTACTTGACAATGTGGAAAATTGCCTAGGTATGTCCAATACACAAAAAACAGGACAAATCCAACCCAGCCAATTACAGTCCCACCAGTCTATTCTTGATCATCAGTAAAGCGATGGAAAGTGTTCAAAGTCTGTGAGAAGATTTGTAGCTCGGGGGCTCTTTGTTGTGGTTCTGTTCGCCGAGCTGGGAATTTGTGTTGCAGACGTTTCGTCCCCTGTCTAGGTGACATCCTCAGTGCTTGGGAGCCTCCTGTGAAGTGTTTTTGTGATCTTTCCTCCGGCATTTGTAGTGGTTTGAATCTGCCGCTTCCGGTTGTCAGTTCCAGCTGTCCACTGCAGTGGCCTGTATATTGGATCCAGGTCGATGTGCTTATTGATTGAATCTGTGGATGAGTGCCATGCCTCTAGGAATTCCCTGGCTGTTCTCTGTTTGGCTTGTCCTATAATAGTAGTGTTGTCCCAGTCGAATTCATGTTGCTTGTCATCTGCGTGTGTGGCTACTAAGGATAGTAGGACCAGCTATCCTTAGTAGCCACACACGCAGATGACAAGCAACATGAATTCGACTGGGACAACACTACTATTATAGGACAAGCCAAACAGAGAACAGCCAGGGAATTCCTAGAGGCATGGCACTCATCCACAGATTCAATCAATAAGCACATCGACCTGGACCCAATATACCAACCACTGCAGCGGACAGCTGGAACTGACAACCGGAAGCAGCAGATTCAAACCACTACAAATGCCGGAGGAAAGATCACAGAAGTGCTTCACAGGAGGCTCCCAAGCACTGAGGGTGCCACCTAAACAGGGGATGAAACGTCTGCAACACAAATTCCCAGCTCGGCGAACAGAACCACAACAATGATGGAAAGTGTCATCAACATTGCTATCAAGCAGCGGCTTCTCAGTAACAACCTGCCCAGTGACACCCAGTTTGGGTGCCTCCAACGGTTTCTTGATATCACAGAGTGAATCAAATTGGCTGAAGACTGGTATCTGTGATGCTGGGACCACTGGAGTAGTCCAAGATGGACTATCCATTCAGCACTTCTGGCTGAAGATTGCTGCATATGCTTCAGCATTATCTTTTGCACTGATATGTTGGGGCCACTCAACTCCTGACCTCATTACAGCCTTGGTTCAAACATGGACAAAAGAGCTGAATTCCAGAGGTAAGGTGAGAGTGACAGCCCTTTACATCAAGTCCATATTTTACTGAGTATATCTTCAAGGAGCCCAAGCAAAACTGGAATCAATGTGTATCAGGGGAAAACTCTCTGCTGGTTGGTGTCATACCTGGCATATAAGAAGATGGTAGTGTTGTTGAAGGTCAGTCAGCTCTAGGACATCTCTGCAGGATTTTATCAGGCCTAGTGTTCCAGGCCTAATCATCTTCAGGTGTGCCATCAATGACCTTCTCTCTATCACAAAGTCAGAACTGGGCATGTTCGCCAATGAATGCACAAAGTTCAGCACCATTGATGACTCCGCAGACACTGAAGCAATCCATGTTCAAATGCAGCAAGATCTGGACAATATCCTATTCTAACAAGTGTATGTAACATTCATGCCACATAAATGCCAGGCATTGACCATCTCCAATAACAGACTGTCTGTTGACATTCGATGGTGTTTCCATCACTGAATCCTCCACTATCAATGTCCTTAGGGTTACAATTGACAGAAACTCAACTGGATAGCTATATAAATACAGTGGCTACCACTACAGGTCAGAGGCTAGGAATGCTGCAGTGAGTAACTCATCTCCAGACTCCCCATAGCCTGTCCACTCATCTACAAGGCATAAGTCAGGAGTGTGATGACATATTCCCTAGTTACTTGGATGGCTGAGCTCCAACAACTCTCAAGAAACTTGACACCATCCAGGACAAAGCAGCCCACTTGTGTGACATCACATCCACAAGCAACTTCTTCTTCCACTACTGATGTTCAGTAACAACAGTATGTACTATCTACAAGATGCACTGAAGAAATTCACCAAAGATTCTTGGACAATACCTCCAAACCCATAATCACTTCCATTGAGAAGGACAAGGGCAGCAGATACATGGTAACAGCACCACCTTTAAGTTCCCCTCCAAGCCACTCACCATCCTTGGAGCTCAGAGTGTCCTGGTGAGAATAGGGAGTCTAGAACCTAATGGTTGCCTGCCAATAAGAATTGGCATTTCACCCATGCATGCATGTGTAATGAGAACATACCTGCATGAGAAAAACTGATCCATCTTCAAATGGAAACAAACCCTGCTCTCCATATAACACCCAGCTGGAAAATTCAATTCATCATCTCTTAAAATACAGGTAACACAATCCTTTATCTGAAATCCCAAAATCCGAAAAGCTCCGAAATCTGAAACTCTTTTTGTGAACTTTTTTTCTCCATAACAAGGCTGTTTGGTGCGCAAACAGCTAACCCAACTCCACACCCACTTGACCCATGTCACTCAGATGTGATGTGGCGGTGTGACCTAGCACTGACAGGCATCAATTCTATCTCAGTGCTCGTAGTAATCCCAGGTGCGTCTGCTGGTCAGTAGGAGTTTTTCACTTATTCTGAAATCTGAAAAATTCCAAATTCTGAAAACCAGCTGGCCCCCAGGGTTTTGGAAAAAGGATTGTGTACTTGTACCTCTAAATTCAAACATCAACTTGTACATGTAATGTTGATAAACCAAGAATACATAAGGCACAGGACATCATGCAGGAATTATGAAATGAACTAAACTTTATTGAATGGAAATATTATAGTTTCACATTTAAATGTGAAAAAAAAACCAGAACTGGTTGAGAATTCACTTTCAGTTCTAGCTGATTGGATAATAGCCTTTATGGTCTGAGACACTAAACAAAGAAAAACTGAAGAACTGGGGATGCTGGAAATCAAAAACAAAAACAGAAATTGCTAGAAAAAACTCAGCAAGTCTGGCAGCATCTGTGGAGAGAAAGCAGAGTTAACATTTTGGGTCCAGTGACCCTCCTTTAGAACAGTTTAGTTCAGTGACCCCCCTGAGATTTTATTCATAATCTAAGACACCATCTACAATGACTGTTCCCATGGTTTTGTTAGTCTTGAATCTTGACAGTTGTTTGTGAAACATCCATACCAGTTATAGTTATTGGCTATGATCTGATTACACCGCTTTCTGCTCAGATTGTTTCAAATGCCTTCTATTGAGTTATCTTAATTGTATTGAAGTTGATTTTTGAAGGTCACATATTACTGTCCATCTTTGATGAAAGCTTGAGTGTAATTGGATCATCACAAAGAATATTACTTCTTTGTGTACAATGTTACCTCTGGTATATCTATCACATTATATTTTATCAAAAGACAAAATAATTCTAAGGTCTGACATTCGCATAGGGTCAATTTTAATCTTTACCAGTAAAACCACTCCAGTATTGAAAATATACTCATGTATAAGTCGAATTGTACATGAAAAGTATTCCTTCAGTCTGTCTCTTTATATAGTTTTAGAACCAATTCTCAGATTCTATGTTTTTTATTGCTAATTTATCAGCTTGTTGATCTATTTTTTTCTTACAGTTTACCATTTGGAAGCTTGAACATCTCAATTAGATTCTCTCCATTAACCTTGTCTATTTAGTGAATGCAGATGTAAGTTTTCAAAGCTTTCATCCTTTGCAACACCTGACTGCATCTATACTGTCTGCCTACTGTGGCTTCAGCACCTTTCTATCATGGGGTGCTCAAAACCACTGTGGTCTAATCAATATTTTGCACAGATTCACCCTGATCTTTTTGTTTTTGTATTCTGTGCATCCAAACATAAAACCCCAGTAGATATTGCTTTGTAGCTCTGATGTGTGCACTGAACCTATGCCAGTTTGAAACATTCGTATGAACAAAATGAGTTGACTCTTTGGATCCTTGTGCAACAATGTCAAGGTGCTAATCTTTGAAATCTTTACCTTGCATCATTCGCCAGTGGATTGTCTAAATAAATATGTGCACCATATAGAATACAGGGTTGGCAGGCAATAGGTGTTTTTAATATATGATTTTATGTATACTGACAGAGAATAGTCAGAAACATTGTAATGAAAATGTTGTCTCATTAATTTTGATCCCACCATTGCTGGGAGGAAAGAGATACTGAACAAAATGCAAGTGTAAAACTTGGAGCAAGGTTGTGCTATGACCAGATGAGGAGGGAGAATCAGCTTCCTCTGTTTAAACTCCTCTTGGTAAACCAAAGCAAATACTTTTATTTATTTTTCAACATGGATCTACCACACTTGAATTAAAACTTAGCTAACCAGAGTAAAATAAAAGAGCCAGTTCCAGGTTTTCTTCAATGAGAAAAGATAATAGGCTTAAAAAGAAGGGTGAGGTTTCTCGTACATTAGGAAGGTAAAAGAAAATGCAGATTTGAATTTTTAAAACCTTTCAGTTAGAAGAGTGAAAGCTTAGTCTATGACAGTTTTGCTGTCATATTATTTCCTCAGCAGTAGTGAAGTTTGTAGAATTCTGGAGTTCTGGATGTAGGTTTGTTTGCTGAGCTAGAAAGTTTGTTTTTAAACGTTTCATTACCATACCAGGCAATATCTTCAGTGAGCCTCCAGATGAAGCAGTGGTGGTGTAGCCCACTTTCTATTTATATGTTTGGGTTTCCTTGGGTTGGTGATGTCATTTCCTGTGGTGATGTATTTCCGGTTCTTTTTCTCAGCGGGTTGTAAATGGGATCCAAGCCAATGATTTGTTGATAGACTTCCAGTTAGAATGACATTAGTTTTGCTGGTTATCTGTATAGCGTCTTTCAAGTTCATTAGCTGCTGTTTTAGTGTGTTGGTGGGTTTGTGGGCTAACCATGATGCCAAGGGGTCTGAGTAGTCTGGCAGTCATTTCTGAGATATCTTTGATGTAGGGGAGAGTGGCTAGAGTTTCTGGACGTGTTTTGTCTGCTTATTTGGGTTTGTTACTGAGAAATGCAGACAACAAGCAAAACAATTTACAAAATACCTTGCAGGAACTGAAACTAACACTACATTGGACAAACAGGTACAAAACTAGCCACCACGATACATGAACATCAACTAGCCACAAACAGACATAACCCACTCTCACTAGTATCCTTACATGCGGATGAGGAAGGGCACCACTTTGACTGGGACAACACATCTATCCGAGGACAAGCCAAATAGAGACATGCATGAGAATTCCTAGAAGCATGACATTCCAACTGGAACTCTAACCACAAACACATTGACTTGGATCCCATTTACCACCCCCTGAGAAAAAGAACAGGAAATGGCACCACCACAGGGAATGACATCACCAACCCAAGGAAACCTGAACGTATAAATAGAAAGTAGGCTACACCACCAGTACTTCATATGGGGGCTCACTGAAGATGTTACCCAGTATGGTGACAAAACATCTGAAAACAAACCTTCCAGCTCAGTGAGCAAACCTACATCCAGAACCTCAACCTGAGCTACAACACTTCTCAAAACCTACTAATTCTTGAGTTAATAATCAATGATTATTACTTTTCACTGGATACTGGCTTTGGAGGTTGAAAGAAACAGGGAGGCAGAGAAAGAGTAAGCCTTCCAGATTCTGTTGTTATGAATCCAGTTTTCCATCTCTCTTTCCTACCAAAAGCAAAGTATTGAAATATGGTTCAATCGTATATTTCTGAGTCTAGTTCAATTGTCTTTCCAAGCTGAAGATTCTGCAGGCAACATTTCATCTTCCAATGTATGAACTCACCATGCACACATTAATTTGAAAGAAATGGGAATTTCTTGACATTGACTTAGTTGTCGGATTTTACTTGATAGAGCCTTACAAGGTCCTGAATGACGTGAGCTATGTGAAAAAAAAATCTGACTGAATTGTGAGAGAAGTCGGATGAGGACTTTCTCAATGTTGAGAGCAACTCTGCATTCTGAGTCAGAGTCCTTAGGAGTAGAGATGAGATTCTTACTAGGAGGATGCGATATCTACAAACAGGAATTATCGCTTATTGTTGGTCTCAATAACCACAAATTTCATCTTATTGATATGTGGTTTCATGTCCTTCCAAGCACTGAGAGAAAACCAGAGGCCATCAACTTGCAACACGAGAATCAGAGCAGGTACCTTATGATTGTTTGCTTGTTCCTCTGAAAGACCATCTTGGATACCTGGCAACAACATCTCAGGGTGCACTCTACGCCCCTTATCACACTCAAATGCCATCGTTGGACACTGGGAAATGACTTGCCTGGATCTCAGGACACTCATGTCACTTCTCCAATCCACTTGCTGGATGCTTCTACACTCCAAAGCTGCACTTAAACGTGTAACAGGAACTAGCATTTAAATGCAGCTGCAAGGACACTTCCAACACAGGAGCAGGCACCCAGCTTATGGATTGGCCCAGGCTGCTGCTCAGGACTGCTCACTTGCTCTCTTGCTGCTCAATCAGCTTCAGCCTACCTAGGTACTCACAGCAACCCTGCCTTGCCTTACCTTACCTTTTTGCAATGCCCCTCAGTCAGAGCCACCAGGTACACAGTACTTCTGTTGTTCCTTGTTGTATTGCAAGGGGTCATTTAGCTTGGTTAGCTGGGTGGTTGCTGAAAAATGTGTTGCTGGAAAAGCGCAGCAGATCAGGCAGCATCAAAGGAGCAGGAGAATCGACGTTTCGGGCATAAGCCCTTCTTCAGAAACGTCGATTCTCCTGCTCCTTGGATGCTGCCTGACCTGCTGCACTTATCCAGCAACACATTTTTCAGCTCTGATCTCCAGCATCCGCAGTCCTCACTTTCTCCTAGCTGGGTGGTTGGTTTGTGATGCAGAATGACACCAACAGCGTGGGTTCAATTCCTGTACTGACTAAGGTTACCTTGATGGACTTTCCTTCTCACCACTCCCCTCGCCTGAGGCATGTTAACCCTCAGGTTAAACCGTTACCAATCATCCCTCTCATCAGAGAGCAGTCCTATGGTCTCATAAGACTACAGACCATAACGCATAAGAGCACATTCGGCCTACCGAGTCTGCTCTGCCATTTGATCATGGCTGGTTTGTTTCTCAACCCCATTCTCCTGCCTTCACCCTGTAACCCTTGATTCCATTACTCATCAAAAACCTATCTATCTCTATCTTAAAGACACATCATGAGCAGGCCTCCACAGCCTGTTGTGGCAATGCCTTCCACAGACTCACTACCCTCTGGCTGAAGAAATTCCTCTTCATCTTAGTTCTGAAGGGTTGTCCTTTCACACTGAGGCTTTTTCTTTTGTTTTTAAGCTGTTTCTGACTTCCCTTGTTAGCCAGGGGTTGCCTCGTCTTGTCCTTAGTACGTTTTTATCTTCCTTGGGATGAATTTCTGCTGTGCCTCCTGAATTAACCCCAGAAACTCCTGCTTTTGCTCCATTTCCAATCAACTGTGGCTAGTTCCTCCCACATAGCTTCATAATTACTTTTAATCAATTGTAAATTGATTAAATCTGATTACAGTTCTCCATTTCAAACTGCAAAGTGAATTCTATCATTTCACGGTCACTGCACCCTAGGGGTTTCCTCACCTTAAGCTTCCTGATCAGGTCTGCCTCAGTGCATATCACCAAATCTAGAATTTCCTGTTCTCTAGTGGGGTCCACCCCAAGCTGCCCCAAAATACTTCACAAATTCCTTTTCTTGAGATCTGCTGTCTATATTATTCTCCCAGTCCATCTGCATATCAAAGTCCCTCATGACTATTGCAAGAGAACCATTTTTACATGCCTTTTCTATCTCCTGATTTATTTTCTTGCCCATATCCTGACTACAGCTAGGAGGTCTATACACAAATCCCATCACCTGCCTTTTTCCTTTGTGATTCTTCAACTTTACTACTCAGATTCTACATATTCTGACACTATTATCACTTCTTGCGATCAATTTCATTTCATTTCTTCCTCACAAGGTTACCCAGCCCCCTCTGCTCATTTGCCTCTCCTTTGATCACATGTGTAGCCTTGGATATTTACTTCCCAGTTCTGATCCACTCATAGCCATGTCTCTGTGATGCCCTCAAAATTGTACTGCCAATTTCAATTTGTGCTACCAGCTCATTTACCTTGTTTCATGTTCTGTGTGCATTTAAGTAGTCCTGTGTTGACTGCCCTCCTTCTCATAGTTGTCCCCTTATCTGTGTTTGAAGTTAACTTCTTGGGCCTTTCCATAACCTCTGTCCTATTGCTTGTTTTGGAAATTTCAATAACTTCTGATTAGCCCTCCTCCTCCTTTAACTTTTTCTTTAATTTTCCCAATAAACTGAACACACTTCTCCCAATATTTAGTTTAAGTGCTTTCCACAGCCCTCATTATGCAATTCACCAGGACTTTGGTCACAGTGTGATTCAGGTAAATCCTCTCCCATTGAAACAGCTCCCTCCTTCCCCAGTACTGGTGCTAATGTCCCATGAATTCAAACCTGTTTGTCCCACACCAATACTTGAGCCATGCATTTATCTCTTTAATTTCAATGACCCTGCCAATTCTTTTTGCTCATGGTTCAGTAATCCAGAGATTATTCGCTTTAGGTCTGCTTTTCAATTTAGCCCCTAGCTGCTCATAGTCCCTCAGTGGAACCTCTTTTGTTTTTCTACCAATATCGTTGGTACCTACCACAACAACTGGGTCTTTCCCCTCCCACGTCCTCTGCAGCCCACGAGATATCCTGAACTGTGCAACACACCCCTCTCATTCCTGCCCACAAAAACAGCATCTATTCCCCTGACTATACTATCCCTGATTACAACTACATTTTTCTTTTTTCCCCCATTTGAATGACTCCCTGTACCATGTTGCTATTGTTAGTTTGCTCATCCTCCCTACAGCCCCGACTCTCATGCACACATGGAGCAAGAATCTCAAACTTGCTAGACAAGCTCAAGGGACTGATGTTCCTGAAGCACCATCTCCCAGATCCTTCCAACTGCCTCACTCTTAGTCACATTCTCCTGCCCCTGACCACTGACCAAATTGGAGGTAATTAATTTAATGTGCATAACTACTTCCCGAAACACAGCGTCCACATAACTCTCCCCCTCCTCAATGTGTTGCAGTATCTGAAGCTCAGACTCCAGGTCATTGACTCTGAGCCAGAGTTCCTCAAGTGACCAACACTTGTTACAGACATGGCCACTACAAACCATAACTGGGCTCACCAGTTCTCACATCATACAGGTCCAACACATGGCCTGGTCCAACATCTCTATTTTAATCACCTAGTTCCTGAATGGATTTTTAAAAAATTATGGTGTCCTTTAGTTTCTAGCCTGTAAATATTTCCTCTGCTTACGTTTGATCTGAATGTAACCTATAATAGATAGTCAAATTAGTAGCTATCACCAACCGATGAACCTATAGCTTACCTGTGATGCCACTCTTGTGCTGAGCCCCTGAACCCTGAATCAATTTATTAAAAATAACCTTAAAGAGTCCCAAAACGCAAGATAAAGTACCCCTTGCCTTCTGCACAGAGTTCCCACATTGTCTCCAAATTTCCTGAACTTTAGACTCACTCAAGCTATGTCTCACTCTGGATGTGGTCTCTCCTTCCTGACTGTTACTGAAGCTTACTGAACCAACTTTAGTGCACACACAAAGCCAGGAAGCCTGTCATGGTTGGTAGCAATCCTTAGTCAAGGCAAGGGTGGCAAAACCATCAGCCATGGGCTCTAACACTGCAAGCCAATGGCAGCTTTGATATTAGTCTCGAAGTTTCTACATGGTTAGTTGGCTACTCAGGGCAGTTAGAGTCAGGGTCCTCTCCTCATAGGGTGAAACCAAATATTTTCTCTTCTCTCTGTTTTTATTGTTGCCTCTCTTTTCCTTCTTTCCAGCTTTGAAATTCTCTTTCCTCTTTTTATGTTTGAATAAATTTCTCATATCTGCTACTCGAGTTATAATTGATCTGTTTCATCATCTTCTGTCTCCACCATTTTGCAAACTCAGATTTTGTGGCTTTCCATATGCAACAGGTACTCTAAGTGGTTAGGTATCCCTTTTAATTCTTCCAAGGCCAAGAGTTTTAGTTTTTCATAAGTTATTTCATCTAACTTTATGGAAGCATTGGTATTAAATTTGGACATCTTAGCAGTTAGTCTTAGAGACACAAGAAAATGTTTTGGTAGACTTTAAATAAAAACCTTTGAAAGAACAATGCATTTACCTTCACGCCAATTTTGCTTTTCAGCTGTGGGATTGTCAAGTACTGAAAAAACTTTTTGCAAAAAGGTGGGAGGATGAATAAAGTTGTCTTTTTTTTAAATCCATTCCCCAATGGCGGCAATAAATACATCTTACTTCTCTTTTATAACACACAGCTATTACATTTCAATTAACACTTAAAATGAGAATGAAGGTCACAATTCCAATGTTCTCTTGAGTAGAAAAGAAGAGAAATTTTGTTATCTAGTATCCTGAAAAAAACACAAGTAATACATTTCAAAAAGGAAGGGTATCTATTAAACAAAGAAGAAGGCATTACAGTCCTTGAATTGTCAGTGTGAAACCAGAGTCCAAGACCGCTTAGCTGTTGTCTTGTCTCCTCAGCTGCTGCAACATTTTTCAAATTCTAAACTTCTTGGTGAAAGATATTTTTCCAAAATTGATTTTTCATTGGATACTCTCTTTAGAGGTTCAGAGAAACTGGGTGAATGAGGAGAGAGAAATCCTTCTGTTTTCTGTTGTTATGAATTGATTTTTCATTTTTGTTGCCAAGTAAGCTCTTGAAATATAGTTAATTTGTGTATTCCCAAGTCTAGCTCTGATGTTTTTCCAAGCTGAATACTCAGCAGGCAAACCTTTCATGACCTAATACGTGAGCTTATTGTAGACATGTGAATGAAAAGGAGAAGTGAATCTCTTAACACTGACTTAGTTGTCAGGTGATCACAGCAGCCATCTTGGGTTAGTATTTTGACCTTTTTAAAAACATGTTTTATTTGCATTGTACAATATATAGGCTTTTACTAATCTATGCTGATCATGCAATATCTAGCTTGCTTTCTCAACTTTACATTCATAATAGGTCAATTGATCATCTCTGATCTTATGCACAGGGTGGACCTGAAGCTAAGTGAATGAGTGGGGGATGATGGAATACAGTCTCTATTAGATTTTAATGTTATAATTTGGCAAGTTGGTGTCCTATAGTGCTGTATATGGAAAATCAAAACCAAGCATCAACTTTGGGGGTTAAACAGCAGGGATATCTTTTGGGCTTGCAGGCATAATTCAGCCCACATTTCAAAGTCATGTTTTTAACTTACTTTTAATCTTCCATTATGAACACCAATGCCCTATAATGAATAAAAGCCAAATGCTGTAGATATTGGAGTTCTGAAATAAATCAGAGAGTGCTGGAGAAACACAGCAGGCCTGACATCATCTGTGGAGACAGAAACAGAGTTAAAGTTTTGAGTCTATTATGACACTTCTTTGGAACTGAGTCATATTGGACTTGAAATGTAGACTCTGTTTCTCTCTTCAGAGATGTTGTCAGACCTGCTGGGTTGAATTTCTTCAGTACTAGCTGTTTTCATTGCAATAATGAATACATCTTTCCATTAGTGGTGACATTGCAACACCTCCATTGGCAAGAGAAGATAAGTACGCATGATTAGTTTTACATTGGTAGTTCCAATATTAATGTGAAATTGGAATTCATAATGGGCGAGAATTGTGTGCAGATGTGAGGTTTTTAATATATTTTGTCTCTCTGTCTCTGTGATATTGAAAATATATTGAATATCCTGCAGGAATTAAACATCCAAACCACCAGAGAAAAAAAATGTTTAGCAGTCTCTCCAACCACAAAGCATCTCTGACAATTATAATGTGGATTGTTTTCTTGGTTCCAATTGTATACAAGGTTGTAAAAGCCATTCAGTCATGTTTGCAAAACAAATGCTGTGGATTATTTATGTATTTTTTTTTGAATTTCTGTAATGATGTACTGCATTGGGCTAATCCTCATTGAGAAATCCTTGTTAGTCCAATTTTCCTACTTCCATCATTGTGGATCATCATGTACTTCCTACACTCTCTCTGTAGTTTATGCACATTTCTAATACTGGATATATATCATCAAATGATGCACACAGTACATACTGTGTCACTGCATCTGACATCTAGTACAAATATATAGCGTGTTGAAGTGTTCCTTAACTGTTACTTTTCTCTGAAAATTTATCCTAAATCGTCTACACAGATGATTTGTCAGACATTTTTCTAGTTTTTTGATGTAAATCAATGTATTATAGTATCTAATTTGAAGTTAATCCATAAATGTGCAGGAGCTGGGGAATTGGTCACATACGGTGAATATTGCAGTTGTTTTTGCAAATTCATTGAAATATATTTACAATATATTAACATTTTTTTTGCTGATGTTGAAAATTATAATATCTTGAAAATAAGGCCCTTGGTAACAATCTGTTTCTAACATGGACATTACTTCATGATTGCTCATAACAAGGTTGCATAAAGGAGTATACAGTAGTTAATTTAATTACTGACTCTACAATGCAATGGCATTATTAAGAGTGATCATTTAAAAACATCTTCCATCAAAATATTAAAGTGACACAAAATTTGCAATGAAATGGTGTATGTTCAAAAAAATTCAAGATTGAAATAATGACATCAGTTAATCATCGTGTCAGGTAATTTCCTTTCAAACAATATTTTCCCTTTGAACATGATAGTGACTTGTTACTAATTGCTTTTAACAGTATTCAAGTGGGTTGACCAAGTGCCTTTAATAAAAGCTGCAGTACTCCATGAAATATGTAGTTTTGCCTTTGTATTTCATTCAGTAGAAATATTGTACTTCTCAGTAAGTGTTTCAAGTCCAAAGGATAAAAAGCTAACCTCATCAAATTATACATAATTTTGACGTTTACTTTCTGGAAAACAATTTACACAACCAATTACAACTTATGAGTGAAAACTGTAGTTCTAAAATTCCACAGCATATTTTTCCAAGAATACAGCTTTGCTTCTAAAATGAACATGCATTTACAGTTTGATTCATGTGTTGATGTGACATATTTGATTTTGTTATGGATCTCTCAGGAATAAGAACAACACAGTAAAGTCATCATCCAGGGATGTTCTTGGAACAAATATTTCATAGATATAGTTTCTTTTATATTTATATAATAATTTAGTGTTATGACAACATTTTCCCAATGCTGTTTGTTTTTTATCCTAGTGTTATTATATTCCTGAACCAGACTTAATAACTGTATGTGGCTAAGCTGCAAAAGCCTTATTTTCTAAAATCCCATAGGGTGCACGTATACTCATATAGACTTAGGCACAATGCCATCAACGTTGGGTGAAAGTTTACAGAAGGCTGATCATGAGCATTGAAGAAACAAAAATTGAATTCTGTGTGATGAAAGTTTCCCTGTGGTACTTAACCCTTTCTGCTCAATTTAAATAGTTAATTATCCAATGGCATATTTTGCACATTGCAGAGCCCATTTGTTTGGTTTAGTGGATTTTTTTTTGTTCTTTTAGTATTTATATTGTATCTGTATGGCAGTACGTGATTGCAAAGAGAACTGACATCAGCTACAATAGTAGCCTTAATTACCCCTACTCTTCTGCCTGATTTACACTAGTCCTCATTGTAGGAGATTGAACATTGAACATTGAGCCAGCAGAAGTCTGACTTGATTCTCTTATCGATTGGCCTACTAGTCTTCCTAAAAGTTTTTTGTTTGGTTTTATCTAACCTGCAACTTGCCAGCCTATCATTAGAAAATGTATTTTCTTTCATTGAGATAAGAGCTCATTTGGATAATAGGATAAGAGCCTTGCTGAAGAATGAGAGTCAGCAGAGAAATCCACTATTTGAGGAGTGGAGCTGGAGTTTCATTACTGGGCTTCAACTGAATCTCAGCTGGTGTGGAATAAGAGAAGTCCGTTATAGCAAATTCATCTTCCTAAACCTCCAGATTTTAGTCTTCAGTAGATCAAAAAACATGGATCTGCGACATTTAAAAACTTCATCACCTTGGAAAAGCGGAAACTTTTCAGACTTTCAAGACCTGATTGCAAGCTAACTTTTGTAATCAGAATCTTTTCTTGAGTGAGTGTGTCTGTGAATTATGAAAGAAGTGATTTGGAGATGGTGAATAGTAAACATTCATCTTTCTGTTTTAAAACATAATAGAAAAATTGTCATTTATCCTTGATAGTTATGTCACTTGAGGTTAAAAATAATTCCTTTAAAACACACCTGACCTTTGGTCAGCTATTTATATGGTCACAGATCCAAGCATTGGCTTGTCAGGGGTTATATGGAGTTCTTTAAGCATGTCATTGGTCAGTTGAGAGGTGGAGAAAGGGGTTTCATCCTTACCATGTCTCCCCTGTCTATAAGCATAGATTCACATGACACAGAAATATACTAAATGGCCTATTGAGTCTGCACCAGAACTTTTAAACAAAATTCTGATGGCCACACTCATTTGCCAGGCCACCATATCCGTGCATCATTTTCTTTTTGAGCTATCTATCCAATTCCCTTTTGAAGAATATTATTTCACTGACCCAAAGGTCATTATTACTGCCTATTTGGATAATGGAAGCAATGCATAAAATGGATATTCATTTTCTGACAATGAATTTGAAGAGTTGTTTTAAAGTCAACTGAATGTCTTGATGCTGAAAATTGACTTGGTTGGATCATCTGTGTTCACAGGTCAGTTTGGGTATGTTTTCATATGAAATATGGGAAGATTTTGATCAGTTGTGGACCCAACAGTATCTGGACGAGTCAGCCTGGTACTAATAAGGTTAATTATTATTAGATGCCTCGTAAACAACAAGTACTGCGTTGAAAAAATACAGCAAGCAATCACAGTCTCAGATCTTAGGGTTTGCTGAAGTTATGAAGCACTTTTATTTCCTGCATTTTATGTTTATTTTGTGTCTTCATCTGCATTAAGACAAACATTCAGACAACTGTTGAATTGTTTGGGAAATATGTTAGAGGAATGAGCACTAGGTCACAGTTTTATTTAAATACAAATTATGACTATCAGGTTAAAGCAAAATTTAGATTTCTACGGACATTGACTATTTAATATTTGTAATATATTTTCTCATAATTTATATTTTTAATTGCTGCATTGATTTTTGCAATCATCTGTGTTGGAATGGCTTTTATTCATCCACTTTGGTGACAATAGTAACTCTGAGTCTAACTCTTAAACAAATATATTTTGGGTGGAATCTTACAGCAGTCTGAGTGGCGTGGGTTGTGGCAAGATTTGTGGCACAATCAGATGAGAAATCCTTGATGTTGGGAGCATCTCACTCCATCTTTTATGTTTTGATAAAAGATATGATGTGTTTCTCACATGGCAAGGCAATTTGCCAATTAAGGGAGACTATTGCCTGTTAAACATCTTGTTGTCAGCCTAACTCTCCTCATTAATATTCAAAGTTCTATTCTATCAACCATGCCAAACAAGCTGGACAATAATGTGTTGGCAGAACTTGACATGGAAATCGGAGCTGGTACCTGGTGAATACAGTTCTCTGCTTGATCTGAATGATCTCCGTACTGCTTAGGACCGAACTGCATCTCAGGGTGTGATCCACCGTTAACAGCTGCACAGACCTGTCATAAACAGACACTGGCATCCGGCATTTATCAAGCCCTCGTCATAATTATTGCATCACTTCAATACACTGCTCTGGAAACACAGACTTGCATTGCAGGGAACACCAGCAACTAATATAGACAGGCAGCTGTTAAGGACCCTTTGGGAACACAGTGCCCCAGTACACTGATTGGAGCAGGCTGCACCTTATGGTTACATGTTTGCTCACTCTTTTAGTGCCTACTTGTATACTTGTAGCATCAATACCTTACCTTGCCTTTGCATGCTATTTCTGTGAATGGGTTGGTACTTCATTGGGAGCCAAAGGCTCTCAGTACTGCTGTACTGACATGCTCTTTGTGCAGACACATTATCAGGCAACTTATCATGTTTGTAAGTAGGCATCAAGGCAGGAAGGCAAATTAATATAAAGCACACCGAGATGTCAATGTAACAATCTATAGTATGTGGCAGTTGCGAGAAACATACAGCACATTTTCTTAACTAAATGCTCACATAAAAAACAGGTGGGGCCAGTCCTCAGTTCAGTCTAATACGGAGGGTAGTGCTGTTCGTGAAGTGATCTGAACTCAAATAGTCATACGCACAATCCTCACAAATTCCATGGAGGTGGGCATGGTCAGTTGTCCACTTTGTCATTTCTGTGATGGGTGCTCAGGGCTGGTGGTGCATCAGATGGCACATGGCAAATCCATGCTAGGGTTTGTAGGCAGCCTGGAACGCAAAGGAGTTAAGGACAGCTGGGAAGTGGGCAGTGGATGGCAGGGTATGTGGAACAGTACCACAGGGCAAGATAAGCTCTGGGAAGGAGGATTAGTGGCAGTGATCACTACCGTGTCATCCACAGGGGGAGCATACAGGAACATGGTGGGCATTGGTAATGTGTGATAGCAAGGGTCAGGAGGCAGGAAAAACAGTTGGAGGTGAAGTTCAATGTGGTGGGTCCTCACATTGGGGTGATAGATGGAAATGAGGTGTTGGAGTAGTGTGAGGTAAAATGGAGGAGCAGGGTTACCTGGTAACCAGGCAGGGCCCAGTACAGATGGTGTCCACCATGAGCTGTGACCTCTGCAGTCATTTGCTGTTTTCTAGATCCAAAGTGCTACAAGAAAATGATGAGGACAGTGCCTAGGGTGGGCGGAGTCAATGTTCTGAGGTAAGGTCACTAGGCCCGAAATGTTACCTCTGATTTCTCTCCACAGATGCTGCCAGACCTGTTGAGATTTTCCAGCAATTCCTGTTTTTACTGAGTCCAGTCAGTGTCAGTGTGATGGGTGAAAGCATGACATCCATACTTGTTGGACACTAGGACATTGAAGCAATAAATGCATGAAGTAGCCACTTGCAAATCCCAGCTACATTTTACTTGTGATGATTGTAAGCCCCCAGTTGGCTATGCATGTATAGCGAAGCTGCTGGGAGTCACAAACTAGCCAAAGACAACTTGCATCATGCCGTTGCATCTCACAGATGGTCATGTTAGCAACAATGACTTAAAGAATATTCGGCAAAGGTGAAACATTATTTGGTATAATATCCAATGCTTCTTTGGAATCACAGATCATTACTTTAGCATCAGTCATGTAAATCCAACAATGGTCTATACAGACTGTAATGTGAAGGTGAATTATTGATGTGGATCTGAGATAGGAGGTAGTTGGGGGGTAGGGGAATGCAATCAGAGTGCATTATGCACTCTTTTTTGATAGAATGTACTGGTCACTCAGTACCTTCACTAAATTGCTGCACATACTGTGGCTCTGGCTTATGAATGAATGATGGAGACATAGCCCTGGTTATCAGAGTGAAGGATGTCTCACTGACTGAAGAATATGTGCGGTCCTCATCTGAAGAGTCTATCACTGATGACTGTTGGGATCTAAGCACCTCTCGTGTACCTAATGTAGGTCCTTTACACTGGGAGTCCTGGGCCCTGCTGTTGGCAGGATATTGGTCTCTGCAGGTGAAGGTAGGTATAGAAGGATCAGGGTCAATATGCATAAACCACAGCAGGGTACTGTAGAGGATGAGGAGAATTTGCAGCCAATAGCTCCCATGGGATGTGTGGGGTCTGTAGGAGGACTGGAGTTTTTTGACCTGGACTTCATTTCCTTGGGATGAACACGGTGCAATGTTGACACAGGCTCCATATGTCCTGGGTCACTCTGATGGATCAATGCCAGATACTGGGTTCTGAGGGCCACATTGGGTTCTGAGGGCCACAGGAATGGGAGGCCATCCTGTGCCAGTGACTGGGAAGGTGACAGTCGTTTTGAATCTCTATGTGTCTGGCTCCTTCCAGAGACTGATGGACGACCTGTGTAAGACCTCTTAGTTGTGCACCCAGAAATGCATCAGGAGAGTGACTGATGTCATCTTGAGATGGTGGTGGTGAGCTGCCTTTTTTGAACCGCTGCAGTCCACCTGCTGTGGGTTGACCCACACTGCTGATAGGGGGGGAATTCCAGGATTTTGACTCAGTAACAGCGAAGGAATGGCAATATACTTCTAAGTCAGGATGATGAGTAGCTTGGAGGGGAACTTGGTATCCTCATGCATCTGCTATCCTTGTCCTTCTTGACTGTAGTGGTTGTGAGTTTGAAGGTGCTCTATAAGGATCATTGGTGAGTTTCTGTAGTGCATCTTGTAGACAATACACACTACTGCTACTGAGTTTCGGTGGTGGAGGGAGTGGATGCCTTTGCATGTGGAGCCAATCAAGCAGGCTTCTTTGTCCTGGATAGTGTCCAGCTTCTTGAGTGTTGTTGGAGCTGCACACATCCAGGCAAATGGGGAGTATTCCATCACACTCCTGACTTGTGCCTTGTAAAGGGACAGGTTTTGGGGAGTCAGGAGGTGTTGCAGTATTCCTAGTCTCTGATCTATTCTTACTACTACTGTGCTTATATCGAGTACACTTGAGTTTCTGGTCAATGTTAATTCCTAGGATGTTGATTGTGGGGTTTCTGTGATAGTAATACCATTGAATGTCAAGGGGCAATGATACAATTGGCTCTTCTTGGAGATTATCAATGCTTGGCTTGTCAGTTTTCAGCCAAAGCCTTGCTATTATCCAGGTCTTGCTGCATTTGGACATGGACTGCATCATTGTCTGAGGAGTTGTGAATGGTGTTGAACATTGTGAATATTCCCACTTCTGCCCTTTAGGAAATGACCAGATCAATCAGTAGTGTTACTGCTAAGCCACTCCTGGTGGTGGACATTGTAAACCCCACCCAGATTACATTCTGCACCCATACCACACTTGGAGGAAGCACTAAGTGTTGTTCAACATGGAGGAGCACAGATTATCAGCCAAGGAAAGATGGTACATGGCAATTAGTAGAATGCTTCCTTGCTCTGATACCATGAGATTTCATACATGTAGAATCAATGTTAAGGTCTCCTGAGGAAACTTCCTCCTGACTGTATACCACTGTGCCACCATCTATGTGCCACCACCTCTGCTGGCTCTGTCTTGCCTTTGGGACAGAAAATATCCAGGGAAGATGATAGTGGTGTCTGGAACACTGTCTGTAAGGTATGATTCTGTGAGTATGACTATGTCAGGCTATTGCTTGACTAGTTTGTGAGATAGCTCTCCCAATTTGTGGAGCAGGTGAAGGTGTGCAGGGAATCCCTATTCACAGCAGTATTAGATTTGCCAAAGCTGTTGTCCACACATAGTATACTCAGAGTTTTCAGAAGTCATCACTCCAGGAATACCACCCGGGTGTAGGACACAGTGCAGGAAGCTTCAAAGTCACTGGAGTATTATTCCTTATTAATTGCTCTTTCCAATCAACGCCACCTCAAATTATCTGGAAAGATCCTGTTTGTTTTCTTTCTTGGGCACTCTCTCAGGATCAAGGTTGGTTTGTTTAGACACAAATTAGATTACTTCAGGAAAAGGTGACAAGCCTGAAACATGACCTGGAGACTCTGTTACATACAGGGCAGTTCGACCTTAAAGGGTTGAGTAGATGATTAGTTGAGGTTGATACACTTGATCTGATGCTAGGAATTTGCTCTTGCTTGTCTTTATTCATTCCGTATCTTTCTGAAAGAACCTTCTCCATTTTGGTTGATCATAAAACAGGATCTCCCACTAGTTAATAGCTATATTTGACCGCTTCAGGGCTGCTTTGAGGACAATTGTAAAATATTTCGTTGTCCTCTTGGGGGACTGCTGTCAGCACCAAACTTGAGTAAGGTGGCTGTTTCTTTTCCTGATACAGTGGAGAGAACATGACCTTGTTATCTCCATCACCTCTTACTGCCAGCAAGACAAACATAAAAGCTCATGGCAAGACCTATGACCTATGTCATTAAAATACGACATTGTTTGAGCAAGAAACCACAGTGATGTCTACATCCCTATTGCCATGACAGTCACCAGCAACTACTGAATTGACCACTGTCTTATCTGATCAACCACCTCCATCAGCCTGGCCCCACAAACAGCGGAGAAAGTGGAAGAATCACAGCAAGAAAATTAACATTAAATACCTCAAAGATTCTATAAATATGGCCTTCTCGATCAGTGTGTCACCTCAAACCTCCCAATCCCCAACTACAAGGAGCAACATTGACCCCATGATACTTGGTCAATCCCCTAAAGTGCCTTGTCACAAGCACCTGCAAAGAGGTCCTTGTCTCTCTCGCAGAAATGTAGCTTGACAAGAGCAACCAGGACATACAGGATCTAATCAACAGTAAGCTCAAACATTTCTCTGACTGGGAACATCATGACTGCAGTTCTGAGACTGAGCAACTGAGATATCCTCGGCTCCATTCCTAAATCTCCACCTGGTTCAGGTAGATCCACCCAATCTGGAAAAAGCAATTCAACAGCTGAGAAACAACAAAACCACTGGAGTAGTTGTAATCTCTGCTAAAACTATCCTTTTTGTAACCGTTCAATAATTCTTGCTCTCTCTGTACAGGACATAAGGTGCACAATCATTATGAAAGAAGTAAGACCCGAGTGGACCAGGTAATTTTGTGATCATGAACAAGTGGGGCAGCAAGTTATGGCTCTGGTAGAGCTGCATGCATTGGCTGTTCTGAGTCTGGGGTTTGTATTGAGCAAAGTCTCTGACAATAACATGTACCACTTTATGGAGTAGAACATCACAAATTCAGCTATGTTTTACTACATTAGATTACTTTATAGTGTGGTCTTCTGCATTTATGTTGCCTTTCAATGCCATTCTTGTAATTTTCCTCACCCCTCTGGATCTATCTTAGTGGCCAAAGTATCCTCCTCACTTCCCCCAAACAGTAGGTCAGAGGAGGAGAGTTCACCTGAGGACACACCATTAAGCATTTCACCATATCTAAAAGAATTACCGAAATGACACTCAATTTATATAAAGTATTGGAAACACTGTAATACATCTTTTCCACAGTGGCTGCCTGGAATGGAGGAATCAATTTTCAGCTTTTGTGTTGGTATCTTGATTGGCATCAATACTCTGCAGTCCATCTTAAAAAATTATATCATCTCCAATGATGCAGTAGACATTCTTTCGCAAATGAACGCATGTTTTCATACTTTACAGATTTACAAGTTTACAAGTTGCTGCTGTGGGGCTTTGCCTATATTCAGCCTGGGGTTTTTTGGCCTGAAACAGATGTGAGCAATGAAACCCGATTTCATCAATGTGTCAGTTGTACAGTGGATATGGTACACATTGATTTCAGTCAGGTATTTGGCATGTTTGTTTTCTCAAAGCTCCCTTAAACAATACCCATATGGTTTCAGAAAGACAGCGAGACCAAACTGTCCCAGCAAAAGGTGTAACGCTGAAGTCTGCAGCTCGACTTTCTCCGAGTTGCTGTTCTGCCAGTGGCTTCAACATATCTTGCTTGGTCAATGGGTCCTTTATCCATGCCCCTCATGATTCTACAAACTTCTAAATGGTCACCCCTCAGCTTCTGATGCTCCAGAGAAAACAGCCCCAGCCTATTCAGCTCTTCTGTACCCCAATCCTGGCAACATCCCTGTAAATCTTTTCTGAATCCTTTCAAATAGGAGGGAGAACCGAATTGCACACAATATTCCAAAAGTGGCCTAACCAATATCCTGTACAGCCTTAATATGACCTTCCAACTGCTATACTCAATGCTCTGATTAATGAAGGAAAGCATACCAAACCTTCTTCACTATCCTATCTACCTGTGGCTCCATTTTCAATGAACTATGAACCTGCACTCCAAGATCTCTTTGTTCAGCCATTCAGTGTATAAGTCCTGCCCTGATTTGCCTTTCCCAATTGCAGCACCTCATATTTATCTAAATTAAATTCTATCTGTCACTCCTCAGCCCATTGGCCCATTTGATCAAGATCCTGTTGTAATCTGAGGTAACCTTTTTCATTGTCCATTACACCTCTAATTTTGGTGTCATCTACAAACTTACTAAGTATATCTCTAATGTTCACATTCAAATCATTTATATAAATGACGAAAAGTGGTGGACGCCCCACCGATCCTTGTGGCACACCACTGGTCACAGGCCTCTAGTCTGAAATGCAACCCTCCACCACACCCTCTGTCTTCTACATTTGAGGCAGTTCTGTATCCAAGTGGCTAGTTCTCTCTGTACTTCATGTGACCTAATCTTGCTAACCAATCGACCATGAGGAATCTTGTTGAATGCCTTACTGAAGTCCACATCAATCATGTCCACCGCTCTGTCCTTATCAATCTTCTTTGTCACTTCTTCAAAAAACTCAATCAAGTTAGTGAGACATGATTTCCCATGCACAAAGCCATGCTGACTATCCATAATCAGTCCTTGCCTATCCAATTACATGTTAATCCCGTCCCTCACAATTCCCTCCCAAGAACTTGCCCATCACCAATGTCAGACTCACTGGTCTATAGTTCCCTGGCTTTTCCTTACCACCCTTCTTAAATAGTGGCACCATGTTAGCCAACCTCCAGTCTTTCGGCACTTCACCTGTGACTATCGAAGATACAAATATCTCGGTAAGGAGCCCAGCAATCACTTCCCTAGCTTCCCACAGCAATCTAGGGTACACCTGATCTTGTCCAGTGGATCTATCCACCTTTGTGCATTTTAAGACATCCAGCACCATTTCCTCAGGAATATGGACATTTGTCAAGATGTCACCATCTATTTCCCCATATTCTATATCTTCCATGTCCTTCTCTACAGTAAATACTGAAGCAAAATACTCAATTCATATCTGCCCATGTCCTACGGTTCCACATGAACTGCCTTGCTAATCTTTGAGGGACCCCATTCTCTGCCTAGTTACATTTTAGTCCTTAATGTATTTATCGAATCCCTTTGGATTCTCCTTAAAGCTTTTTGCCAAAGCTATCTCATGTCTTATTTTTGCTCTCCTGAGTTCCCTCTTAAGTATATTCCTACTGACTTTATACTCTTCAAAGGATTCGCTCGATCTCTACTGTCTGTACCTGACATATGCTTCCTTCTTTTTCTTAACCAAAACCTCAATTTCTCTAGTCATCTACCATTCTCTATACCTACCAGCCTTGTCTTTCGCCCTAACAGGAATATACTACCTCTGGACTCTTGTTATCTCATTTTTGAAGGCTTCGCATTTTCCAGCCATCCCTTTACCTGTGAACATTCACCACAATCTTTTGAAAGTTCTTGTCTAATACCATCAAAATTGGCCTTCCTCCAATTTAGAGCTTCAACTTTCTGATCTGGTCTATCCTTTTCCAACACTATTTTAAAACAAATAGAATTATGGTCATTGGCTCCAAAGTGCTTCCCATAGTCACCTGTCCTGCCTTATCTCCCAAGAGTAGGTTACATTTTTCTCTAGTAGGTGCATCCACGTCCTGAATCAAAAAATTTTCTTGTACACATTTAACAAACTCCTCTTTATCTAAACCCTTAATGCTATGGCAGTCCCAGTCTATGTTTGGAAAGTTAAAATCCCCTACCAAAACCACCCTATTATTCTTACAGATAACTGAGATCTCCTTACAAATTTGTTTCTATACTATAATCCCAATAAGGTGATCATCCCTTTCTTATTTCTCAGTTCCACCAAATAACTTCCCTGGATGTATTCCCAGGAATATCCTCCTTAAGTACAGCAGTAATGCTATCTCTTATCAAAAAAGAAGTCTTGCCCCCCTTTCCATCCTTCCAGTAGTATTTGTATCCTGGAACATTAAGCTGCCAGTCCTGTCTGTCCTTGAGTCATATATCTGTAATTACTATGATATGTTCCTAACCATGCCTTAGTTCATCTGCCTTCCTTGCTAGGCCTCTTGCATTGAAATAAACACAGTTTAATTTATCAGTTGTATGTCGTTCTCTGCTTTGTCCCTGCCTGCCCTGACTGTTTGACTTGCTTCTTTTCCCAACTGTACCAGTCTCAGGCTGAGTGCTTTCCTGACTATCTCCCTGGGTCCCACACCACTACTTTACTAGCCTAAATCCTCCCGAGCAGCTCTAGCAAATCTCCCTGCCAGTATATTAGACCCCTTTCAATTCAGGTGCAATCCCTCCTTGTATAGGACACTTCTACCCCAGAAGAGATTCCAATGATCCAAAAATGTGAACTCTTCTGTTCTGCACCAGCTCCTCAGCCACACATTCATCTGCTCTATCCTCCTATTCCTTCCCTCAACAGCTTGTAGCACCGGGAGTAATCCAGATATTACTACCCTCGAGGACCTTCTTTTTGAATTCCTGCCTAACTTTATATATTTTCCCTTCAGAATCTCATCCTTTTCCCTTCCTGTATCATTAGTTCCAATGTGTACAATGGCCTCCTGCTGGTCCCTCTCCCCTTTAAGAACATTCTGCACCTTCTCCGAGATATCCTTGATCCTGGCACCAGGGAGGTAACACATCATTCTGATTTCTTGATGCTGGCCACAGAAACATCTGTTTGTGCCTCTGACTGGAGAGCCCTCTCTCACAACAAATTGCTTGGAATCTGACATACCCCTTGTTCTATTAGCCAGACCTGGTACCAGAAACTTGGCTGTTCATGCTACATTCCCCTGAAAATCCATCACCCTTTTTATTTTTCAAAACAACATAGCCACAGGAGACTCCTGCGCTACCTGTCTCCCTCTCCTACCTTTTCTGGAGGTCACCCAACTACCTGACTGTATCTGTGGTTTTTCCCCCTTCCTCTAAATGCCATCCATCATAACCCCTAACTCTTGTAAATTCCTCATTGCCACTAACTGCTGCTCCAACCGATCCATGCGATTCAATAGGATTCGCAACCAAAAACACGTTTACTGCTGACATAATTATCAGTAACATGGACATTCTCCCTAAACTCCCACATCCAACAGGAAGAGCATATAACTCTACTAAAGGCTATCTTTGCTCCTTAACAACCTTCAGACCCAGAAAATAGCATCATCTTATTGCTGTAAAAACACTGCTCTAGGCTTACTTAGTATCTCTATTTTTTATTTTTAAAATTTAATCAAGAGTCAGATCTCAATAAAACATAATCAGAAAAGAACCCACTTTACTCACTATTGCAGATTTACAGCAAGGTTACACTTAAAAACATGCACTTAGTTGTTCCTGTGCTGTGAGTTCTCCCACACAGGTTTCTCCAAGGTTAGCTGTGAATTTTGCTGTTTGTTAATTTTTCCTAGACACACTCCAAAGTCCAGAGATACTTGAACTCAAACAGCAAATACAGTAACTGTGCAGATTAACTGTTGTGTCAGATAGCAGTGTC
Source organism: Chiloscyllium punctatum (assembly GCF_047496795.1). Lineage (NCBI taxonomy): Eukaryota > Metazoa > Chordata > Chondrichthyes > Orectolobiformes > Hemiscylliidae > Chiloscyllium > Chiloscyllium punctatum. Next base: position 37,581,948 of record NC_092764.1, read on the forward strand.
AGTTTCTTTCTCTGACCATGTGGTCTCTGCCTTTGTTTTCTCTTCCCCATTTTTAAAATGCCATTGTTTTGATCTTTTTCCCCTCAAAGTTCCAAAACAATGCAATAGCATATAAAACATGGAGGTCCCAGTGTTGGACTGGGGTGAGCAAAGTTAAAAATTACACAACACCAGGTTATAGTCCAACAGGTTTATTTGGAAGCAATAACTTTTGGAGTGTTGCTCCTTCATCAGGTGGTTGTCTACCATCTTATGAAGGAGCGGTGCTCCGAAAGCTAGTGCTTCCAAATAAACCTGTCGGCATGTAAAACAGTAATTGTTGCACATAAAATTCGAGGAAATCACCTCCAACAAATACCCCAAAAAAGGAGCAGTTATTACAGTCACAATTTTTCCAGTCCTCCATCTTGAATTGCCCAAAATGCATTGGCCAAGAAAAGTGGACAGTGAAAATATTATCTCAGATTACAAAGTGCTCTTGATTAATTTGACCAATGGGCTGAGGAGTGGCAGATGGAATTGAGTTTGGATAAATGCAAAGTGTGGTATTTTGGTGAAACAAAGAAGGGCAAGACTTATACAATTAATGATAAGGTCCTGGGTAGTGTTGTCGAACAGAGAAACCCAAGTGTTCAGGTATGTAGTTCTTTGAAATTTGTGTCACATGTAGACAGGGTAGTTAAGAAGATGTTTAACACACTTTCCTTCATTACTCAAACCATTGAGTATAGCAGTTGTGACATCATCTTGAGCTTTTACAGAAAATTGGTGAGGCTGATTTTGGAATACTACGTTCAGTTCTAGTTGCCATGCTTTAGGAAGGATATTATTAAATTGGAGAGGGTTCAGGAAAGATTTACAAGGATGTTGCCTGGACTGAAATTTTTGAGTTGTAGGGAGAGGCTGGAGAGGCTGGGACTTATCACTGGAGCATAGGAGGCTGAAGGATGACATTATAGCGGTTGTAAAATCATGAGGGACATAGATAAAGTAAATAGCAAAGGCCATTTCCCTCAGGTAGGGGAGTTCAAACCATATATTTAAGGTGAGAGGAGAACGATTTGAAAGGGACCTAAGGAGCAACCTTTCCACACAGGTGGGGTTCATGTGTGGAATGAACTACCAGAAACACTGGTAGATGCAAGTACAGTTGCAACATGTAAAAGACATTTGGACAGGTATGTGAATAGGAAATGTTTATATGGAGTTATGGGCCAAATGCAGGTGAGTGGGATGTGTTTAATTTGGGAAACTTGTTCAGCATGGGTGTGTTAGACCGAAAGATCTGTGTCTGTACTGTATGACTCTATGATTCTAGCTCTGTATTGGCTGTCTAGTGAAGTGCTCCCACTAGATGGATGACTTGTTTGCGATGCCTGGGAGTATAGGCTCAGTAGGACCTTCCTCATCTGCTGTAGCCCAACAATCCGAACAGGGCTCAGCATGTTTGCTAAGGCTTGTTGCTATGTCGGCTCCTCTTGCAACTTTTCATGAAATGGCTCGATGATAAGCTGAAAATATTTAGTCCTGCTGAAGAAGAAAGTCAAATAGAAAAGAAGGAATTGCTGAGCATAAATGTATTTGAACAGCATCAGGCAGAAATGTGCAGAACTTCTATTGATCTCTATTTATTGAGAATATTAAAGTGTCTCTTTAAATTTTCAAGCAGATTTTGCCAGTCAGGTTTGAAGCTAATATCATGAGGTATTGATCATTTTGTGAAACCTCAGTTCTACCCATTTAAAATGTTCCGGGGTTCTGATTATGTAATGGGACCAGATTTTAATATTTCTACTAAGTGTCTGGAAACTGGTTGGTGACTTCCGAAGTCAACAAATGTATTAAAACTGGGAATTGTTACTTGGGAATGGGGATAGGATGGTAAATGAATTTCATGTATTTTAACTGTTCACAAACCATGCTGCTGCTAGGTGGGACATTTAAAATCAGGGTTATTTCTCTTTTAAAGGGATGCCATTCTCTCTTTCAGGAAATTGTGCAATGCGTCATGATAATTTTGTTGAGACAGTAGTATTTTCTGAACTGAATTATTAGATAAATACATTTACAATTACAATGAACAGATTATTAGAAACCAGAGAAAGATTGGATACCAATGAATCTATTGATTAATTTTGGTGCATCCTTTGTATGAGTTGTAAAGCTATACAGCTAAACAATAATTGCTCTCATCCATAGGAGAATGGTTTTTGAGTAAATGCTGGGCCAAAATGTTGACTTATTAGTATAAAGATTTGCATATTAATTAGATGGAGCAGAAAATTGAAGATGGCTTAGCATTTGGGTAATTTACCCATGCTGATAACATAAAAGCAGTTAAGCATACACAATTCATCAGTCAGTATGTTAACAGATTTTCTTTTCTTAGCATTAAGTATTTGTTACACAGTACTACAATATACATATTAAAATATGTCAATGCGAAAAGGTTGTCTTGCTAATATTACTTTAAAACATTTGGTGGCAGTATAACCACATCCCCTTCCTGTTAGACTGTAGTCAATTGCAGCACAGTCTTCCAGTGACCTTTAGCATGTAGAGCTGCATTTATCATTGATCACAAGAGTAGATTGAAGGTATTTAGTTGTGTTTTACTTTCCACTTATAATTTCTGGTGGCACGGGAGGGGAATGAATACAGTTGTACACTTGGGAAATGTATCTGCCTCCATCTGGCTGCATAATACAGCCAGCTGTACAAAAACCTTGCAGGGTTGGTAACATGTTTTAGATCTTTAGACTACAAAGGAGAATGCTCACTTTCAAAATCTATTTAGTGTAAAAATACTTTCAGATATTTTTGGCGCTGTTTTTGCAGATTTCTGCATCTTAAAAATGTTTAAATACTGTACAATATATTTTCCATATGTGGTTCCACTTGTGGTTTTAGTTTATTTACAGTACTAAAATGAACTGAATTGAAAACTGAATCATAACTGATCATGCCACAAGTTTTGCATTCTTTTGCTCCTGTTATTCTTCTCAACAGCACCACTAAACACATTAAACTACGAGAGTTGGATGGTCTAAATTGAAGATTCTTAAGCATGGCCACGTAGCAAGAGGAATGATTTGAAAAGAATGAACAGTATACCCAAGTTATGCCTCCAACTTAAAATGTGATGCGTCACCTCTGCGTAAAGTTGTATGCAGAAAAGCATTGTAAACGAATGGAAGAGACAGCTTCTTCTAGTAATTCAATTTGTAATCAAGTTGTGAGGTAAATATAGGAGCAAATTACTGCAGATGCTGGAGTCTGTACTGAAAACAACAAATGCTGGAGATCTGATGAAGTGTCATCTGCTCTCAAAACGTTAGCTTGCTCTCTCTCAATGGGTGCTGCCTGACCTGCTGTGAGGTAAATATGTTCACCTACGGGAAGTTCTAGGCATAACTTGAGAGTTTTGGAAAATAATATAACTTTATGTGAACAACTATTGCAAACAAAGTATACTGGGTGGAATTTTAACCTGAATGAGCACATGGACTTGGATGCGGATGCTGATTGAAAACCTGTGAATACATTGGGAAATTATAATTGCCCACCAACGAAGACTCATAAAATAGTTACGGGAGAGAAGGAAGCCATTTTTCTTGTTTTGTTCATGCTGATTTTCTGCAAAAAACATTTCAATTAATCTCATGTCCTCACTTTTTCTCCATAGCACTGAAAATGTTTTATCTTTGGATAACTACACTATTTTCTTTTGAAAGCCGTGATTGAATCTCAATAGCATGCTGACTAAAAAATGTTGTTTCCTCATATCTTCTTTGGTTTCTTTGCCACTCTTCTTATTTTGGTGTTCTTTAATTCTCAATCTTTTATCCAATAGAAACAATTTCTCCCTATCTACTCTGTTTAGCCACCTATGGATTTTCAGGCACTGCTTCATGCTTTAATCATAAGTCATTAGGCTACTTGCGTCAGATCTCTTAGGAAAGGTGGGTTGGATAGTAATATATGCTAATAGCAAAATCAGACTGATATTTTAACTGATTTTTAAATTCAACAGCACGTCATGAGTTTCTTAAATTCCCTGAAACTTCCCAGTGAAGGCAAGGTGAGAACACAAGAGCAAATTAGGGGACTTCTAATGAGATGGCTGCATTAAAATATGGTTAGTAAGTTGGCGAGTTTTGAGACGATTTGTAGCTCAGGTTGAGGTTCTGGTTGTAGGTTTGATCACTGAGCTGCAAGGTTCATTTTCAGATGTTTTGTCACCCTACGAGGTAACATCATCAGTGAGCGTTTGGATGAAACCCTACTTTCTGTTTATGTGTTTAGATTTCCTTGGATTGGTGATGTCATTTCCTGAGGTGATGTCATTTCTTGTTCTTTTCTCGGGGGTGATACATGAGATCCAAGTCAATGTGTTTGTTGATAGATCTCCTCTTGGAATACCATGCTTCTAGGACTTCTTATGCATGTGTCTGTTTGGTTTGTCCGAGGATGGACGTACTGTCCCAGTTCAAGTGGTGTCCTTCCTCATCCATATGTAAGGATACTAGTGAGAGTGGGTCATGTCCTTTTGTGGTTAGTTGATGTTCATTTCTCCTGGCGGCTAGTTTTCTGCCTGTTTGTCCAATGTCGTGTTTGTTACAGTTCTTGCAAGGTATTTTGCAAATGACATTAGTTTTGCTTGTTGTCTGTGTAGGGTCTTTCAAGTTCATTAGCTGCTGTTTTAGTGTGTTGTAGTGATGCCATGAGGTCTGAGTAGTCTGGCAGTCATTTCTGAGATGTATTTGATGTAGTGGACAGTGGCTAGGGTTTCAGGACATGTTTTGTCTGCTTGTTGGGTTTGTTGCTGAGAAATCAGTGGACTGTGCTCATTGGGTACCACCACACACTGCAGCACAGAGGACCCACGCAGAGCAGAGGAAAATGACCTACACAGTGTATTCAAAAAGAACGGGTACCCAATGAACTCTTGGCATCATGGTAATGCACTAAAACAGCAGCTAATGAACTTGAAAGATCCTATACAGATAACAAACAAAACTAATGTCACTTACAAAATACCTTGAAAGAACTGTAACAAACACGACATTGGACAATAGGGCAGAAAACTAGCCACCAGGATACATGAACATCAACTAGCCACAAAAAGACATGACCCACTCTCACTAGTATCCTTACATATAGATGAGGAAGGACACTACTTTGACTGGGACAACACATCCATCCTAGGACAAGCCAAACAGAGACACGCACAAGAATTCCTAGAAGCATGGTATTCCAACCAGAACTCTGTCAACAAACATCTTGACTTGGATCCCATTTACCACCTGCTGAGAAAAAAAGGAAATTATGTCAGCACAAGAAATGACATCACTAACTCAAGGAAACCTAAACACATAAACAGAAAGTGGGCCATGCCAGCAGGGCTTCATCCAAAGGCTCACTGATTATGTTACCGAGTATGTTGATGAAGTGTCTGTAAATGAACCTTCCAGCACAGCGAGCAAACCTACATCCAAGGTTAGTAAGTTTGTAAATGACACCAAAATTGGTGGTATCGTGGACAGTGAAGAAGGTTATCTAAGATTACAAAGTGAACGTGATTAATTGGGCCAATTGTAGTTGGTGCAATTTCGGTTGGATAAATGTGAGGTAACATTTTAGTAAAACGAACAAGAGCAGAACCTATACAGTTAATGGTAAGGCCCTGGATAAGTGTTGTCAAGTGGGGAGACCTAGGGGTTCAGGTACATAGTTTTTTGAATGCTGTGTCACAGGTAGACAGGATGGTTAAGGTTTGTAGTATGCTTGCCTTCATTGCTCAGACCATTGAGTATAGGAGTTGGGACATTGAAGTTGTACAGAATATTGATGAAATCTCTTCTGGAGTGCTGTGTACAGTTCCAGTCACCCTGCTATAAGAAGGACATTATAAGGTTCGGAAGGGTTCAGATAAGTCTTACCAGGATGGTGTCTGGACTGGAGGTTTTGAGTTTTAAGGAGAGGCTGGATAGACTGGGGCTTTTTTCACTGGAGTGTAAGAGGTTGAGGGATGACCGCATAGTGGTTTATAAAATTATGAAGGGCATTGGACTTGTCTGTCTAATGATAGGACTTATAGATCATATAATTCTGTCCCCATTACCTCTTGCCACTTGCTACAGTGTTTGCGTGTGCACATGTGTGTAGTGTGTTTTGGGGCTGTGGTTGGGACTGGTAAGATGCCTTGTGTGAAAATCTTTTCACGTGAGAATACTGTTCTATGTCAGCAAACACATGGTCTTTAATGGAAGGTAGATCCAATTCCAGTAACAAGGGAACCTCAATGATTGGGGATCCCCTGACTGCTGCAGCCTCTACCTGCCATCATTGCCATTGATATCACCCAAGCATCTTCTGCCTGGATCACCATTGTGGATATGTTTTGGATTGCTCTTTGTCTGGTAATTGCCCTCTGAACTTACTGCCATTGGTGGCCCTGCCACGAGTTTCGAATTCCTAATTCCATCATTATTGGGTCAACAGAACACATAACCCATTCACAACAAGGTGGCAGTCCACAGAAAGGAGTGAGGTAAAAACAATGACTGCAGATGCTGGAAACCAGATTCTGGATTAGTGGTGCTGGAAGAGCACAGCAGTTCAGGCAGCATCCAAATAGCTTCGAAATCGATGTTTCGGGCAAAAGCCCTTCATCAGGGAAAGGAGTGGTTAAGTTAGCCAGTGGCAGGGGCATTTTAACAATGAATTTACCGCTGTGTAGGAAAATGTTTTCTGATCTTACTGGAACGCACAGTTAAGATTCCACTTTATATCTCACCTATCCCTTAATGAAGGTTTAAATTAGCTTTCTAGGGTAATAAGAACCTAGGAAGTATTTTCAACTGAATCAGAACAAAACTGGTTATGAGAAGTCGAAATTCTGTAAATGAAAGTGCAAGTAGCGGAAACAAATCCTGGAATCAACAGGATCAAATAACCGAATAGTGTTAAAAATTAAAAGCATTCTATCAAAGTGTGTGCAGCATCTGCAACAAGATAGGTGAATTGAAAGCTAGCATGCAGGTGTAGCAAGCAATTTTGAAGGCAAATGGTATGTTAGTCTTTATCACAACAGAATTTAACTACTGGAGCAAAGTATGCTGGCTGCATTGTATCAGTGACCGGTGAGGCCACATCTGGAATATTGTGTGCAGTTCTAATCCCTTGCCTAAAGAAAGACATGTCATAGAGGGAGTGCAGTGGAGATTCACCAGACTGATTTCCTGTGGGGGGTAGGACTTTCCTCTGAGGAGATATCGAGAAGACTGGGGTCTGTATTCTTTGGAATTTAGAAGAACGAAAGACAAATCTGTGGAAGCTTCCAAAATTCTTAAAGGGAAAGATAAGTGCAGAAAGGATGCCTCCCCTGGTTGTGGGATCTAGAATGGAGGAACACAGTCCTAAATGGTTTGCCATTTTATCTAAAACTCTTTCACTCAGAGGGTGGTGAATCTTTTGGCTCTCTACTCCAGAAGGATGTTGAATCTAAGTCATAAGTACGTTTAATGCAGAGATTCATTGATTTCAAATTACTAATTACATGAAGGAAAATGGGAACAGTACAGAAATATGATAGAGATGATCAGCCATGGTTTAGAATGGCAGTACAGGCGTGAGGAGTTGAATGACTTACTGCTGCTCCTACGCTTCTACTTTAGCCCCAACAGCTGTGCCCCTCCTCCAAACCCATTACCCCAAATACAATGCCATCCTACTTGCACAAATCTCCGATTCACACAAATTAATAGAGGGAAAGGAGGCAACAGAAAGGAGATAACGAAGCTGGAGGTCACGCACAGGATGTGTTTAAGCAGCATCTCAATTATACTTTATCCTTCCTCTCTGTCACTACATTCTTCAAATCTTTAGCTTCACGTAAGGAGGGAAGACACCTCTTGAAAATGAGGCATTACGTACTCTTCCAAATACCAGTACAGAAATTAACATTTCATATACTGTGCAAAGTACATGAAAGTTGTCTTTATTTGGTGACTCTTTCAGAACAGTGTACAGGAATGAACAGGTACAGTATAGAGATGGCTGACTTGAGGGCAAAATCATGCTTGTCCTCTGCTGAAAAGTGGGTAAAAATGATAGCTAATTTTAACCCCTAAAATGGACATGCTTGTGTAGGAAGCTAAAATGTTCACAATTTCAAATCAGAATAAGCCCTCCCACCTCCAGTTTGATTCGCATTATAATAAGGAATGGGAATTGGTTGTTGAGGGAAAATCAAACTCCCTAGTTTCCCTTCTATAACTTAGCCATTCTTCTCTGAGATTATAGAACATAGAACATAGAACAATCCAGCGCAGAACAGGCCCTTCGGCCCTCGATGTTGCGCTGACCTGTGAACTATTCTCAGCTCGTCCCTCTTCACTATCCCATCATCATCCATGTGCTTATCCAAGGATTGTTGAAATCTCCCTAATGTGGCTGAGTTAACTACATTAGCAGGTAGGGCATTCTCTGAGTAAAGAACCTGCCTCTGATATCTGTCTTAAATCTATCACCCCTCAATTTGTAGTTATGTCCCCTTGTACAAGCTGACATCATCATCCTAGAAAAAGGACTTTCACTGTCTACCCTATCTAATCCTCTGATCATCTTGTATGTCATTTCCATCAGCCTACCATGTGGAACCTTATTAAAGGCTTTACTGAAGTCCATGTATACCACGTCAATTGCCCTACCCTCATCTACATGCTTGGTCACCTTCTCAAAAATCTCAATGAGGTTTGTGAGACATGACCTGCCCTTGATGAAACCATGTTGACTATTATATCTCAGTAAATATTGGGGTTCTGAGCTCAGGAAGAATCTGTCCGAGCAGTTTGGAGCTCTGTCAGTAAAATTAGATGTTCTTATGGGCAAAAGTAAAGTGTTTTAAAATAATGAGACAAGTGGCTAGACTGTGAGAGATGGATATGTTGAATTTCATCTGCCACATATCTCTCTACTTTGCCAGTCTATGTCCTACTGAATTCTTCTCATTGTTTACTATATTTACAAGTCATCTGCAAACATTGAAATAATCCCCCGTATTCCTAGACTATCCCATTTACATGTATCAGAATGGATAGTGATCACAATGTTGACTTCTGAGGAACACTACTATATACTTCCCTCTTGTGTAACTCTGTATGTTACTGTCTGCTGTCAGTCTATTAGCTAATTTTGCATCCATGCTACCACTGTCCCCTTCATTCCATTTTGCTAACCAGTCTTTGATGTGCACCTTTGCCAAATGCCTTTCCCAATGCAACGTATATCAACAGGCATTAGATTAGATTAGATTACTTACAGTGTGGAAACAGGCCCTTCGGCCCAACAAGTCCACACCGATCCGCCGAAGCACAACCCACCCAGACCCATTCCCCTACACTTACCCCTTCACCTAACACTACAGGCAATTTAGCATGGCCGATTCACCTAACCTGTACATTTTTGGATTGTGGGAGGAAACCAGAGCACCCGGAGGAAACCCACGCAGATTTGGATAGAATGTGCAAACTCCACACAGTCAGTCGCCTGGAATTGAACCCAGGTCTCTGGCGCTGCAAGGCAGCAGTGCTAACCACTGTGCCACCGTGCTGCCCACTATTATTATTCTCATCTGGTATTTCATCTAATGACTCAATCCAATTACTTGAATACAACAATAGCTTTCATTTATGTCTTCTTTACTTTGATATAATATTCCAACTTGCTCCACAAAATGACATTTGACACTGAGGCACAGAAGATCTTGGGGCAGATGATTGTAAGCTTGATCAAAGATGTTTTTGTTTAGTATTTATGAATCACCAGAGCCAAGTGATTGCCTCCTCGTTTGTTGAGATTAAAATGATTAGCCCGCCACGTAGACTGTACAGAAGAAATTGCTCATTAATTTGCAGTATTTTTTGTGACTCTTCACAAGTACACAAGGAGTTGTACTGAGGCCAAGGAAGGAAGTTTGATATGCAACAGCCCTGGCTTGTCCTGAACTTATTAAACAAGGACCACCTGAACCGATCAGGTACCAATGTTCTGGCGAAGAGGATAAATAGGGTGGTCAGTAGGACTTTAAACTTCTGAGTTGGGGGGAAGGGAAAGTGAAAGCGACAGGGAGTATGGAGGTAAATGGAAAGATAAGCAGCAGGATAGCATGTTTCCAGGCGGATTTAAAATTGAGGCAGACTGAGAATGCAGAAAAAAGCAAGGATAACTTAGGACATATGACTTACAACATCTCTAATAAGGAAGTTAGCATTAAGGCACTTTACCTGAATGCTCGTAGCATTCATAACAAAGCCGATGAATTAATGGCACAGATAATAGTGAATGATTATGATGTAGTAGGCATCACAGAGACTTGGTTACAGGGGGGTCAGGACTGGCAGTTAAACCTCCATGGTTTTTCGACTTATCGAAAAGACAGAGAGGTGGGCAGAGGGGGTGGGGTTGCATTGTTAGTTAAGAACAAAATTAAATCTATGGTATTGAATGACATAGCGTCGGATGATGTGGAGTCTGTGTGGGTGGAATTGAGGAACCACAAAGGCAAAAAAACCATAATTGGAGTTGTGTACAGACCTCCTAACAGTGGTCAGGACCAGGGACGCAACATGTACCGGGAAATAGAGAAGGCATGTCAGAAAGGCAAGGTTACATTGATCATGGGTGACTTCAATATGCAGGTGGACTGGGTAAATAATGTTGCTAGTGGATCTAAAGAAAGGGAATTCATGGAATGCTTACAGGATGGCTTTTTGGAACAGCTTGTCATGGAGCCCACAAGAGAGCAGGCTATTCTGGACCTAGTGCTTTGCAATGAACCAGACTCTATAAAAGATCTTAAAGTAAGGGAACCCTTAGGAAGTAGCGACCATAATATGGTAGAGTTCAGTCTGGAGTTTGAAAGGGAGAAGGCGAAATCTGATGTAATGGTGTTACAGTTGAATAAAGGTAATTATGAGGGCATGAGAGAGGAACTGACTAAAATAGACTGGAAGCAGAGGCTAACCGGGAAGACACTAGAGCAAAAATGGCAGGAGTTTGTAGGTATAATTGAGGACACTGTACAGAGGTTCATTCCCAAGAAAAGAAAGATTAACCGGGGAGGGATTAGACAACCTTGGCTGACAAAGGAAGTCAGGAAATGTATTAAAGAAAAAGAGAGATCCTATAAAGTGGCTAAGAACAGTGGGAAATCAGAAGATTGGGAAGGATACAAAAGCAAACAGAGGATAACAAAGAGTGTAATAAGAAATGAGAGGATCAAATATGAAGGTAGGCTAGCCAGTAATATTAGAAATAATAGTAAAAGTTTCTTTCAGTACATAAGAAACAAACGACAGGCAAAAGTAGACATTGGGCCACTTCAAACTGATGCAGGGAGCCTAGTGATGGGAGATAAGGAAATAGCAGGAGAACTTAACAAGTACTTTGCGTCAGTTTTCACAGTGGAAGACATGAGTAATATCCCAAAAATTAAAGGGTGTCACGGGGCTGAGTTGAGTATGGTTGCCATTACGAAAGAGATAGTGCTAGAAAAGTTAAAAAGTCTTAAAATTGATAAATCTCCTGGCCCCGATGGGATACACCCTAGAGTTCTGAGAGAGGTTGCTGAGGAAATAGCAGAGGCATTGGTTGAGATCTTTCAAGAGTCACTGGAGTCAGGAAAGGTCCCGGATGATTGGAAGATGGCTGTAGTAACCCCCTTGTTCAAGAAAGCATCAAGGCAAAAGATGGAAAATTATAGGCCAATCAGCTTAACCTCGGTTGTTGGTAAAATTCTAGAATCCATCATTAAGGATGAGGTTTCTAAATTCTTGGAAGAGCAGAGTCTGATTAGAACAAGTCAACATGGATTTAGTAAAGGGAGGTCATGCCTGACAAACCTGTTGGAATTTTTTGAAGAGGTAACAAGTAGGTTAGATCAGGGGAACCCAGTGGATGTGGTCTATCTGGACTTTCAAAAGGCCTTTGATAAGGTGCCACACGGGAGACTGCTGAGCAAGGTGAGGGCCCATGGTGTTCGAGGTGAGCTGCTGGGATGGATTGAGGATTGGCTATCTAACAGAAGGCAGAGAGTTGGGATAAAAGGTTCTTTTTCAGAATGGCAGCCGGTGACGAGCGGTGTCCCGCAGGGTTCGGTGCTGGGGCCACAGCTGTTCGCATTATATATAAATGATTTGGATGAGGGAACCGGGGGCATTCTAGCGAAGTTTGCCGATGATACAAAGTTAGGTAGACAGGCAGGTAGTACTGAGGAAGTGGGGAGGCTACAGAAGGATCTAGACAGGTTGGGAGAGTGGTCCAGGAAATGGCTGATGGAATTTAACGTGAGCAAGTGCGAGGTCTTGCACTTTGGCAAAAAGAATATAGGAATGGACTACTTTCTAAATGGTGAGAAACTTAATAAAGCCAAAGCACAAAGGGATCTGGGAGTGCTAGTCGAGGATTCTCTAAAGGTAAACATGCAGGTTGAGTCTGTGATTAAGAAAGCGAATGCAATGTTGTCTCTTATCTCAAGAGGGTTGGAATATAAAAGCAGAGATGTACTACTAAGACTTTATAAAGCTCTGGTTAGGCCCCATTTGGAATACTGTGTCCAGTTTTGGTCCCCACACCTCAGGAAGGACATACTGGCACTGGAACGTGTCCAGCGGAGATTCACACGGATGATCCCTGGAATGACAGGTCTAGCATATGAGGAACGGCTGAGGATACTGGGATTGTATTCGTTGGAGTTTAGAAGATTAAGGGGAGATCTAATAGAGACGTACAAAATAATACATGGCTTTGAAAAGGTGGATGCTAGAAAATTGTTTCTGTTAGGCGAGGAGACTAGGACCCGTGGACACAGCCTTAGAATTAGAGGGGGTCATTTCAGAACGGAAATGCGGAGACATTTCTTCAGCCAGAGAGTGGTGGGCCTGTGGAATTCATTGCCACGGAGTGCAGTGGAAGCCGGGACGCTAAATGTCTTCAAGGCCGAGATTGATAGGTTCTTGTTGTCTAGAGGAATTAAGGGCTACGGGGAGAACGCTGGCAAGTGGAGCTGAAATGCGCATCAGCCATGATTGAATGGCGGAGTGGACTCGATGGGCCGAATGGCCTTACTTCCACTCCTATGTCTTATGGTCTTATGGTCACACTCACCATGGTAGTTCAAAGTCTGACATTTGATAGGGGCTTGACACAAGGAACTTGATGGTTTCCCATGTTTCCCATTCTTTGATCCAAAGGATGATTTCTGGTAGATCTTGCTTAGGAAAGTAGCTCTTTATCGGACACGAAGATGGAACGTGGTCATAGGTGGATTGACCAAGTCATTAAGGAATAACATTTAGGTGCAGTATAGATGGTTCCAATCAATTGGTGAAGCAGTGAATGTGGTGGATTGGGGAGAGGACATGAAGCAAGGAGAGAGGTTTCCAGTTCTGATGTACATTGTAGACATTTCTAAACATTTACATTCTAGACATTTACATTCAATGAATCTGTGCTGACTTTCATTATTACCCTGTACCTTTCCTATTGACAGTTATCTTACCCCAGATTATTGTCTCTGAAATGAGGCTGACTGGGCTGTAGTTACTATCGGATGGTTATAGCACTGAAGGAGTCTATTTCTGTCATGTCCACGATGTGGCTCTGCAAGACCAATCCACCTGCATTCCCCTGTCTTTTCCTCACAGCCCTGTTAATCTCACAAAAAACCTGGCATTCAAATACATGCAAAGGTGTGAACGTTAAAACATATAAATTAGAACATTGAACATAGAACATTACAGCGTAGTACAGGCCCTTCAGCCTTCGATGTTGCGCTGACCTGTGGAACCAATGTGAAGCCTACACTATTCCATTTTAATCAATATGCTTATCCAATGACCATTTAAATGCCCTTAAAGTTGGTGAATTTATTACTGTTGCGCGCAGTGTGTTCCACGCCTCTACTACTCTCTGAGTAAAGAAACTACCTCTGACATCTGTCCTATATCTATCATCCCTCAGTTTAAAGCTATGTCCCCTCGTGCTAGCCATCACCATTTGAGGAAAAAGGCTTTCACTGTCCAACTTATTTAACCGCTTGATTATCTTATATGCTTCAATTAAGTTGCCTCTCAACTTTCTTCCCTCTAAATAAAATAGCCTCAAGTCCCTCAGCCTTTCCTCAAAAGACCTTCCTTCCATACCAGGCAACATCCTAGTAAATATCCTCTGCACCCTTTCTAAAGCTTCCACATCCATCCTATAATGCAGTGATCAGAACTGTACGCAATACTCCAAAGTGCAGCCACACCAGAGTTTTGTACAGTTGCAGCATGACTTCGTGGCTCCGAAACTCATTTCCTCTACCAATAAAAGCTAATACACTGTATGCCTTCTTAACAACCCTATCAAGCTGGGTGGCAACTTTCAGGGATTTATGTGCATGAACACCGAGATCTCTCTGCTCATCTACACTACCAAGAATCTTACTATTAGCCCAGTACTCTTTATTCCTGTTGCTTCGTTCAAAGTGATTCACCTCAAACTTTTCCACATTAAACTCCATTTACTACCTCTCAGCCCAGCACTGCAGCTTATCCATGTCCCTCTGTATATCTGCAACACTCTTCATCGCTATCCACAACTCCACCGACCTTAGTGTCATCTGCAAATTTACTAACCCATCCTTTTATGCCCTCATCTAGGTCATTTATAAAAATGACAAACAGCAGTGGCCTCAAAATAGATCTTTGCAGTACACCACTAGTAACTGAACTCCAGGATGAACATTTCCCTTCAACCACCACTCTCTGTCTTCTTTCAGCTAGCCAATTTTTGATCCAAACTGCTAAATCACTCTCAATCCGATGCCTCCGTATTTTGTGCAATAGCCTACCATGGGAAACCTTAACAAATGCCTTACTAAATCCATATACACCACATCAACCACTTTATCCTCATCCACCTGTTTGGTCACCATCTCAAAGAACTCAATAAGGTTTGTGAGGCACGACCTACCCTTCACAAAACTGTGTTGACTATCCCTAATCAATTTATTCCTCTTTAGATAATTATAAATCCTATCTCTTATAACCTTTTCCAACATTTACCCACAACTGAAGTAAGGCTCACTGGTTTATAATTACTAGAGTTGTCTCTGCTCCCCTTCTTGAACAAGGGGACAACATTTGCTATCCTCTAGTCTTCTGGCACTATTCCTGTAGACAATGACAACATAAAGATCAAAGCCAAAGGCCTTCCTTGTCTTCCCAGAGAAGCCTAGGATAAATCTCATCCGGCCCAGGGGACATCTATTTTCACAATTTCCAGAATTGCTATCACCTCCGCTTTGTGAACCTCAATCCCATCTAGTCTAATAGCCTGTATCTTAGTATGTTCCTCAACAATATTGTCTTTTTCCAGCGTGAATACTAATGGAAAAAATTAATTTAGTGCTTCCCCTAACTCTACTGACTCCACACAACTTCTCACTACTATTCTTGATTGGCCCTATTCGTTCTCTAGTCATTCTTTTATTCCTGATATACCTAGAGAAAGCTTTAGGGTTTTCGCTGATCCTATCTTCACATGTCTCCTCCTGGCTCTTCTTAGTTCTCTCTATAGGTATTTCCTGGCTAACCTGTAACTCTCAAGCATCCTGACTGAGCTTTTATATCTTATCCTAACATAATCCTGCTTCTTCCTCTTGACAAGAGCTGCAACTTCTTCAGTAAACTACAGCTCCCTTGTTTGACCACTTCCTCCCTGCCTGATAGATATAGACTTATCAAGGTGACACAGTAGCTGTTCCTTGAATAAGCTCCAAATTTCAATTGTGCCCATACCCTGCAATTTCCTTTCCCATCCTATGCATCCTAAATCTTGTCTAATCGTATCATAATTGCCTTTACCCCAGCTGTGGCTCTTGCCATGCAGTATATGCCTATCCCTTTCCATCGCTAAAGTAAACATAACCGAATTGTGGTCACTATCATCAAAGTGCTCACCTACCTCCAAATCTAACATCTGGCCAGGTTCATTACCCAGCACCAAATCCAATGTGGCCTTGGCCCTTGTTGACTTGTCTACATACTGTGTCGGGAAACCATCCTGCACACATTGGACAAAAGCTGACACATTTAAAGTACTCGAACTATAGTATTTCCAGTCAATATTTGGAAAGTGAAAGGCCCCCATAACAATCACCTTGTTACTCTTGCTCCTATCCAGAATTACCTTTGCTATCCTTTCCTCTACATCTCTGAAACTATTTGGAGGCCTATAGAAAATTCCCAATAGGGTGACCTCTCCCTTCCTGTTTCTAACCTCAGTAGATGAGTCCTCAAATATCCTTTCTGCCACCATAATACTGTCCTTGATTAACAATGTCACCCCTTCGCCTCTTTTACCATCTTCTCTGTTCTTACTGTAACATCTAAATTCTGGAACCTGCAACAACCATTCCTGTCTCTGCTCTATCCTTGCCTTGGAAGTAATCACAGCATTGAAGTCCCAGGTACAGGGATTAGGAACAGGATTAGGCCCATTCATCCCTTCAAGCCTGTTCCACCATTTGATGATTATGGCTGATGTGATTAATACATTTCCCAATATCTTCAATAATCTTTCATCTCTTACTTATCAAGAATCTAAGTACCTTTGCCTTATACACATTCAAACTCTCAGCTTCCACTGCTTTTTGATGAAGAGATTTCCAAAGACACTCAAATCTTTTGTAAGAAATTTTCTTCCCATCTCAGTCTTACATGGCAACTGCTTATTTTTAAACTGTGATTCTCCTGTGAGATGAAACATCCTTTTCATAACCACAATGTCAAGTCTTCTCATATCTTCTTTTGTTTCACTCAAGCTACCTCTTACTCTTCTAAACTCCAGTATTACAAGCTGAGCATGTCAAACAACCCCTCATCACACAATCTCATTCCAGGGAATAGTTTAATAAATTTTCTCTGAACTGCTTCCAATGCATTTACATCCTTGTTTTAAAAAGGAGTCCAATATTGTACATGCCAATCCAGCTTTGATCTCACAGTACCCTGTGTGGCTGAAGCTTAATCTCCTTAGTTTTCTCACCCCTTGAAATAAATGATAACATTCTGTTAGCTGTCCTAATTACTTCCTGTATCTGCATGTGCACCTTTTGCGATTCATGCACTAGAACATCTAAATCTCTTTGCCAATCAGACAACAAAGAGAACAAGGAACAATATAACACAGAAACAGGCCTTTGGCCTTCCAAGCCTGCGCTGTCACATTTTGTCTTTCCATGCTAAAACTGTCTTCATCTACGAGGCCCATATCCCTCTTTTCCTTTCCTATTCATGTATTTATCTGAATGTTTCTTGAATGTTTCTTCTTTATTAATTCTGCCAAAATGGACAATTTCACATTTTCTCATATTGTACTCCATTTACCAGATATTTGACCACACAAGAAACATATCTGTATCCTGTTATGGCCTGTTTACATTCGCTTCACAACTCTCCTTCCTATCTATCTTTGTGTCCTCAGCAAAATTAATGACGTTACCTTCTGTTGCTTTGTTCAAATAAAATGTTGAGACCCCAGAACTCATTTCAGTGGCATACCACATGTTACCTCTTGCCAACCAGATAATGACCCATTTGATTGATTGATTTTTTTGTCAAGTGTACTGAGATACAGTGAAAAGCTTTGTTTTTGAGCAGTACAAGCAGATCATAATAAGCAAGGATGTACAGATCAAGAAGACTTAGACAGAGGCATACATGTTAGATTGCACAGGGCATGCGCTAGGCAAGATCAGCATTATTTGAGGCTAGAGAGTCCATTCATCAGTTTAATAATGGGTGGGAAGACGCTGTTCCTGAACCTGCTGGTGCATGTGTTCAAGCTTCTGTATCTTCTGCCTGATGGAAGAAGTTGTAGGAGATGATTTCAGGGTACGATGGATCTTTGATGATGTTGGTGGCCTTTCTGCAGCAGCGAGCTATGTAAATAGAGTCCATGGATGGAAGGTTGGCTTCTGTGCTGATCTGAGCTGTGCACATCAGTTTCTGTAGTTTCTTATGGTCCTGGGCAGAGCAGTTGCTGTACCAGGCTGTTATGGGTCAGGACAATATACTTTCTATGATGCATTATAGAAGTTGGTAAGGGTCCTTATGGACGTGCCAAATTTCATGTACCGCCTGAGGAAGAAGAGGCATTGTTGTGCCTTCTTGACCATCACAATTACATGGGAAGTCCAGGACAAGTTGTTGGTTACAGTCACTCCACGGAACTTGATGCTCTCCAACTTCTTAACCTCAGTTTCATTGATGTCGATGGGGGGTATGTTCTCCTTTTTTCTTTCTGAAGTCAATGATCAGTTCTTTGGTTTTGCTGATGTTGAGAGAGAGGTTGTTTTCATTGCACCATGTCACCAAGCCCTCTACCTCCCTTCTGTATTTTGACTCGTCATTATTAGATATTCATTCCATTACAGCGATCAACTTGGAGGTGGTGTTCTTTTGGAATTTGGTAACACAGTTGTGGGTGTACAGGAAGCTGAAAATCCAGTTGCAGAGGGTGCAGCTGAGACAGCGTTTTGAAATCAGTCTGGAGGGGATACTGGTGTTGAAAGCTGAGCTGTAGTCAATGAGCAGGAGTCTGGTGTAGGTGTGCTTGTTATCCAGATGCTCCAAGGATGAGTGCAGGGCTAGGGATAGGCCATCTGCTGTGGACCTGTTACGTCAGTAGCCAATTTACTGGGGTTCGAGGCAGGCTGAGAGATTAGAGTTGAAATAAGCCAAGATCAGCGTCTCAAAGCACCTCATGATTATTGAAGTCAGAGCCACTGGGCGGTAGTCATTAAGGCACATTGCATGTCCTTTCTCAGGCACGGGGATGATGATGGTCTTCTTAAAGCAGATGGGAACTTCAGCTTGTATGAGGGAGAGGTTGAAGATGTTGGTGAATACCTTTGCTAGTTGGTCTGCAGAGGATTTGAGTGCTCGGCCAGGGACACTGTCTGGGCCCTTTGCTTTCCTTGGGTTGACTCCCAGGAAGACTGACCTGATGAAGGGCTCTGGCCCAAACCGTCAATTTACCTGCTCCTCGGACGCTGCCTGACCTGCTGTGCTTTTCCAGCAACACACTCTCAACTCTGATCTCCAGCATCTTCGGACCTCACTGTCTCCTCCTGATATTTGCAGCGGTGACCGAAGGAACAGGCTGTTGGTGCAGGCGTCAATGTGCCACTGTCATTCTGCTCAAACCGAGTTCAGAAAGCATTGAGCATGTCAGGGAAGATTGTGTCTTTGTCCACTGTCTTGTTCTAATTCATTTTGTATCCTATGATGTTGTTTAAGCCTTGCCACAAGCGGCAGGAGTCTGTTCGGTAGGTTTGGTCCGCTAATTTGGACCAGTGCTAGCTTTTGACTTCCCTGATGTGCTGAGTTTCTGTTTCCTGTTATGTAGCCAGTCTTCTATCTGTGTCAGTATACTTCCTACTGCATTGTGAGATTTAACTTTCCACATTGGCCTTTGATGTGGCACCTTAACAAGTGTTTTATCGACATCTAAGAACAGTTTCATTTGCTATCATTTTCCTCATGTTTCCCTTTTTGTAGTCTTTATATGCCATTGCAATATCTAACAGCCATACATCCAAACACTCTTGCTTAATAATTATCTCAACCATCCATAAACAGCACCTCTGATATACATGTGTTCAGACCAGGTGTAGCATTAGTGACTGAAATCAACTAACTTATCAAAGACTGCGATTCAATTTTGTTTTGTGTGGCATGCATTAAGTCATTACTAGAGTGGGAAAATTTTAACTTTATACAATTGAAGTGGAATTGAATGCGACATTCAATTTCAACTACCTTTATCACGAGCTACTGAGTAACTCCAATAAAATCGTTGTATTTTGAAATTTCTTAGATTTAACTGCATGAATGTCTTAATGATCTGGAGAAAGTTTGAAAAGTTAAAAGCCTCTTGTGAACAACAGCCCAATGTAACATGTTAAAGTCCATACTCCACATGTAATTTAAATTCAAAAGATCTGGATAACCATATAAACAAGAAAAATGTTAATCTTTTATGTTGGTTGAATTTTCCTTGCATGTTACCTGTATTGATTCATGGGGGAAATAAGCCCCAAAACTAGGTGTGTGGCAAGGAGTGAAAATATATGCTGCGTGCTTTGTGAAAATAATTTGAGAAAAATCGTCTTTTAATTTGGAACAATTCCCTTTTCATTGTTTTTAGAAATGAGAATTTGCATTAAAATCGAGGTTGGTTTTGCATATATAATGATTTTCAAATGGTGTTCTCGATTTTCAGTTCGTAACATAATATTGATGAATACAAATAAATGTGTCAGCTAATCTGCAGTAAGTGTCCTATAAGATTAATGACAATGGTAAGGTGTTTCCCTTTGATATCCATTCTCAGAAAACTTGTGTGTCAATAATGTACTGTAGTAAATATTGTCATCGCAACAACTGCAGATCTTTATATATAATCAGTACATATTGTGGATCAAAATCTTTCAATTGTCTTTGGATGCATTTACAATTCCATTAGCATATCACTTGTCACCTTTGTTTGAGTATAACAGAATTTCATATTAATTGAAAATTGTAATTTAAAGAAAAGGCTCAAAAGTACGTCTGATATCTTTTAGAAACACTTGGAATATTTCACATAAAATAAATCACAGTCTTTACAATTCTATAAGTAAAAAGCCACCATTTTGGACTCAGCAAAATCATACTAGCAATATGAGATAAATGAATTTGTTTTGGGATTGCTTGCTGAAAGAAGATTAAAACATTAGGAATAAGGAGAAAATAGTGGCAAGAGGTTTTTAAGGTTCACCTGAATCACTGGATCAGATAATTTCCAGGATTGCTAATTATTCAACATTCCCTCTTTGTGATCCGAGACTGCTATGCTAGCTTATGTCTTCATGTCTTGATTAGCACTTATACAATCCTGTGAACACATATAGGAGTCCTGTAGAGCCAAAAGAATACTTTTTCCTAAGTGCTAATGACATGTAATATTGCTACGAGTAAATGAAAACTGGAAAAAGGTGATTGCACCAAATAAACCTTTTTTCAGAGATCAGCTCTGACTATCATTCAGTGGTAATAAAGTTTTATGGAGAGCAAAATTAGTTGATTGGGACATAAATGTGGAATTAAGTTAAAAGCGGAACTTCATAAACAAACTCAAACAGTTTGAAAGATGTGGTATTTCTTTTTATCATCGTGTAGAAATTTGACATTCCACAAATATAAAATTAGTTTTTCAGGCTCAGACAGATTAATCATCATTAATTATAAGTTTAGTACATCATTAAAAATTCAGTTAAACCTCATCATTAAGATTTCATCTTTTTTCAAGGGTACTTCCAGTGAAAACTAATTCAGTGACTTTTAATCAATTGAAATCAGAGGGGACTTCGATAGTGCTCCCTGTGAAGAAGATAGAATCACTGATAGAAACTTTGGGATTACGACACTTCTCATGTACAGACTTTTAGGAGTTTTGGATGTTACTTCAGAGGAATAATCACAGTGAATTGTCATTAATACTGCAAAATCTGAGACTTTATTTTCAGTCTGCATAATCACCAGAAATGTATTTAATAGCATTGTAATCTCATTTATACTATTGTGTTTAATCAAATTTCTTGCTAGCATATTTCACAGCTTAATCATTCTTATAATAAGGAGAAATTAATTTTGCGGCAAGCAAGAATCAGCAGTAGTCTGGATGTACTTACATGGAAATGGTTTGGTTGTTTCTTATGTTGCATTAAGTTACTGAAACATTCAGTTGCAACCTATTTCATATTTTGTAATAACTGACATTTAGGCAGGAGTTTGTGCTTGCTAGTTACTTTCCAGAAGTATAAACTACTAGACTGTCATTAACATTCAAAAAGAAGGCGCAAACCAACATATCTGTCCAAAATAATGTGATGATTTCCTTGGTGTAAAGCACCAAGACACATGACTTGTCTGTGACAATAATGAATCAGGTGGAATCTTACAACAATTGACGTTGGTTTCATGGTCGTTCCTGAGACCAGCTTTCAAGCCCAGCTTTACTACTTAATGGAATTTGGTAATTAAGTGAACTTAAATTCCATCATTGCCATTGTGGGATTTGAACCTGTCTCTCCAGAGCATTGGCCTAGGCCTATCGATTAGTAGTTAATGACATCAATATCCCCTGCTCCCCATGCCCAATATGATATCTGGAATACTGTGTGCTGTTATGTCTTTATATTCAAGGAATGTTATACATGTATTTCAGGTGTTAATGAGGGTTCATTGAATTTGTACCTGGAATGAGGGGATTGTCCAGTGATGAGATGTTGAGTAAATTGCTCCCATGTTATCTGGAGTTTAGAAGAATGAGTGGTGATCTCAATGATTTTATATATAGAGGATTCTGAAGGGGCTTGGTGGGGTAGATGCTGAGATATTCTTTCTTCTGGTGAGGAAATCAAGAACAGGTGAAACAGTCCTGGGATTAGGATGACCCTTTAAATCTGAAATAAAGAGAAATTCACTAAAAGTTTGTGCATCTTTCTATCCCAGAGGGTGGTGAATGCCTCATTCTTGAATACATTTATGTCTGTAATGAACACACTTTTGGTCTCTCAGAGAATCAACAGATATGGCTAACAGATGGAAAGTGATATTGAAACCCGGATTTAGTCATAGTGCTGGACTGAGGAGTTGCATCAGCTATCCTTGCTCTTGTTTCGTTCATTCTCTTACTTTGAGACTTTGAGCTTTAATTTTAGAAGTCCCTACCATTGGAAACATTCACTCAGAATCTACCCTGTCAAACCACTTAAAAAATCGTATACATTTCAATGTTATGTGTGTAAACAACTAGATATTCAAACACTTCATTCCTAGAATCAGTTTAATGAATCATCATACCCTGTCTACTAAAGCAAATATGTTTTATACAATGTTTGTACTTTTCCCAAGTATATTTTATGATAGATTATGAGCTGCACTGGAGCTGGAGCTCTGAAGTGGGATTGCGATTTGTTGGACAACTTTAATTTGGTCAGTGTCAATCAATTGTTAGTGACCATCATACCCTGAACAAAATGCATATATCAATAATAGTTATATATATATAAAACATATCCTGTGCATCTTGTATGAAGTCCACATCTGGATCAAATAGTTTATGAGAGATAAATCACTTGTCAGAGTTACCCTCAGTGTGTTGTGCTGCTGGGTCCTGTGTGTTATACTGCTGGCATTTACTGCACAATAGTTTATTTTCTGTAAACCACAAAGCATCTATTTCTTCAGATATTTAATGAAGCATATATTGTCCAACACACATCATGAATATATTATAACTTGAATATCTCTATAAGACATGCCTTTAAACGCATCAATACATGTTAACTTGAAGCCGTTCCCCTTATTAACGATAGTGATTCCTTCCATGTATTTTATTAGTTATGTTGCAAAATTTGTGATGTTTTTTCATCTTGTTGTAAAGCAGGAAACTCCATAAGACTGACAAACCATTCAAAATTTGAGTAATTTTAACAAATCTCTTATTTTTCTTTGACATCCTTGATTAGTAATGTAGTCATAAATATTGAAGTGGATATGCCACATATACTTTGGATTCATTTACTTTGGAAAAGCCAGAGTATGCTGTCCAAAAGAAAATGTTCATTCTGGGGCTAGAGTTTGAGACCAGTAATGGCAAAGATGGTAAATTTTCAATTGCCATTTCTGCTCATTCCCACTAATTCAGGGAAAGTGGCAGCGTGTTTTGCCCATCCCTGGTTGTCTTTGAGAAGGTAGTGCTGAGCTGCTTTCTTGAACTGCTGCTATACATCTGCTGTACGTGGACCCACAATGCTGTTAGGGATGGAGTTCCAGAATTTAAACAATCGACACTGAACGAGTATATTTCTAAGTCAGGATGTTGGATGGCTTGGAGGCAAATTTATAAGTGGTGGTGTTCCCATGTATGATCTACTTGTTCTTCTAGAAGGTATCAGTTTTGTCATTAGAAGTGCTGTCTAAGAAGCCTTAGTGAAATTTTACTGAGCATCTTATAGATCATACACATCGTTGTAGTGAGTGTTAGTGGAGACTGTGGATATTTATGGATGTGGTACCAATCAAGCAGGCTGCTTTGTTTAATAGCATGTCAAGTTTCTTGAGCGTTGTTGGACCTGCACTCAACCAGGCAAGTGGGAGGTATTCCATTATACTCCTGACTTGTGCCTTGTACTTGGTAGATAGCATTTGGCGAGTCAGGAGGGGAGTTACTCACTGAAGTATTCCTAGCCTTTGACCTGCTCTTACAGCCATTATACTTATATGGCTAGTCCAGTTGAATTTCTGTCAATAGAAGCTACAAGGATGTTGATAGTAGGGGGAATTTGTGCCTGAAACATATATTTTTGTTTGATGGTGCTACAATAATACTTCATAATGGTAAAATGTCATGTGCTATTAGCTTCTTGTACATGGGGTTTGTGAGTCAGCATGTATTATGCACCCAGTGCTAGAAACAAAAGAAATAGGATTTGGAGTAGATAATCTGGTCTCTCTGACATTTAATCAGATGATAGATGATTTTGCACGTCACCTTCCTGCAATATACCCATATTTCTTAATTTCTTCAGTACTAAAAATCTATTGATATAAACCTTGAATACATTCAAAAACGGAGATCCACTGTTTTCTCTGGAGGAAAAATCCAAAGGTTCACAACCTATTGTGAAATTTCTTCTCACCTCACTCCAAGATAAAAATCACACAACACCAGATTATGTCCAACAGGTTTAAGTGGAAGCACTAGCTTTCGGAGTGGCACAACCACCTGATGAAGGGGCGGCGCTCCGAAAGCTAGTGCTTCCACTTAAACCTGTTGGACTATAACCTGGTGTTGTGTGATTTTTAACTTTGTACACCCCAGTCCAACACCAGCATCTCTAAATCATCACTCCAAGATACTAATCTCTCATTCTGAAATTTTGAGCCTTACTTTTTGAATTCTCTACCATGGGAAACATTCATTCACTATCCACCCGTACAAATCACTTCAGAATTTTATGTTTCAATGTAACGTGTGTAAATAACTCAATTTTCAGTCACTTCATTCCAAGAATCAGATTAATGAATCATTGTATTCTTTCTACAAATGCAAATATGTCTTTAAATAATAATATGTAGATATATTATACATATGCATTTTCCTTACGTTTGATACTTCCCTTAAGTCCTTTAGTTAACCCCAAATGGTGCGGTTTTCCATTAAGATACTTCTCGGAAGCAGGAATCTAATTATTCTCAAATATTCCTTCAAGTATTTGCCACTCTGTCTCAGGTTTGATAGAGTGGCCTTGGATGCGGGAGCACTCAAGAGTCCAGAGCTTGGTAGGGAAGGGCCTAATGTAGAAAGAGGACCCTTAAGGAGTGATTTCAGCTCCCCACCTGAATTTGAGTATTGACCTGGTGGGCTTCTAACCTACTCATGAACTCTTCAACCCTGGCCTGAACTTGCCCACTTAAGTCCACAAGTGAAGCAACAGCAGGAGGGTCGCACCAAGACTCATTTGTTTTATGTAAAAGCATGGACAGATCCAGGTGTGAAGATCACCCAGGGTATTTTCTGGACACCTCTCCCCCCACCTTCAATTGTGCCAGCAAGGAGCTGCAAATTTGTGTCTAAGTTCTTTAAGTTTACAAAGGGAGAAAATGTAGTATTCAATTTTTCAATTGTTCAGTGTTTGATTATATGTGTCTGTTGACTATTCTCTGAGCTCTGTGCTCTTAGTCAAGTCTGGGTGCAGTTACATTTAGAACCTGAAATTAAACTGAGGTATGGAGCTGCAAGCTGTAACTTGGTCTGAGGCACAAAACACAAGAAAGGACAATGAGAGTGAACTGCTTCATGGAGTAATACATTGAACCAATGATGCACATCTTCTGGAGAACCTTTGGCTAATGATTAATTGAGAAAGCTCTCGATACTTGATAGGGAAAGGGGGTTGATGGAAAACAGTGACTTTAGGTTTCCTTTGTCTGTCTCAAAGATCAAGAAGCAGATGAGGCAATAACAAGGGCACTTCAACTGCTTGAGAACTAAGAGGAGGATGTGGAGAGACATTATCACATTGATCTAGTGTATCCTCTAACAGCACAGATACTCACACGTTGTGGAGGATAAGCCTGCAGTTAGAAAGGGTGACACCAGCTAGTGAACAAGGTATGGAAGCTTGCAAACAGCTGATGGAGACAGTGATGGCTGTAGTCATTTCCATTGGAGGAAAGAGGAATTCCCTGAGGTGCTCAGCTTAGAGCAGATGCCAAGCCTTAGGAGTACTGACGTCATCATCCGTATCTTTGTATTCCACACTCTGTACAATAATTTGTATGTTAAGATCTGCCTGTACTGCATGCAAAACACAACTTTTCACTGTACTTAGGTACATGTGACAATAATAATAAATCAAATCAAATAACACACTGGAGAAATGGTGTGAAATGATGTCAGCATCAGGGAGAGTTCCCAAAGATTGCTTACAGCTAGATGTGGGCAATAGAGGTGTCCCTTGTATTTGGCATATCAGTGGATATCAGACATAATGATACCCCACTTAGAGAGTGACACATACACACACACACATCCCACCCAAATAGTTGCAGGAGGTATATGCTGACCTGAATGGCCTTGCCTCAGCCATGACTTCTGTGGAGCAGTTGATGGATAAGATAAGCCTGAGATGCATGGAACCCTCAATAGATGTTTGAACCCTAATGGAAAACAGGGCAGCACAGGCTGACCTTAAAATTATGGAGATTCAATTGCCTGAAATCATTAAGAGTCCTCTTAGGGCATTACCACATTGACAGTAGCTTTTCAGTCCCTTTACTGGTAATACCGAGACAATGAGAAGCTCAAACAGCAGTGTCAGGTCTTGCATGGATGCAGGTGACACCGTCACATGTTGTGACCCTAAAGATGTCAGCCACTGAAAGGTGAAAGGAGTGGTCATGAGAGCAGAAAGGCAGGCAGCCTGCCCCCACAGCAGCACATGAGGACAGCAGCATGATGGAACACCTCCCATTACTTGGCTGAAACTATCTAGCTGCACTTCACTCTCTCTGGATTTGTGTGATGGATCAACATGTAAAGTGTAAGGTAATGTTTTGCCTCGGCTTGTTTCTGGAGTGCTTAATTCTGCCCCATTGGGATGTCACTAGCTGGTGACCTTTTGGCAAGGAAGTAAAGAATAGGTTTTCATTGCTCGATTGCAATGCTGAGTGTTTACCTTGAGATCCTGTCATGACAAGCAAATTAAGGTAAGTGTATTCAAAGAAAGGTCAAACAAGGCTGTGTCAGGGAGAGAAATTAATTACTTACATAGCCATTTAAAATAGATTGTGGTGAAGCTCAGGCTCAGAATGCTTATATATTAATTCATTGTACTATCAAGCAGTTTGGCTATTTTATATTGCATACTGGTAGAAATCAGCTACTATCCAGCCTTTCTTTACTTGAATACATTTCTCCCTCTTCTTGTTAGGTATGGCCTTCTCAACAACTAGAACTGATAGAAGAGGACATGGAGGAAGACTACTTCCTGAGGATAAAGCACCAGTAGAGAAACTGGTGCACCTGATGGGTTACACAGTGAATTAAAAGGGGACTTTGGGGACTGAATGCATGAATGATCAGGATTGTTAACTATTCAGAATGCTTGCTTGGCAGAAGGCAAGCCGGAATCCAACTTCTACTGAGGTCAGTGATGCAAATTTCCTTGGCTCAGTTGTTATGACATGGGTAATCTCCCCTCTCCCAATGCCCACTAATTCAAACCTGTAACCCAGAAAGGATTTAACCCGCGCTGTAATCTGTCAAAATTCGAGACTTTGAGACGAAAGGAACTATTCCCAAAAGTCACTATTTAACGTAAAAATTAACCAATTTTTTAAAAAGTCTAACAGAGAATAGTTCACTAACAATTAATTACAACTCCTTTCTCTAACCTACCTTTTACCGTCCCCTCTACAATACTAGCCTGATTAACCCTGCCCACCTCCCCCCCCACCCAACTGAAAAACTCAACTTTCAAAACAAGACAGCTGTGGAATCTTCACTTATCTTCCTCTGTCTTTTCTTCTTCTTAGGGATTCCTCTTTCACAGGTCATTGACAGATAAAGGTACCTTTCAGAGAGTTCTGACTAGCAGCCACCACCTATTGGTCTTTTGGCAGTTCTCCCACAATGGTTCAATTTGTTTAATATTTATACCCTAAAACATCAGATTATTTCATTGATATTAATATTGTCAATATACTAAATTCAAACTTGATTGGAGTTTGGCCAAATTTGAATTTTCTTTGTCTCCAGGCAACCCAGCAAATGTAGCTGTTCGACCAAATGTTACATTGTAACCTTATTCAGAACACTTGGTGCTATCTCAGGTAGTTCTGCTAGCTTTTGAATCTCTAAGCTTCAGTACCCCTTACACCTTTATAACACCTCCCCTCTTAAGAAAAAAAAATGAACCATCATAATGAAAAGATGGCTTCATTGTTTTTCCTTTTCTTTAAATGCGTTACCCTAACATATAGATAACTTTAATATAAGTTCACCTTAACATCTTTCCATATACCTGCGTGTGTGAAATCTCATCTAAACTTTATCTATTAAATCCGTGATAACGCATCAGCAGTTACATTCTAACAACCTGCACGATTTTTAAATTAAATGTCTGTAACATAAGATTCCAATGAAATAGTGTCATTCTTGTCTTTAAAGCATCTAAGAATGTAAGAGGATTGTGATCCATGTACACAACCATCTCCAACACATTGTTTGTGACATACAACATTTTAATGTGTGAGGCCAGTACCAAACTCAATAGTCCCTTTTCAATCGTGGATTATTTCCTCTGGTGGATGTTGAGCTTCTTCAAATAGTAACCAACTGGCAGTTCAATCCCATCCTCATCTTCCTGTAGCAGTATGGCTCCAACTCCTATGTCATTAACATAGATAGCAACTCTAAAAAGTTTGGTGTAGCTAAAACTGGTTTGGTGGTTAATCTGGCTTTCAAATGGTCGAATGGCTCCGGTCATTGTTCTGTCCACTGAGACTTTGTGTTCTTCTTCAGCAAAATTGGTTAACAGTGCCACTACACTGCTGAAGTTTGGAACAAATTTCCGACAGAATCCGTTGAGCCCTAAGAATCGAAGCACCTCTTTCATTGAGGTTGGTAGTGGAAATTTCGCGATGGCCTTCGTCTTTGCGTTCAGTGGGGTTAACCTTCCATGACTGATACTATGTCCCAAGAATGTCATCTCTGCTTTCGTGAATTCAGTTTTATTTAAATTTATTACTAGTTATTCAAAGACCTCTGCCAACTGTACCATGTGATTCTTTCAGGACTTACTAAAGATCACTACATTGTTCAAATAGTCTGTGCATTTGTTAACCCAGCCACAATTGTGTTCATAAGGCGTCAGAATGTGGCTGATGCGTTCTTCATTCCAAAGGGCATCACTTTAAATTGATATAACTCATCTGGGGTTACAAGTGCAGAAATTTCTTTTGCCATCTCTGATAAAGGTACCTGTCAGTAACCATGCATTAAGTCCAACTTGGTGATGTAACTGGCTTGTCAGACTTTCTCAATACAGTCCTTCAATTTAAGAATTGGATAGGAGTCTGATTTTGTAATGGCGTTGACCTTCCGATAATCCATGCAGAATTGTTGAGTCCTGTCCGACGGTTGGAGAACTCCACTCACTCTGGCTTGGTTCGCTGATGTCCTCGTCGAGCATGGCCTGCACCTCCTTCTGGATCTGTCTGGCTTTGAAAGGATTAAGCCAATAGCGGCGTTGTTTTATTGGAGCAGTGCTCCCAATGTCTACTTCATATACAATAGCATTAGTCTTCCACATCTGATACTTACGTATGTCCTTACACTGCAGTAAGGAATCTGTCAGCTGCGTTCTATGCTCCTGAGACAGATAGCTTATCAACCTATCCCACTTTCAAGGGCTTCTTCATTTTTAAATCTATTTTGAGGCATATCAACATCCACATCATCTGGATTAGATTCATCATTCTGCAGGGCAGTAACTAACACCTCCTTCTGCAGTTCTTTCTCCCTAGTGTAATATGGTTTCAACAAGTTCACATGCCATTCTCAATACCATTTCTTTCTATCTGGCATCTTTACTGGTTCCTGATGAAGGGAGTTTGCCTGAAAAGTCGATTTTCCTGCTCCTCAGATGCTGCCTGACCTGCTGTGCTTTTCCAGCACAACTCTAATCTAAACTCTGGTTTCCAGCATCTGCTGTCCTCGCTTTTGCCTATCTTTACTAAATAGTACACCTGACTCAACTTTATCTCAATTTGATAGGGGCACTAAACCTGGCTTTGAAGGGATCTCCTTTCACTGGCAAACAAATGCAAACACATCATCCCCTCAGGAAAACGTCTGAGTCTCAGAGCTTTTATCTGCCACCTGCTTCATTCTATGCTGTGCCCTGTTTAGGTGCTGTTTAGCTAACTCGCCTACTTGATTTAGTCTCTCCCTCACCTCCGATACATAATCTACGTGTGAGGTTTCTGACTTTGGTCCTGTCAATTTTTCTTTAATTTCAAAGGACCTCTCACTTCATGCCCGAATGTTAACTCTAAGGGAGTGAACTGAGTAGATCGGTTTGGGGTGTCTCTAATGGTAAACAATATGAATGGGATACCTTTATCCCAATCTTTCGGGTAATCCTGACAATATGCTCTCAACATGGTCTTCAAGCTCTGATTCCACCTTTCTAAAGCTCCCAGGGATTTAGGATGATATGTACTGGATTTAAGGTGCCTTATACCTAAGCTATCCATAACCTCCTTAAACAGCCTAGCAGTAAAATCTGACCCTTGGTCTGACTGAATCTCTGGGTAGCCCATACCTTGGGAAGAAAGCTACTAACTCCTCTGCCACCTTTTTGCCTTGATACTCCATAATGGAATTACCTCTAGAAATTTGGTAGACACATCCATTATGGTTAACAAATACTGGTTCCCACTTTTCGTTCTCAGGAGGGGACCTACACAGTCAATTATAACCCACAATAAAAGGTTCTTCAAATGTGGGAATTGGCAACAAAGATGCTGGTTTTATTGCCGCTTGTGGTTACCTACCATTTGGCATGTACGGAAAATGTTAACCACATCGTTATGCATTTCCAGCCAATAAAAATGCTTTTGTACCTTAGCCTGAGTCTTTCATACCCCTAGGTAGTCTTTCAGGTCTAAACACATCTGTTTGACCCTCTGCCTATTCAGGTTTTACCTGCACCGTTATTCAAACAGGGTGTCCGCTGACTGAACCTCAACTCCTTCATCTTTCTCTTTACTTTTCGCTTTGTGCTGTGACTTATGAGTGCGATCTGGTCACTACACAGTCTGGGAAAATGCCAGGATATTTCTGTGTTAACCTCTCAGTTTCTTGGTCTTCCTGGGGCTTCTCCAGAACAAGGAGTGTCACTCCCACCTTGGATCCTGCCAAATTATTCCCAAGAACAAACTGAATTCCTGGAACTGACACTTGGCCAATCACTCCCATTGTAGCTTCCTCAGTCTTGAGTTGGCCAGTTCCCCAACCTGACCTTACATAGGGGAACACTAAACTTCTGTCCATCTATCCCACACATTACCACACTCTCGGGTATCAGATCAGAAAGAATGCATAGTCACTCACCTCTCACTATTAGCGACTGGTTAAATCCTATATCTCTCAAAATTATAACTTCTTGTCCTTCTCCTCCTGTTCTTTGAGTAAACTTTACCCACAGAGGTGAATTCTTTGTAGAGGTCAGGTACTAACTCCATTCCTAGCCTCTCCCGAGGCTGTGCACTCTCTTGCAGCTCCTTGGCTCTTCTTGGGGTCTCCTTTACTACCTTCACTAATGCCACTGGCTCAGCTTCTTTTCCCACAGTGCCTTTCTTTAACAACCGACACTGTGACTTTACATGTCCCACTTTACCACTGAGGCCTTTCCACCCTCTTGGGTTTCTTTAACCAGTGGTAAATTCTTTCCAGTGTTCACTACTCTAGGTTTCATAGTGTAGGATCTCCCTTTCTCCCAACTTCTGTTCCTCACAGGATGAAATTCTGGCCAGAAACTTGTCTTTATGCACCAAGCTAAGAACCTTCACTCTTTCTTTTTGCTCTCTCTTTTTTCTCCATTTCTTCTCTCTTTGCTCAGCTGAGAACCTGCTCTCTCTCTCTCTCTCTTTATATTCTAATTCCATTGTCCTCAACTATAATTTAAGTTTCTCTATCTTGACTGTACTTGTCTGTTTCTCTGGCACATCCAAGTGTTGAGCAATTCCCTGACAATTTCAGCTTTACTTTTGGCCTTGGTTAAACCCAAATCTAACTTATTTGCTAATTCTAAAAGTATGGCCTTTTTCTTTACTTCTAAACTTCCTTGGCAAATGGGAGAATCATCAGAACCTCTTTAGCAATTTTAAGAGCCATTTCTCTCACTTTTAATGTAATGTAATCAACCACAAGTTACCAAAATTAAGCAAACTTTCTAACTTATGTTTTATTTAAAGACCTAGGACATTAATCAGCAAGTGTTTAACTCTGCTGGGATTTTACATACCCCCAAATCTATTCAAATCTGTCTCAACCAGTTCAACAACCAACAACAAGCCCCCAGACTGTTGCAGCACTGGGTAAACCTCCCCTGCTTAATTCAAACCAGCAACATAGAAATGATTTAACCCATGCTGTAATCTGTTAAAATTCAAGAGGCAAGGAACTATTCCCAAAAGTCACTATTTAAAGTAAAAATTAACAACTTTATTTTTAAAGTCTAACAGAGAATAATTAACTAACAACTATTTACAACTCCTTTCTCTAACCTATGTTTTACCTTCCCCTCTACAATACTAGTCCAGTAAACCCCCCCCATTAAGATTTACTAAATAACTCAAATTTCAAAACAAGCCAGCTGTGGAATCTTCACTTTGTATGTTCCTCTGTCTTCTTTTCTTCTTAGGGATTCCTCTTTCACAGGTCATTGACAGATACCAGTACCTTTCAGAGAGTTCTGACTAGCAGCCTCCATCTATTGGTCTTTTGGCAGTTCTCCCACAATGGTTCAATTTGTTTAATATTTATACCCTAAAACATCAGATTATTTCATTGGTGTTAATATTGTCAATATACTAAATTCAAATTTGATTGGAGTTTGGTATTTTGGGCCATAATTTAATTGGCCAAATTTGAATTTGTTTTTTCTTGCCTCCAGGCAACTCAGCCAATCTAGCAAATTGACCAAATGTTACATTGTTACCTTGTTCAGAACGCTTGGTGCTGTGTTGGGTAGTTCTGCTAGCTTTTAAATCTCTTAAAGGTACAGTACCCCCTACACCTTCATTACACAGTTTTCAAACAATGGTGGCTTCCTGCACGCATGTGATTGCGCATTGGAAAGCCTGTACAGGAACTGCTGTACCATGTCTAAATGTTTGGACAAGGCTTGTGCAGTGTTCGGTTCCAGGTAATTCACCCATTGCACTTTGCATTAAAGCTCGTGGACATGCCTATGAATCCTGCAGGTGGTCATTTCAATTTTTGCCAATTGTGCAACATCAATGACTTCAGTGAAAAGAGAGATTGGGCAGTGTATATCCTGGCAGCTAATCTGATGTGAACCATTATAAACAATCTGGAGATTAAAATTACCCTCTTCAGTTGTCTGTATCACCAACTCTTCAGCTTTGTTACAAGGTGACATTATTGTTATTTGCTCTCAGGGCTCCAGGACTAGATGGGAATTGCTCATATTATTGATCTTATACAAATTTCTTTCTCGCGCCTAACAAGGATAATACATCTTACCTTGTAGTGAGTGACGCTAAAACAACAAATGGTGGAATTGTGCCAGCCTTGTTGATGGTAATAACCTATCTCGTCTATTACCACCCCCTTAACCAATGCCCGCCATGATGCTACAAAGTCGATGCTCTATTGGCACAAATTAAGGGAACACAGGAATCTCCATTTCTGATACAGGGAATAGTTTTTGTATGATTTTAATTATTATACATTAGTCAGTTAGTAAACTTCTTTTCTCTACACTCTTGGAATGTGCGTTCACTATCAAGGTCAGTCTCTATTGTCTATTCTCAGGGATGTTGAGTAGGGTTGGCCAGTTATCTTTCTGAACCCATGTCAGTCTGTATAGTAATCATGCTCCCACCATATTTTTAAGTAGTGAGCTCTAATAAGCTTTGTTTTTGAGGTATTTCAAGCAGAATATTTGATTATTAAGATAGCACGAGGTGAAGTGTGCCCAACCAGGAGAAAGAGCAGACTCATGTCCTGTCAGGAGACCTTAGCTGACCAGCTAATGACGGAGGTAAACTATCTCAGCTTGGTCACAGTGACCAGGGAACTGGCTGTAGAGTTTTGACAGCTGTTGTGAAAACATCTGCAGTCAAATAACAATAATAAATAGTCATTGACACTGCCATAACTCTCACCTGTTGTTACTCTTGTAACTCATTTGTATATCAGACTGCAAATAACTAATGTGTTGTTTCGACATGATGTATCAGATAGTTGACTGATGCCACAACCATTACTTACCTCCTCTTCATTACCAGTGAATAATATAGCTAGTGTAATTGAATGGCTACATTTCTCAATGCACAAGAACCTATTGATTTCTGAGATATGTCCACCTGAAACCTCATACTCTTCTAGGAAACAGTAAGAGAACATGTTTGTGATGGTTTCATGTATAATGGCCCAGAAGGTGTGGGACTTTGATTCCTTGATGCAGCTTGAAAGTGTGACCTACTGAAATGTGAATAAGCTGTAAGGCCATGGAGGGCTCAGTGTCGGTGAACAGTAAGTACTGGACAGGCTGACATGTAATATTGAGGTAAAAACATGTAATATTAAATTGGGTCATTAATCATTGGGTATTTGCACATTTAAAGTGAACTGTTTTCTTCCATATCTGCTCCTGGATTCTGCAGATAGTTTATAAGATCATTGAGCTTAGCATTCCTGTCAGAGGAAGCCCCGACATGACAATCCCCACACAATAAGCCTGCCTTATCAGCCATCAACTGGGATAAGAGACTGTACTGTTCCACTCAACTGTTTGCACAGATTCCATTTCCTTCCATTTTGTGTTTCAACATTAGATTAACCTTGCTTTTTTTTATTGTCACTTATTCATCCTCATGTAGCATTTGGAAAAATGACAAGTATTTAAACATATTTTTAGCCCTTTCTTAGCCTTTAAAGGTTGACTGTCACATCAAATTTTTGTAAATGTGGTGCTACACCTCAATCATCAACTATATGGAGAAAATAAGCCTCCTGAAGCAAGTCTCTCCTAACTAGTTATTGGTTCTATTGTGATAGATCTGTTGCCAATGTTAGTGCCTGCTGTGACTCGTGAACTTCGGTTGCCCTCTGTGCTTGTGAAGCCACAAGACATTCATTCAGAAAGCTCCTGCAATATTCCCTTCTCTCCTCCCAATCACAATCCTTAACCTTCATTTTTCTCACTAACTCCTTGTCTGATCTGCAGTTAAATATGCTTCCTGCGCTTGCATAGCTGTGCTAAGCTGCACCTTATTAATGTTAACAAGTTCTATTGATCTTCCTCCTAACAACATCTACCTCTTTTTGCAAGTGGATTGGACTACTTTTGAAGTGTGAAGTGCTAGAGAAGTAATAAATAATATGCACATTTAATTTGTTGATATGTTGTCTTAAAGTAGTTTTCAATGTTGCAGAGAAATATTAGTGCTTTGGTTTTAGAATATACTTTTGAGATATGATTGCAACATTTTATCAGCAGTAGCCTGTGAACCTAACTTTTCAAAAGCTGGACAGTAGCACATGGTTATGGTATTGGAAAAGTAATCAAAAGACTTGAACTAATGATCTGAAGACAAAACCTTACCATGTTTGTTGGGAAATTTAAATGCAATTAATTAGTTAAATAAAACTTAAATGAAAAGAATACAGTATCAGCCATGAAACAATGATTACCGTATTGCCATAAAAACACGTCTGATTCACTAAAGTCCTATAGAAAAGACATTTGCCGTCTTCACCTGATCTGGCCTCCAGATGCACAGCTATTTGGTCATCTCTTAGTTGCCCTCTGAACTGCCTGAATGAATAATTCAGCTACTTCAAACTTCAACAAGAAATCTAAAAGGAATAAAATTGGATAGATCGCTCAGCATCAAACTAGGTACCAGATGGAACAAAACCTGCTCAACCTCCTATATATATATATACTGTCCATGTCCATTTCCAGAAAGTATTTGTTAAGGTGCCTTATCAAAGGCAATTGTGAAAAATAAAATTCATGGTATAGGGCATGAAATATTCGCATGGTTAGAGGAGTAGTTAGCCAACAGGAAGCATAGAGTAGGCATAAATAGATAATAGCAAATTACTGCGGATGCTGGAATCTGAAACCAAAGGAGAAAATGCTGGAAAATCTCAGCAGGTCTGGCAGCATCTGCAAAGAGAGAAAAGAGCTGATGTTTTGAGTCTAACTAACCCTTTGTCAAAGCTAAAAAAAGGGAGAAATAGGGAGGTATTTATACGAGGCTGAGAGAAGGTGAGTCATGGCTCCAGAAGCAAAGATAGCAATAAAGAGGTGACAGTGACAGTGCATAGAGAGATTATAGGGGGATTAGGAGCTGTGAATGACCAAGGCTGAAGCCAGTGCTCTGTGACAAAATATGTGGGGGATGGGGGATGGGTGAAGCAGAGGCAAAATGGAAAACAGGGGAGAAGGGTAGCAAAGGGGGAAGAGGAGAGGAAAAAGGTGATGAGAGAGTGGGGAGCAAGAGAAAGAGAGACAGTCAAAAAATATGAGGTACAGAATAGCGAAAAAAAATTTTAAAACGGTAAATAAAATAAATGAAATAAAATTATGGAGCAGAATGAAAACAGAGGGGTCAAGATGGGATAATCATCTCAAGTTGTTGAATTCAGTGTTGAGACCGGCAGGCTGTAACATGCCTAGTCGGAAGGTGAGATGCTGTTCCTCCAGTTTGTGTTGAGCTTCACTGGAACATTGCAGCAGGCCAAGGACAGACATGTGGGCATGGGAGCAGGATTGTGTGTTAAAGTGGCAAGCCACGGGAAGGTCTGGGACCAGACTGCGTATAGACTGAAGGTGCTCAGCAAAGCGGTCACCCAGTCGGCGTTTTGTGTCTCCGATATAGAGGAGACCACATTGGGAGCAACGATTGCAAGAGACCAAATTGAAAGTGGTACAAGTGAAACGCTGCTTAGTCTGAAATGAGTGTCTGGGGCCTCGGATGGTGAGCATGGAAGAGGTAAAGGGGCAGGTGTTGCACCTAACACCTCTCCGATCACACACGGCACCTTCCCAAGCAATCGCAGAATCTCTCTATGCACTGTCATTATCACCTCTTTATTGCTACCTTTGCTTCTGGAGCCATGACTCACCTTCTCTCAGCCTAGTATAAATACCTCCCTATTTCTCCCTTTTTTTAGCTTTGACAAAGGGTCAGTTAGACTCGAAACGTCAGCATAAATAGATAATATTTTGGTTGGCAAGATATAACAAGGAGTATGCCACAGGGATTAGTGCTGGTGTCTCAGCTTTTACAGTTTATATAAATGACTTGGATAAAAGTATGAAGATGATTTGGGATGGTTGCTAAGTTTGCTGCTGAGACAAAGACAGGTAGGAAAGCAAGTTGTGAAGAACACATCATCATATAATGAGGCTACAAAGGGATGTAGATAGATTAAGTAAGAGAACAAACATCTAGCAAATGGAGTGTGATGTGGGACAATGTGTAATTACCCATTTTGGCAGGAAGAATAAAATATAAGCATGTTATCTAAATGGTGAAAGATTTTAGAGCTGTGAGATGGCAGAGAGACCTGAGTGTTATGACTAGAGTTGACATGAGGTTCTCCAGATCATTATAGTTCCAGTTGGGATGACCAAAGTGTTAAGCTCCAGGGTGAAGAGAGATAACTGGCTCCCTTCTTTTTTCACACACCTTGGTTACAACAAGGTTGGTTTATAAAAGATCCCTTCCCTTGTGGTGCCTTTCTCCAAGACCATGTGAATTTGTGTTGCATAAGGAGCCAAGTTAACTAAGCTTTCTTGAATTCACAAAATGAGTGCATTTATTGACTACTACATAGAAGAAAAGCTACCACAACACAAATTCGCAGACTAGAAATAAGAGGTGAGTCCGAAAAGATAAAAGAAACAGATATATGGATCAGTCTCTGAATTGTCCGTGAGGAGTTGACAGGTGTACATAGGAACCATTACTCTGCAAATTATTGACAGTGTTGATGTTGGTAGTTGAACAGTTGGTTTTATGATCCATAGTTTTGTTCATTGGTTGAGATTCTCTCGTTCTGATTACAGCATTTGCGGAGAGAGCATTTGTTTTATTCTGTTTTCTTTTTAATTGGTTGGTAGCATTCTAAGTGTGAGAGGGTTTTTGCCTGAAACATAGAATGAATTAGGGATATTTCTTTGATTGTGACCATCACAGCATGCTAATGCTCAAACCCAGGCTAGTGCACACAAGACAATTCAATCCGGCCAGTTCACTCGAGTAGAGTAGAGTTGTCTAGAGAGTCTTGGTGAATTTTGCCATGCAGCTTGTTAATAATACACACTGCTGCTACTCAGTGTTAATTGTGGAGGATGTGAATGTTTGTGGATGTGGTGCCAATCCAGCAGGCTACTTTGTCCTAGATGGTGTCAAGCTTCTTGAATATTTTTGGAGCTGTACCCATTCCATCATGTTCCTGAATTGTGCCTTGTGGACAGGATCTCAGGAATGGGGAGGTGAGTTACTTGCTTCACCATTCAACATTCACTCCATTTCTACCAGTGATGCACAGGGCCAAGAGTATGTCTCATCCTGAAGATGTGTGGCAGCAATTCACCAAGGGTTCTGTGGCAGCAATTTCTACATGAGTCAACTCAATCACTCAGAAAGGCAAAAATGGCAGATGCATAGGACTGTACAAGGTCCCCTGCAAGCTATTCATAATCCTGACTTGTAAATATATCACTGCTCATTCACTGTTGTGGTATCAAAGTCCCCTCTTCGCAAGTCCCTCTTGCAAATGCACCTATTCCCCACAGTTCAAGAAAACATTCACTGGCACCTTCTCAGGGGCATTTACGGGTGTGCAATAAATTCTGGCCTAGCCAATGATGCCTACTTCCCATGAACAAATAATCAGAAAACCTGGATCATCCATGAACTGCTCACATTATCCCATGATGCGGTTGTACTGTATTTACTTACATCAGCCTGTTCAGACATATTCTGACATATTTTCCAAGACAGGTAGGATTTGAACCCAGACCTCCTGACTCAGAGGTGGGACACTTCCACTGTGTCACAAAACCCTTAATTCACTAGGTTTATCATGATTATCACTTGTACTTTAGTCTTCTCCATATAAAGGCATGCATTCTGTTAAGCTTTCATAATTATATTAGTTATAAAAAAGTTATGGAAAAGAAAAGGCCTCCCATGCAAGTTAATGTTCTTAATTGGAGTAAGGTAGGTTTTAATGGTATGAGACAAAAACTTTCAAAAGTTGATTAGAGTAGATTGTTCATAGGTTAAGAGTCGACTGACAAGTGGGAGGCTTTCAAAGTGTGATAATAAGAGTTCAGAGTCCTTATTTTCCTACTAGAGTGAAGGGTAAGGCTGATAACATTGGAGAACAATGGATAAATAGAGATATTGAGACTTTAGAATAAAAAAGAATCATATAAGAGATAACTGAGGTCAAATGAATTTCTTGAAGAGTATAAAGAGTGTAAGGGCATTGTTAGGAGGGAAATTAGGAAGGAAAAGAGGGGATGTGAGATAGCATTGGCAGAAAAGGTTAAGGATAATCCAAAGGGATTCTCTGAGTACATTAAGTGAGCATCTAGAGAGAGAGTAGGGCTCCTTAAAGATCAATATGGCCATCTTTGTGTTGAACTTCAGGAGATGGGAGAGATGTTAAATGAATATTTTGCATTGGGTTTTACAGTGGAGAAACAAATGGAGGCTAGAGAGCTCAGGAAAATAATATTGATGTTTTGAAAACAGTTTACATTACAGAAGAGGAAGTGCTGGTAGTCTTAGAAAACATAAAGATGGATAAATCACTGCGACCTGATTAAGTTATGCCAAGATGTTGTGAGAAGTTAGCGAGGAAATTGCAGGGTCCCTCGCAGAAATATTTGTGTCATTTGTACCCACGGGTGAGGTGTCAGGGGCCTGGTGGGTGGCTAATGTGCCTTTACTTAAGAAAAGCAGTAAAGAGAATCCTGGGATCTATACAGCTATGAATCTGACGTCAGTGGTGGGTGGTTTATTGGAGGTGATTCTGAAAGATAGGCTTTACACACATATGAAGAGGCAGGCTCTGACTAGAGATAGTCAGCAGTGTTTTATGTGAGATAAATTGTATCTCACAAACCTGATTGAGTGTTTTGAGGAAGTAATCCATAAGATTGATGAGGGCAAAGCAGTAGACATTGTTTTCATGGACTTCAGTAAAGTCTTTGAGAAGGTTGCACATGATTACGGAGATCTTGATCAATTTGGTCAAAGGGCTGAGGAGTGTCAGATGTAGTTTAATTGGATAAATGTGAGGTTTTGAATTTTGGTAATATAAACAAGGACAAGACTTATATACTTAATTGTAGGGCCCTGGGAGTGATGTCGAATAGAGACACCTAGGGGTTCAGGGAGATAATTCTTTGAAATTTGCATCACAGCTAGACAGGGTAGTTAAGAAAGCATTTAACACACTGTTAAAAGTCATAAAAGGTTATAATCCAATAGGTTTATTTAGAAGTACTAGCTTTCAGAGTGCTGCTCCTTCTTCAGGTGGTTGTAGAGTATAAGATTGTAAGACACAGAATTGAAAGCAAAAGTTTACAGTGTGATGCTAGCACGCTAGCTATCATTGCTCAACTTTGAGTATAGGAATTAGGATGTCATGTTGAGGTTGTACAGGATGTTGGTGAGGTCTCTACTGGAGTACCGTGTGCAGTTCTGGTCACCCTGTTATAGAAAGGATATTATTAAATTGGAGAGGATTCAGAAAAGACTTACCAGGATGTTGCCAGGAGTAGAGAATTTGAGTTATAAAAATAGGTTGATAGGCTGGGACATATTATGCTGGAGCATAGGAGGTTGAAGGGTGACTTTATCGCGGTTTATAAAATCATGAGGGGCATGGATAATGTGAATTGCAAAAGTATTTTTCCTCGGGTGGGGGAGTTCAAACCTGGGGGCATAATTTTAAGATGAGAGGAGAAAAATTTAAAGAGGTCATGAGGGGCAACTTTTTTATACAGAGAGTGGTTAGTGTGCTCCTCGGATACTGCCTGAACTGCTGTGCTTTTCCAGCACCACTCTAATCTAGACTCTGGTTTCCAGCATCTGTAGTCATTATTTTTACCTATGGAATGAAATGCCAGAGGAAATGTGAATGCAGGTACATTTAAAAGACATTTGGATAAATTCATGAATAAGAAAGTATTGGAGGGACATGGGCCAAATGTGAGACTAGTTTAATTTGGGAACATGATTGTTGTGGATTAGCTGGACCAAAGGGTATGTTTCCATGTATGACTCTATGACTCTATTTCTTGTATCTGTTCATGCTATTTTAATGATTTTTAATATTTTAATTTGGTCACTGGTGATAGAGTCCACTACATACAAAAAGTGCAGAATGAATAATTGAACTTGGTATTCTCTTGGGGTCCCAATTATTAGAAAAGCCGGTCTCTGGCTAATCCGATTCATTCTACACGATATCAGGAAATAACTAAGTGTACCAGATATAGCAAGAACAATGCGTGCAACAGATATACCCTTGCAAAGCTGCTCCAGTATAGCTACAACTTTAGTGACTACCAACAAAATG
Source organism: Chiloscyllium punctatum (assembly GCF_047496795.1). NCBI lineage: Eukaryota > Metazoa > Chordata > Chondrichthyes > Orectolobiformes > Hemiscylliidae > Chiloscyllium > Chiloscyllium punctatum. Next base: position 37,623,987 of record NC_092764.1, read on the forward strand.
GAAAATTATCTAAGTATATTCGGTTCATAAAAAGAAGAACATTTCCAATTTGGCCCATTATCAGTCGACTCTCAACTGGGGAAGTGATGCAAGTGTCTTTGACTACCAAGTAGCACTTACTGTCCAAAACCCTGCTCAATAATGCTCAGTGTGTGCATACCACAACCACTCAGCTCACAACCTAACTTCAGCATTGTTCCAAATATGGACAAAGGAACTCAGTTTTAAACATTGGATGAGAATGTCTGGCCTTGACATTAAACTGAAATCAATGGGAATCAAGGTGAAAGTTGCTTATTAGCCGAAATCATACTTAGCCCTAGTTATTTTGTTTCTGGGGTCCATTTATCTCAGCCTCAGCCTCCTCCTATTACAGGGGTTCCTCAAAACAATGTCCCACATTCAACATTTTCAGTTGCTTCATCAATGATCATTCCTTCATCATAAGGTCAGATTTTGTGATGCTTGCACACTGTTAGTTTCCTTTGCAGCTCCAGCATGGATTTGTGAAGGGTAGGTCTTGCCTTACAAGTCTTATTGAATTCTTCGAGGAGGTGACCAAGCATGTGGATGAGGGTAGAGCAGTGGATGTAGTGTACATGGATTTTAGTAAGGCATTTGATAAGGTTCCCCATGGTAGGCTTATGCGGAAAGTCAGGAGGCATGGGATAGAGGGAAATTTGGCCAATTGGATAGAAAACTGGCTAACCGGTCGAAGGCAGAGAGTGGTGGTAGATGGTAAATATTCAGCCTGGAGCCCAGTTACAAGTGGAGTTCCACAGGGTTCAGTTCTGGGTCCTCTGCTGTTTGTAATTTTTATTAATGACTTAGATGAGGGAGTCGAAGGGTGGGTCAGTAAATTTGCAGATGATACGAAGATAGGTGGAGTTGTGGACAGTGAGGAGGGCTGTTGTCGGCTGCAGAGGGACTTAGATATGATGCAGAGCTGGGCTGAGGAGTGGCAGATGGAGTTCAACCCTGCCAAGTGTGAGGTTGTCCATTTTGGAAGAACAAATAAGAATGCGGAATACAGGGTTAATGGTAGGGTTCTTAGTCAGGTGGAGGAACAGAGGGATCTTGGGGTCTATGTACATAGATCTTTGAAGGTTGCCACTCAGGTGAATAGAGTTTGTAAGAAGGCCTATGGAGTATTATCGTTCATTAGCAGAGGGATTGAATTCAAGAGTCATGAAGTGATGTTGCAGCTGTACAGGACTTTGGTTAGGCCACAGTTGGAGTACTGTGTGCAGTTCTGGTCGCCTCACTTTAGGAAAGATGTGGAAGCTTTGGAGAGGGTGCAGAGAAGATTTACCAGGATGTTGCCTGGAATGGAGAGTAGGTCGTACGAGGATAGGTTGAGAGTTCTCGGCCTTTTCTCGTTGGAACGGCGAAGGATGAGGGGTGACTTGATAGAGGTTTATAAGATGATCAGAGGAATAGATAGAGTAGACAGTCAGAAACTTTTTCCCCGGGTACATCAGAGTGCTACAAGGGGACATAAATTTAAAGTGAAGGGTGGAAGGTATAGGGGAGATGTCAGGGGTGGGTTCTTTACCCAGAGAGTGGTGGGGGCATGGAATGCGCTGCCCGTGGGAGTGGTAGAGTCAGAATCATTGGCGACCTTTAAGTGGCATTTGGATAGGTACATGGATGGGTGCTTAATCTAGGTTAGAAGTTCGGCACAACATCGTGGGCCGAAGGGCCTGTTCTGTGCTGTATTGTTCTATGTTCTATGTTCTATGTTCCTCATATAATGAAGTGCTGCATACCCATATTTAATAAATCCTGAACAGCATTCGGGCTTAAACTGGTCAGTGGCGTGTATAGCAAGGTTGACAGAGCACTGAAGAATTTCATTGAGTGTGCATCATGATTGACGGCAAGTTTTGTTAGTGTTAACACAACTGCTTTCCCAGGAGTCTCACTTTTCAAGAATATCAATCTCCATAGTGATTAGACTGAACCCAAAGAAAATATAATTTTTTCATTCCTGAGATTGGACAACACTGACAAACCATATTGGTTGTACATCCTTAATTGTATGTGACTCCACAATCCATTAGGGTTAAGCATTTCAAAAGTTCACTGAGTTCTGAGTCAAGGAAAGTTCGCAAGGTGGCCAGGTCTGTCAATCAAAAGTTGGCGCAGAGGCAGAGCGGAAGAGTCAGACATCGCACAGAGCCGTAGTAATAGGGGACTCCATCGTGAGAGGAACTGACCGGGGTTTTTGTGGCAGCAGATGGGATTTAAGGTTGGTGTGTTGGCTTCCTGGTGCCAGGGTGAAAGACATCGTGGACAGAGTGCAGGAAATCCTCAAGGACAAGGGTGAAGAGCCAGAGGTGGTGGTACATGTCGGCACAAATGATGTCGGGAAGAAGAGGAGGAACATACTACAGCGGGACTTCGGAGAACTAGGAAGAAGGCTGAAAAGCAGGACGTCCAAGGTGGTTATCTCCAGTTTGCTTCCAGTTCCTCGGGCTGGAGAGGCCAGAAACAGGGAGATAATGGACTTGAATGTGTGGTTGGGGAACTGGTGCAGGAAGCAAGGATTTAAGTTCTTGGATCGCTGGAGTATGTTTTGTGGTAAGCATAAATTCTACAAGAGAGACGGTTTGCACTGAATAGGTTAGGAACCAGCATTCTGGCAGGCAGGTTTTCTACTGCTACACCACTACATTTAAACTAAGTAGCGGGGGGAGGGGACAAACTGGATGTTTAAAAAGGAAATTGAAGGGAAAGTTAGAACAAGAGAAGTCAAGAAAGACAACTGTATCAATGAGGCAGAAAACTCGGAAAGGGATCATGCTGTAAGGTTGCGGGAAGTAGGGGTTGATGGGAAGGGTGAGAGCAGTAACAAATTAAAAATACTATACATGAATGCACGAAGCATTAGAAATAAGATGGATGAGCTTGAGGCTCTTTTGGAAATTGGCAGATACGATATTATGGGGATAACTGAGACGTGGCTTCAAGTGGACAGGGCCTGGGAAATGAATATTCAAGGCTACACGTGCTATCGTAAGGACAGACTGACGGGCAGAGGGGGTGGGGTGGCCTTGTTGGTAAGGGAGGATATTCAGTCCCTTGCACGGGGGGACCGAGAGTCAGGGGATGTAGAGTCAGTGTGGATAGAGCTGCAAAATACTAAGGGTAAAAAGACCCTCTTGGGAGTCATCTACAGGCCCCCAAACAGTAGTCTGGATGTCGGATGTAAGTTGAATCAGGAGCTGAAATTGGCCTGTCGCAAAGATGTTACTACAGTTGTTATGGAGGATTTTAACATGCAGGTAGACTGGGAGAATCAGGATGGTATTGGACCTCAAGTAAGAGACTTTGTGGAGTGCCTCAGAGATGGATTCTTAGAACAGCTGGTGCTGGAGCTGACCAGGGAGAAGGCAATTCTGGATCTAGTATTGTGCAATTAACCAGAAAATTGATCAGAGACCTCGAAGTGAAGGAGCCATTGGGAAGTAGTGACCATAATACATGAAGCTTCAATCTGCAATTTGAGAGGGAGAGGGTACAGTCGGAAGTGACAGTACTTCAGTTGAATAAAGGGAACTATGGAGCTATGAGGGAGGAGCTGGCCAAAATTCAATGGTGCAATACCTTAGCAGCGATGACCGTGGAGGAACAATGGCGGATATTTCTTTGTATAATGCAGAAGTTGCAGCATCAGTTCATTCCTAAAAGGAAGAAAGATCCCAGGAGTAGGCATGGGCGGCCGTGGCTGACGAGGGAAGTTAAGGAACATATAAAGTTAAAAGAGAAAAAGTATAACATAGCAAAGATAAGTGGGAAAACTGAGGACTGGGAAGCTTTTAAAGAGCAACAGAGGATTACCAAGAAGGAAATACGCAGAGAAAAAATGTGGTACGAAGGTAAACTGGCCAATAATATAAAGGAGGATAGTAAAAGCTTTTTTAGGTATGTGCAAGGCAAAAAAATGGTTAGGACTAAAATTGGGCCCTTGAAGACAGAAACAGGGGAATATATTACAGGGAACCAAGAAATGGCAGAAGAATTAAATGGGTACTTCTGATCTGTGTTCACTGGGGAAGACACAAGCAATCTCCCTGAGGTAACAGTGGCTGAAGGACCTGAACTTAAGGGAATTTATATTTGCCAGGATTTGGTGTTGGAGAGACTGTTAGGTCTGAAGGTTGATAAGTCTCCGGGGCCTGATGGTCTACATCCCAGGGTATTGAAGGTGGTGGCTCGGGAAATCGTGGATACGTTGGTGATTATTTTCCAGAGTTCGATAGATTCGGGGTCAGTTCCTGAGGATTGGAGGGTGGCTAATGTTATGCCACTTTTTAAGAAAGGTGGGAGAGAGAAAGCAGGAAATTATAGACCAGTTAGTCTGACCTCAGTGGTGGGAAAGATGCTGGAGTCTATTATAAAGGATAAAATTACGGCACATCTGAATAGTAGTAACAGGATAGGACAGAGTCAGCATGGATTTATGAAGGGGAAATCACGCTTGACTAATCTGCTTGAATTTTTTGAGGATGTAACTCTGAAGATGGATGCAGGAGATCCAGTAGATGTAGTGTACCTGGACTTTCAGAAAGCTTTTGATAAAGTCCCACACAGGAGGTTAGTGAGTAAAATTTGGGTGCATGGTATTGGGGGCAAAGGACTAGATTGGATTGAAAATTGGTTGGCTGATAGGAAACAAAGGGTAGTGATAAACGGCTTCATTTCGGAATGGCAGGCAGTGACCAGTGGGGTACCGCAGGGATCCGTGCTGGGACTGCAGCTTTTTACAACATATGTTAATGATATCGAAGATGGTATCAGCAATAACATTAGCAAATTTGCTGATGATACAAAGCTGGGTGGCAGGGTGAAATGTGATGAGGATGTTAGGAGATTACAGGGTGACCTGGACAAGTTAGGTGAGTGGGCATATGCATGGCAGATGCAGTTTAATGTGGATAAATGTATGGTTATCCACTTTGGTGGCAAGAACAGGAAGGCAGATTACTACCTCAATGGAATCCATTTAGGTAAAGGGGCAGTACAGAGAGATCTGGGTGTTCTTGTACACCAATCAATGAAGGCAAGCATGCAGGTACAGCAGGTCGTGAAGAAGGCTAATAGCATGCTGGCCTTCATAACAAGAGGAATTGAGTATAGAAGCAAAAAGGTGCTTCTGCAGCTGTACAGGGCCCTGTTGAGACCACACCTGAAGTACTGTGTGCAGTTCTGGTCTCCAAATTTGAGGAAAGACATTCTGGCTATTGAGGGAGTGCAGCGTAGGTTCACGAGGTCAATTCCTGGAATGGCGGGATTACCTTACACCGAAAGGCTGAAGCGACGGGCTTGTATACCCTTGAGTTTAGAAGACTGAGAGGGGATCTGATTGAAACGTATAAGATTATGAAAGGATTGGACATTCTGGCAACAGGAAACATGTTTCCGCTGATGGGTGAGTGCCGAACCAGAGGACACAGCTTAAAAATATGGGGTAGACCATTTAGGACAGAGATGAGGAGAAACTTCTTCACCCAGAGAGTGGTGGCTGTGTGGAATGCTCTGCCCCAGAGGGCAGTGGAGGCCCAGTCTCTGGATTCATTTAAGAAAGAGTTGGATAGAGCTCTCAAAGATAGTGGAATCAAGAGTTATGGAGACAAGGCAGGAAGAGGATACTGATTAGGAATGATCAGCCATGATCATATTGAATGGCGGTGCAGGCTCGAAGGGCTGAATGGCCTACTCCTGCACCTATTGTCTATTGTCTAAGACCCAACTTCAGAGAGTACAAATCCATTTTGACCCATTTCTCTTCATGGGTCAATCCTGTTAGCCTGAGAACAAGTCTGGTGAATCTTTGTTGCATTCTGTCTGTAACAATATCTTTCCTGAGATAAAGAGACTAAAACTGCACATGGTACTCTGGATGCTGTGTAAGTTCCTATACAATTGAAGTAAGACCTCACTACAGCTCTACTCAAATCCTTTTGCAATAAAGTCTAATTTTACACGAGCCTTCCTAATAATTTTCTGCACCTACATGTTAGTCTTCAGTGACTTATCAACAAAGACATTGGATTAGTGGGGCTGGAAGAGCACAGCAGTTTAGGCAGCATCCAAGGAGCAGTGAAATCGACGTTTTGGGCAAAAGCCCATTCCTGATGAAAGGCTTTTGCCTGAAACGTCGATTTCGCTGCTCTTTGGATGCTGCCTGACCTGCTGTGCTCTTCCAACCCCACTAATCCAGAATCTGGTTTCCAGCATCTGCAGTCATTGTTTTCACCTTATCAACAAAGACACCCAGGACCCTTTGTAAATCTACACTTTCCAATTCCTTAGCATTTAAGAAACACTCTGCTCTGGTTCTTCTACCAAAGTTGATACCTCACAATTTTCCACATTAGATTCCAAAAGATTCTTATCTTTTCAATAAACCTGTCCAAATCATCCTGAAGCCATGTTACATTGTTCTCACATGCCTATTCCCAATTAGATTTGTATCATTCCCAAATTTATATATATTACATTTAGTCCCTACATCCAAGTCATTGACATATATTGTGAACATATGGGGCACAAGTATGGAACCTTGCAGTACACAACCTCACAATGTGACAGTCTCCCATGCATTCCTACTGTATGTTTCTGTCTGTTAGCCAATTCGTTATTCAGACCAGTAAATTACTATCTATCCCATGTACTTTAATTTCTCTAATCAGCCTCATGTGGGAGACTTTAATCAAAGCATGCTGCAAATCCAAATATACTACATTCATCAGCTCTCCTTTATCAATTTTGTTTGGAACATCTCCAAAAAACTTCACCACCTTCATCAAAAATTATTTCACATTCATTAATCCATGCTGACTATGTCCAATCTGATCATTATCAACCAGATGTCTATTTATCCCATCTTTATATTTGATTCTAATAATTTTGCTATTACTGATGTCTGTACTTTCCTGTTTTTCCCTTCCCCACCATCTTAATAATGGCAGGACAACTTTTGCTACTGTCCAATTCCAAAAACTCATTCCAGAGTCTGTAAAATTGTGGAGGTTAATTACCAATATATCAATGATCTCTGTAGTCATTGCCTTCAATGCTCTGTGATATAGAACATTAGGTCCTGGGGGTTTATCACCTTTCAGCCGCCTTAATTTTTTTCAGTATAATCTTCTTAAAAATACTTATTTCCTTCAACTCCTCATTCTCTCTATCCTCTTGGTTTTCTTATTCTGTGAAATTTCTGATAACTTCCTTAGTGAAAAATGGGCACAAAATAATCATTTACCTTATCTGCCATTTCTCTATTCACCATTATAAATTCACCTGACTCTGCCTGTAAAGGACCCACGTTCATGTTAGGTGACTGTTCCCTTTTTATTATATATAAAACATGTACAGTCCAATTTTTTATGATTTTCACTAGATTACATTCATTGTCTATTCTCAAATATTAAAACTAATGTTGATCTTGCGTTTTGTGAGCCTTTTGCAATAAAGTCTAATTTTCCACCAGCCTTCCTAATAATTTTCTGTACTTACATGTTAGTCTTCAGTGACTTATCAACAAAGACACCCAGGACCTTTTTGTTCCTTTGCAGCCGTAACTTTGTATTCCTCAGTCTGTTTGATCACCCTATGATCTTTATATGCTATGATCTGTCTGTATGGCATGCAAAACAAAACTTTTCACTGTACCGAGGTAGATGTGACAATAATAAATCAAATCCAATCCTGTTCTTTATGTGTTTCTTGGTCTTCCTTGATATGATTTAATGTATTACTGTCACATGTGCTGTAGTACAGTGAAAAATGTTGACTTGTATGCTCTACAGTCAGATTGTACCAATCAAGTGCATCAGTGTAACAGAACATTGTGCAGGATACAATGTAACAGCTCTTTTGTTGCATTCTAAAAATCTCCCAATCTTCAGAATTAGTTATTTCTAACAATTTTATAATCCCTTTCTTTTAATCTTCTATAATCCTGAAATTCCTTTGTTAGCCACAGTTGACTGATTTTTAATATATTTTTGCATCTTGGAGGAGCTTATAGATACTATTTCCCACGTAAACATTCTTTAAAGACTTTCCATTGCCTATTAACAGTAATACTTTTTAATGTATTTTTCCAATCCACCTCAGACAATTTGTACCTCACGCCTTCATTATTTCCCTTATTCAAATTTAACGTGCTTGCTTCAGAATGAACTATTTCACTTTCCAATGCAATATAAAATTCTGTCATATTGTGTTTACTCATCCTTAAAGGTTCTTTCAAAACAAGATTGTTAATTAACCCTTTTTAATTACAAGATCTAAAATAGCATGTATTCTAGTCGATTAAATATACTGCTCTATAAAACCATCCCTAATATAGTCCAGACACCCATCTTTCCTAGCTTTAGTGCTTAATTGGTTTGTCCATTCTGTATGCTGATTGAAATCATCTATGCTAACTATATTTCCCATGCTACATGCTTCCTTCATTTCCTGATTAATATCATGCCCCACATTACATCTGCTATTTAAAGGTCTATAAATAACACTAACCAATATCTGCTTCCCATTGTCGTTTCTTAGGCCCACCCAAACAGATTCACACATTATTCTTCTGATCTGAGACTCTCCCCAACAAACACATTGATCACATCCCTTATTATCAGGGCTACTCCACCTCCTCTTCCTTCTTGTCTGTTCATCATAAGTGTTGAATATTCAGGTTTCAGTCAGAAACCATGCAACCATGCTTTTGTCTCCAAGAAGATTAACAGATCTTGTGGTACTCTCTAAGAAATTAAATTTCTTTTTCTGAGTCAAAGAGTTTTTCATGTATGGATAGAAACCCTCGGAACGTAGAAACTAGGAGCAGAGGTAGGCCATTCAGTCTGTCCATCCTTCAGTATAATCATGGCTGATTATCCAACTCCGTACCCTGTTCCTGCTTTCTCCTCATACCATTTGATTTCTTTAGTCTTAATGAGCTATATCTAACTCCTTCTTGAAAATATTCAATATTTTGGCATCATCCATTTTCTGTGACAGAGGATTCCACAGGCTCATCATTCTCTTGATGAAGAAAAGCCTTTCCTCATCTCAGTTCTAAATGACCTACACTATTTTCTTAAGGTATGACCACTGGCTCGGGACTCCCCTGTCACTGCAAACATTTTATTGTGTTTACACTCACCAATCCTGTTAGAATTCTATAAGTTTCTATGAGATCACCCCTCAATCTTCAAAACTCCAGACACTTCACTCTTTGACTTGTTGTGACCACACAGCCATCAAACATCAATCTATTCATCTCGCCATCCACATAATCCAATTATCCAGCACTTGTCCTGTAGCCTTTGGGCTATGGCATTTCTGGTGTTCATCTAAATACTACTTAAATATCCTGAGGGTTCCTGCCTCTACCACTCATTTAGGCAGTGAGTTCCAGATACTCTCAATTCTCTTGAGGAAAAAACAGTTTTCTCAAATTCCCTCAAAAGCTCTTGCTTCTTACCTTAAAACTGCTGCCTGTTTATTCACCACTCTACGAAGGAGAAAGATTTTCCCAATTTCCCTCACAACTTTGTACACATCAATCAGATGCTCCTTAAGCTTTCTCTGCTCAAAGAAACACAATTCCAGCCTATCCAGTCACTCTTAACAGCAGAATCACTCGAGCCCAGGCAAAATTCTCGTGAATCACCTCTCTGGCCCCTCTGTTGCATTCGTATCTTTTGTATTGTTGCCCACCATACTCCAACTGTGGTCAGATTAGTGTTATGTATAGTTCCAACATAATCTCCTTATTCTTACCATCAATGCCCTGACTATTAAAGGAAATTATCCCATTTGCTTTCCCAACCACTTTATTTGTCCTGCTGCCTTCAACATGCATGCCAAGTTCTTCTGACCTACTGTACTCCTTAGAGTCCTATCCTTCAACATATATTCCTTTGTCTTGTTTGTTTTCCAAAAATGCAAAATCACCTCACACTTTTCAGGATTAAATTCCACTTGCTATTGTTCAGCCCATCTGGCCAGCTTATCCTGTGGTCTAAGCTATTTACACACCAAGGATTTTTGTGTCATTTGTGAACCTACTGATCATGCCTCTTGTATTGAAGTCTAGATCACTAATGTACACAACAAACAGCAAGAGCCGCAGCACCAGTCCTGTGATACCACTGGACACATGCATCCAGTCACAAAAACATTTTTCAACCATCACGCTCTGCTTCTGACCACTAAGCTAATTTTGGATCCAGTTTTTCAAATTGTCCTTAATCCCATGGGATATTAGCTGATTTGCCACATGAGACCTTGTTCATGTAGGCCACATCAACTTCACTACCTTATCTTCACACCAAATTAACTGAAAAATTCAATTAATTCTTGTTGATACATTGTACATGGTTTCACTTCAGAATCAACTATGCTTTGGAGCTGCTTAAGTAAGTTGTTTAAAAATAAAAGTTATTTCTTTATCTGAATACTATATTAGCTCATTAAACAGCAGCATGCCACTTGGAAAAGAGGGATACAATAGTTGACAGAGTATATTACTTTAGGCTGTCCCACCAGTTCCCAAGTTATTACTGCCTTGAGATCAATGCCCATGACCTGATGCTACAGATTGTCCTTAGCATTTCTCCAACTAAGGTCAACCAATTCAACAGAGATCAGGGATCAAATCTAGGTCCTTCTTGGTCAGTATATCCCAGACACTGAATGGGAGCAAACCCAAAAATATGATAAATGTCTTCATATACTTCATGAATTTATTTTTAAAAATTTGTTGTTGAGTCTGGATTTGAAAATAGAATGGTTGCATTTTCCATTAGTATCGAGTGATCGTTGTATCAACTTGTAATGTGTACAGTTATTGGAATTAGTTCCTGCAGTATTTTTTGAATTACAAATGGTGGAAGAAGTATTTATAGATATTGCTTGTTGTGGTGAAGCTGCTCCTTTAACAAGGTTATGCTATTCTTGGCTTTTTTTTTCAGAAAGGTCATAAAAGACATGGACTCCAAAAAGTTTGGGATTGAAGGGTTTCAAGGCCAATTTGATAATAGCTAGCCGATACTGCCTCAGAGAGAAGGCTTTCAAGTTAAAAAAAACACTTGTGCAATGAAAGGGGTATGGCCAGTTCTCCCAGCTCAGCTTGTCTCTGCTTTGGTTTGGTTTTTAACAGTGTTAAACAAAAAGCTGCTGGACCCTAAAGAAACAGGTCCATGCTGAGCTATCTCTGACGTCTCTCCTGTAAGAATATGTGTTTGATTTTACCTTTTGTGCCAAGGGCTGTTTATGGGGATTGTTGTAAGAATTGGGAACAACATCATTAAGTTGGTAAAATTATTTGGGTTTTTGGATAGGTCAAGTTATTCGGTATTCTGTTCTCCTTTCTTTGTGTTTCATTTACTGATCTTGTAAATACATTCTGTTTTGTTTAAAACTACATGATTTGACCAACTGTATCCCTCCTGGAATATCTGGGTTACACCTGCTTAAAACAACTCACAAAGTTAGGGTCTGGGCTACTTTCTTGAAATGTTTTGAGGGGGTCTGGCCTGGTCCATAACACCAATGTTAGGATCTCAATTGTTTATAATCTGTCATAATGTCCCGGAGGAAAGTGTATTGCATCCAAGTTGTTTATGATACAAAAATAAGCAAGAGGTCCATAAGTGACTGGGGGCTTTTTGTGGGATTTGCTCTACAGTTCTGATTTGGGATTAGGGTTGTTGGATTTGACGGCTGTGAGTGGTAGTTGTTAGTGTCATTTGTTCTGGGTGTTGATTTTGGTTGGTTTAAACATTGCTTGGAGTTTTCTGGGGGTGGAAGAAGTGGCTTCGAGAGTTTTACAAAAGATGATTAAGGTCAAGCTGCTGGAATTAGTAGGCAAGCTGGGGTTGGAGCTACCTCCTTCCATGAGGAATGGAGAGATAATTTCAGCAATAGCTCAGTGTTTAAATTTGCTGGAAACACCACCAGAATCTTTAGAGATGGCAAGAATTCAATTGAAAATGAAACAGCTTGAATTAGAGGCAAATGACAAGGAAAGGGCAACAGAAATGAAACAGTTTGAATTACGATTAAAAGCAGAAGAGAGAAAAAGAGAGAGAATTCGAACTTCAGGATTTGGCACTTAGACAGGAAAGTCAGCTGAAAAGGATGGAGATGAAGGCTGAAGGTGAGGAAGAGAGTCAAAGGCCTGGTGAGAAACTGTTCAAATATATTCAAGCATTGCCTCCATTTGATGAGAAGGTTGTGAAAGCCTTTTTCATCTCATTTGAAAAGGTGGCTAAACAAATGCAGTGGCCAGTGACCATGTGGGTTTTGTTGATCCAAATAAAACTTGTAGGTAGAGCAAATAATGAGGTATTCACATCACAATCAGAGGAGGTATCTGGGATGTATGACGGGGTGAAGGACGCCATCTTAAGTTCATATGAGCTTGTGCCAGAAGCCTACAGACAACATTTCAGTAATCTAAGGAGGGACCCTGGGTTAATTTACATTGAGTTTGAAAGAATCAAACAAAGTAATTTTGATAAGTGGAGAAGGGCATTAAAAATAGAGCAAACCTATGACGCTCTTAGAGAGACAATTATTTTGGAGGAGTTCAAAAATAGTGAAAACTCATGTGGAAGAGCAGAGTGTTAAAACGGCAAGAGTAGCAGCTGAAATAGCTGATGGTTATGAGTTGGTCCATAAATCAATTTCAATCCTTGAGTGATAGAAATTTGGTGAAAAGAGGAATCCGTAAGTGAAAAGGGAAAGCTAGATCTCGGTGAACATCATAAGGATAATTTACCCCAGGGTATAAAGGAAACCCTTGAAGGGGACAGAGAAGTTAAAAAGCTCTGGTGTTTTCGCTGCAGTAAAGTAGGTGTCATGAAATCACAGTGTTGGTGGGTTAGGAAAAGCACTAAGAAGCCAGATGTAGGAAAACAGGATAAGCCAGTGAATTGTGTTGGAGTGGTAATAGAAAGCACAGTGGAGGCACCAGAGTGTTTTGAAGAACTATTGCCAGAAAAGGTACTGGTACCTCACAGTGAATCAAGAAGCACTCAATTGTCTAAAGTGAGGTTAGAGTGTCCAGACAAGAGTGGGGAAGTCGTATTAGGACTACTGATTAGATTCTCTACAGTGTGGAAACAGGCCATTTGGCCCAACAAGTTCACACCGATCCTCCAAAGATTAACCCACCCAGACCCATTCTCCTACATTTACCCCTGAGTAATGGACCTAGCACTATGGGCAATTTAGCATGGCCAATTCACCTGATTTGCACACCTTTGGATTGGAAACCCATGCAGACATGGGGAGAATGTGCAAACTCCACACAGACAGTGGCCCTAGACTGGAATCAAATCCGGGTCCCTGGCACTGTGAGGCAGCAGTGCTAACCACTGAGCCACCATGCCACCCTACCTGGGTTAGTCACTGTCTCTCCCAGTGAATTTAGCTCCTTCATGTCATTAAACATTGAGTCACTCCCAATTTCCCCAATTCATTTCCTGGGACTTTGTGTTAAAAACAATACTGTATTCAATTGATAATACAAAGGGAGATCAGTCTTGAAACCCAAATATATAAGAAAATAAACATTTTTTGATAAGATTTACTCTGTTTAAATACTATTTAAATTCCTATTGAAGGAAAACTGCGGTGTTAGAAACCAGGGAAATACAAACTAAAGAAGGAGCCCCTGTATGTATACAAGAGGGGACTAATGTAATATCCCGATCGAAGTCAAACAGCTTCTCTCTTCTTTACCAACCAACCATCCTAAGAGGGGTTACTGGCCCAGCTATGTAGGTTATCGGTGTTGCTCTGTGCAACAATGTACTTACTCCCAGTATTGCTCACTTGGGCCCTGGTGAGGAACGGAGATTTCTGATCAATTTCATTGTTTGTTTGCAGCCATGTTATATTAACAATTTCAAAAATGAGGAAATCGAGACCATCACATTTTCAGGCAGATGAGAAATGGGCAGAAGTTCATTAAATCATATTGCTCGTGGTTTATGGAATGGAGGTGATGTGAGTGGCTGACAAACTACCTCTAAGGGTCCATTTAGGGGTGAGGGGGACACAGGTGAAAATACAAAGACATTTTTACTGGCCTGGACTGCACTAGGATGTTGGCTACATAGAGCAGTTGATCTTCCGTAATTACACCGGCACCACTCCCCACCTCTTCCTCCGCTACATTGATGACTGCATTGGCGCCACCTCATGCTCCCGCGAGGAGGTTGAGTAATTCATCAACTTCAACACATTCCACCCTGACCTTAAATGTACCTGGACCATCTCTGACACCTCCCTCCCCTTCCTGGACCTCTCCATCTCCATTAATGACGACCGACTTGACACTGACATTTTTTACAAACCTACCGACTCCCACAGCTACCTGGATTACACCTCTTCCCACCCTACCTCTTGCAAAAATGCCATCCCATATTCCCAATTCCTCCGCCTCCGCCGTATCTGCTCCCAGGAGGACCAGTTCCACCACAGAACACACCAGATGGCCTCCTTCTTTAGAGACCGCAATTTCCCTTCCCACGTGGTTAAAGGTGCCCTCCAATGCATCTCGTCCACATCCCGCACCTCCGCCCTCAGACCCCATCCCTCCAACCGTAACAAGGACAGAACGCCCCTGGTGCTCACCTTCCACCCTACCAACCTTCGCATAAACCAAATCATCCGCCGACATTTCCACCACCTCCAAACAGACCCCACCACCAGGAATATATTTCCCTTCCCACCCCTATCCGCCTTCTGCAAAGACCGTTCCCTCCGCGACGACCTGGTCAGGTCCACGCCCCCCTACAACCCACCGTCCCATCCTGGCACTTTCCCCTGCCACTGCAGGAACTGTAAAACCAGTGCCCACACCTCCTCCCTCACCTCTATCTAAGGCCCTAAAGGAGCCTTCCACATCCATCAAAGTTTTACTTGCACATCCACTAATATCATTTATTGTATCCGTTGCTCCCGATGCAGTCTCCTCTCCTCTCCTAGCAGAGTGCTTTAGGGAACATCTCCGGGACACCCGCACCAATCAACCACACCGCCCGTGGCCCAACATTTCAACTCCCCCTCCCACTCTGCCGAGGACATGGAGGTCCTGGGCCTCCTTCACTGCCACTCCCTCACCGCCAGACGCCTGGAGGAAGAACGCCTCATCTTCTGCCTTGGAACACTTTAACCCCAGGGCATCAATGTGGACTTCAACAGTTTCCTCATTTCCCCTTCCCCCACCTCATCCTAGTTCCAAACTTCCAGCTCAGCACTGTCCCCAAGACTTGTCCGGAATTGTCCTACCTGCCTATCTCCTTTTCCACCTATCCACTCCACCCTCTCCTCCCTGACCTATCACCTTCATCCCCTCCCCCACTCACCCATTGTACTCTATGCTACATTCTCCCCACCCCCACCCTCCTCTAGCTTATCTCTCCACGCTTCAGGCTCACTGCCCTTATTCCTGATGAAGGGCTTTTGCCCGAAACGTCGATTTCGAAGCTCCTTGGACGCTGCCTGAACTGCTGTGCTCTTCCAGCGCCACTAATCCAGAATAAGAAAACCACAGGCAGGAATAAAACCCACACCTTTAATACCTATTCCTGCATTTGAGGAACCTTTTACAAGAGTTGTAATTGATTGTGTAGCCTAAAACAAAAAGTGGGAATCAGTATTTGTTAACAATAATGGATATATCCACTAGATTTCCAGAGGCTGTTCCATTATGCAATATCACAGCTAACAGGATTGTCGAGGAATTCTTTCATTAGATATGGACTACCCACAGAGATACAATCAGTTCAAGGGTCTAACTTCACATCAAACTTATTCAAGGAAGTTATGGACAGCTTAGGAATAAACAATTCAAATCTACTGCATACCATCCAGAATCGCAGGGAGCACTAGAAAGGTGACTTCAGACATTAAAGACCCATGTTGAGGGCTTCCAGTCAAGACTATTCAGATGATTGGGATAAGGGAATTCTATTTATACTTTTTGCAACCAGCGATGCACCAAATGAATTGACCAAATTCAGTCCATTTCAATTAGTTTTTGGGCACGAAGTGAAAGGACTGTTAAAATTGATTAAGATGAAATTGGTAAGTCAGAATTCAGAGACCATGTATTTGGAGTATGTGTCAAATTTTAGTAAACAATTAAATAGAGCTGGGGAGTTGGCTGGGCAGCATTTAAAAGTATCATAGATTACAATGAAACATGATGCAGACAAGAAATCAAAAACTTGAAAATCAATTAACCTGAAAGAGTTATTACTATCATATGGGGAGATATGTGGAAATAAGCTGGGAAATACTAACCTAATTATATATTATGTAGATATAGGAGATGCTGTTCCAATTAAGCAACATCCTTGTAGGAATAACCCTCTAAAGTCGGCACAGATTCAAAAGGAGATTAAACGCATGTTCCAAGATGACATAATCAAGGTGACTTACAGTGATTGGAGGTTACCCATAGTAAAGGTACCAAAACCAGATGGTACCCAACGATTGTGTGGACTATCGCAAAGTCAATGCAGTTACAAAAACTAATGTATATCCGATTCCATATTTGGAAGACTGTGTTGAGAAGATGGGACAAGAAACTTATATCTCTAATTTGGACTTGCTCAGAGGATATTGGCAGGTACCTTTGTCAGAAAGAGTAAAGATAATTTTGGCTTTCGTAATGTGGAATGGACTGTATCAGTTTAAAGTCATGCCATTTGGTATGATAAATGCACCAGCCACATTTCAGAGACGATCCATTGCTGGACTACCTAACTGTTTTGTATATATTGATGCCCTGGTGATTTTTAGTCACACATGGAAGGAACATTTGCAATATTTATCAGATTTGTTCATCCAACTTTGGAAGGCAGGCTTGGTGATAACCCTGGATAAAGGTGAATTTGTCAAAGCTCAAGTCACCTTCCTGAACCACGTAACTGGATGTGGACAAATGGCCCATGGGATGCAAAAACAAAGGTATTTGGGGAGTTTCCCATATCATCGATAAAAAGAGCATTCCCACAGTTCCTGGGATTGAATGGATTTTATCAAAAATTCATACCAAATTTTAACAGGTTAGCTGCTCCAATCACTGAATTTCTAAAGAAAGACAAGTAGTTTCATGGACAGCAGACTGTCAGAAGGCATTTGACAGCCTGGAAGCTGTGTTAACCACTGCCCCAGTATTAACCACAACTAATTACACAAAGCCATTCAAGGTGGCTATCGATGCAAGTGTTGTGGGTGTCAGTGCTGTGCTCTGTCAGGAAGACGATGAGAAGATAGAAAGACCGCAGGCTATTCTCCAGGGAGTTGAACATTCATCAGCAGAAATATTCGGCAGTTGAAAAGGAAACTTTGAGCTTGGTGTTTGCATTACAACATTTCAATGTTTATGTTACCAGTAATGTATCTGAGACAATCATATACACTGATCATAACCCATTGAAGTTTGTGGAGAAATTTAACAGCAAAAATACCAGACCGTTTAGATGGAGCTTGTTGTTACACATGTATATTTGAAAATTGTACATGGAGCAGAATGAGAAAACGTGATTACTGACACATTGTCGAGACTTGAATGAGAAATGGAGGCATCGGTGGCAGGAATACAACAGACTGAAACAAAATGTACTGGTGCAGGTTTGCATGTTTATTGTCAATGTAATGTATATGAGTGGTGTGCAGTACTAACAATTTAGGATTAAAGGATTTTAAAATAAAGCCATCTTTGGATATTGATGGTTTTTTTTAAGGGGCAGAGGTGTGAAAATGCTGCTCCTTTAACAAGGTTATGTTGTCCTTCGCTTTTTTTCAGAGAAGTCATAAACGTCACAGACTCTGAAACGTCTGGGGTTGACGGGTTTTAGGGCCAATTTGATAATAGCTAACAGATATTGCCTCAGATAGAAGGCTTTCAAGTTTTTTTAAAGAACACTTGGACAATGAAAGTGGAGTGGCCAATTCTCAAAGTTCAGCTTTTCTCTGGTTTGGTTTGGTTTTTAGCAGTAGTGTGGAGAAAAGCTGCTGGAAAGATTTACAAAGATGTTGCCAGGGTTGGAGAATTTGAGGTAGAGGGAGAGGCTGAACAGGCTGGGTCTGTTTTCTCTGGAGCGTTGGAGGCTGAGGGGTGACCTTATAGAGGCTTACAAAATTATGAGGGGCATGGATAGGATAAATAGACAAAGTCTTTTCCCTGGGGTCGGGAAGTCCAGAACTAGAGGGCATAGGTTTAGGGTGAGAGGGGAAAGATACCTAAGGGGCAACTTTTTCACGCAGAGGGTGGTATGTGTATGGATGAGCTGCCAGAGGATGTGGTGGAGGCTGGTACAATTGCAACATTTAAGAGGCATTTGGATGGGTATATGAATAGGAAGGGTTTGGAGGGATATGGGCCGGGTGCTGGCAGGTGGGACTAGATTGGGTTGGGATATCTGGTCGGCATGGAGAGTTGGACCGAAGGGTCTGTTTCCATGCTGTACATCTCTATGACTATGACTATGACCCCAGAGAAGCAGGTCCAGGCTGATCTCTCTCTGACTTCTCTCCTGTAAGAACTTGGGTTTGATTTTACCTTTTGTGCCAAGGTGTGTTTATGGGGATTGTTTCAAGAATTGGGAACAGCATCATTAAGTTAGTATAATTTGTTGGGTTTTTGGGTAGGTTAAGTTATCCAGTATTCTGGTTTGTTGTGTTTCATTTGGTAATCATGTAAATAAATTCTGTTTTGTTTAAAACTACATGGTTTGACCAACTGCATCACTCCTGGAATATCTGTGCTACATCTGCTTAAAACAACTTGAAATGTTCGGGTCTGGCTTTCTTGAAATGTTTTTGGGCGGGGGATCTGACCTTGTCCATAACATTTATGAAAGCCTGGTATTAACCAAAATGTCCAAGATCAAGGCTGTCAGCCATCAGGCTGAAGAGCTTTCAGTATGTTTGTTTGGGAGTCATTCTCAGCCAGATTGTAGTGGGAATGGCTGTAATCCTGGAATCTGATGTTGAAGGGCCAGGATTTTGTTGTGAGTTGAGGAACAGAGGTGAATGAGCCAGTATTTCACTGTTGTGACTCTTTGAATATATGCAGGAATTCTGAAATCAAATTTAGGATGTGACACGTGGCAACCTGCTCGAGTATGGCACTGATCAATTAGGAGACAAAGAAGTGGGTGTTTTCCCCATGAAGGATTTGACTACAACTTTGGAAAGCAGGCATGGGAATCTTACTAACCCTCAGGCAGCATCAGAGGAGCAGGAAGATCAACGTTTCAGGCAGGAGCCCTTCATGAGGATTTCTGCTTTTCCAGGACCATTCTAATCTTGACCCTGAACTCCAGCATCTGCAGTCCTCACTTTCGCCTAACTCTCAAATATGTCTATGAGGAGGACGCAGTAACACACTTTGGAACAAGTCATTGGCGTGGAACTTGGTGATATGGATTCCTGAAGGGTTGGAAGTGCAGACAAGTTTCTATTTTCTGGCAAAGCCATTGGCATACAAGACCATGGGCACCCACAAATTCACTAAACAAATGAAGTATTGGGACTGTTTTTTATGTGGTTGTGTAAAGGGGTGAAGTTGGTTGTAAGCCATGTGGGGATTATGGGCCATTAAGAAGGGGGCCTAGAAAATATTGCAAGTGCTGCTGACTGTAAAGAAAGCAACAACAAGATGAATCACCATCATAAGCAGCAGATGCAGACCCTTGGGCATCGAGGGCAAACCAAAGGAATAAGGTGTGGGCAGTCAATAAAACCCTCCACATCAAGTATACTTGGAAAACTTGAAGCTGAAACTGTCAGAAAATCAGTGCCACAGCAGACTCTGTCTCTCTAGAAGGATGGTTTATAACATTTGTCATTTCATTAAAGAAGGTGCTAAAGAGCTAAGCTCACAGTGACATGAAAGTCATGGTGACATTGAACTCCGTCACCTCTGGTTTGCTCCAAGGGTTGGCATCAGGGTTTGTTTCCACCTCTCAAGTGGAAACACGGCATTGCATAAGGCAGGTCACTAATGCCCTGTTTAGGACAGCAATAGAGTATATTGCGCTGGCATACAGGGTAGTTGGGATTCACTTCTATCGCTGGTGCACAGTGTCAACTATTATATTCATGTGTGTATCAAGCTGCCAGCCAGACTCATTAATAGGACAGAGTTCCACTCCCTAAGTGTTCATGTGGCTTGTGAACATAATGGGAACAATCTTCTGGGACCTGAGTGACATGGGCTATTGCACAAAGTCTGGGAGATTCACATGAGAGGTCCTGTGAGGCCTCTTTCGATGTCAGGAACAACTAGCTGTGTTTTTGAACAAAGTCTGTGTGTCCAGACAGGATTCTCACTAGGCAGTGGCTTGATGCCTATTAATGGGATTTATTCCTTGTTAGCAGCTTCATTAAAACAGAATCTTGCCTCATTAACATACAGTTTCCTATTCTATCATGCACTGTGAGGAAACTGGTGGATGACAATTTCTGACATGGAAGTCAAAGAGTTGGACGCCTAGCACCAACATGTCAGGGCACTCTCCTAGGCACCAGCTGCAAGCACCCCATATCCGTGGATACTGGCATCCAACAAGTACCAGCCTCTCATGGTACTCCTATGATCCACTTGTAGGATGCTTTTACATTGAACTGCTGCACCTTAAGTCACACTGGCAACTAGCATTGAAATGCTGCTGCAAGGATACTGTGTGCTCAGGGACATACACACTGGGGCAGTCTGATTCTCAGGGCTGCTCACTTATTCTCTTTGCTTTCACTCAACTACCACCTCCCTGCATGTGTACAGCATCCCTATGTCGTGGAAATAGTCATCTAGCTCATTCTGTCTGCATCAGCTCTCTGAATGTACATCGTGACTTAATGGCATTCTTCTGCCTTTTTCCAATAACACTACACATGGTTTTTATTTAAAGACTCATCTAATATCTTCTAGATTGCCTCAATTCAACAGCACGATGGCACAGTGGTTAGCACTGCTGCCTCACAGCGCCAGAGACCCAGGTTCAATTCCACCTCAGACAACTGTCTGTGTGGAGTTTGCACATTCTCCCTGTGTCTGTGTGGGTTTCCTCTGGGTAGTCCGGTTTCCTCCCACAGTCCAAAAATGTGCAGGTTAGGTGAACTGGCCACGCTAAATTGCCCGTAGTGTTAGGTGAAGGGGTAAATGTAGGGGACTGGGTGGGTTGCACTTCGGAGGGTGGGTGTGGACTTGTTGGGCCGAAGGGCCTGTTTCCACACTGTAAGTAATCTAAATCTAAATCAACGTTCCTCCACCATATTACCAATAGTCTATTCCAGACCCTAACTACACATTGTGTCAAAAGGTCTTTCTCATGTCGTGTTTGATTTTTTTTGCAAATTATTTTTTAGAAGTGCCCACTCATTCTTGATCTTTTATAAATGGAACAGTCTCTCCATTATCTACTCTGTGCCAATGTCTTAGGATTTTGAAAATATCCATCAAATCACCTCTTAGCTTTCTTCTCTCTAAAGAAACAGTCCCAGCTTTTCAATCTACCTTCTGAACTGAAGTCTCATTCCTGGAACTATTGTCTCGAACCTCTTCTTGACAGTCTCAAATCCACATATTCAAATTCTTCTTGAAGTGTGGTACCCAGAACTGTATAAAATACTCCAGCCGAGGTTTTAGACAGCTTCAGCATAACCACCCTGTTTGTAGACTTCAAAGCAAAAATCCACAATGTCAGGTTCCATTGAGAGCAGCAAAGGTGCTGCAATTGCCTGACTCATGCCTTGTTCATATGTAGTGATGTTTGATTGTGGACATTGCCATGGTTCAGATGTTCTTGCTAAAATGAAAGAGCTAATAGAATGTGAAGAAAAATGAGAAATGTGATCAGCACATTTTGAACTACTAATCATTTAAGCCACCTCACAACTAAATGACTATCACATGGAGTTTTCCAGTGGATTGAATTTATGATCAATGCAAGTAAAATTAAAATGTAGTTTTATTTTGTATTTTAATTGAAACCGAGCAAGAAGAGAAATAGTGTCACACTGATGTTACCGTGACATATTAGAAATTTCTGATAGATTCATGTGATAGGAGTTTAAAAAGTCTCTTCACTATTTATTTATTGTATTTTAAAGATATTTTAATGACGGATCAAATCCCTTAGTATCTCTAGTCTGTTTGAAACACAGTTTCTTTTTAACTCAGGTTGGTATTCATATGTTTAGATGCTGGGACATGTGGTAAGCCATCCAGCAAGTAGAAGGTGTTGTATTAGGGTGCAAGGATTTGAGAAGTACTTGAAACACTACTGTGATAATGACATGTGGGGTTGGTAGGGAACAGCTTAGGATCTCAAAGGAGTAAGACCCAGCTTCTGGGTTTTTCTCACAATCTCCATAACCAGGTCGAACATGTCAGCATAATGTGTACCTAGTTGCTATCATGCAAAAACCATATCTCATTTAAGACATTAGCCTCTTTTCATTAGTCAGGCAAGTACTACAATAGACCATGCAGGTTCTGTAGATCCCTACCCTGAAAGAGGATGGTGGCATCACATCAGCTTTATAGAGAGCAACACAACAGACTGCTCATGGTGAGCATAGTTACGGATTGGTAATGCAACAGGAGGATAATGTTGAACAGCAGAAAGCTGTTGGTAAGGTTTACAGCTGAAGAGGATTGATAAAGCCTCATGGTCTTGTAGGTTAGCTGGGGAGGCTTTAGAAGCCAGATGTATGGTCTTATGCTTGGCACTTGTGGATCAAGGGAGATGTTGCCTTGACTGTGAGAAATGCTCAGTGAAATGATGCCCGACTACTGACACACTGTTGTTCTGGGACCACAACAGTGTATAAATGCAGATATGCTAATCACATCTGTAGTGGATTTCAATTAACCAGAAGAAGTAAATTTACATAATTAGAAAGGTGAAATGTAGCTGGGGGTACCTGCCAATCTATGTATTAAATAAATATACAGATTAGGATTTGGTTAAATGAGCCAGTTGAATGTTTAACCGGTGGCATATTTGCTACTTATATAACTGTGGTGGTCAGAGTTCAGACATTTTCCACTTCATTTATTTCAGCTCTTTGGGGATTTGAGTATTGTATATTTTTGGTAAACAGAGTCAGCATGATGTACAAGAGCTCAGTTTTGTAGTACTGAAAATCTTACATGTCTGTTGCAGTGTTATCCAATTTAATTGCCACAATTGGTGAAACAATCAGATAGAAAAAGAACTGAGAAGTTAACAAATGTTACAGGCACGAGGCTAATTGATGCTGTTCATTGTTAGAGCCGCACAATACGGAGTTGTGTTAAAGTTGCAAGATGGGAGATGTTTAGCTGTCACTTGGTAGACTGCCATCACCTTTAATTGATCAAAGAAGAACCAACTACATTGTTATTAGATATTTGTTAGACTGCAACTGTTTATCACAGTATACTTCACTTGTTAGGTTTCTTGTGATCTGGAGACTAAACACCTACTCAATGAAACAAAAAATGGTAACGTCCATTACTGTCTCTGTTCTCGTTCCACCTCTGCCCTGGAAAGATAATCTATTTAAATCTACAGCAGTGTTCTTTAAAGTGCTTTGAAGGGAGTGTCAGCCTTTAGAACGGCAGTGATCCAAATTCTCTCAAAGATTTCTTGGGGAGTGCAGTGACACAGAGGTTGCTAATAAAAGAAATGTATTTGACATTTTTCATGAAACTTGATCTACATGAGCAATGAGTACCACTGTGAAGCTGCCAATGAGATTTGAAATGTAGAAATTTGGCAGGTCAGGATAATGCATCAACTTTCAAATGTGTTCAGACTTCATCTTAATCGATCTTGAACCATTGAAAGTGGTAGTAGCATGTTACCGGGATAAAAAAAGAAATTGTCGGAGGTTGACCAAGAGCCTAAGGTCTATTTGACATATGGATGCTGTATTTGTAAATAGCAGGCAACATAATACAAGCAAGTCAAAAATCAGCATGCCGAAGCTAATATTTTGAGATTTCATAGTTGTTTTTCCTTGAGTCTCCTAATATATTACTTCCGATAAATAGAGAGATGAGGAAATTTGTTTTCTTTAAATACAGTGGAGCATAGTGTTAATAGATTGCCCCCACCCTTTCAGAATGCAGACTTGATTTGCACAACAGTTGAATTTGAAAACATTTTAAACTGTTCTCTGGCTCTGGCAGTGAGTGCTTCAGACTTAATTGTAAACAGTTTAAACTGCAAAACCTATTTTGAAAAGACTATAGATTTGATTGATATTGTATGTATATTTTATCATGTGGCAAATATGGTGACTTGATTGCCACACATTTGTTAAGCTTTAAAATCCCTTGAGTAATCTCTGGTCCATAGCATGTGTGCACACACACTTCGAAAATAGGATGTAAAGGTGAATAAAGTTTCTGACCTGTCAAGTTATAAAGTTATTTAAATTCCTAAATCCCTCATACATAATAATCCCGTCTTCCTGTGTCTCTGGAATGAGAGAAAATAGTGCTTCTAATTTCAGTAATTGTTTGTTGATAAAATATCATAGTGCTGTCATTGCAAAATTAACATTGCTAAACTGGTCTCCAGCTGGCCATTAACACTTTGGAGACTTTGGATGACAGCCAAAAGGACATTAAGGGTTTAGCTGCCTTTGCTACGGAAAAGGAATGGCAGGTGAAGTTTAATTTAGATAAATGTGAGGTTTGCATTTTGGTAAGGCAGACCGGGGAAAGACTCTTACGGTTAATGGTGAGGCTGTGGGGAGTGTTGCTGAATGAAGAGACCAACCGGTGCAGTTCCTGGAAAGTGGAGTTGCAAATGGACAGGGTGGTGAAGAAGCCATTTGCATGCTTGCCTTCATTGGTCAGAACATTGAGTACAGGAGTTGTCTCATCATGTTGCAGCTTTACAGGACGTGAGACATTTTTAGAATACTGTGTACAATTCTGATTGCTCCTTGTTAGGGCTGCTCATGACTGAAATCACAAAATGGCTGACGACTGCCATGACAAGCTCTGCAGAATATGGCTGACAGTAGTTAGAGTGTATGGGAAAACATTTGCTTAATGTAGCTTCAGCAAGTAGGACAGTAGCAGCCCTGTAAGAATCAGGGGTACTGGCTGAGATAGAATGTGGAGCTGAAATTGCTTACACAGATAAGAACATTTTTACACAAATTAGTTGTTTCTCTTGAATTATTTTATCAATCTGTTTCAATATTAAGAATTAGTTTTAGTTCAGATCCTTCAGATAATCATATACATAGATTCCAAGTTAGTTATAGATCCACATATATATAAAACAAAAAAAATCACCAAAAGATTTAAATCAGTTTCAGGCAATAGAGGTGGTTCCCCCCCCCTCATCACTAAAGTCTATGCAAACATCATGACTGGGACTGTACCACTAACCTCTCTGTCTCTCTAAGGTGCTGTATCAGAGAGTGAATCATGGAGCGATAATCCTGCACAGCTGACCAATAGTATCTAAGGAGATCATCTCATCATCTTGTTTGTTTGGAGCTTGTTTGTTTGCATCTAAAGAACATTATGCCTTGACTGTCAATAGTGCTCAGATGAGTATTGCCCGACTACTAAATCACTTTTTTTCTGGGATCACAGCGGTGTTTAAACTCATTAAATAGTCATTTTGTAGTGCAGAATTTGAGGAATGTTAAAATAAATTGTAATTTTTCATTTCACTCGTGAGGATAATTCACAAGAATACTAACTTAAGGGACAACCAACATCTATACTGTTTATGAGAGAAGAATGCTACTTGATTGAAAAGCGGACCCTTATGGGTAGAGGTTTTACCACGGAGAATGACCCAATTGATGATGGATGACAGTTAACTGATAGGTTTTGTTTAAATTTTAAACCAGGCAGGAGTCTCTGATTTGATCACTGGACTTAAAATGTTAACTCTGTTTCTTTCTCCATAGATGCTGTTAGACCTGTGGAGTTTCTCCAGCCCTTCCTACTTTTAGTTTAATTTACCCCTGTAGAGTTAGCAAGGGAATATCAATGATTTACTGCAGAAATGTGAACAGTGAATCCATAGAGATAGCATAATACTGCAATGTTAAACATTAAGCAAGCAAATCTTTTTGAAATGAATGCTTAATGTAAATGTTGAAAGTTGTTTCTTGCATCTTCCTTTAAAATTTTGGATAGAAATTTACACTGGAGATGTTAAAAGGGTCGTCTTGATCTAAAATTCAAGCAAAATTAAATAAGTTATGATAAATGGTGCATATTTTCCAACATACAGAGCTGAATTTTCACAATGTATTGACTGGAGCAGAAAGCAAGTTATGCTGTATTGCACATATATTTATCCATACAGTGCATTATGAGTATCAATGCATGAACGTTAATTCTAATACCGAACCTGATATGTAAGTCCTGCCCCATTTCTAGCAAGTTTCATTTTTATTGAACGAGAAAAGGGTGTAAAGTACACAGGTGTGAATTTTGAATGGGCTTGGCAACTTAAACTCAGTGATAAACAGACTTGATTCTCCCCAATCCCACCAAGACACACCTTGGCCTGCAATGTGAATTCTCCAACTTTAAGGTGGGAGTGCAAATTTTCTGAAGTACTGTGTAGAATAGTCCAGCTACCATGTTATTTATATCCCCTATCCTTTAAATTTTGGGGGAAAAAAATCTGCTTACATCTGAGAGTAAAAAAGTCTGTTTCAATGGATATTTGTTAACAAAACCTGTAGTGATGTCATTGTTCACATTATTATTAGAATATGAATCATTCAAATAAATCTTCATCGCAGACTAGGGTTAGTATCTCCTTCCTTAGGTAAAGAGACTAAAACTGTACATATAATGCAGGTACAGCCTCAGGTATGTTGTTAGACAATTGCATTTAAACCTCTTTATTCATATACTGTAGTGACCCCAATATCTCTATAATAAAGGTTATAGGAACACTACTAAATCTATTTGAAGTGAAACAATTTGCTCTGAAATTTTAATGTCTTACTCATTTCTTAGTTACACCCTGTCAGATTACAAATTATCAGAAGGACCTACAGGACTGAAAAAACTTTAAAAAGTTTAATAATGTTATTTATTGATGCAATAAAATGATTGAAAACCGCAGGAAATCAGTTGCTAATTTATCGAGACTGATGTACTCACACAGTCCTTTTTGTGTGGAAAGATGGATTTTTTTCTTTGAGTAGGTTGCTGTACCAATGTTATCAAACACTTACACTTTTTGATCAATGTCAGACAGTTCTGAGCTCAAGGTATGTTTATGCTGTAATTTTTGTGGCTCCCGCTTCATTAACAGCATTACAATTGCAATAGAAATCTAGTGTAGGTGTCAGGCATAGGGGACCTGTGTGAAGATCCTTAGAGAAGTTGATGGTTGATACCACTAGATTTAAACAAAGAGTTGTGATCCCTTGGACTTCCTGACCACTTTGTAAATTACCTGGGTTTATTTTAAATATCTAGAGATCGTAAGCACTGGGGAGAGAGAGAGAGAGACTGCATGTGGTGTACTCTGATACGCAGGGATGTTGTTTCAGATCTAAATTCTCACAAAGAAAGCACTATAGATTAGAGCAAATATTATAAATGTTTTCAGAGCTCTGTGAAAAATGCATGTATAATTAAAAGTTTTTGTACATAATTTACATGGAATACATACATGCAAATGAGTATTTGTGCACCCATAACAAAAGTATTTTCAAAATCATTACTTTCTGGGACAGTGCTGATTAATTATAATTGATTACCTGCTTACAAATTGTAATCGACACAAATTTAAATAAGTAATTAATTGGCTTGTCATGGAGCCAGCTGGTATGGGCATGGTACTGTACTCTATAGTCATTTAATACAGTTGTTCAGATCCTGCTCAGCATATCACTTACATTATTTCAGTTACACAGTCATTGAAAAATACTATCTGAATGATCCGCTTGTGTATGTACAATGATTTTAACTTATTTGCATGCTTATGTTTTAAATTTAAAGCTATTCATAAGAATAAATATGCTCTACATATCTAATTTTAGATATATAAATATGCTATACATATCCCGTACAGTCAAATTACAGACAACACACTTCTAGATCCAAGATAATCTTGATATTGAGGGTACTCTCCATCAGCAGTTCCCACCTTTGCACCTGGCAATCACATTTGAGTATTAAAAATGATCTGACAAAATAGCAATTAAATTTAGATTGGATGCATTTAGATTTTAAGTCCTTAAATAGACACAGGGTGTTTCAGCGTATAACACATTGTGCATCACACACTATAGGACTTGTCCTTTAGAATACTCCATGGATGGAATGTTACAGGGGTATGAGTGATGTGGGCTATGGCGAGGTTTCTCGTAAGATAGGATGAGAAATCCAGTGAGGCTGATCATGACATCATCGTCATCATCATCTCACTCCATCTTTTATGCTTTTGCTGAAAGATGTGGTGGGTTTCTCACTAGCTAGGGGCAAATTGTCAAATAAGGGGTATTATTGTTTGTTCAACACCTTGTTAAACACAGTCAGATTCCTATCTTTCCAGATGCAGCAAACAAAGCAGAAGTTCAGAGTGGGTACCTGAAAACTTTAACTTACTGCTTGCGTCGAACCAAACAGCACTTGAGAGGACGATCCACCCAGATACACCCCTTACTCCAGAGTGCTCTGGCAACTAGTATTGAATGGCTGGAGTAGGGAACCTTGCGTGCAGGGTCAGGACCGAAATCACAGATTGAACCAGACTGCATCTCAGGGCTGTTTGCTTGCTCTCTTAGAGCTCACTTATGTTGTACCCACCTGCATGCCACATCAGCCCTGTCTCGCCTTACCTTGCTGTGCTAATTAGTGCAGTTGGACATCTAGGCAGTTTGCCTTGCTGTTCAACAGTCCTCAGTCAAGGGGGTGAACAACTTGCTGAGCTGCAGTTGACTCTGTCAAACTCATGTACACCATGTGTCAGCATCTTAATCAACAAAGCACACTGCATGTGCACTAAGCAAACAGTCATGTCTCTTAATCTTCATTGAAGTCCATGGATCTACACATCATTGAGGGGGGTTGGGTAAGTCATAGCAGTCTCTGACGTCAGTGCAGGAGATTTGCCATGGTCAAGCATCACTTGATGTAACATCAGCAGAAAGTTGGCGCCCTGCAGTCCTGGAGTGGGCTACAGTCGGTCCTGTGACTCCAAAGTGGCCAGTCTGTAGGGATTGGGCTAAAGTGTTCAGGGATTGCCTGATTGTCAGAACCACAGGGCCATCTCTGTCCTGGGCCTGAGTAGATGACTGAGTCTCTGGGAGTCCTTTGGGTGCCAATGAGCAATGTTCTCCTTAAGTTGTGCGGCCACTACTGTGAGGGTTCATGCAGCTGATCGGTGTGCCACACATTGACTTCTGAAATCACTGACACCCTCAAACCGTGGAGGCCTGCACAGAAGAAAGGAAGAATTAAAAGGAGTGCAGCCTGCAGCCTGAGGCCTGAGGCCTTCATCCTTAGCCAGTTGTGGAGCTGTTACAGTGAGCTGCTCACTAGATGTGGCATGTTAACTGTGAGCATTGCAGTGGAAGAAAGAGTGGTACTTACTTAGTTGGTGAAATATTGATGTTTTGGCATTTTTGTAGACAATAGACAATAGGTGCAGGAGTAGGCCATTCAGCCCTTCGTGCCTGCACCGCCATTCAATATGATCATGGCTGATCATTCCTAATCAGTATCCTCTTCCTGCCTTATCTCCATAACCCTTGATTCCACTATCTTTGAGAGCTCTATCCAACTCTTGTAGGAGCAGTCTTGGTCTTTTCCTGGCAAGGGCCAGAATTCTCTTGCTGTGTGGGTTGGGGAGCCTAATGGTGGATGCCCCTCCACCTATTTTGGCTGGTCTGTCCTGTTATGGGCTGTCTCTCCTTCAACAAGAGAGTGGGATGCATTGAGTGAGGTGCAAGTGGCTGTCATGGCTAGCGTAGGCAGGCAACAGGTGGTGAGGTGTTCACAGGGAGTGAGGAGGCAACACATAGGTCATGCAGGCTTAACTAGTATGGGAGGCTGGGGTGGATGAGAGAAAGTGAGGGAAGATGTTGCAGCCAACAGTGAGAGTGGTAGACCATGAGCCTCGGTGGGAGGTGGATGCAATATCAGAGTTAGAGTGAGGTCGCAGAAAGAAGGGCACAACACTTAACCTGGCATTGTCGATCATGTTATGGCTCTACTGGTCATTCCACCAGACCAAGGAGAAGCCACTGACCTCAGTGGCTGCCTTGTGCCAGTCTGCCTGGGTCTGGTGACATTGGTCTCTTTTGTAACCAAAATGTATGTATCAGACTCTGCTTGCCAAATCAAAATATTGACCAATCAGAAAATATAAACAGATTTGAAAAAAAAACATTATTATTAGAGATATGCTGAGTGGGATTTTTGTTCAGCACACTTCAGAAATTCTACTGTCTGGATGCATATTAATATCTATGTCAGACCTAGAATCTGATTAGCTCAAATATACAAATAAAACTATAACAAATCCTCACTGAACAGGTAATTGTTGTTCAAACCCAGCAAAGAAAATCAAAAAGTGAGGAAAAAGCACCATTCATGAATTTCAAACGATCATTGCCTAGAGGTTTGATCATGCCTGACAACAAGGAGAAAGTGGCAGGTTGTGTACTACTCGCTACAATTCATATAGATGCAGGGATCTGTGCGAGGACCTCATTATCATGTGTCATAGAAAGAGAGGTGCAGGGCAGAGTTAGAATACACAATAAGTACTTTGTACTGGTGTTGACTAGGGAAATGGAGCTGACAAAATAGTGTTGGAAGCAGAACTGGTCAAAGTAATGGATGGGGTGAAGACTGATAGGTCAGGTGCAATGGAAAAAGTGCTCATTTAGGGTGGATAAGATGTCTGATATAAATAGTTTACATTTCCAGATTATCAAGAGAGATGGGGATGTAAATAAGGGAAGAAGTTGATGTTCCCTCTCCCTTAGGGACCCTCCTAGTCAATCAATGCACAGGAAACTTCGAAACAGCCTCACTGCTGCAGCCTGGAATAATTACTGGTGAAGAAACTGAAGATCTCACTAACATTAATGGTCACTGAGAGAATTGTCCCCACCTTGCCCTGTGGCTACAAGTCTGAATCAAGAAGGTGGCACTGTTTTATAAACATCTCCTTGGTGAAACATGACCATGACTAACACTGCAACTGGTTGGAGGTGGAGAACTGCCCTCTGAATAACCTACCTGAATGTATACCCCAGCCTCCCTTCCAGTTCAGAGTCTTGTTTGTCTTCTCTCTGTGAACAGCTTCAGCTCTCTGCTGCCATTGATACATCTTCACATCATGCCAAAACCCAAAAGGAACAACAAGTGTAGCCTCCTGTAGCTGAGAGCCTGGTTTTTGCTCCCAAATCATTCAATGCCACAGCTCACATTTGCAAAAGTCCAGCATTATTCTCTTCTGACAAAAAAAACCCTTTAGCTCAGTGGTCAATACTTTCAATGAGTTTGCAACTGCTTAAGAAGGTCAAAAGCAACTTACCTTTAACTAACATTAAAGGAGGACCCTCTTACATGTTGTTAACATTCTTTATTCTAAGAAATACAAACCCAATTTATGTAATCTCATCTCATACTATAATATTTGGAGTCCTGGTGAATCTACAATATTGTCCTTCAAAGTTGAATGTAGACTTTCAAAGATGCGATGCCAAGAACTGCAGACAGTACAATTCTCCAGATGTGACCTCATTAGATTTGGTATAGCTATAGCAAAATATTCCCCCAACTTTATACATTTATTTTGGAGAACTGCATTGAACTAACTGCACAGAGGCCAGTATCCTGTCACCCTTTATTTACTTCCCCCACCTTTATATTCTAGCACTCTAGTTATAAATCTGAATTATTCTTAGTCTTTTTGATTGGTTTTATTAACCTCCATAAGATCGCCCTTCAGCCTATGATGCAGTTCTCATTAGATGCAGGTACCCCTATTTGAGCCAGAATTTATTGCTCATCCCTAAAGATGGTGGTGTTACCTTTTCAAAATGTTCTAATCTGTGGGTGTAAGGACAATCACAGTGTCATTATGAATGGAGTTGGAGGACATTAAATTGACAGTAGTGAAAGAGTGGTAGTATGATCCAAATAAGGATGGCGTGTGACTTGTTGGGGAACTTGCAGCTGGTGGCATCCCTATGCAAGATTTGCCTTTGTCGTTCAGAGGTGGTAGTGCTTATGGATTTGGAAGGTGCTGCTAAAGGAGCCTGGGTGAGTTGCAGCAGTACGTCTTGGAGATGCTACAGACTGCTCCCTTTGTGTGCCAAGTCTAGGGGGAATGAATGTTGGTCATGGAGGATGCAGTGCCAACAAGCATTCTGCATGTCCTGGATGGTGTTTTTGGATCTGAACTCATTAAGCAAGTGGAGAATGTTCTATCACACTCCCGACTTGTAATGGCCAGGCATGAGGAGACAGGAGAAGAGCTACATTGGAATGGATTCCTCACTGCTGGCCTGTTGTCTTCCCACTACTGTTGTACTGGTCCAGTTCAGTTTCTGGCCAATAGTAACACACAGAATACTATTGAGGAACCTAACAATGGAAGTGTTATTGAATGCCAAAAGGTCAGATGACCTCTTGTCAGAGATGGGGGCTGCCTGACAGTTGTGTGCCATCAATGTTACTTACCACTTCTCAGCTGGGTCTTGCTGCATATGGACACACGCTACTTCAGCAACTAAAGAGAGGAGAATGGCACTGAATAATGAGCAGATATCATTCTGATGAAGGGAACGTGTAACAACCCACTTGGGAAAGTACATTGATTCTCAAGCCCCACTATTTCTGAGTTGCTACAAGAGTTGATGAACTAATCAAGGCACACAAACTCCCTGATTTGCCTGTCTGTTGAAATCAAACTAACAAAATAACTCACCAGTTTCCTGGATGACATTACTAATTATTATAAATAAGTAAATTCTAATCACAATAAAATAGCTATGAAAGATCAACATATGGTTCTACTAATTAAAACATGTTACCACCCCCTCCCACCAACACACTCAGATCAGCCTTGATTTTATTGAATGGCTTAGCTTTGCTGCCAAACCTTATGCTTTTATGTTCTAATCACCCAACTCTGACATTCTATTCTTGCGCAGATCTGTTGAAGTGCTGAGATAGAGTCTAAGATGTGTGTCATTGGTTCCATGAGCAAGTTACAGACAAAAGGGCCTGAATGATCTCCTTTGTGCATAAATTGTGTCCTTGACAATGCTGATTCTACTGAGTTCACTCTACTTGGAGTCTGAAGATGGGTACTCAATGGCCATAACTATCTTAAGCTTCACAACATGACCATTTTAAATAACTTCACTGGAAACTCTCACCTCCCTAGTATCAGCAACTGGAAATACATTTTGTAGAAATTCAAAGATAAGTAAACAAGCACAGTTTAATTCAGCAAGTGAACTGTTCTACAAAGATGAATTGAGTTATTGCAGTTTTTTCTTCTTGATTTTGTACAGTTATTAATGTTCTTCATAAAACAACTCTAAGAACCATGAGGTTGAACAGCATGAACATGATCAAATAGCTGATTAGCATCCACCAGTCTATTCAAACATCAGTCGAAATGATGGAAGATGTCATTGACAGTGCTATCAAATGACACTTTGTGCAGCAAACATTTTCTCAGTAATGTTCAGACTCCATGAGCACTTGCCTTCTGACCTCATTATAGCCTTGGACTAAACATGAAAAAAAAACCGAATTCCAGAAGAGAAGTGATAGTGACTACACTTGATGACACGGCAGAATTGGACAGAGTATCCAAAATAAAATTGAAGTCAACAGGAACTGGAGGTGGCAAATCTCCTAGCTTGAATAATAGCTAGTATTCAGGTTGAGTGCCTTTATCTTCATGTTTTTGCTTTCAAAACATACTTGATTCTCAACTTTGTTTCTCCTTCTAGTTTCCTTAGCATCTTTTTGATTTCCTGACACTACCTTTACTTCCTTCTTATTTGGGTTAACCCTTAGGTTCCCATGCCCCTGACAAGCTAGTATAAACCCACCCCAAAAGTACAGGTAAATCTCCTTTGATTATATCAGTCCCAATCCCATTAAGATTCTACCCATTTGGCTTGTGTAGGTTCTATCTGCCCTGGAAAGGTCCTAATGCCTCAGAAATCAGATCCTCTCTTTCCTACTCCAGCCATGGATTCTGTTGACTAATCTTCCTGTTCTTATGCTCACGAATACTTGTATCTGGGAGCAGTCCGGTCTTGAGGTCTGCTTTTTTAATTTCTTTACTAACTCCCTGAAATCTGCCTCAGGACCTTATCCCTCTTCCTACCTATGTTGTCAGCACCAATGTAGGGCCAAGACTTCTGGCTGATCTTCCCTGACCCCAGCAGAATGATTTCCTATAACTGCCCCAGTTCCCTGACCCTGGCAGTAGGGATGCATTGCACCATCCTGAAATTATGTTTTATGCTGCAGATACTCCTCTCTGATCCTCTGATTATGGATTCCCCATCCCCTGGTGTAGTTGAGTTAACTGTGGTGCCATGGGCTTTACACGAGCCAGAGGAACCATCACCCTCATGGGTTTCCAAATGGAAAAAAACTGCATAGCAAACATGATAGAATCAGGGGGCTCCTGTCTTAACTGCGTGGTTTTCTTAGAAAGCCAGGTAGTCACCCATTCCCTCTCTGTTGGTTCAATTCTAATCTGTATGTTATTCATGTCATCTCCTGCCTCATGACTGCACAACAGTGATTCTAACTACTGCTCAAGTTTTGAAACCCAGAGCTCAAGCTTGAGCAGCTGATGACACTTCTCACAGATGTGTTTCTCCGAGACACACGGTATGTCCATCACTTTGCACGTACCACGAGATGCACACTTTGCCCGAACGACCCGCCGTCCTGTAATTGTTTGTTACCTTTAGACTAATTATGAACTCGCTATGAAAATTTGCCATCTAGTTCTCAGAAAAATAAAGAGGAATGTGAAGACGAGACACTGAAACACAAATGAAATGCCCAACTTGCACTTTAAAGATTAGAAATGCTGAGCAATCCTACTGACCAACCAGCTGCCCTCGCTGCACTCAGGATGCCATGCCACCATTGGTCTCAGTGCAGGTGGGTTTTTCTGTGGCATGTCATGAAAACGTCAATGCTTGGCAAAAATTATTCATAATAGTTGAAGGGGAAATTTTCCATCTGAGCATCTTCGGTACGAGTGATTGTAGCACTTGCACCAAATTTCTCCCAGCCTTACTTAAAGGAAGTCACTTAACCTTTTTAGCATGACACTTCTTGGCACATTTGAATGTGAAATAAACAAAGGATAATGTTGTGCCATTTAAAATGAGTGTTCTTCTCTCATCAGTATTGCTGACCATTAGTTAAAAAAAATGATTAACTGAATGAAAGTTGACTTAAAGAAAGATGAAGAACAGTAGCTTTACATGCAGATGTAAGTCATAGCAAACAGCTGCCAATGTCTGTGTGATCACATCTTTCTAAGTGTTCACCTGAATTATCTCTGGCATTAGCCAAGCTGCAATGTGTGGGTGTTTAATTCTAGTTTCTGATATTCAGGTTCAAAGATGTGGGTCACTACATTTCCCCTTCAGAAAGCCCAGGAGCACTTGGAGTAAATGGCACAAAACTTTTAAGCCATTATTCTGAATCTGTGGTATGATTGACTGAATGCATTTTAAATTACATTCACCTTCACAGAATGAGATCATTTTCTATAATCTGAGTATCATTTCAGATATAGAAAGAAAAGAGTAAAAGCTGCTATGGCTGTAATTTTCTTCTCTCACTGGTGATGTGCTTGGAGGATGGAAGGGCATTTAATTAATGGGGTGGTGGCATTCCTGAACCTAATTGCTTTCCTACCTCCATCATAAACAAGCTCTCGGCAGAAAGGCCATGGTCACAGTTTTCAACTCACTAGTAATTGAGGCCCATGAATGGTTAACTAATGACCAATAAAGGACCTCGTTCTGTTGCCACCAAGATTTACCCAGCTCCATGTCACCATACAGCCTTCACTGCAGGTGAAACTTTGCCAGGCCTTTGGGATAGGAGAAGAGCTGCTTTGATTAAAAGCAGTCAGGGCTTAATTGAGTAACTCAACAACAGGAATGGGAGGATGCCTGATTAGAGCTACTTCCTTCTCCAACTTGTGATCCTCCTGCCCAGCTCTTCCCCATCCTGTGAAACCCCAACATCACACATTATTTACCTGCAGCCTGACTCTGCTGTGATACCAGGAATTAGCTCTCTGGGAACAGTGATAGCCTCTTTCTTGCTCTGCTGTATGCAAAAGATGCCAGTCAAAAGGCAAGTTCTGCTGAAGTAGGGTCTTGACTCCCAGACAAAGTCCTTCCACAGTTTTCAGATTGGTTTGTGGTTTGACGAGGCCTTTCAGTGAAGAGACAGCATGGATCCACTGCTGATCTGTCCGGCCAGCAAACTAGGTGCCTGACACCACAACACGGTCCTACCTTTGTAGGGATAAAGCACTAATGTAATCCAAGCTGATAAATTGTTTTTTTTGCTTGCTTCTGCAAAGCTGGAAATTTTGGTTGAACACAGTTAATGGAATTTTCTGGCTTTATTTAGTCAAATCTTTATATGTCAGAAAATGTTCATGCCCTTCCCTATTAAGGTTTATCCTGTTGTATCTTTCATGTGTTTTACTTCAGATCACAAATTTATTAATGCTCAAAAACTCTTGGCCTAGGAAGTGCATTCCCTATCTGTGCCATTATTATTGTTATTTACATATTATTGCTGTGCAGTTATTATTCATTTACTTGCTTTTATCATTAGCTGGAAGATAAAACTGTGCAGCACCCATATATTTTAAGAAAATTCATGCATTTTTATGTTCTTTTTCATTCTCTCTTCATTACTGACTGACTAATAAGATGGATATATTCTGGATCAGAGTCAAACAGGAGACGCAATAAAAAATGATCCACAAATTGTGAAAGTGACCAAGAGACTTGAGCCTGGTTCAGGAACGATAACATTAGGGTTGTCAGGTTGAGGACAAAGCTTGGTTGTAAGATTATAAATGGTCTGTGCCTGTAGGGCATGATCTCTTGAAGGTTCAGAATATTGAGAATGAACAAAGAAAAAATATATTTATGGTCTACTGCAGTACAGGGGAGGTTTTGTGGTGCAGAGGGAAGTGTGCATGACCTGGGTTCAATTCCCCCTAGGCCTTGATGGACAAGGAAGATATATTTGTAACATTACCAAACAAGTGGCTTATTAAACTGCAAATCTTTCCAACACATGGCAAGTGGTAAGAATGGATGGGGAAATTACTGATCAGCTATCTGATGGGAAAGTTGGAAATTCTACTAACATTGTTCATTGCTCCTGAGTACAAATGCATGTAAAAATGTATGTTCCCACAGCAACTCAGTTTCCTTGAATGAACTGGAACACACAAACCATAATATTTGGCTTTGGACAAAGACATCAAGGAGAAGAGAAGATTTCACATCAAAGAGCCATTAATTTTCCTCAGATGAGCTTGTATGGACAGAGTTACAGAGATGCTTGTTTTTTGTGAGCAAACCTGTACCATGGTGACTAGAATTTCCATTGAAAACAGAATAATTCTCTTACATGTATCCTAATAGACAGGTAAGCAGGAAAATGATGTCATATTGAGATACTCCTTGCATGCTTCTTCATAATTCTTCTGCTGATCTTGTACCTACTCCAAATGAAATCAGAAACATGAAGGTTTGAAGCCTGACTTTCAGCTGCATTTATGTTCAGCATTAGATTTTAGTTGTTCTTTCTTTCCCAACAGATTTACTGTTGTTGGACCTTATCTTTATAAGGCTTCAACTTGAGTGAGTCACCCCAGTCAGAGTATTTACTCTTGGCAGCCTTATTTGGATGTTGTTGTTAAAAATGTGTAGAAAACATTTTTATATTTGTTTACCAGGGCACACCTGTATAAATCGTGTTAACACTCATTATTGCTTCAGTTGCATGGGAAATAATCACGATGAAAAATCTCATTCAGATTTTCTCTCTCCTCCTAAAAAACAAAATTGTGTAATACTTCTTGAAATTACGAGCTTCTTAATGTTAGGCATGCAAAGACCTGAGGGTAGTTTTCATGATTCTATCAAATTGCATTTAAAACAAAGCATCAAGCAACAAAGCAGGACCAGCATCAAGACATTGTTAGTCATGCCATTGTGCGGTTATAGAGTTGCTTGTTTTTTTCAGGCAAACCTGTACCATGGGGATTAGAATTTCCATTGAAAACAGAATAATTCTCTTGCATGTATCCTAATCAGCTGAGATCCCCAGTCCAAGTTTGAGCTCTACCTGCTTGATCACTCCTCGTTTGTGCTTCTGTCCACCAACTATGAATGGTACCAGTTGAGAGGCGGCTATTTTCAGTGATGATTGAAGATTGCAGTTGCCAGAGAAAACTGGATGTAGAGTTTGGAAACAACATTACAGTACACGCTTCTGGGTTTTAGCTCCTTGCACTAATTTTTCAACAACTTGAGATAAATTATTTCCAGATTTGTACAACATATTTTTTCTGTTGATAATGTCTGCTCTTCTGACCTGCTATGTTAGATATGTCATTTGTGCTGCAAGTGTTAGCTGTGCCAGCTGTGCTGTGATTCACTTCCACTAACTTTACTTGTTGTACCAACAGACAATTATCCCTGGTGTTGAGACTATGCAGCATCTGTCACCCATACCACCTGTTTTCACAATGTCAGTCATGTCAGCCAGTGTGCTAGCTCTGCATATTGTGTCGTCACTACTATTAACAGTGATTATGGCTAAAGAATGTATAGAGATTGTAATGAGGTCAGCCAGGTGGATGTCAGAATATGAGTTCCCTGATAGGGACTTTCAACCTGGTATCCAAGTTTGGGTGAGACCTCAGCTAGACTGAGAATCTATGCTGGGGAAACCCTTACAGATTAAGTGTACAAATTTGGGGTAGGGGTTGTGCCACTGTCCTTCATGAAGCTGGACAAGAGCCATGCGTACCTGAAATGGTTAGATGAGGATTCCCAGGAGTATGCTACAATTAATACCTATAAGGATTCGTGCCAATATATGAAATTGCCATTTGGGGTATTACCAGCCTGTGCCATTTTCAGTAGACAATGAAGATCATTTTACAAGGTCCACCCCAGACATCCATTTATCTGGATGGCTTACTAATAACAGGAAAAACAAATAAGGAGCACTTAGAGAACTTGATCAAAGTAATTTGGTTTTTCGCCCAGGTGCGTATGTACCATTGAAGGAGAAAATATGTGTTCTGGGTACCCCATGAGACCCACTTAAGCTGCAGAGTTGACACGACTGAGTTACGCCAGTTGGAAGATAAAATGAGGATGATTGAAGGTGTCTTGGCTCCTATGTCTGTACCAGAGTTTAGATCTTTCCTTGGATTGGTGAATTATTATGGAAAGTTCATACTAACTTGATCTCCATTTGGCACCCTTGCATCCACCATTGAAAAAAGGTCAGCCTTGGAAATGTTCATGTAGCCAAGAAGTAGCCTTTAGGAAAGTGAAAAAGCAGCTGTCATCATCTACGGTATTGACACATTATGATTGTAGGTGAGATCTGGTGCTGACACGTGGTGCCTCTATGTAAGGTATCAGAGTAGTGTTGGCTCACAGATGACTGAAAGGAGAGGAACGGCCATAGATAAAATATGCCCAATAACATATGCTTCCTGGACTTTGGTTGGTGCAGAGCGCAAATACGCCCAGATAGAGAAGGAAGGTTTGGTGGTCATCTTTGGTGTGAGAAAGTTCCACCAATACCTTTGCGAATATAAATTTGTAAAAATGACAGACCACAAACCCTAGCTGGGGCTGCTCAAAGTGACCAAACATGTGCCTCCCATAGCTTCAGGTCAAATTTATTGGTAGGCTTTCATTCTAAGTACATACAATTACAAGTTGGAACACCATCCTGGAGGCCAAGTAGTAAATGTGGATGACCTGCCTCCTACTGGCAGATCCACCACTGGTGATGCCACCATTCTGTATTTAAACTTCTGGACACCCTACCAGTCACTGCTGACAATATCAGTCAAGATTTGGACCTGTCAAAACTAAAATGGCTGGTGGTGATGAGGTAAACAAAAGGGCCATCAAAACCAGAACTGAAATCTTTCAGGATCTGGAGAGACCAGATCACCATAGAGGATGGCATTTTATTATGAGGAGCAACAGTGATTATCCCAAGCAAAGGTTGCCGCCAGACGCTGGCTGAACTCCACCAGGGGTTTCCAATTTGAAGATGTTGGTGAAATGTTGTGTCTGATGCTCAGGATTGGCTGCAGATGGAGATTTGTTGGTGGGGGAATGTCCGGATTGCCAACCGGGTCAGCCATTACTGCCAGCCACTCCCCCACATTCATTGGTGTAGCTGGGTAAACCCTGGACACTGGTACACATTGTCTATAGTGGCCCCAATGTTCTTAGTCATTGTAGTTGGATGTCTATAGACTTCATTTATCAAACATGGGGACAACAATCGGAAAGTTGCAAGAATTATTTTGCAAAGGACAGATTCCTGGAAATGTTGGTCACAGAAAATGGGCTGTGATTGACCTGCAGAGAATTTGAGCATTTCCTAAAGTAATGTGGCATTCAGCATATAAGGACAGCTCCCTACCATCTATCATCTATTAGTCTGGCAGAAAAAGCAGTCCAAACTTTGAAGGCACCTTTAAAGAAATAACCTACAGCTTCTCTTGATACCAAACAAGTCCAGTTCCAAATTGATTATCAGACCACCCCTTGTGCAACTATAGGACTAGCAGAGTTACTGATGGGGAGGTGACTCTGCACCAAATTAAACCTGATCTTTCTCGACCTGGAGAGGAGGGGAAAACAGCATCAGGAATGACAATGCCAGACACATGACTCCTCCAAGCGAGAGCGACAGCTTATTCCAGAGGCAGGGGTTCGTGCTGAAACCACGGACATGACTTTGCTTGGGTAAAGGGCATGGTCAACGCAAGATCAGGTCCTGTGACATACAAGGTTTGGGTAGACGAGGCAGCCTTGTAGATCACATGAAAGCTGTAAACTTACAAATGGGGCAGGAACAAAACATAGTCCCTTAGAACAGACAGAATGGCTGCCAGAATCCGTGGGTTGTCCCCCTCTTCCTAGTGTCAACGAAACTTGGGAGTCTGAGATAAACATGGTGGATGTCACAGCCTCAAAGCCTTTATTGCCTGAAAAAAGGACACATTTCTTCTGTGATGCTCCAGG
The DNA here is from genome assembly GCF_047496795.1 of Chiloscyllium punctatum. Taxonomy (NCBI): domain Eukaryota; kingdom Metazoa; phylum Chordata; class Chondrichthyes; order Orectolobiformes; family Hemiscylliidae; genus Chiloscyllium; species Chiloscyllium punctatum. The sequence goes on from NC_092764.1 coordinate 37,665,366, forward strand.
CGCAAGAGCTATATTCCGGTACATGCCGTCCATATACAAGGCTGAGTCAGAGGAACCAGACCCAGTGTGAAAATGTCCCAGGAGAGGCTACAAGAAAAATAACAGGTTGAAAAACATAAAGTGCTGGAGATCACACCAGGTCAGGCAACAGCCATGGAGAGAAAGCAAGCTAACGTTTCAAATCTAAATGGCTCTTAATCAAAGCTGTCTCCCTAGACTTGTAGGGGGAGGGATGTAATGATTGTAATGAGGTCAACCAGGTGGACTTCATAGACTATGAGTTCCCTGTTTGGCTCAGATTAACAGCCCCAATCAGTGAGCCCTGGCTGACAGACATAAATAGGAGTGCCATACATCCTGTTCACTCAGAGAGTTGGCCCTGAAGAGCTGGATCAGTGTCAAGTACTTAGAATTCTTACAGTGTGGAAATAGGCCCTTCAGCCCAGCAAGTCCACACCAACCCTCTGAAGAGTAACCCACTCAGACCCATTCCCTTATTTCTCTACATTTCCCCTGACTACTGCACTATCCACCTAAATTGCACGTTTTTGGATTGTGGGAGGAAACCGGAGCACCCGAAGGAAACCCACGCAGATGTTGGGGGTGGGGGGAAAGAATGTGCAAGCTCCACACAGACAATTGTCTGAGGCTGGAATTGAACCCAGGTACCTGGTGCTGTGAGTCTACAGTGCTAACCGCTGAGCCATCATGCTGCCCCAGTGTGTATGCATGTGTGCTATGTGCTAAGTACTATGCATGTGTGAATAAATGGTGACTAGGTGGTGGGATATTGGCCTCTGTGGAGTTATTTCAGAATGCATGCAAGTTGTTTAGTTTGGTCAAAGGTACTGCAAACTGTGCCATGTCATAGTGTGGCAATTGTGTCCATTGTCCTACTTGTTTGCATCATAATCACAGGTTTAGTTCCATGTTTTGTGTTGTTATGGTTGCCATTTTGAGAGATAGAAGAAGATGAAAATAAAGCCCATACTACAGCATATACTCTTGCACAATTACAATTGAAACATAATTAAATTCATATCGTAGTATTTGTTTATTCTGATCCAACCTCTGCTACACAGGGATATTTTGAAACTAAAATGTAACGGTGAGCCATATAGGAAGATATTAGGTTAGATAATCAAAATATTGATGAAACAGGTATATTTTAATGAGCCTCTTAAAGGAGAAAAGCAAGATATAATCAACAGATTTAGGAAGGGAATTCCAGAGCTAAGTGCCTCGGTAAATGCACAGCCACCACTAATGGAGTAATAAAACTTGGGCATGCTCAAATAGCCAGAGTTAAAACTGCAGATATCTTGGAAGAGGAGATTACAGAGGAAAGGTCAGTCAGCACCAGGCGAGAGATGAATGGTATTTGGTGCGAGTTAGTTCTCAACATGCAGAGTTTTGCATAACTTCAAATTTATGGAAGTTAGCGTACAGGAGATTAGCAGGACCATCGTACAATAATCAAGTCTCAAGGTAACAAAGGCATAATGTAAGCAGGCGAGTTAAGTCAGGGTGAAGTCAGACACGATGATGAGAAGTGGAAACAGCAATCTTAGTGATAGCTCCAACCAGCTGGATCAGAATCAAAGCATTTTGCGTGATTGCCTTCCAGTTACCTGCTGCAATTTCAAATCAATTCTCCACATTAAGTTTACATTTCCAAGAATTTAACATAAATTTCGAGAATTTCAATTAGTATTGGGCTTAATGAACTGGGTGAGAAATTGATACTTAAACTACTCTAAGTGCCTGGTAACTCTTTTCATGAGCTCAGGTTTTGTGGTTGTAATGACAGTGAAACTGTCAGCATTCACCATGTTACTCTGTGAAACTGACAGCATTCACCATGTTACTCTGTGAAACTGACAGCATTCACCATGTTACTCTGTGAAACTGTCAGCATTCACCATGTTACTCTGTGAAACTGACAGCATTCACCATGTTACTCTGTGAAACTGTCAGCATTCACCATGTTACTCTGTGAAACTGACAGCATTCACCATGTTACTCTGTGAAACTGACAGCATTCACCATGTTACTCTGTGAAACTGTCAGCATTCACCATGTTACTCTGTGAAACTGACAGCATTCACCATGTTACTCTGTGAAACTGACAGCATTCACCATGTTACTCTGTGAAACTGTCAGCATTCACCATGTTACTCTGTGAAACTGACAGCATTCACCATGTTACTCTGTGAAACTGTCAGCATTCACCATGTTACTCTGTGAAACTGACAGCATTCACCATGTTACTCTGTGAAACTGTCAGCATTCACCATGTTACTCTGTGAAACTGACAGCATTCACCATGTTACTCTGTGAAACTGTCAGCATTCACCATGTTACTCTGTGAAACTGACAGCATTCACCATGTTACTCTGTGAAACTGTCAGCATTCACCATGTTACTCTGTGAAACTGACAGCATTCACCATGTTACTCTGTGAAACTGTCAGCATTCACCATGTTACTCTGTGAAACTGACAGCATTCACCATGTTACTCTGTGAAACTGTCAGCATTCACCATGTTACTCTGTGAAACTGACAGCATTCACCATGTTACTCTGTGGAACTGACAGCATTCACCATGTTACTCTGTGAAACTGTCAGCATTCACCATGTTACTCTGTGAAACTGACAGCAACTACTGATGACACATTATGTGGAAACCCAACAAGTGTTGTCTGTGATTTCCCATTCTTCTATTGTTAAAGCCTTCAGAGCTGGAAATCTTAGACAATCACTTGATTTGATATGAGCTTCCACAATTTAACTTCTATTTTTGCTGTAAAGAGCATGAAAAATGCTACACTTTGTTCAATGAAATGCAACTGAAGTTTGAAAGATATTCTAAATTGTAGTTATTACTGAACAAATTTTCTATCTTTGAGAAAATAAGTTTTACATTTATGGAATTTCTCTATTATAAAATCTCTCTATTATCAAATTCCATAGATTTTAAAATATCTTCTAAAGTTTGCATAATATTTCAGCTTTCTTCATTCTTTATTGGATGTGGGTGATATTAACAAGGTCAGCATTTGGTGCCTCTCCATAATTGCCCTTGAACTGAGTGATTTCTTTGAAAGAATCCACAGCGCAGTAGGCCTGGAGTAACATGTAGGTCAGGCCAGGTTAGGATGGTAGATTTTCTTCCCTAAAGGCATTAAAAAGTTAGATAATGTGTATATGCCATGGCAGATGGTGGAATTTGAATTCAAAAATAAAATCTGTAATTAGGAGACTCACAATGACCAAGAGTCCATTGACGATTGTTGGAAAAGCCCATCTGGTTCATCAATGTCGGTTAGGTAAGGAAACTGTCGTTCTTATCTGATCTGGTCTATATATGACTCTAGACCCATAACAATGTGATTGACTCTTAACTGCCTTCTGGGATGGGTGACAAATGCTGACTCACCCAGTGATGCGCAAAAAGCACAGTTGATCAGGCAGCATCTGAGGAGCCGGAGAATCGATATTTCAAGCATTCCTGATGAAGAGCTTATGCTTGAAACGTTTATTCTCCTGCTCCTCGGATGCTGCCTGACCTGCTGTGCTTTTCCAGCGCCACACTCTTTGACTCTGATCTCCAGCATCTGCAGTCCTCATTTTCTCCTAACCAATGGTGCCATGAATGAATAAAAGAACTCTTAATCATAGAATCCCTACAGAGTGGAAAGAGGCTGTTAAGCCCATCTAGTTCACAGTGTCCCTCTAAAGAACATCCCACCCAGAAACCACCCCACCTTCCATCACTGTAACCCTGCAGTTCCCATGGCTAACCTACCTATTCTGCACACTCTGGGCAATTCAGCATAGCTAATGTATATAGCTTTGGACTGTGAAAGGAAACCGTAGTGTTTGGGGGAAACCCATGCAGACACGGGAAGACCATACAGTCGCCCAAGGGTGGAATTAAACCTTTGTCCCTGGCACTGTGAGGCAGCAGTGCTGACCAGTGAGCCACCGTGCTGCTCTATTATTACATTTAATGTAAAATGATGAACAAGTGTTTGTTTTGCCATCTCCACACAGATATTTTCCCTTCAACAATAATGGAGAACAGTTGGAAGGATTAGCAAGTTGATTATCAACCAGTTGACCTGTATATTGAACATTAGTTCCTTGGTCAACACGTCCTGCAGTGGGATTGCTAACTCTTTGTGGCCTGCGTTCTTCAAGGTCAGAGGCGAATACTCTCACTGTTCCGTTGTGTTTTGGAGTTTGTGTTATAAAATTGCAATAAAACTGCTCTATATTGATTTTATGTCCATTAATAAATTCATTCCTTTGGTGCTGTCCAGAGAAAATATTTTTCACACGGCCTTAATACTTAAGAGAATAATGGATACCTCTTAGTGATTATTACTAGGCAGTAATCGCTGAAGGGTTCAGATGATGTCATTAACTGTGAGAGAAAAGCTTGAGTGGTTTACAATCAACTTCTGAATCCTGAGATGAGATTACTGCTTGGAAAACAATTCTATAAAGCCATTTTTAAAAATATTATACTTAATGACAAAACCTACGTTTTATTTCCATTTTAAATTGCATTTTCTAGGTCAGTTTCTCTAAATATCACTGAAATCAACAGCACCATCGAGACTTCTCCTCAGACCTAGTTGGAGCAAGCGTAATTAATAAAAGAAAGAAGCTCCAAATGCATAAATTAAAACACATAAATATATGCGGCTGCTGATCCCAAAGTGACTTGTTGCTACTATTTGCTGTCACATACCTTTTTTTCTTAATTTATATTAATTAATTTTGAAAATAATATGAAGCAGAAAATGATTGTAGCCAGAAATAATAACTTTAATTGGAATGCTTATATAGCTATATTGTCATCACTCCTGATTATGTGGTCCATCATACATTTAATGTGGGTGGTTATGTGTGGCCATCATCAATTGGGAATTGAATTCCAAGGCCAATAGTGGAAACATTTGAGGTAACCCTGAGTTGCTTTGATTGAATCCTTCATTTTTCTTCACTCTTCTATTGCAGAGAGATTAAATTCTTCTGGAACGTTGCATCTTCATACTATTTTCAGCAGTACTCATTTCTTACATAGTTAAAGTACTCAGCATTTACAAGCCCAAAAATATGTATTTTCTTGCTAGCAAGGTTTACAGTTTCTTATAGAATAATTGAATTATGGAAATTAAACTTTTTTTCCAGGGTCCATGTGTAAAACATCAAAGTAAATTTCCATTTTGAGTGGAATTTCTCAATTTTAGGTAATTAGGTTATTGCATGCTTTGCTTAAATGTGAATATTGAACTACTGTAGAATGTATATACATAAGACCTTTTAAAATATTTACATTCAAAGAATATGTTGTATAATTGACAAATTAATGAATAATGGTAGAGCTGGCAAAATTTGATATTCCCAGGACCCCCCAGCCATGTATTTGATTTAATTAATTCCAAATATATGCAACTGTGTATCACAGATTTTTCGGATTTTAAAATTGTGTTACTGTATCAATATTGTGCTTTTTTTATGAGCAGGAGCAAAATGCCTAAAAGACAACATACATGGCTATAAATTTAGAATCCTTTGCTAAAATAATAATACAAGCTCAACTTGGTAGTATCAAATTATTTTTATAAATTATTTGTGTGGAGATTTTTTAAAAGCAGATTATCAAATATTGAAGCTTCTCTGTAGAGCATCTCCTGATAAACAAAATGGTCTCTGTTTAATTATTTCTATTAACCTATATTGTGGCAATTTTGGCACACGTTGGTGTTTAGGCAAACATTTTCTCTGAATAAGGGTTCCCATTAATCTGATAACTATTAATTGACATGTTTTATATGGATCCCATTCATCAGTTTTGCTTTCCATCAATAATTCATCAATTAATAGTTTTAAACAAAGGGATTAAATTTATAGCAATTTAGGGTTGGAGGACATAGTGAGTGGTACTATTTCCTTGAACAAAAATCTAATCGATTAACCTTGCCTAAAAATTTGCTAATTCTTTCACACATGGCCCAACATGTTTCATTTTCAGGCCGCACAACAGCATTTTCAGTTGCATTTTATGACAAGGCTCAAGGGTAAAGATTGATTACAGTTACATAAAAACACATTGTTCTAATGTCATCATCTTGAATAATGACAACAGCATTTCTACACTATACAGATACCATTGTTTCTCCATGTATCTTACATGAATTGTCAAGAAAAATTAGCACAATTAACTTGCCCTGAGGTGTTTTGTTGGGTTTAAAATTTGTCACATTGCACGGCATTCATGTTGGGATACAGAAGAATGACTGTGATTGAAGCATTGCTGGCTTTCCTCCAACCAGTTCAAGAAGCATAATATAATACTGTCAGTTTGAAGCAAACTCATTGTTAACTGGTAACCATAAAATCTAGTACCTAAACCTTGAGTCGGTTTGCATTTTAAAAGAGTGTAATAGTTATGAAAGCTTGTGATTAGTTGGGAATAATGATCTAACTATTGCTGTTAAAATAATGGTGAGACAACTGGTTATCATGTGCTGTCGCCACACTTACTTTGGCTGTGAGGTCAGAAGAATTGCAGAAATTCAGGAGTTGCTGGTGTATGTTGTATACGTATCGTGTATGTTGCAGCATCAACCACTACTAGAGAGCTGCCACCAATCCTCCTCTCGACATTTTAAAATGAACAGTAGAGGTTTAGACAGGCTTTTGTGGGGCACTGTAATAAATTGTTAACAGAAACTTATCAAAGTTAAATCTCTTTACATATTTGGTCTCTAATCCTGCTTGGTTAACAGTAGTAGATGATGAACCCATTATTAAGTCTCAGCATGAAGATGTGCTTGTCTTACTAACAATGTGCAGTTTATTGCACTGGTGCAAATTATATTGGCTGGTTAGAACAATTACTAAGACCAACATGAGAAAAGAATGACATGTTTGACCCACTGAGATCCCAAGTTAGACATCTCTTTCCCCATCCATGACAGTATGGCATCCTCAGATTGGGTGAAGCCGAATGCAGTCTCTCCAACATTAACCCTTTCAGAACCACTAATGTCTACAACAGCACACTACATAAACTTAGCTTTGGTAATATGATACTGCCTGGTTCCCTCTCCAAATGCGTTGAATGTCATGAATTCCCTGTTCTTGCACTACAGGTACAAAGTAAATTCGCTATGCAAAGTTACGTCCAATCATTTCAAGTCAAAGTACCAATTGTCAGTCAATCCCTGGGATAAAATATTAATAATTATGCATGTGAAGTTTATTTTCTGCAGATTATATTAGCTCTTTGAGATTTAAAAGATAACTTTATTTTTGTTGTGTTTCAACTTCACCATTAATCTAATCTTCCTTCTCACCCCTTTATCTCTTTTTCTTTACCAAATTTGATATTAAATTTCTAATTCTAACTTTCCTATATTCAACTCTTGGAATCATACAGAATTTATGACACAAGAAGAGGCCACTTTTGTTCCATTACTTCTGCACCAGCTGATAAACAAGCCGTTGAGCCTAATGCCACTTTCCACGCTTTTGATCCATAGCCCTGCAGGTACTTGGATGTGAAGTGCAGACTCAGACTCCTTCAAAGTGAGTTGAAGGTCTCTGCCTCTTTTACCCTTTCAGGCAGTAAGGTTTCAGATTCCTACCACCTTCTGGGTGATAACCAATCATCAATTTCTCTCTGTGTTATCTCAATCATTTTAAATTTATCCCCTACTCATTAAACTTGTTCTGTTCATTTCACAATCCTTCAATATGCTTGGTTCAGGAGATGCATGGTCATTATGTTTATCCAGATCATGAATGCCCACTGTTGTGTTAGGCCTCACGGTCAGTATGTCTTTAACAGGTAAGATATGGCTGTATACCTGTAAGAGAAATGTTTTTGATGTTTTCATTGTATTATAACAAGCAACCTGAAGTGTAAAGGTCTCATAAAATATCTTACTGGGGATACCTGAAGCATGATATATGCAATAAATATGCTGTTCCGTGTAATCAACAGCGTAATATTACTCCAGACACTCTGCACCAAATAAATGAAATATTTTTACATGATTGGCAGCTGTAAGAAATTACAGTTCCATTAATCACAATCATGATACCCACACCCAGATCCTCATATTATCAGGGATACCATAAGCATTACTGCATCAGGTAAAATATCCTGCTGGAGGCAAAACCCATATCAGCAATGGCTGCCCATAAAACACTCGAAGATTTAGGTGGCAGATATTTGGAAAACAGATTGAAGCTCAAGCAGCCAATAGCTGTGGACAGTAGGGAATTCAGGGACAGTTTTTCACTGCTTAAAATGCATCCATTTTTCAGAGTACAACAACTATACAGATCTGACAATACTGCATTTATTTCTTTTAGTTTGAATTTAAGTTTTTCAAGATGAAATAAGTTTCTAAGATTCCTTAATGCTGCACAAGTGAAAGAAGGAGGAATGAGAAATGAAGTCACAGTCCTATGCTTACAATTTACACATTATGTTATGGTAGCACTCAGAACCTCCTCGAGTAGGCCACAACTATGACATTGTCAAGTAGTTCCATGCAGATAGCCTGCATTGTCATCATGCTTGTTTATAACTGGGCAGAAACATTTTAACATCAACTCCAAGGATGGGCTACATACCATAATGATTTAGTAATAAAGTCAACAAAGCTGAGAATGTTTACTTGAGGGTGGTGGCTATGCCCTCAGAACAACAAACCTACTACAACAGTAACAACGACAATTGCATGCACCACCAGCTAAATACCAAGAAGAAGAAGGAGGCTGAAGTGTTTGACAGCGGGAGTTTCATTGTGGAGGTGTTCACTCTACAGGTTGCAGGCTAGAGAGAGCTGTCTGTCTCCCCAAAGTGGCTGATGACATCATCATTATGTCACATGATCTGCTCTTACAGTGACAGTCCAATAGTTACACAAATATACAACACATAAGGTACAGATAATGACCTGACATGAATAAGTCGGAGTTTGAATAGTGTGCTAGCCAGTCATACATGCACCATTAAGAGATCAATTCATGTATAGAACAATCTCTCAGACAATGTGGTCAGGAATGAAGTCTGCAGCACCCATGGGTCATGGATGCTTGAACAGATGACAGAAACGCTGAGAAAAATTTAAAAGGGTGAGACACCGCATGATAACATAAACTCACTTGATTAACCTGTCATAGCACAGAGAGTGTGGCCAGGTCAGCTGTCAGTTCAGAGACATAATGAGTACATTAAACTGATATGGAATGTATTATGAAATAATATGTTAATCAACATTATTATGCCAATCTCAGTTATGGGGCGGCACAGTGGCTCAGTGGTTAGCACTGCTGTCTCACAGTGCCAGGAAGCTGGGTTTGATTCCAGCCTTGGGTGACTGTCTGTGTGGAGCTTGCATATTCTCCCCGGGTCTGCGTGGATTTTCTCCGGGTGCTCCAGTTTCCTCCCACAATCCAAAGATGTGCAGGTCTGGTGAATTGGCCATGCTAAATTACCCAGAGTGTTAGGTACATTAGTTAGGGGTAAATATGGGGGGAAAGGATCTGGGTGGGTTACTCTTCGGAGGACCGGTGTGGACTTGTTGGGCCAAAGGGCCTGTTTCCATACTGGAGGGAATGTAATCTACCAGAGTTATCACATAGACAATACATAGAGTAGAGAACATTGGGGTAATTGTGCCAGCAAGTCCAGGATTAGCAGTAACCTCCAGCACATGCTGACTGTCCTCCATTCAATGAAGTCGCAGTTCATGGGCCCCTGAAGATACGCAGGAGGTACAGAAGGCCATGAAATGCCATTTCTTCCATATAAGGTACAGGTTAAGGGTGTCCCAGGATATTGTCACAGAACTGTGCCCACTGCTGGAGTGGAAGCTGCAACATAATGGATTGGATGACCATCCTAAACCAGTGGCTGAGAAGGTGACAGCTGCATTGCACTTTTATGCAACAGGCTTCTTCCAAGGAGCCACTGGGGACCTGTGTGGGATCTCTCAATCGCCGGACCACAAATGTATCAGTGCTGTTACTGATCCCATTTGTTCCATGTTACATTGTGTATTCAAATTTCCCCGTGATGGGGTCAGTGTTTCATCCTGGCCAGAAAGATTCACCAATGTAGCTGTATACACCTGGATGGAGCATACTTTGTGCACGTCACATTGAGAAGGCAATCTCATAGTGGGACTGACTTCATCAGTGAAAAGTGTTCCATTCCATTGTGATCATCAGTACCTCGTCTTCGATGTCTGCACGAGGTACCCTAAAAGCTATCATGATGCCAACATCTTTTGGAAGGCCTATGTTTCCTTGGCTGTTGACTGTAATGTAACCCCATGACTGAGGTGGAATGTAGATGTTCTGCTGTTTGTTCTTCAACTAGGCCCTTTCTGGAGCACACAATAAACCTCCTGAAAATGAGGTTTCACTGTTTGGTTTGAACTGGGAGGGCCCTCACAATACTCTCTGGGCAGGCGTTGCTGTATAACCCTAGCACACTGTGCTCTGCACTGTGGAAGCAGGCAAAGAAGGGATGTGATGGCGGCTGATGAGCTGGGACTGTGGCAGTGCTCTTCCCAGGACAAAGGTGAGGACATAGAGCAGGAGGAACATCACCTTCTGTTTGACAGAGTGTAACAGCATTGGACACTACAACCCAGACAGATCTTAATGGACACCTGGGTCAAGAAGATGAGAGTTGTGTGCATCGATCATTTATTGACTGCAAAACAGTTGGTGTTGGACAGGCAAGCAGTCCTTTTCCATCCTGAGAGGAAAATGTTGCTTCTGTTTGTTTCCTGTTATGTTGTTGAATAAAAGTGACTGGTTCAAGGGCTTTCATGATTTTGATGGTTCCACTTTGAATGATAGGAAGATTTAAGCCCACAGTGGACATTGGGCAAGGGGTAGCAGTGAGGTGCATCTGGAAAGATTTTGCAATGGGATGTGGCTAAGGACAGGCAGATTGTGTGGTTTGCTGCTTCAACTGCCTTCTCTCTGCCTTACACAAGAGATGTAGGAATGTAGGCTTGTAGGTAATAGAAGGTGTCAGCCATGCCACCTGTATACTTTGAGAAGTGCTGGCTTTATGAATGCTGTCCACTAAGTGCACAGTGAAAGGAAACTCTACCAGGTGCATGGTCGGGGCTGCAAGATGGCACTGGCATCAGGATCCTGGGATATCCCAGCAGAGGTGAATACATTTGCTTACAGTGACTGTGGGAGCTGGGCTAGCATCAGAGGAGCAGGGCACTAAAGTGGTGTAGTACATAGATAATGATATGAGTTTATGATGATTGCATGAGAAAACTCACTAGACCTCACAGAGAGAAACCTTTTGATTTGATTTATATTAATTATTATTGTCACATTGTTTTACGTGCTAATCAGACAAATCATACCTATATAGGTACATCAGGGTAATAGAACAGAATGCAGAATACATTGCAGAGAAGGTGCAGAGAAAGACCCAACTCCAATATGTGAGAGGTCCTTACATAAGTCTGATAACAGTAGGGAAGAATCTGTTCTTGAAGATGTTGGTATGTGTTTTCAAACTTTTCTATCTTCTGCCCGATGGAAGAGGGTGGAGGAGAGTATAACTGGAGTGGGAGGGGTCTTTGATTATGGTGGCGACTTTCATTAAAGTCAACAAAAAGGCACTTACCCAATGTCTGGGAGGATCATGCCTTAAATCTCACTGAAATATTCCCTGGTCTTCTCCTCAGCTGTGGACAGGGTTTTGATGTCTGGGACATATGCTCTCGTCATGATGTGCTCCTGCTTATTGTGAGCAGTTTTCTCCTGCAAATAGACAGTACACTGAGAGTGAGCCCAGTGGTGCCTGACCACTATATGAACATGGATGCCTTTGCCAGCTCCTAAGCCCTTCCTAGTAAATATTTGACATTTACATTGTCCCACAATTAGAGCAATATCCAGATCATCAAATGGCTCCCACCCACTCAGTCTACATGGTCCATCTGATAGTGAGTTCTACAACCCAAGCCCTGTCTGACAGTCTTCAGCACCCTGAAACTGCTTGATATCATTACTAATGTCACTCTGCAGTAACTATATGACACCATTCTTCCTGGTGGTACATGACAGATAGTCCCTCTTCAAGTTCTGGTGTGGATCCTGCAGGGGCTAATCCTTGCTGTGATCACTGTCCAGGCCATCATTGTCACAGCAATGGCCTCCTGCAGCTTTCTTAGGAATCAGGATCTCCTGGCTTTCCTGGGTGGCTTGCAGGAGAAGCATTGGTAAGGCATTGCAGAGCCAGGGAGCCCACTCTTTGCCTGCACTTGGATATAACAGAAAGTCCTGATCTGTAGGTGGAGTGTGACAATTCCCAAGAGCTTCTCAGACTGTGAGAAAAATGTCTCTGGATTTTAGGGAATGAATTCAGGTGTCCATCATTCATGGTCTTTTGACTCTGTGACATAATGGTAAGGATGATGACCTCCTATCCACCTCATTAGATTATTCACCATGCTCCTTGACTTTTCATATTAGTTCTTGGAAGGGTGAGGTGCCTCGAAGATTTGGTTAACAGCTGAAGTTAGCTGTTTCATGTTTCTACTCTGCAGTAGCAATGTGAGAGGTGTTTACCATTAACTTGATGTTACCCTCAGGCCAAAATGATATTCTGCTCATCACACATGTGAGGAATGTGGTATACAAATTTTAGTGCCGGTATGATGCCAGATATGTGGGCCGTACATGCCAAAGGCTGGAAGATCATATCAGACAGCATATCCCAGTTGCTTTTTTGGAACAAAGTACTGACTGTACTCAACCAGCCCACATTTGCAAAGCTCACAATGCAATGCCCAGCATGACATATGGTTCCATAATTGGATGATTTTGGCTAAATTATACTGAGTATATAAAGAATTGTGTCAACAACCAATTTTGTATTGTCATGCCTGACAAATGTATGTATATTGGAAGTTACTTATATCGGTATACAGGACCATCTTCTTTGCAGCCAGAAAGAACATGTCCAGATGTTATACTTTGTCAACTCAATGTATAGGTGACTGCTATTCTCTAGTTCATTTCCCAGGGCAAAACCTTGACCAATAAGAGTCAAACTGGCTGCTTTAAATTTAAGAAAAAAGTTCTCCAGCAATTCCCCCCCAAACTCCTGCCAGGCCCTAGCTGCAGAACAGGCTATGCTCCCAATCAGTTTACCCTCCACCATGATGGGCGGGTTCTTGGGGATATTTTCACCTTTCAGTTTCAAGACCTCTTGTCCCTTGACCTCTTGTCCCTTGACCAGCTATTAACTAAATCAGGTAAAATCACAGGCAATTACTTTATCCCATGCAGTATGGATCTCTGACTCCCATTTGAGCATGATGGTACAGTGCTGCAGATTGCCAGAAGACCCCTCCTCACAATAATATACTTTGAAGGAGGCAGTGTATAAAGGAATACAATATTGTTCAATTCCAGGATGCATACAAAACATTTTGAAATGAATTTAAACAAGCTTCAACTGCAAGTATTAGTAAACTAAGTGATGCTGACACATTCAGTCATGAATTATGGTGAACATTTCAGCAACTAACAGCAGAACATTTTGGTAAACATCCAGACCCTCATAATGGTGGCATGTGAGTGCAAAAATAAGGCTGAAGCATCTTCATCAAGCACTGTTGTTAGATGATTCTTCTTGGTTAGATCCCCATCAACATAAAATCCTCATAATATTCAACTTGATTCACTTCATCCATGTCCAGATGCAAACTCTAATGCTAAAGATCTGCATTTCAGGGTTTAGAGGGAAATGGGCCAAATGCTGGCAAACAGGACTAGATTAATTTTGGGTATCTGGTCAGCATGGACAAGTTGAACCAAAGGGTCTATTTCCGTGCTGTACATCTCTATGACTCTATAACTACGTTCCTAACCAATTTGTTCTAGTACACTTAGAACACCAGTATAATCCAACAACATGGAATAGTTCTCAAAATACACCCTGCCCACATATCTTAGGTATATCCAACCTGTCCAATTACTGTTTTATCTGTCTATCTCCATTTATCAGATAAGTGTAGGAAGGACTCTTTAATAGTGCTATTAATCAGGTCACACTGCATTCTCTTCATATTGTTAGATGCTCAGAGCTAAACACAGAGTGCAAATGGGGATCTATTTAAACTCCCAATTTATTGATAAAATAACAGTGCTTTTTTATAAACAGCAAACAACTACTAGGCTAGAAGTTAATAAACATAGGTCTTTTTCCTAATTGTATTCCAATCCTTTGGTTTCTTGTCCCTTCACTAATTGTTTTAACTTGCATCGGTAAACTATGTTGACCATCTGCAGGTTCAGCTGCTTAAAAGATCCAAACTATTCTAAACCTGTTTGCACTTTAAAAACTTATTTTGTGCTACCTCCTAATTTAATATTTGCAGCAGCTTTCAATACTTACTCTTGGTTCATTTGATAGTGCTCTCACCTCAAAGTCAGAAGATTGGGGATTCAATTCTGAACACTTGAGTACAGAGTCTAGGCTGTCACTCCAGTACAATGCTGCAGATGTGTTACACTGTCACGGGTGCAGTATTTCACCAGATGATGAACCAAGATCCTGCCTGTCTCCTTGAAGCCAATATCTTTGAATTATAATGACATTGAATGTAGCCAACTGGCCCATCGTGTCTTCCCTGGCTCTCCATCATGACATAGTGCTATCCCCTTGCCCTTTCTCCATAATGCCGCGCATTGCTTATATTTAAATAATCACCTATTGTTGTCTTGAATACCTTGATTGAACCTGCCTCCGCCACACTTCCAGACATTACACTCCAGACTCAATCACTTGCTGTGTGAAAGACTGTCTTCTCACATCGCATTTGTTTCTTTTGCAAATCACTTTCAAACTATGCTGTCTTGTTCTTGATCTGCTTATGAGAGAGAGGGAACAGCTTCTTCCTTCTACTCTGCCCAGACACCTTGTGGTTTTGAAAACTTCAATCAAATCTCCTCCTAGCCTTCTGCTCACCAAGGAAAACAGTTCCGATTTCTTTAATCTATCTCCAAAGTGAAGGAACTTTGTTTGTGCTCACTCCCCAATGTGTGCACATCCTTTCTGTGCACAGAACTGTATACAACACACCAGCTGAGGTCTAACTTGTGTTGTATACATGTTCAGTATATCCTCCCTATTCTTATATTCTATTTCACTATTATTAAATCCTTGGATACTGTATGCAGTATTAATCAGGCTCTCCATCTGTCCTGCTGCCTTTTCTGACTTATGCTCATGTGCACTCAGGTTTTTCTGCCTCTGCACAGCCTTTAGAGTGGTATTGTTTACATTATCGTGGAATCACGTTGAAGAACAGCAGGATACTTATGCCTAGTTTCCTGATCAACATTTATTGCTCAACTAGCACAACTAAAACAGGCCGTTTATGATTACATTTCACTTTGTGGGAGCATTCTGTTTGAAACTAGGCTGTTAGATTTCTTGTACTTTTGACTTCCTTATGTTCCTACATCTTTTTTCCATTGTGAAGACAGGAACAAAACATTTATTTAGTATTTCTCCTTTGTCCATATCTTATTATTGTCACATTTAGTTGGCCTCTATCAATGAGGCTGTCAGTTTAATCCCATTTTGAGATAAATTGTGGCATGTGTTGGTAGTTTTGTGTCATGGACTTGCATCCACTGGGAACAGAGTTGATTTTCTCATACTCATTTATTTTTACTGCATAGTATTATGTTGTACTTACAGCACTGAGATAGCCTATATAACCCAACAGGTCCATGCTGTTACTCATTCTTTATGAATATCCTCCCACACTCTTCATCTTACATCATCAACATGTTCTTGTACTGTTTTCTCCTTTTTATCTTTATCTAGCTTCTTCATAATTGCATTTGTTACTCACATCGATTACTGGTCAAGGTAGTGAGTTCCACATTCTTACCAATCTCTGGGATTCTCCTGGATTCCCTGACAGATTTATTCGTGTTTATCCTTGTTTTGTGATCCCAAATGGAGGTCTCATACATAAGTGGGAACATTTCAAACCTGTACAAATAGCAGAAGGAAGGAAATTTTACCCAATTAGAGACGAAAGAACACTCGAGTAGTTACTCAATGCACCACATTTTCTCAATTTTGCTTTTACTGATTGCACAGAGAAACTCAAACTGATATAATGGTGTTCATTAAGTAATTTGCATAAATTAATGTATTTTTGTTTTGACTAAAGCTATTAGCAATAAATGTGGAATGTTTAAGCCTGTGTTTGGGTGGGTGAAAGGAGTTGGATGATCCTGCATAAAGTAAGAACTGAACCAAAATTGCGGGGACTCACTTCACAGGTGTTTGTTCAGAGGTTTGTTCAACCAGGACAGGCATGATGGCTCAGTGGTTAGCACTGCTGCCTCACAGCGCCAGGGACCCAGGTTTGATTCCACCCATGGGTGACGGTCTGTGTGGAGTTCGCACATTTTGCCCGTGTCTGCGTCAGTTTCTTCCAGGTGCTGCAGTTTCCTCTCACAGTCCAAAGGTGTACAGGGTAGGTGGATTGGCTGTGCTAAATTCCCCATCATGTCCAAGGATGTGCAGGCTGTGTGAATTAGCTGTGGGAAATACAGGGCTTCAGGGACTGGGTGGGATGCTCTTTGGAGGGTCGGTGTGGACTCAATGGATCAAAAGGCCTGTTTCACACTGTAGGGATTCTGATTCATTTACAAAGAGCCATTTGATTGTATGTAACTTGATAATTGCTGAAAGGAAGATATATTTTGTGGAAGCATTTTATCTTACACTCATTAGGACAATTTGCAAGAATTATCAATTTAAGGAGAAACTTTTATACTGAATGAAAGGATAGTACTGTTGGTCAGTAAGTGGACTCTGATTGGTAAAGGTGTTACGTTGGAGAACATACCAGTTATAGAACATAGAACATAGAACAGAGAACATAGAACATAGAACATAGAACATAGAACATTACAGCACAGAACAGGCCCTTAAGCCCACGATGTTGTGTCGACCATTGATCCTCATGTAAGGTAAACCTAATGTACGAACCCTCAAATTTCTATGACCATATGCATATCCAGCAGTTTCTTAAATATCCCCAATGACCTGACTTCCACAACTGCTGCTGGCAACGCATTCCATGCTCTCACAACTCTCTGTGTAAAGAACCCGCCTCTGACATCCCCTCTATACTTTCCACCAAACAGCTTAAAACTATGACCCCTCGTGTTAACAATTTCTGCCCTGGAGAAAAATGTCTGGCTATCAACTCTATCTATGCCTCTCATTATCTTGTACGCCTCAATATGATACCTGTTTTAAAACGTCAACAAAATCTAGCAGTAACTTTTATTTGTTAATAACTGGTGACAACACCTTTACCAAAACAAGTCCACTTGCCTACCTATCATCATTTCTCCTTCCATAGCATAAATGTTAATTTTCCCCCCTTTATTGGTATCTCTTGTGAATTGTTCTGATGAGTGCAAGATGAAAAGCTTGGACAAAATGTACCTTCTTTCACAAATACCTGTACAGTTGACAGATTATTTTGCTGAACTCTTTGTTTAATCATATCTGATGTTATTTATTTGTTATTACATATAAAACATATTTGGCATTGCTTTCATATATATAAAATTATGTACAAGTAACTTCCTGTGAAAATCGCAACTGAAGCTCGATCACATGTTTATTTTAAAATTGGGAATAAAATGATCATGGAGGCTAACTCAATGAAACTCTGAATTCAGGAATCCAGTGCAGTGAAGGAGGAGGTATGGTTTTGTTTTTCGTTTACAGAAGTGTGGTGAGAGACTCAGGAAGAATTGAGAACTGAGGTTCAGATGTAGTCATTGGATAAATAAGCTAATGGGTCAGTGTTCAGTTTCCTTTTATGTCTAATTTATGCAATAGTTTGAACTGAAATCAGGGAGAAATTGGTACTATGTAAATTTATATCTTGCTTAATTTAACAAATTCAAATTATCATTGAATGGTATTTCTAACTATAATTAGTTGAATGTTATGCAATAAATGTGATAGGCCACTGATATGTGGCAACAATAGCATGTAAAGGTTGATAGTCTCTATTGTGATCTGCAGCAATCACATCTGCAATAGGTATTTATAGCTCGAGGATCTTTGGCTCACAGTTGATGAGGTAGATCCCAAGCTCAGACACTGCAATGCATCAGGGAAGAAGCAAGCTATCTGGACACTCTGTCCCAGGAGGCACTCACACCCTTAGAGTAGGTAGATCAGATTTGGTGCATGGTCTGCAGGGACAGGCAGGTGTGATTAGGCGTGAGACAGTTACGGGAATCCAGAAGTAGCACTAGAAGAGCCTTAACCCCTCCTGATCTATTGTCCAAACTTGATGCAGCATGTGTTGGTGAGAGTAGAGCTGCCAGAAGGATGAATACAAAAGCCACAGCATTGTTTAGGAACCCTCTCCTGGAAAATAGGAACATTGCATATAAAAACAAACAACAAAGTTTTATTTGTTTTTCTCATGGCATGTGATTGTCTCTGTCTCAGCAGGCAAAAATTTCCCAGCCCTAAATCTCCTTGAGAAGTTGATAGTGAGCTGCTGCAATAATTTTGACCTAGTGACAGCAAAGGAACGACAAAGTGGTTCCAAGTCAGGAAGGCATTTGGCTTGGAGGGGAACTTGCATGCTAAAGTCCTGTTAAAGTCAAGTCATGGTACACCTTCCCATTGCTTTAGTCTCAGAGGAATATTGCATACAATTCTGGGCATTTTACAAATAATATAAATACCTTGAGGATTGTGCACAAAAAGTTTCCCAGAATTATTCTAAGCATGGAAGAATTCAGAGATTGGAGAAACTGGGATTGTTGGCCTTCTTGCAGGGAAGGTTAAGGCACAAAAATGTAGGAAGATGTACTTTATATTCAAAATTATGAGGAGTTTTGATAGATTAAATAAGGAGAATTTGTTTCCTCTGTCAAGTGGGTCAGGGAACAGAAGTCATAAATTTAAGATAATTGGCAAAAGAGTAGGGGGGAAATGAGAAGAATTACTAAATGAGTCACTAACATTTGGAACACATTACTTGAAAAGGTGGTAGAATCAGATTCCATAGGAAATTTCAAAAGGCAATTAGACATGTAGAAGAAGAGCAATTTGCAAGGTAAAGGAAAAATATTGAAGTGCAGGACAAATTGTACAGTTCTTATAAAGAACTGGTCTCAAATACAATGGGTAAATGGTCTCTGATGTGCTGTAAAATTCCATGATTCTCCAAATCTAACTGGTAATGTTACTAACAACATGAATTCAGGATGAATATAACTATCCTCGAAAAGATTTCAATATTCATCCCAACTGGAGATTCATGTCTGAAACTTATACCCGTGCTAATGTAAGTGATAAATTTATAATTGTCTATTAGTAAATATTGTTAATATTTCTGGGAATTTTGATGATATTTTGCTTTCTTTATGGATCTGTTTGCAATCTCTATAGTGATTGTGTGGCAAGGATGACAAAAAGTTAAAGGTATCTATTCCCTTTATATTCCATTTTCCTTTTTCTGGTGAATTCTACTGAGGCAGCACCTACTTCAACTCTGTGCTTGCGTCATTCTTTTGTCTGTAAGCATATTCACCAGCCGCTTAATTTGTCATAGCCCTGGAGGTATCAAAACTAATGAGCTTTGTTTGAATAGACTTTTTCCAGTTCATCTAGCACACTTTGGGGTAATCACTCAGTTTTCGTTCGCTTCAGATCTAAGGGGTGGTAGAAAATAGCATTAAATACGTGGAATACACAATGCTAGATGAAAAGGCAATGTGAACTCCAACACTAATATGGTAAATAAAACATATGGACCTAAGTGGAGTTTGAAAATAATAGATTAGTAGCAGTACCATGAAGGTTAGCAGGATAACAATAATATGGAGCATTATTGTCTATCTTACATTTATTTCCAGTGGTTTATACATACTTTATAAAGATTTTTTAATCCAAAATAGCAATTACATCTCTTGTGAAAAATATAATCTTCATAAATCACAGAGTTAAATCATTTCTTTCAGCCTAAGAATTTAGATTTAGTGTCATCTGTGGCACCTGGACAATATGGCAAAACCATTAGAATATGTTGTCTAGAACAAAGTTCTCAGGAAAAGAAACTGATATGTAGTTCAGCATAGAAGCACTTTTTCTTATATTTGGAGACTGCATCCTGATTCTCATTATCGCAACTGCTATTCCATTAATTACTCATTTTGCTGCCTGTCTATCAATTGTTTATAATAGTCTTTTAAAAGTCAATATTATAATACAATATGACAATACAGCTCTCTCAAAGTGTACTTTTAAATTTTAAACAAGTTCCAAAATTTATAATTTAAGTAACATTTTTACTGTATTCATAATGACTGCAATAAGATTCAGTCTGTTCATCTCAGCAGTAATGCAATTAAAATAAAATCTACTGTAAGAAAAATGTCATCTGTATTGCTGATCAAATACTATACAGAAAACAATACCTTATTTTTTTTGACCCATAAAACAGAGCTTTGGAAAATGCAAAAAAATTCCAGAGGCATCATTTAAATACATTTCTTCCTTTATTAGTACAGTATAAAGAATTAAATAAATCCTTTAAAGTCAATTTTATAAAAATGCAAATGTAGACACACAATTAGAAACAGTCAAAAATTGCAGATAAAATTGGAAATCTGCACAGCAGCCTTACAGCACTGCTGCCATATTACTATATAATCTATCTGGATTCTGTCAGTCCTAGTCAGTCTTGATTTTGATAAATAGCCCTAAATCTGCCTCTCTGTAGTTCCTACAAGTTGCCGTAAATTTCCATCATGTTGGAGCTGTTGTACAATGATTTGAATAATTTGGAGTTAATCATTTTTACTTCAAGCATCCGATAGTCCTCAGACTTGGGGGAGTGGATTTGGCTTTCTAATCGTCCTGTGTATCGCACGGCTGGAGATAAATGGCACTAACTCCAGAAATCTACATCTGCGTTTCTGATGCGAAGCTATAATTAATTTTGCGTGGTGTTTTGGAATTGATGTTCATCAGCTTTTTAAACAAAATTTAATCCATTTTAAATTTTTCTGATAAAGTGTATTTTGATATCAGGAGAAGAAGAATTTTGTCAACCATTGAGTTTGCCTTTTAAGAAGGTAAAACAGAGGTCAACTTGTAAGGCCAATTCTTTTTGACCTTCAAGAGCTTCATCTTTGAATAAACTTTGGTGAAGAAATGTATGCATTTGCATATAGCTTCAATTTCTGACTGACTTTTGAAAAATATATTCCATAGGTGATATTTATAATGGAGCAATTAGTTGTAGTTTAAATCATAACCACTTGAATAAATTATAACATTATTGTTTTCAAAACCCTATCACAGGCTGACTAGATGATCAAATTGTACTTTTTCTGTTGCAAAGCAAAGAAACCTAGTATTTTAGAAACTCAAATTAATCAGTTGTACTGTCTTAATGTCACCAAGATAGGAGAAAAAAAAACAACTGAAAACTTGAAAAGAGATTGCTGTATTTGATTATTTAGTCAAATATTTCCAACAGTCCAAATTTTGTGTTTTTAATCATCAGTGTATTCTTTATAGCTTAAGGGCATTGTTAAAAATTTTTGTAGTTATTTTTATGAAAATAAAATAATTGCTTTTCCATATTTTAAGAAATGATAGCTCACATTGTTAACCAGGTTTCACTGCTTAGATTTTGACCTCTAAATGGAATGTTTTTTTTGTATTTTTTAAGATTATGGACAGGGATGTTGAGCAGTCAAGTAATAAATATTTCAGTTTGCTTATGAAGGCTAATGCTGTCATCTGAATATGGAATCATCTTCCTTTCATGCTTCATTATCATTTCATGGTAGTAATGACACTGACGTGAAAGAATATTTACTGGGTTTTCAGAAGCCATTTATCCAAATACAGTTCTCTCTGCAGGGGCACCTTGGTTTAAAGAATGTGGCTAATGGTGGTATATTTTAGATATTGTCTGTGAAACAGAAAATCGATGTTGATATAAATCTGACTGGCAAGGTTAAAGATGCACCTTAATCATTAATATCTGGTTAGAAATCTGGTTAGTCTTGTAATCCTTCCAGGTTTCAGTTTATTATAACAGCATTTGATAAGCCTTTCGATCACAGGTTTTAAGATGGCTTTCAAGACGTCGGAGTAACGAAGAACAGCAGCAATTGTTTTTTTATATTTCTTCTGCTTTCACAGGTATAATACGTCTCACCTTCTAGTGCATTGCAGCTTGCATTAATTTTTGCAACTGACTCTTTCATGGCAAAACGTTATAGGGTTTTAAGAATTAGATAAAAAGTCAACTATGATGAAAGCTTATCCATCCTCGTTGAAACTTGCCCCTCCAGACATTCTGATTATTTTGAACATTTTATGTTCTTTTCACCAACAATCCAGTTGCAAGATTTAAAGAAAACAATACAAACGTTTTAAGAAACTACATGTTTCTGATCAAAAAAATATAATGTATATTTGAATGATGAACTCAGGTAATATATCTTTATTTTATTTAAATAGGTTAGGCTCTGTTTTGAAAATTTATGTTACATCAGAAATCATTATCTTGCTCTATGACTGAAGCTGGACCAAGTAATTACCAAAGCAAGTAAGAATGGCACATTTGAATTAATGTTATTTCAGATTTAACAAATTACAAAATATAGGGTTACTGACATGGTAGTTTATTGGTAGTAATACAATCTGAATTGAATTGCTTTAATAATCCAAGTAAAGCTCCTCAAATTTGACAGCTACACCTAAGCCTCATAGAGGAGCCAAAATGCCAGAGAAGAAAGATGTTGATGGCTTTGAAGACCCTCTTCAAACCCTCTATAAACATTACTCCTGAATGGTATTTGTTTAAAATCAGAGCTTGGGGGAAGAGGGGAGGCTTGATCAATATTTGACCACCTTGATGTGACTCACTGAATCCTATAACCTTAGAAAATTGAAGGATAGGATTGTCCCCTTAGGAGTAAGAAATCCCACTGTAAGAACACATCTTTTTCATTATTCATTTATGGGAAGAGGGCGTCATTGGCTTATTGCCCATCCTAGAGTGTAGTTAAGAGTCAACTACATTGCTGTGGGTCTGGAGTCACAGGTAGGCCAGAATAGATAGGGATGACAGTTTCCTTCCCTAATGGACATTAGTAAACCAGCAGGGTTTTTCCAACAGTCAACAATGGTTTCATGATCATCATTAGACTTTTAATTCTAGGTTTTTATTTAATGCAAATTCCACCATCTGCTCATGGGGGGGATTCAAACCCTGGTCCCCAGAGCATTAGCTGGGTCGCTGGATTAATAGCTGAGAATTTGTTGCTGGAAAAGTACAGCAGGTCAGAGAGCATCCGAGGAGCAGGAAAATCGACGATTCGGCCAGAGCCCTTCATCACTGTCTCCTCGCTGGATTAATAGTCCAGCAATAATACCACTAGGCCTCCGTTGAGAGAAGTGAACCTTACTGATAAGGAAGTTCTCAACATGCAGAAGATTGAAAATCATTGGTCAAAGTACATTAATGGGAGAACAGACAAGGCTTTGTACAATGTAGGGAGATATTCCAGACTGAACGAGAATGGCACATTGGATAAAATGAAGGGTTAGTTGTAGAAGAGCCAACAGGAAGACCAAGGGCCAGAGGACAGTATGTAAATATTGAAAAAATGGTATACCCAATGTGGCAAAAGTAGTGCTGTAACTGTAAGAAGCTGAATCACCTTGTTTACAAATATTTATTTGGAATAATACAAAATGAATCTATAAAGATGGCTGCTGGAGAGATGTTTGTGATGATTCTGACAAATCATTCTACATTATACATCAGGTTGGCATTGTCAGATTTAGAGGTGACAAATGGTTTGTACCTGTAGTTGAAGAACATTATGTGAATGTGAAGTGCCAGATAGATCCTGGTGCTTTAAGTAGCACTATGAGCTTTGTAGACCTGTATGCCCGGGTCAAAGTGGTGTCCCAGAAGTGCAGGCTTTAAAGGTAAAGTTAAAGTTAACTAGCAGAATGATACTCATTCCAAAAGACCAAATGAAGCCGAGAACCCAATACAATTGGAAAAAATGATGATCTGGAGTTCCAGACAGTCGATGTAAAGCAAAATTCACTCATCTCAGCTGCAACACGGCAAAGGTTTTGACTCATACCCATACACATATCTGAAGAGATTTGTAGTGTCTCGCAGGCTACTAAGCTATTGATTGCTGAAAAGATTACAAATCGGTTTTTACAGGTCTTGGATATCTTCCTGGTGAATTTAATGTCAAAATGGATGAATGTGTGATGCCAGTGTTAGAGATGCAGTTGGCAGTCAACCAGAACAGCCCGAATGTTGATTGAGAGCAGATCATCCTCATTTGACTTTGGTTTTTAAGAGCTAAATGCTTTACTTTGCAACACTGTGGGATCCATGGACCAAGTGTATGTTGGTTATGGAAGATTGAACCCTCTGTTTGTTTTTTTCGAAACATCTTTTGTCGTTCTTTTGGTTGCTCTTCAACTGCATGTTCCTGATCCTTGGGTAATTGATGCAGAGGGGGCGGGCAGATCAGAGGATCTCGTCATGGGCTTACTACTGGGCCTGGCCAAAGTAGCCATCAATATCTTCAGGCTGTTGGCTGTGGAGGGGGTCACAGTCCCTGACTGCCTACCCCTCTTCTGTGGCTATGTTCATGCCTGGATGCCTTGGAGATGGAACATGAGGTGTCCACCAACACCTTCAAAGCTTTCAGAGAAGGGTGGGCACTGCAAGGGCAGAGTGCCTTTTTTCTTCCTCCAACTCCATTTTAATGTAATCCCCTTCCCTCTTTGCCTACCTTTCCTCACTTTAGTTGCTGTTGCACTGCCCCTAATGAGCTTGTGAATTTTTTGGTTAATGAGAAACTTGGATATTAAATATCTCCAGAGGTATGTAATAACCTCTCTGAACAGGCTGATTAGAAAAAAAAGAGGTCGATTCACAGTCAGTCCTCATGATACAATTATCAGCATGTTTGGCTGTTAACCAAAATGTTAAGGGACTTCTCCCTTCCCTTCCTCAACATCTCTGTTTCCATTTCTGGGGATAGACTGGCCATTAACACCCACTACAAACCCATCGACTCCCACAGTTACCTGGACTATACATCCTCAGACCCTATTTCCTGAAAAGTCTCCATTCAATTCTTCCAGTTCCTCCGACTTTGTCACTTATGCTCCGATGAGGCCAACTTTGACAAGGGAGCCAGAAGAGAAAATGCTGGAAAATCTCAGCAAGTCTGGCAGCATCTATAAGGAAGAAAAGAGCTGATGCTTCGAGTCTAACTGACAAAGGGTCAGTTAGACTCGAAGCGTCAGCTCTTTTCTCTCCTTATAGATGCTGCCAGACCTGCTGAGATTTTCCAGCATTTTCTCTTTTGGTTTCAGATTCCAGCATCCGCAATAATTTGCTTTTACTTTTTGACAAGGGAGCCTTTGAAATGCCCATCTTCTCCCTCAACTGAGGATTCCCCAGCACTGTTGTCACAGGACCCTCAACTTGGTCCAATGCGCTTCCACCTTCATTCCCTCTCTTCCTTCCCACAACAGCAACAGGTCACCCATGCCCTTACCTACCAACCCACAGTATCCACATTCAGAAGATCATCAGCCACATTTCTGACACCTCCAGTGAGATGCCACCACCAGACACATATTCCCCTCCCCTTCCTTGTCCGCCTTCCACAGGGACCTTTCCCTCTGGGATACCCAGGTCCACTCTTCTTTCACTCCCAACACTGCCCCATATCCCCATGGCACCTTGCCTTGCAACCACCAAAGGTGTAACATCTACCCATTTACCTCCTCCCTCCTTCGTATCCGAGAGCCCAAACATACCTTCTAGGTGAAGCAGCACTTTAACTGCACTTCACACAATCAAGTCAACTGCACTCGTTGCTCACAATGTGGTCTCCTCTACATTGAGGAAACGAAGTATAGACTGGGTGATCATTTCACAGAACATCTACGTTCTGCTCGCAAAAAAGATTCTGAGCTTCAGTTGCCTGCCACTTTAACACACCACTCTGTTCCTTGGCCAGTATGTCTGTCTCAGGCTTTCTTCAGTGCTCCAGAGAAATTCAGTGCAAGCTGAAAGAACAACACCTCATTTTCTGCTTGGGTAACCTACAGCCCTCCAGACTCAATATGAAGTTCAATCATTTCAGGGCCTGAACTTCCCCATATCCTAGCCCCCTACCCTATCATCATCTCTTGATCTCACATAGTCTGCCATTACACAATACCTATTGTTAGCCACGAACAGTCTCCAATACCAGCTATTAACCCCCCGCCATCCCAGCCAGATCATTGTTGACTCCTTTGTCTGTCCAAGTGTTCTTCTTTCTCTTTGGGCGCTATCCCTACATATCATTTACTCCTTACCCCCCCCCCCCCCCCCCAACTCCATCCTCTGCACATAAACCAACATTTTCCCAGCAACCATCCATCAGTCCTGAGGAAGTGTTGCCGGACCTGTAACATTAACTTTGATTCCTCTTCACAGATGCTGCCAGATTTACAGCAACTGCTGTTTTTGTTACTGATTTACAGCATCTACAGTTCTTTTAGTTTTTATTAAGATACAATTCCCAGCCTATACCATCTGCCTATCCTTCACTTTGCCCTGCCAGGCCAACTGTTTATACTGTGGTGCTCTAGGTTGTGTGGACCATATATGCATAGGTTGTAGAAGTTGCACCCCCCTTTTCCTTTATTTAAAGAAGCTATTATTATTGTTTAGGCTGCACCACAGCCCCACAACCCTGACTTTGGGTAACTGATATGGAGAGTACCTCCTCGTGAGCCTGGCTAAAGTTGCCATTAAGAGATGCATGCAGGGGTCATAATGAGCGAGTTCCTGCCTCTCTTTTGTGGTTATGTATGTGCCTAGGTGTCCTTGGAGAACATTCACTAGTCCCTTGAAGCTTTTTGGCCAATGTGAGGACTAGGGTGCTTTAACTTTCTGTACAATGCTATTTTGATTTAGACCCTCATGGTTTTCCTCTTTGATTATTGTTACAATACCCACAGTGGGTTTCTTGTTTTAATTTGGTTTATTTCAAGAGAAATATCCTGGTCTTCCTACCTGGTTGGGGTGAATGGAATTGAGGTGCACAATTTAAAAATAAGATGGGTGCCACTTCAATTCGAGATGAGGAGGAATATTTTTTCTCAGAGGGTTGCAAATTTTGAAATTCTCTACCACAGAGGATTATGGAAGCTTAGTCTTTGAGTATGTTTAAATAGACATTGGCAGAAGACAAACATGTAATTGTACATCTGGAAGTCAAGTGCATAGATCGTGTAATGCCAGTGAATAGACTTTGACTCGATCCTAACAGTAATGATGGACTTGCCTTGCAGGGACTACCTTAGGGGGTGGGAGGTGGTGCAGTGCTAATCTCTTGACAAGAAAGCTGAGGTCCCCAAAATAATAACTTGGGAGACAGATTCAAATCTTAACCATAGCAGATGATGAAATTTGATTTCTGTACAAGCTGGAATTTAACCTAATCTCATGATGAACATTGGGATTGGCTAACTAATAGAAGGCAGAGAGCTGGGATGAGGGGGCTGCATTTTCAGGATGGAAACCTGTTACTAGTTGTCTGCCACATGGAATAGTGCTCGAGGCCACAATTATATACAGTATATATTGGGAGGGGAGGTGATGGCCTAGCGGTGTTATCGTTGGATTATTAACCCAGCAACCCAGATAATGTTCTGGGGTGCCTGGTTCAAGTCCCACAGCATCCTACAGCAGATGCTGGAATTTGAATTCAATAAATATCTTGAATTAAGGAGATAATGATGACCATGAATCATTGCCGATTGTTGGGAAAACCTATCTGGTTCACTAATGCCTTTTAGGGAAGGAAACCACCATCTTTACCTGGTCTGGGCCACATATGACTCTACTCGCACAGCAAAATGGTTGAATCATGAATGCTCTTTGAGGAAATAGGGATGGGCAATAAATGCTGCCTGGCCACAATGCCCTCGTCCTGTGAATGAGAAAAGATGAATGCCTTAGATGAGGATAATAAATGTATTGTAGCCAGGTTTGCAGATGACAGAAAAATTGTTAGTGCAAAGAGTCTGCAGAGGCATTTAGGCTGATTAAGTGAGTGGGCATAAACTTGACAAATGGAATATAATTTGGGGACATGTGAGGTTATGCACTTTAGAGCTCAATATTACTTAAATGGCGAAAGCTACAGAATAGAGGGATTTGGGAATCCTGGACCATGAATTACAAAATGCTAGCTTCCAAATTCAATGGATAATAGGGAAGGCAAATTAAATTTTAGCCTTTATTTTGAAGGGAATAGAGTATAACTGAAACTTTTACTTAGCTATAGAAGGTACCAGTCAATCAATCTCTGGAATGCTGTGAGAAAGTGAGGACTGCAGATGCTGGAGATCAGAGTTGAGAGTGTGGTGCTGGAAAAGCACAGCCAGTCAGGCAGCATCCGAGGAGCAGGAAAATCGACACTTATGCCCGAAACGTCGACTCTCCTGCTCCTCAGATGCTGCCTGACTTGCTTCGCTTTTCTAGCACCACAGTCTTGACTCTGAAATGTTGGAAACAGTTTTTTGCACCTTATCTAAGACAAAATATATTGGCATTGGATGCAGTCCATAGAAGGTTCATTAGGCTGATAAAACGTAAGAATCTTATGAATAGAGGTTGAATAGATGTGGTCAGTACTTATTGGAATGTGGAAGAATGGGATGTGATCTTATTGGAACTTACAAGGTTCTTAGAGGACTTGACAACGTAGATGATGAAAAGTTATTTCCTCTGTTTGAAAGTCTCTGTCTAGAGGGTATAACCTCAGAATAAGGGGTAAATTTGAAATAAAGAGGAATCTCTCCTCTCAGAGCATTGTGAATCTTTGGAATTCTTCACCACAGAGGACTATTGAGATTGGATCATTATGTATATTCAAGGCTGTGATAGACTTTTAATTGGTAAAGGATTAGAAGTTATGGTGAAGTGTGGGGAAAGTATAGTTGAGGCTTATCAGATCAGCCATGATCTCATTGAGTGGTGGAGCAGATTTGATGGGCAGAATGGCCTAATTCTGCACCAAGATCTCATGTAACCATTGGCATGAAAAACAGTCTTACTCACTGATGTCCCTGAGGGCAGGAAACCTGCTTCTTACCTGGTCTGGCGTACGTGTGATCTCAGATCCAGAAAAATGTGATTGTCTCTCAATTGACCCCTGAAATGGAAAGTATACAGTGTCGGAAAACCACTACAAAACTTAAAACTAGGAATGAAACTGAACAGACTAACTGACATAGACCTCGGCACCAGAATGGACAATATAGCACAGGGCAAAAGAAGTATTCTATATGGGAGATTTCAATGCCACCTTGAATGGTTTACTTGCAGCACTATTGACTGAGATGGACAAAACCTAAAGGGCATAGCTGTTAGATTTGGTCGACTTGTTAATGATAATGGGGGAAACCTCTCCATTGGTTGAAGTCATACAAAGGGAGAAAATGTGGTTGCTGGAGATCAATCATCTCAGTCCAAGGACATCTCTGCAGGAGTTCCTCAGGGTAGTGTCTTAGGCTCAAACATCTTCAGCTGCTTCATCTAATGACTTTCCCTACATCATCTGGTCAGAAGTTGGGGTGTTCACTGATGATTGTGAAATGTTCAGTACCATTTGCAATGCCAGAGATACTAAAACAGTCCACGACTATTTGCAACAAGACCTAGACAATATCCAGACTTGAGCTGACAAGTGACAAATAATATTCATGCCACACAAGTGGCAGGCAATGGTCATCTCCAAGAGGGGAGAATCCAACTGTCATCCTTTCACATTCAATGGCATTACCATCGCTGAACATACATCCCCCCCACACCTCATGCCAATATCTGGGGGCAGGACAATGGATGGGGTTACGATGACTAGAAATTGAACTGGATCAGTCTGGTATGTACGGTACCTACAAGAGCAGGTCAAAGGCTAGGAGTTCTGCAGTAAGTAAGTGGCTTCCTGACTCTTTGATGCCTTTCTGCCATCCACAAGAGCAGAGAATGATAGAATTTCCACTTGCCTGCATCCGTTCAGCTCCATAGCACTCAAGAGCAACATTGGTCCTCAATTCACAAATGAAGAATTCAGGAACTTCATTAGTAGGTAGGAGGTTCAAGCTACACATTCCAGTCAAATTGAAAGGCTCATGTGGCTATTAAAATCAGTCAAACTATCAGAAAGAAATGGAGGAAATCTAGCCCAGAATTGTCTAATGCAATCCTTGAGTGGAGAAATATTCTTACTGAAGGCATGAAAAGTAGTTCATCTAAACTAATGTTGTTCTGCACCCAAACTCCAATAATGGACAAAGTGTCGAAGCAAGACATACTGAAGTGACAGAAAGCTACATTTCTCTTTGATAAAACTGCTAAATCATTGTCAAAAAGCAGCATTGGAGAGTCAGCCAGAATACAAATATTCTACTATCTCAACAAGAGTTAGCCATATGGATATTTGTGAGGAGAATTGTAACCTTCTTTGTACATGGTGGATGCAGATGATGAGATACATTGCCACAACCACAGACTGATACATAAATTAGAGAAGCTGTTCCCTTCATTGCAGGCAGTTGACCACGAAGATGTGCTCTTGTCATCTGCACTGGGAATATAAGAAACACCTGTCCACTATTCCCAAAATTCAAATGGATCAGCAAAAGTAGTTACTATGGCCGTAGCACTTGCCACATGAATGGTGCTTCCTCGAGAAGGAAAACCACTCCAGAAACCAGCAGAAATAAAATGAACAGGCAATGGCAATGTGTACACGGACCATTCAAAGACCTGTGCAGCTTAATTATTTTGGATACAGTTCATGTGCAGAGGCTAATAAAAGTGGGACTAACTGGAAATAACCCACAGTTTTGTTTATACATGATAATTTTCATTGTTGACCATTGACCTTGTATAACTTGGAGCTACAAATGGTAATACCTGAAAATGTGTGGTTTTTTTTTAATGGAAGAGGCAAGTTTGGAGAAATGCAATTGCATATAATGTAGTGTGTAGCTTTCTGTAATCATGTGACCTCGACCTCTGCTGTCAGTGCCTCCACTTTAGTTTGCAGCAACCATTAAAGCACTCATTACATGAATCACTGTGCTTCTTCTTGAAGCCTCAGCAGTGGCTGCCAATCTTTTGATTGGTGTTGCCCGTCAGGGAGGTTAATCAGACAACAGTCCCAACATGGCCTCTTAATGGGCTATCACCAGGAAAATGCTGCCTAGCTTCTCGCAACCCAACTGTGCAGTGTTGGTGTTTCCCTTGATCTCATTGGTAGAACAAATCTTGATGTATAACAATTCTGGCAAAGTTTATTACTTCCAAATAAGATTTCAGACTGTTATTCAACAGTAGGTCATGGGCACACTGATAAATACTGAATATGATCGGGAGTATCATGTATTCATTTCACAATTAAAATGGACAGTAGCTGTTGGATTGTACAACAGATGTTAGCACCTTAGTGCTTCTAATATGTATGTGCCAACAGAATGTATGTTTACAACTTGACTCATTCTCCACTTTTTTTACTCTGCAATTTAACCCTGGTTTTGGTTCTACCTTCTTAGCTGTGTGTAACTTTGCCATCTCCCCCACTTGTTTCAAAGTGCTATGAAGAAAACTTTCTTAATACACTAGTAACATTCTTTAATGCTGATGTCTTTGCATTTTGGGCTTGGCCTTCTTTTCATTCACTCAAACATTTTGCAGTGTAAAGTCTGAAATAAATAGAGGAGAATGGTTGAAGAACTTAAAGTAGAAATAATTTTGAACATGTAACATACTAATGTACTATGTAGCCTATCAAAAATATGTGCTTTCTTCTTTGTGAAGTATGACCCTGATATTTTCAAGGGCCTTATACTCAAAATAGCAATATTTGCAAATGAACTATATATCTAGTTAACCTCATAATAACATTTACTAGAACATTATACCATTTTTAATGAAATGCTGTATATGGGAATTGTCACAGTGCATCGATTTGCAATGTCATCATCATGTGACTAATTAGCAACCATTTAAAACACTCTAATTTAACTATTCATGATGAAGAATTTTAAATAAGATATGGTTTGTCTGTTGTGACTACATTAAGGGAGCACTTTCAC